>NC_081304.1:19524826-20149826 GCF_030435805.1 Mustela lutreola | reverse complement strand
AAAATGTTTGTATTCAAAACATCCTAGGGGTCCAAATGTCCAGGTCACAAGATCCTGTGCCGCTCTGATGTTTTTGTACCCCTCCCTCCCCTGCTCAGGATACTCTGGCCACACTGGGCTCTTTCTCTCCCTGGAGCACCTTGAGGTGCCCCTGATCTTGGAGCATTCTCAAACACTCTTCTTTCTGCCTGGAACAGCGCTCTTTTCCTCCTGGCCCCTACCTTGCCTTCTCATGGCTGATACCAAAAAGCCACCTCCATGAGCTGTCTTCCCTCACTGCCCTGCTTAAGGTGGATTTCTCTCCTGCCTCCTTGACCTCCTTCTTCCTCATTCTGTCTTATCCCCCCCTTGAATTCCCAGGGCAAGCCTAGCAAGTGTAATACACAGTAGGTGCTCAATAAATATTTGTGGGATGAATGAATAAATCAGTGTCATGACAGTGGGGGACAGGGGAATGGGCTGGAGCTCACAAGGGGCCTTGGGAGAAAAAAGGGACAGGACAGAGACATACCCTTACCCTTTCACCTCTGTTGCCACCCCTGCCCCCCTTACTCATGATACCAAGTTCCAGAGGAGCCCATAAGCAAGAGAGAAAAGAGAAGACAATGTTGGACCTGCTTTATCCCTGCCCCTTGCCCAGCTTCCCAAGGCCTGGGTCCCTGTGCCAACTGGCCAGCTGCCCCCCAGCTGGGCTGCACCCCCCCCCCCCCACCGCCTGGCTCCCACTTTTGGCTGTGGGCTGGGCTATTTGGGGAAACTTCCTGATCTCCCCTCTGGCCTCGCCACCTCCACACCTCATCCTGAAGCCCCGGAATAGTTGTCCCAGCCTCAACCGAGGGACAGCCGCATTCCCAGTTAGCACCCAGATGGTTGAAACCATGTCTAAAAGCTTCTCATGTCCCTCTCCCCTCAGGAGGCTGCTAACTAGGACAGCAGATCTCAGAACGAGGTCACAAGAATGCTACCTGCCCCTACACTCCCTTTCCAACCGGAGGCACATGGGCGGGGACCAGAAGTCCCCACGGCAGGCCATGGAGGATGGAGGGAATGTGGGGGAGGGTGAGATGTGGAGAGAAGTGGGTTCTGTTTGCTCAGGGGGGCAGCTCTGGCCCAAGCCGAGGAGGAGACCTGGTTTCAAGACTGGACTCTGTCTCAACAGGGATATCATTACTCTGCAGGAGCTCAGAGAGCAGGACGAGATGGTGCTGTACATAGTACAGTACCACAGTCTAGGAACAGACCTCAGGGTCCCAGGGTGATGGTTCTGGGACAGATCCCTGGAGGCCACAAGCCCATCAGAGGACTAGTTCTCTGAGTATCACGCTAGCCCTGACTCAAGCCTCAGGCCTGACAGTGATTAAGCAGGTGTGCGGACTTTTCCCACTTTCTGAAGACCAACCCTGACATGTTCCTCTTTGGGAACCCCCAAAGAACCTGAGGGGTCCAGTTCTCAATATCGTCTCTGGGTAGTTCCCCTCCCCTTGGTGAGGAATGGGGATGGTGACCAGTATGGCTCATACCTCTCCACCCTGGCCCGTCCTGAGACCAGGAGGGGAGGAAAGTCTGAGGTCCAAGGATGGAGAAGAGGCAGGTGGGAACCTGGGGGAGGGCAGTGACGGTGGTGGGACACGGTAGGCCCCAGGCCGGCCTCTCGCTGGGGCATCTGAACTGGGGAGAACTATCTGTGGATTCGGTCCTCTCCCTACCCAAGGAAACCTTACTCAAAAAAACAAACAGCCAACATAGCTGCTCCTGTGCAAGAGGCCAAGGCAGTAAGGAGAGGCCAGGCTGAGGTGGGGGCCTTGGGGAGAGGGCAGGAGGCAGAGCAGGCCCCTAGCCCTGGGCGGGTTGGCGGAAGTGTTTGGAACAGGGCGGGGAGTACGCTGGTGGTTTGGAGCAGGAAGCTGGGGCCTGGGGTGGGTGCGTTGAGCTTGGCTGCTTCGAGGAAAAGTATCAAGTCAGCCCCACTCTGGTCAGTGCCTTTTCTGAGGGAGACTCCACGTCCCCAACACCCTTCCTTCAGCTCAGATCAACCAGACAGACAAGGGGCTTTCTTCTTTGTGACTCGGAACCCCCAGCCCTTCTCCCCAGCTATGACCGTGGACATTGTGGCTGAAGACGAAGTCTGGGGCCAAAGCCCCCAAGTTCTGAAGTTCCTGACAGAGCAGCTGGGGAAGGTGGGCTGGCATCCGTCCTCTCCAGAACCTGGTATTCTCCTCCCCTAGCAGTGGAGCAGTCCAGACAAGAGGATAGTTTTGTCGCCTTCTATACACCCTGGCTGTCCTGCCCCTCTGGGACACGTCCCGAGAGTAAGACAGACAGGGATCGGACAGACACCCACTCAGACTTAGAGCAGAGAGGGAGAGAGGTAAAGACAGAAAGACGGACTCAAGAGATGCCGTTCACTTGGAGACACAGAGCTGAGACAAGGAGAGAGCCTGGGAGAAGTGTGTGTGTGTGTGTGTGTGTGTGTGAGAGAGAGAGAGAGAGAGAGACAGGGGGCAGAGACACACAGAGAAAAAGAGAGAAAGAGAGAGAAAGAAAGTCACACAGAAAAAGAGATGGACCCAGAGATAGGGAGAGAAGAGGGACAGAAAGAAATGAAAGGCATGGACGCAGGGGAAGGCCCAAGCAGGAGACCCAGGGACAGATGCACTTAGAAGCCGAGAGGCAGAAAGAGACACACAGAGCTACGCAGGGACAGACGGATGGAGTGAGACTCAGGGGCTGGGGACACTCCAGACAGATTTGGGGGAGGGGCAGAGGAGCCAAGTGTTGAGTCCAGTGAGGTTTGCAGGGAGCCCCAGGAGGGCACTGCTGCTGTCTTCTGTGCCCAGCACCGAAGCTCTGTAGGAGTCTGGCCCCCAGCCACCCCCCGAGTAAGCCAACCCTTGGCCACTGGAGCTGGCAGGTCACCCAAGGTGAATGAAAAGTCACCGATCGGGGAGGGTGACATGGTGGCTGTGGTGGAGGCAGACGGGTGGCCCAGGTGCACGTGTCAGCATGGGCCTGCAGGGGCCCCATCCCTCACATTGCCCTCGGAGCAGAGTTTAGGGGTGTGCCAGCGCGGACAGGGCCATCTGCGAGCTCATGCGGGGGGACACGTGTGCCTGGCTGTGTGAGAATGTCCAAGGGTCAGTGTGCCTGCATCCAGCTCCACCAAGTCCTCCAGGGCGCCAACGGGGGCCAAGGTGGCAGGTCTGGTCCTCAAAGAGCCCAATCAGAGTTGAGGAGTGTAAGAGATGGCCACAAAAAAGGCCATGCATCTCTCTCCTCTGAACAGACGGCGTGTCCAGGTGCCACAGGGCACTCTACTGGAGTCGAGACCAATGTGCTGTTCATTCCCACCAGGGATGACCCCCACTGCCTGGCCAGCTGGCCCCCACATGCTTCTCCAGCCAAAGCCCAAGATTCTAACTTACAGGAGGACCCACGTTACAGACCCACGGGCCCTTCCTGGCTGTGGGCATCTCTCTCTCCGAGAAGGGCGGTGGGAGGGGTGGTGGGGTCCAACCCTGACCTCCCCCCCTACAGCCTCACAGCCCTCCCCCCTCTGCTGCGGCAGCTCGGCTGAGCTCCTGGGGCCCAGAGAGTGTCCACACCCTCTCCGCGCTCAGGAGACAACCGACTCTCTCCCTCTCATCCATTCCCACTTAAGCATTACAGGACATTTGAAAAAAATCTGTCCCAATTTTGGGGTGGAGAATGAGGTCAGTGAGCCCAAGTGGGGACTGCTTATTAGTGACAGCTGACAGTCTCCATTTCACCTTGAAGCTCCTTTCTGGTCCAGGGGGGTGTGTCCTAAGCCTGGTTTTGCAGGGGTGCTGCTTGATGGGGCTGGGGGAGGCAGGGAATGAGTGAGCAGGAAGGGAATTCATGGAACAGCAGCGTCAGTCACGGGTGCTGCCAATCCCACTCCTAACATTTGTAGGGCCTGGGGCAGGAGAACGAGTGGGGGCCCACCTATCCAGGACTAAAGATTTAAAAGTTAGAAATTGAGCCAACACACTCTCAATGACAACGTGTTCTAACCTCCCATCTTGACAAGGATGCTCTCATAACAACCTAGAAGACCAGGTTCCAATATAGATTTCTCCGAATCCAGGGAGTTTTGCGAGAGAATGCCGCTGTGCAGGGAGAGCTCCTTTCTGCACCGCAAGGGACACTGATGCACGTGTGTGGATGCCCAGCCTCACGTCCGGGCTCCGTCCTCATGCCTGGCAAAGAGCTGCCCCTTAGCCGTCATCAGTGGCCCTTCAAGTTCAGGGGAGCCCACGCTAATGACATAACCTGCATTGAGAACCGGCCCAGGGCAGAAGCTTGCACAGGCTGGCAGCAAGCTGGTGACCCTCTGGGCAGGGACCTCCTGAGTCACAGATCTGGGGAATGTGATTTTTTTTTTAAGATTTTATTTATTTATTTGACAGAGAGAGAGAGATCACAAGTAGGCAGAGAGGCAGGCAGAGAGAGAGAAAGAAGGAAGCAGGCTCCCCACTGAGCAGAGAGCCCGATACAGGGCTCGATCCCAGGACTCTGGGATCATGACCTGAGCTGAAGGCAGAGGCTTTAACCCACTGAGCCACCCAGGTGCCCCTGGAGAATGTGATCTTGACGGGGACATACAGCCTCTTCTCCTTGGCCTTGCTGACCGCTCAGCCCACAGGGAGAGGGCTGGCCAGAGGGGGATGCAAGCAGAGCCCTTGAAATCACCCAGTGGGGACACAGGCTCTCCCTCCCCTGCTCAGGTTTAAGGGTGATTACTAGAGCCAGCCTTCCCCAGCAGCCTCCAGAGCTCGGGCCAGGGACTGAAGCTGTCTTTCCATTGGAGGGCAGCTTGGACAATCCCCAAACAGGACTTTTAGTCACTTGTATTATTTATCTTCCTGGAAAAATTTAGTGCAGCTTGATCCCAACTTGTAGATTTCTGGTGGCAAGGAAGGCAGGGAAGTGATGGCAACAGGCTTTTTTTTTTTTTTTTTTTTTTTTTTTCAGTTGGGTCTCTAAGCCACTCTGTTCTCTTAAGGCATAGCCCCAAGTGGGCTCCGGCTGCCAGTGGCCCCTGCCCTGCTGGGCACCCCCCTTCTTCTCCAAAAGAGGAGAGGGGCCCTGGGCAGCCCAGATGGGTCTAGCTGAGATCCAGGGACCAGCAGGGGGCAGGGGCTAGAGGGGTGGTGGTGGTGAAGGGCATTGCTCTCTCTGGCCAAGTTAAAAAAAAACTCTGCCCCCCCCCCCGCCCCCGCAGATCAGCTTTGCTGTCCTACATGCGAGGGGACACTCATACTTGTTGAGCTCTCACCAGGCGCCAAGCACTATGCTAAGCGCCCTCCCTGCATATTCTCATTTAATCCTTGTGGCCACCCTATGAGTTGGGCTCTATTATTATCCCCATTTTACAGGTGGGGAAGCAAATTCAAAGAGGTTAATTAAGAAACTTGCCCAAGGTCACACGGTAGGTACAGGTGATAGAACTCAAGTCTAACTGACCACAACAACCCTGCTTTTTCCACTATAGCACACTGCCTCTCAGAAGCAAGAAGCGGGCACAGAAGCAGAAGGGATGAAGGTCAGATATGAGAAAGAACTTCCTGACAATGATAGCTTGTGTGGTGGAAGAAGACAACGGAATGGGGAAACTAGACATACACAGGAAGCCCTCCCACCTCCGTTGGATTTCCATCTGTCTCTGGGCTTGGGATGATCTCTAGAAGGTCTGTGGGGTCCTGGCTGGATCCAGAGGGCACCATCCTGACCTCCCTTTTTTCTACAGTCTGGGGTCCTCTGCTCTATCCCAGCCCAGCACCAAGGCCCAAAGTTTGACTCTCCTTTGTGGCTCTGAGCATGACATCTGAGCTGTCGGCCCCAGACCTCCTCTTCCAGGAAACCCTCCTTGAGTACTAGGAGGCAGAACCCCTTTCCTACAACCCCAACCCCAGCATGGAGCCTACAAATGCACTCGCAGGAAGACTCCCTCCGGTGATCACCTTTTCCACCTGGCTCTGGGACATGAACACAGAAAAGATACAGGCAGTCACCAGGCTCTCTGGGCTCCCCAGATCGTCTGAATGATCCCTGGGCTCCCTCACCCCAACTCACCCACGCATAACACATATTTGTTACCCAGGTGTAACAAATGATGCCGTTGCCCCTGGCTTACCAGAAAACCTGGGTCCCGGCTCAGCTGTGCACTCTTACCTCGTTTACCCACAGAACAGACGATGTTTGGGTCACCCCCATCGATCCCTAAGGAAAGGATGCCGCACTTGGATGAGGCCCAGAGAACCCAAGTCAGTGAGTGGGTCGTCACCAGGAGCCTTGCAGTCAGTACCCCCAACCTAATGCTCTCCAGAAAGCCACGTGCCTAATGCCTGGCTCTGTCCCTTCTCACCGCTCAGAGCCCACCGGGGCATCAAGGATAACCAGCCAGGAGCCTCCAAACTTCTCCAGAGTTTAGTCCCACCCGCTAGCTGCCCAGCGTCCCTGCGCAGAGCCAAAGGGTTGTCCTCGCTGTCCCTTGGGGTCTCCCAGTCTTGAGACCAGGGCACAGGACAGGTGGTGGGGGCTGCCTTGTTCTCCCCGAGCTGCCCTCGAGGTCCTCAGCGTGGACCAGTCCGCGTCGCTGACTTACCTGCAGGGCAGAGACGGAGTCCGCCGCGGCCACCTGCTCTCGCAGCGCTCCGGAGCGCGGCGGCTTGGGGCTGGCCGGGGGAGGGGGCGGGGCCGGGCTCGGGGGCGGGGTCCGGGAGGGGGAGCTGCGGCGGAGCCCCTCCCTGAGTCATGGTTGGGCCGGGTGGGCGGGTTCATTCAGGTGGGCTGGAAGGGAGGAGAGCTTCAGGGCCACTAGGGAAGGTCTGGAGCTCTGGCTTCTAGAGTGCTAAAAAGGTAGGTTGCCTGCGTCCTGAGGACTCCACGAACCCCCCTGCTTCGGGCAGCCTAGCCCACATGGCCGGGAGGCCGTGGGTCCACATGAAGACGCTTCACCAGAAAAAGAAAGCTTTGGAACCTCTCGTGGCCTGAGTTTTCCCTTCCATCCTAGCTCAAGAAAGCTCTCCCAGCCTGGCAAGGTGGGTGCGAGACAAGTCACCCAGTATAAAGTCAGGGCCCCCCATCCAAAGGGCAGCGGCATAGGGGTCCAGACCACTGAGAGGACCATTAGGTGCCCAGGTCGTCTTTAACCTCCTCCAACCCTCCCTGCAACTCTAGCCCCTGCCCCCCCAACGCCAGCTCAAGCCCCTCAGCTGTCACCGTTTAGCCCTGGAATGACAGGCGTCCAGACTCCGTGCGTCCAGCCGCATTCAAGGCCACTGAGCTTAGCACCCCTGGGCCCCTGCCCCCCTCCCTCGGCCCCCAGTCGCTAATTTTATTGACCTGTAAAAGGCACGTTGTTGGCAGGGGAGATAACTGAAGGCGAAGTGGGAGCGGCGGATGGGCAGAAGACAGGCCCCAGGAGGCGGAGATGTGACAACAGGGAGAAGGGAGAGTCCTGGAATCAAGGCTGAGGGACACTGGAGACTAGGAGGAAGACCCCTAGGGAAAGGGATACCCTCTGGGGCGACGGAGACCAGAGAGACTGGAACTGGAATTTCAGCCTCCATCAGACAAGAGACAGACCGGAGACAGAAGGTGCTGGGGGAAAGAGAGGACTTCATTTCCCCGTCTACCCCTTAGGCAGGACCAAGGATGTAGCAGGAGGGAAGGGGGTTAGATGGCAGGAAGGACCGCCATCCTGCTCTCAAATCTCTACCCTAGCCCCCTCCCTTCCTCTTGAAGGTGACTCCTGCCTGCTGGGCCTCTTACTACAGAAATAGCCCTTTCCCTGAAGAATCAACCTAGATCTTGCCTTTCTTTCTCTTCTTTCTTGTTAAAATGAGAACAGAAAATTTAGGCCTTTACCACTTCCCCCACTCCCGTGCCTATCTGAGCACCATGCCTGCAGTCCTGGATCTCAGCCTCTGACCTGGGGGTTAGGGGAAGACAGAGGGGGCGCTGCTGGGGTTGGAGCCTCTAAGGAGGTGGAGGGGGCGGGGGAGGGGCGGCTCACCTTCTGGATGGCTCTCAAATTTAAACTTGTGATGTGCTCTCCAAATAATGTTACATGGGAACCATAAAGAGGGGTGGTTAAAAAACAAAACAACTTTAACATTAAAAATAGACCACAAAGCAGATCAGGGCTGGGGAGGGGTTACTTGGGAACAAGGAAACTTTTAAGGGTGATGGCTACGTTCATTATTTTGATTGTGGAGGATAGGTTAAAATTTATCAAGCTGTACGCTATGAATATGTAGTGTATTTTATGTCAATTATACCTCAACAGATCTATTTTTTAAATACATCCTTTTTTTTTTTTTTAATTTTATGTATTTGAGAGAGTCCAAGATAGCAAGAGAGATGAGTGGGGAAGAGAGGAAGAAGCAGGCTCTCTGCTGAGCAGAGAGCCCTAGGTGGGGCTTGATCCCAGGACCATGAGATCATGACCTGAGTTGAAGGTAGACACTTAACCAACTGAGCCATCCAGGCACCCCACATTTTTTCTATAGCAATTTTCTACTAGTTTATTTTCAATTTATGAGGAGCCTCAAAAAATAGAGGGGAAGGAATGTTAAGGAGTCAAGGGAAACCGTGTTCATTGCTAGTAGAGTGTGGACAGCTTCCTGCCTCGGTTTCCTCTCCAAACCCTGCCTCTATCCAGTGCATTTGAGTATCTGTGGGTGTGAGGGGGGCTTGGGGGCGAGCTGTGGTCCCCGAGTTGCTTCCTCAGCGTGGGAGTCTGAGCCAGCTTGGGCGCCCCAGGTTCCTCTGTGGCTGGTCAGCATGGCACCCCCAAGCTGATGACTCAGGCTGGAGGGGCTGGGCCCCAAGCTTTGCCAGGGGGAAGACAGTGGCTTCTGCGGACTCTCCTGCCCCCTGCAGGCGGAGGTGGGCACTTCAGTGACAAGGGGCTCATTCCAAGGAGAGGTCCGCCAGGTTCTGGGTGCAGTGCTGCAGGTAGTCAAAGTCAGGCACTGGGAAGGGCACGCGGGACCACTTCTTGGCCTGGACTCTCCCCCGGGGCGTCTGTAGAAGCATGCTGCGGACCCGGAGCGCCGGCAGCTTCACCGACTTGTAGATCATCTGCAGACCCCAGGCCTGAGGGTGGAACAGGGAAGGCTGGGCTGGGGTCACTGTCCTCAGACTGGGCTTCTCTCCTCAAGGTGGGGGATCTGTGAATGCACGGCCTGTGTCTCCCACCTCAGAGCTGTCTCCGCAATCACATCGTGGGCTAAGCTAGCAGTTCAACCCTTTTCCTCCAACTGGGGGCTCCTGCGGCGGAGCAGGAGGGTGTCCTGATGGCAGAAGGCTGGGCCTCCTCTCTCAGACTAGGGATTCTGAAGACTGGAGTTGAGGGCTGAGGCCCGAACACTTACCTCCCCACAGTTCCTGCAGTGAATGGTACCCCCAGGCTTCCAGTCCTTGAAGGTTCTGTCAATGACCACAGCCCCCCGGGATACACTGTAGTAGATCCTGGAGAGGAATGGGAGTCAGTCCTCATGCCCTCCTGCTTGCTGGGCCTCGGGCTCTTCTGCCGGCTAAGAGGTAGAGACTCCGCAGAGCCTGGAGCTCTGCCCTCCGGTAAGTTCTGCCTGTGCGGCCTCATTGCGTGCCCTCTGCTTGGGCTCAGGCCTCAGCACTACACACCCAGATGATTCTAACCACCCTACCCCCGGTGCCTCTCCCAGCTCCACCTTTCCATCCCAATTCATCACATAACTGCCAGGGTGACCTTCTAAAAATGTAAATCTGACCTTGACACTCCCTTGCTCAAAATCCACCCAAGACTCCTCTCTGCCTGTGGGACAAAGGCCAGACTTTCAGGCCTGAACTTCACGGCTCTCCCCCAGCCAGCCGGTCTTCTTCGGGGTCTCAGCCTTCACGGTCCTTCCCACACGAGCTAGCCAGAGGCAGTGCTCGCACATCATCCCTGCCTCAGCTCATCTCCCCCCCCCCCCCCCGCCAGCCTGATCCGTCCTACAAGAACTCGTTAAAATGCTGCCTCCTTAAATGAGAGGACCTGGTGTGCAGAACCTTGGCCCAGGGGCCTGGCACACAGGGGCTCCCTAGTAAATACTTAATTAGCGGATGGATGGATGGACAGATGGAGGATGGGGGAAGGTTACCCTCAAGGGGACAGAGGATGAGAGGGTGATGCTTCAGGGACAATCAGCCCCTCTGTCTTCAGAGTAGGTGGGACTGGATGGGGAGGTGTGTGAGGACCCCAGTTCGTGGCCTCTCAGCATTTGGTGTCCTGAACGGCAGTGCCTGCCCAACCACCCAGTGGCCGTGGGAGCCCGGACAAGTCACTCTGCCTCTCTGAGCCTCTGTTTGCTTACATGCGAAATGGGACAGTGATAAAACCTGTCCAGCCAGCCGCTTGAAAATACAGACTCGGTACTTGTCAAAAATGCCCTTTCAGCTCCCAAAGTCTCAGAGCACGCACGGTCTGGATGGGAGGCGTTCTCGGTCCCCCACCACGCCCCTCCCTCCCTCTCATCCTGCCAGCCCCTTCCCCTGGCCTCACGAGAAGTTGGGGTTCACGTTGACGTGGTGGGCGTCCTCCACCTTCCGCAGGTCACTCCCATGGCCCACGGCCACCATGCAGTTGACACAGAGGAGCTGCACCTCCTCAGCCGAGAACTCCTGCCGCTGACTCTCCCGCTGGGCTGCCCGGGCTGCCCGCTTGACCAGAGCGCCCCGCTGCAGGTCCCGGATCTGGGGTCAGAGGGGACACCAGGCACACCAGGCAGAGCTGGGGCCTCACAGGCCTGACCCCTGGAACACTCTCAGGGTCTAAGGGCTCCCGAAGACCTCAGATCATTAGTACCCAGAAGGGACTTCCCTCCACCCTCCCTGGAGCTTCGAGAAGCAGGTCTGTGGAGAAAAAGAATAGGGACCAGGGGCAATGCTGGGAGCAGGGACAATGCTGGGAGTAGGGCGAGCTCTGTTGCCGAGTCTCTGCCTCCTCTATGGAGGATTTTGTGCAAAGCTGCTTCTTTGACTGTAACATGGGGCATCACTAATAATTATGCTGGGATGATAGGGATCCACAGGGACCGTCCTGGGTGAGGTTGGACAATGGTGACCCTGCCTCAAGGGAAACTGATTTAACTCCTGGTTCTGGGCTTATTTTGTGCACATGTCTTTGTTTGTTTCCCCCAAGCCTGGTGCCAGAAGCGCTGTAAGGCAGCCCTCACAGATACATGGTGACATGGCATCTTGGAGAAGGGTCATTGCCTTCCCAGGAAGCCCCAGCCTTGGCCTCTACCCTCCCTGCCATTCAAACATTCCCAGGCAGGCCACATCAGTCCCCAGGAAAGGGGGGGCAGGGGGCGTGTGTGTGCACGTGCAGCCAGAGGCCTTGCAGGTGGAGTGCCCTCAGCCCCGACCCCCAGCCCGCACGGTGTGCAGACCACCCAGACCTTGGCCTGGTACTCGGCCTCGTCCATCTCCTGCACGGCGGCCACAGCCCGCTCCATCAGCCTCTCCAGCACCTCATTGGTCAGCTCCCGCCGTAGCTCCCGACTGCCTTGGGTTGCCACAAACGAGTATTTGCTCTGACCAGCCCGGGCGCGGCCCCTGGCCTGAGGGAGGAGATTGGGCGCTGCCTTGAGTGGGCCTGTGGTCCCACGAGGACCTTTGAGGGCTGTTGGCAACACAGGGTTTGCGCACCTGGACCATGGAGATCTCGTTGGTCAGGAGCCCGTAGCGCACCACCACGTTGCACTGGGGGATGTCCAGTCCCTCTTCCGCCACACTCGTGGCCACCAGGAGGTTCAGGGTGCCAGTCCGGAACTTCCGGATCACTTCTTGCTGGTCTCTCTGGGGTGGGGGAGGAGCAAGAGGATGGGCACCAAGTGGTTTGCCTGCCTCACCTGCCTCACCTGGTTCAAGAGTTTGCCCCTTTTCCGAGGGAGCCTGAGTCTCCACCGCTACCCCCAGCATCTTGCCCGTCTTGCCAGGTGACCGACCACCTAACCCCTGCCTCCCCTACAGACTCTTAAGGGCCTGCACCTGTCTATGGTAGGAGGTAGCAGGACCTATTCTTCTCCAGCAAGGGACTCCAGACCTCTGATCCTCTGTCCTGAAGACAGCACTTACCTCCTTCCCTGCAGATTCCCCAAGCGTCAGCCTCTCTGTGCCCAGAGATCCCCAAACTAGGAAAGCCCTCAGTACCGGGGATCTCAGAGTGCACCCCTCTCCCCCTGTTCTCTGCCTTCTGTCTGGGGAAACCAGGCCGCCACAGCTCCGTGAAGACTCTACCCCACCCCTCTCCCCTAAGAACTCCCCCAGTGCCGGCTCCTCTCCTCAAAGCCCACACCTGGGTCATATGGGTGTTCTGGCTGCTGTTCCCTGCCCCGATCAGCACGTCAGCCCTGATGTCCATGGTCTTCAGGCCCGGCTGCTGCTGGAGCCAGAGCAGGAGGGAGTGGACACTCTGGCGGGTCTGCGTGAAGATGATGCCCCGGGGTAGGTCGTCGCTGCCCCCAAACTGCT
The DNA here is from genome assembly GCF_030435805.1 of Mustela lutreola. Taxonomy (NCBI): domain Eukaryota; kingdom Metazoa; phylum Chordata; class Mammalia; order Carnivora; family Mustelidae; genus Mustela; species Mustela lutreola. The sequence goes on along the minus strand of NC_081304.1, from coordinate 20,137,301 downwards.
CCCGCAGGATCTGTTCTAGCATCTCCAGTTTTGGGTTCTCCGGGCTGCATGTTGCCAGGTGGGCCAGCTCATTCTTGTAATCTGCCAGAAAGGCCCAAAACAGAGGCACAGGCATCAGGCCTGGAGGTGGGCAGGGCAGGGCAGGAGAGGGTGTGGCTCACAGGGACAGGAGTAGAGGGAGCCTGAAGCTATCTGTTCCTGATTCCCCTGGAAGGGCCCCAAGATAACACTCAGGGACACGCTCTGCTCCCCGACCCAGCCTGACACCAGGGGCCTACAGTACAGAATTCTTTGCAGACACATCTCTGACCTCTGCTGCCCAGGATGAACTCAACCTCAGGTGTCTCTGTTCAGAAAGGTCCTTGCCCCGCCCCTCAGGCTTGCTGAGGCCTCTTGCCTTAAATGCCACTCGCTGACCACCTCCCTTTCCCAGCTTCAAGGTATCACAACACCCCAGACCTTCAAGAGACAGTCCCCCCAACTAAATGAATTCGTTTTCATGTCTATACAAACCTTTAAAAATGAGGGCATACATCTTTTGTCCTATCCAGGTCCTTGACTCTCGGTTAGAAAAACAGGGACCCAGTACCCTCGTTGGCCCCTTGACACCCTGCGCTGGCGCCGGGGTCCCGTCTAGTCCAGTTCCCGCGGGTCTCACCATCAAACAGCGCCAGCAGCCAGCGCTCGGCCTGCAGGATCTGGGTCTTCGTGGCGCGCTCCTTGTCGTAGAAATCCCGCAGCGAGTCCAGGGCGTCCACAGCACGGACCGTGTCGTGGATGAGAAGCGCATCGTTGTAGCGCCGCAGGTGAAGAGCGTAGACCCGGCGCTCCTGGAGCCCGGCCTCGGCCGCTGCGGGAGGGATGGAAAGGCCTCAGGGTCTGAGCGGCCACGCCCCTCCAGGCCTTCTCCCGCATTAGACTCCGCCGCCCCGCGCCCCCTAGGGGGAGCTCCGCCCCGGCAGGTCCCAACCTCCAGGCCCTCCGCGCCGACCGCCCCCCTTACCAGCCTGGCTCAGCTCCACCACCTGCTGCTCGTAATTCTGCGTCCCGAAGTCCCGGCTCAACTCGAGCATCTCCAGGCGGTTGTGGATTTGGTCCATGAGTTTCTTCAGTGTGTCCCCAAATGGGTCCTGGAGGGGAAGAGGGCGTGAAGGGATTCCCATACACCTGGGGAAGAGGGTGCAGGGTGCAGCCTCGAGCACCCAGTGGGGGAGCTGATCTGCGCTTGAAGCCGCATGGCTCCTGCCGCCAGGTCGGTGTTTGAGAAGAGGGAGCTCAGAGAGAAGCCTGCCGGGATATGGAGTCCCCATCTGGAGGCTGGGGTCCTCCAGCTCCTGCGTGCCCTTGACCTCTGACCCGGGGACAGCAATGTCTAAGTCCTTATGCAGCCCTTGTCCTAGCAGACGCCAGACAGTGTCTACACCACAGGAGAAAGCCTCAGCCCTAGGTGTAGGGCCGGAGGTGTAGGGTTTGCAAAGCATTCCACAGGGTCTCTACAGATGCCCCAGAAGGCATCAGGGAGTTAAACAAGAGGCTGTGGGCACCGGCTGGAGCTTCCCCATTTCACACAACCGACAAATAGAGGCTCAGAGAAATAAGCAAGTACCCGGAAGTCCCAGAGCTCCAGTAGGTGGAGTCAGGGCTCAAGGTCAGGTGCCCTAACTTCACACCAGATGCCCCCCCACCCCCGCCCCCTGCCCCACTCACCTGGGTGCGCCTGTGGCAGAGGTTGTACTGTTTGCAGGGCTGAGGCCTGAGCTCCTGCAGCTGGGGGCGGTAAGTCTGCGGTGACATGATGCGCCATGTGTCCAGGTTGGCACAGAGCTGGGTAAAGACAAAAGGGTTCACTCGAATGGGGGACAGTCCTGTGAGGACAGTGGGCGGAACTCTGAGACTGGTGAGGTCCCAGCGGCCCTGGAGCAGGGCCACCGGAAGTGGGGATTCACTTCCTCAACAAATATTTATTGCTCGCCAGCTCTGTACCCAGGGCTGTTGTAGGTAGCGGGGATCCAGAGAGTCTTATTTTGGAGTTGGGGAGACAGATGATAAACCAGTGAAGCTAGCAGAATGGGAGGGTTTCGGGCAGTATTAATGAGCTCTGAGGACAATAAAATTGGCTGGCTTGTTAGGGTGCAGGGGAAGGTTCTGAGGCGGTGACATTTAAGCTGTTCCCTGAGTGACAAGGAGGAGCCAGACAGGTCAAGTGCAGGGGGAAGGGCATTCAGGGCAAAAGGAAGAGCGAGTACAAAGGTCCTGAGAAGGACCTGATATGCTCAAGATCCAGAGAGAAGGCTGGTAGAGTAGGCGTGAGGGGAGGGTGCCAGAAACTAGGTTGGAGAGGCAGGCTGGGTCCATGGAACTTTTGTAAGCCCCGATAGAGACGGCAGAGTCTAATCTAAGCACAGTGAGAAGCCACTGGAGGCTGGAGCTTGTGTGCCTGGGAGAGCCTGGGGAGGGCATGGGGCAGGTGGCGGGGGTGGCGGGTTCTGGTAGGGGCAGGGCCACGGGGGCCAAGCTGACCTGCAGGATGTGGTCGATGGCCCCCTTGAGCGTGGAGGCCCCGCCAGTGCCTGGGGAGGCTGTGAGCCCCAGCACCTGGGGCAGGGGCCGTGTCCTCTGGAGTTTATGCTCTAAGTACCGGCTCAGGATGACATTGTAGACAGTGTCTTTGTGCGTGTGGTGACACTCATCCACCACGAGCAGGGAGAAGGCTGGGGACATGAGGGGCAAGGCTGTGACCTACACCCGCAAAGCTCTTCCTCCCCCATAAGCTTTTCTGAACGCAGCCCCCACAGGTCATTTCTCTCCTTCCTCCTTTCTCAACTTGCACCAGGGCTCTGGAGAGCAGCCTAGGCAGGGGTCACTTACCTTCATTTTACACATTAGTAACTGAGGCTCAGCGGGGGTGGCTCGGGGGACTTGCCACAGATCCCACACCATAGCCAGGCTGACTTCCCTGAGGGTGTATGGTGAATGGGGAACTCCTCACTCCCACCAAATGTCCCACAGCTTTACTGGAAGGGGTGTCCTGGGGGCAGCAGGTAGGCTGCCTCAGGTGTGTACCCTTGGCCCTCACTCACAGCACTCACCATTGAGCTCCACGTGCTCCTCCTCCTCGGGGCTGGTCAGCGCCATCTGGAGAAGCTCCGCTGTGCAGATGATCAGGTCATGGCTCCGGGCCAGGTGGCCAAAGCCAGCTCGTGGCCCCATATCCCCGCTCAGGGTTATAATGGCCCAGCGTCTGTCCAGCATGCGGCTGAACTCCTCACAATGCTGGCTCACCAGGTGCACCTGTGGACGGAGAATGAGGTGAGGGCAGGAAGCTGGACGGGCGGCAAGGTGACCCCCCCCCCAGGACTGGGCTGGGGACAGGAATGGGAGAAAAGTCAGGTGAGCTTAGAGGTGGCCACAGCAGCCCCGGAGTTCCTGACGGGCTCTGGGGACATCTGAGGAGCTGAGACCCCTCCGAGGGGAGTGTGGGCTACTCACCCTGTTGACTAGTACCACCACCTTGGCTCCGTCCACAGTCTCCAGATGCCTCTTGGCCACGTACGCAGCTGCCCGGGTCTTCCCAGCCCCCGTGGGCAGCCACACAATGATATTCTTGCCCTCCAGGGCAGGCATGATTACCTCCCACTGGTAGGGTCGCAACTCCATCTTGAGAATGGAAGGAGACTCTGACCCCTGGCCCACCCAGCCCCCTCCCAACTCCCAATCCCCCCCCCCCCCCCCCCGAGAGCCCAGTCTGGGCCTGAGACCACCCCATCCCCGCTTGAGGGAGGTGGGGCAGGGCAGGGCAGGGATCTACCTGGAACCTGATCCGGCCAAGACAGGAGGCAGAAGTAACACAAACTCTACCTGACTTCTGCCCTGTCGGGTTTTATCTGCAACACCTGCCAAGGCTGCCGAGGCTGCCTAGGCGAGGGCCAGCTTAGCTTAGCCGGATGCCAACACCCTTGCTGATGCCGGTGCCCCTGGGCTGAGTAGAAATCGAAAACAGAAACTGAAACTGAGGGAGGAGTCAGCTCCGGCAGAGTTCAGCCTTAGGAATCTCCCTTCTCCCTTTCCCCTTTCCCCCTCCCCCAGCAAAGCTGCAGGAAAGTACCCTTTCACTCCTCCTGGGTCCTGCTGGTCCCTTCCCCGACTGCGCAGTCTCAGCCACCCAACCCCGACCCCAGTCTTTCGAGCCAGCTGTAACCATGTACACCCAGTCCAAGGCGGCTGGGTGGAGACTGGGACCCCTGCAGCCCCCACACCTGGACCAGGAGCAACCAGGAGCAGGGAGAAGTGGGGGCTGCAGCCCACAGGTGCCATCACTGCAGAGGTGCGGGACTAGGCAGGAGGCTGGTGGGGGAGGGTAGCCCCTGCACCAGTGGAATTTTTCAAGCGTGTACTTATTTGAGAGAGAGCACGTGCCAGAAAGCAGGAGCAGGGGGAGTGGCAGAGGAACAGGGAGCAGCAGTCTCCCCGCTGAGAACGGGGGTTGATCCCAGGACCCCCGGATCATGACTAGAGGGGAAGACAGACACTTAAGCGACTGAGCCCCCCCAGGTGTCCCATCCATCTGAGCTTTAATAGGTCCATTTCTGCAGGAGGTCCAGGCAGGAATGGGGTCAACCTGCCAAGGTTGGGGGACCCTACCAAAGAAACAATCACACAGAGGAAAAAAAAAAGAGCTTTATTGTTCCCTCTGAGGGATTAATGCCAGGAAATGAATGGTCCCGGGACCCCCACTCCTGGGGGACAGACAGAACAGTGCAGGGTGAGGGGAGAGGCATGGCCCCTCCAGTCCCAGTTGAACTTCAAACACTGAAGCCCCTCCCTCACGCTAAGATGTGCGGTCCCCACCCTCAAGGAAACAATGGGCTGGGTCAGGTCCAGAACTCCAAGACTCCACGGCTCTGTGGGGATAGGGCTGGGGGGCCCCTGGGGCCGGTCAGGGCTTATTCTCTGGCCAGCAGCCACTTGGGAGGGGCTGAGCCCCGGACCCAGGAGACCCCTCCCCAAGGTCAGATACAACGAAAGCTGTGTGTGCAGGCAGGGGGCACCCGCAGTTCCAGGAAGGGCCGCAGGGCTGGGGGCTGGAGCGTCTGGAGCTGAGAGGCACCAGGCCGCCAGGGCCGCCTCCTGGCCATCGGATCAGAACCCAAGGTGGAGACATTCCAGGTCAAGGCTGCGGTCCAAAGCCGGAGACTACTTGTCAATGAGCCCTCCCTCCTTGAGCTTGAAGTAGAAGAACTTCTCCAAGGCGCTGGCGCAGCGGCAGTACTCGCTGTCCGGGGGGTTGTACTCGCGGCAGTTGGCGATGACCCGCTGCAGGTCGGCCACGAAGAGCTTGCGGGTGACGTAGTAGCGGCTGCGCAGTCGCTCGGTCATGGTCTTCAGGTCTGGGGCGGCGGGACGTAAGGGCACAGCTTTAGGAGGCTGGGGAGGGCAGGGCCGTGGGGCCCAGGGAGGTTTGGGGGCAGGGGCAGGTTTGGGGAGCAGGAATGGAGCGTCCTCACCGATAGGGAAGCGGATGACCTCGTAGTAGTCAGGGGCTTCTGCCTTCTTCACAGGCTCCATAAAGGGCCAGGCACTGGGGTGTGACTAGAGAGGAAAGTCGAGCTGGAGCCAGGCCCACTGTGCCCTCTGCCCGGCTTGTGAGTACCACCCACCCCAGCCACTGGCGCAGGTGCCCCTGGAAGGGAACCTGGTCTCCCCACCTTGATCTGGGCCAGCAAGTTTTTGAGGGTTGTGTAGAGCTGGTCTGGATCCTTCAGCTCCTTCCTGGGGCAAGAGATGCCATGTCTGAGGCCCTGGGTCCTTCTGCCTCCCCCGACACCCGCCTCCTCCACACAATACTCACCCCTTCTCCTTCCCCAGTGGTTTCCAGCCCGTCTCTCCTGCAAAGTGGGGAGTGGGGAGAGCATCCCTAAGAATTTGAGAACACACCCCCAGTAGGGTGCCCCTTCCCCCACCAAGACCCCTGCTCACGAATGCCGGGGACACTCTCCACGGGGATCTGCCTCACTCCCTCCTTGAAGCAGCTGAGCCCGGGGTACACCTTTCGGATCTGGGCCTGTTTGCGCTCAATCAGCTTCTTGATGATCTGAGGGAAGGCAGGGCCTGAGAGGCCAACTCCAGCCCCAGCAGCAACCCTCCCCGGGCCAGAGGCAGAGGCCCTACCCCAGGCACCTCACCTCCTAACTTCCCTGAGAGGCAAAGCAAGAACCAAGATCCTGGCCCACGCCCACCTCACAAGTGCACATACGTGTGGCACATATCCACACACGTGTGCTCACCCCCCCATGCATGTGAAAAGTCCCAGGGCTGAGTACGTGTGCACGCACACACACACACCTCCTTCTGCTTTTTGATGATGTGAGACAGCTCTGTGTAGGGGATGCGGGGATTCAGCTCACACTCCATCAATGTTGCACCCTCATAGTCCTTAATGTAGCCCAGGTAGCGACTCTTGGGCACTTTGATGTCCTTGGAGAAGCCCTAGGGAGTAGACAGTCACAACCTGACCCACCAGCAAGGCCCTTCCAACTTGAGTCACCCTTCCCCCAGAAGCCCCCTGAGGGGCCGTGCAGACCATGTCCCCTTCTCCCTGGTTCCGGGATCACCTTCTGTGGTAGCTGGTGTGCAGGCGGGGGGCTCTGTATTGTGTGGGCTCAATTAATCTGTCCCTGGGAAGGCTCCAGGTCAGCTGCCCCTCCCAAACCACCCTCAAGAGTCTCCCAGCTCTTCCAGCCTGCCTACAGGTCCCTACTCTTCACTGGGGCAGCAGCGGGAGGCAGGCAGCTGGGCACAGAAGACTTCCTTCCCATCCCCACCAGCAGGCTGGACAGGATGACCTCTAGCCCCAGGCAGCAGTCAAGTGTGGGCTGAGGCAAGGGTCACCTGCTTTTTGAAGTAGCCGATGGCATACTCGTCAGCATAGGTGAGGAAGTAGAGGATGTTGTGTTTGATGTGATACTCCTTCAGGTGGTTCATCAGGTGAGTCCCATAGCCCTGCGGGGGAGGGGAGCAGGGCTTAGCAGGGGAGCCTCGAATGGAGAGAGCAGACTGCATAGGAGGTAGGGGCAGCCAGGGGACCCAGGACAGGGAGGAGGAAAGGCAACTGGCAGAAGAATGGGAGATTGTGGGGAGAAAGTGAAGGACACTGGGTTTCTAAGCGCTTACTCAGGGCCTCGTGTGGTGCCTGGGACTTTACAGACCGCCTCTCAAGTCAGTCCACGAGGTGAGTATTTTTATCTCCATTTCCCAGAGAACAAAACCCCAAGACACCAAAACCTGCAACCCAACTATGTTAACGATGTTAGGAAATGTGTCCGAAGTCAGACAGCCAGCCATGGTAAGGCCAGGACTGAAATCCCAACCAGGAAGTTGCGCTCCCCATGTCACTGGTTCCCAGTTCCTGGGCCTCAGAGTGAGGGGGGAAGGGGAAGAGGAATCACAAGGGCCCTACTCATTTCAAATCTGAACCCTAAAGAGAGAGTATCTCCCATACAGGTCAAGACCGAGTGGCACCATGCAAATCTGGCTTACAGAAACCAGGAGAACTGGGAACCCTACCAGGTTCTGTTATGCCAACTTAAGACAGAACCCAGGACTATCACCCAGCACCAGAATAGTATAAAAACTAGTAACTCCTCAGTATATGTGAATTTTCCGGTGTTGAAAGAAATTCAAGTTCATTTAGAAGTGTTATTGGGGGGCGCCTGGGTGGCTCAGTGGGTTAAGCTGCTGCCTTCGGCTCAGGTCATGATCTCAGGGTCCTGGGATCGAGCCCCACATTGGGCTCTCTGCTCAGCAAGGAGCCTGCTTCTCTCTCTCTCTCTCTGTCTCTGCCTGCCTCTCCATCTACTTGTGATCTCTCTCTGTCAAATCAATAAATAAAATCTTTAAAAAAAAAAAAATAAATAAATAAAATAAAAGTGTTATTGGTAGGGGTGTCTGGGTGGCTCAGTCGGTTAAGTGGCCAACTCCTGATTTCAGCCCAGATCACGATCTCAGGGTTGTGAGATCGAGTCCCGCATTGGACTCTGCGCTCAGCAGGGAGTCTGCTTGAGATTCTCTCCCTCTGCCCCACCCCCTGCTTGTGTGCTTATGCGTTCACTCACTCTCTCTATATAAAATAAACAAACCTTTAAAAAAAGAAAATAAGAGCATTACTGGTTTGGGGACTCTAAAGTGTTTTCTTAAGGCAGTTACCAAAGGACAACCGCCCCCTTATGGGGCTGGGAGGAACTGGCCGGCCACTGAAAGAGGGACTGGAGACTGTGGCTTCCCTTCTGTGCAAACTGGGGCTGGGGCCAAGGCACTCACCTTGACCTGCTCATTCGAGGTGACGGCACAGAAGACAATCTCTGTGAAGCCCTGAGTGGGAAACATGCGGAAACAGATCCCACCGATGACCCGCCCGTCCTTGATCAAGGCCAGAGTCTTGTGCTTCCTAAGGGGAGAGGGGAAAGGTCACGGCCCCTACCTGGTCCCCAAATGCCTCCCAGGTCCCTAGAGCCTTGGAGGCCAGGGCTGTATTCAGAGCTGGAAGTGGAGGAGCAAGTATTCCCACAGGCTGGGGACGGGCATGGTGCCTGGGGCTGGGGCTCTTGTGGGGACGCACGGGTCAAAGACGAGGCGGGCGATATACTCCTTGGGCATGCGCGGCAGCTGGTGGGAGAAGACGTTCTGCAGCCCCACAAGCCAAAGCAACACCCGCCGGTTGGCCTTGGGTGTCAGCGAGTTGCCAATGACATGGAACTCGATGATGCCGCGGCGCTCCTCCAGGCGGGCTGTCTCATCCCGGGCTGCGTTGGCCGACAGCAGGCTTGTCTGGGCACCAGAGGAAAGGGAGTGAGCTGCGGCCTCTGGCCGGTGAGCCCCCTCCCCACACTATGTAGGAAGCCAGGCTGCCCACCTCAGGCCCCAGCATGGCAGCGGGGTCTGTGATGGTGAGCATGACCTCATTGACCAGCTCCATGGGGATGTCGCCCATGACGCGGAGCCGCTTGGCATCCTCCAGGGTCAGGTTCTCTGGGAGCTTCCTCTTCTCACCTGCTGGGGAAGGTTGGCAGGGTCTCCGGTGGACAGCAAGAGAGGTTAGGGGGGCCAAATGAGTCAGGGGTCAGGGGTCAAGTACGCACCTGGCATGGGCTCAGCCCCTCCGGAATCCAGGCTCAAGGAGCTGTTGCTGCCCCCACCCATGGTGGGGCTGAAGAGGGGGGCACTGGGGACAACTGCCGCGCTGACTGTAGCTGAGAGGGAGTGAAATCAGGGATGGGGGGTGGTCAGAGGTGGTGGTAGGTCCCCAAAAAAGGATTCCCCAGACACACCCTCCTGCATGTCCCCACTGCTGCCATCCGCAGTGCTTCTTCCCGGCGGAGGGCTGAGCTCTGCTAGGGAGGCCAAGCCAAGAGCCTGCAGAGCCTGCTGGGGCACGTACCCGGCCTGGGCACCAGCTGTGTCCCCTCTGAGGGCGGCATGGTGAAGCCAGACTCCCAGATCGGAGAGTTTGCCCCATAGATCTCCTCCTCCAGCATGGACAGGAATCTGTGGGGAGGGTACAGGCTGTCTCACAACTCTGTCCTCCAACCAAGGCAGCAGCCTGGACCAGACGTCAGAAGGACTGGAGGCAGGTTGAGAGACCCAACTGTCACGGAATTAGGAGCCAAAGAACGGAGACAGCCTTCAGACTAGGGGAAAACACAGTCCTCGGCTTCTTGGGAGCCCCTAGTCAGAGGCAGAACAGGACAATCTAGACAGAGAACAGAGGCGCAGCCTACCACAGTGTGTGGCACAGAGGGACAGGGTCTAAGCTGGTGCCTTCCTGAGCTATGTGGGAAGTGCACAAGTCACCCTGGGTCTCAGGATCCCCTCCTGCCCCCTTGTAGTCCCAGCGGGCGGCAGAAGGGGGGCTGAAAGGCCTGCATTAGTCAGTGGAGGCTTCTTATACCGGGTAGCTATGAGCCAAGTTTAAAACGGGAGGAAAGTATAGCAGAACAGAGGAAAATCTCACAGATAGGACCACGACGGGAGTGGAAATCGGTTTCCCCTCAAGCGTAAGCTCTGGTTTCTCGGCGCGCTGTGCTTCTGAGGCTGTGTCCAGGCCCCGTGGGAAACAATGAATCCCATCTACCAGGGGCGTGGGCAGGGGTCAAGTTAGCACACGGGCCATGTCCCTGCCATTCCCAGACTAGTACACGCAAAGGTAAATGCCGGCAAGTCACAACTGGGCCCCAGACAAGTCTGCCGGGTAGACACCCAGACCCCAGAAGCCTCCTGGAGGGGAAGGAGACCACTCCAGGAAGCCTTCCTGGAAAAAAGGGGACAACAGGGAGGATGTGAACTTGGGGCAGATCCTGATAGGCCAGAACAAGCCTTACTTTGGGAAGTGGGTGAGGATGAGGGTCCTCTTCTCAGGCACCAGCTTGTCCTTCTCCACCCGGAATTTCTCCAGCAACTGCCGCCGGGTTACCGTGAAGATGGAGCGGAGGAGGCTTCGCCCGAAGATGTGAGTGGTCTCGTAGCGGGGGAGGCTGTCGCAGCTCTGGGGCACATGGCAGTAGCAGAGCCACCTGTGGGGAGCAGAGAGGTGGGAAGGGAGAACGGGGGTGCTGGACCCAGGCGGGGCCTCCAGGCCTCCCCCACCCCAACGCTGCCCCTGCCTGGGCCTACCTGGTATAATTGACCTTGTAGGTAGCCACGTCCTCGGCCTGAGACCGCTGCCGAAATTGGGCAGGCGTCTCAAGCTTCCAGTAGTTAAGGCAGAGCAGGAACATCTTTGAGAGCTCAAACATCGTCTGCCGCTCCCGAGGAGCCAGGTGACTGAACTTGTACTGCACGAAGTTCAGCACACCCTGAGAAGTGGGCAGGGCACAAGACCAGGAAGGAGATGTGAGCAGCCAGCAGGGGTTTCTTACCCAAAACCTGGTGCTTCCTGAGGGGAGCTAAAGCTCACCTCTCGCTCTGGGGCTCTCGGTGAAGAAGAACTTCTCCCCCCTTTCCACCCCCATGTCCATCTTGAGCCCCAAACTCCCTCCCTTCTCTGAACCGGTCCCTTGTTCTCAGCTTGAAGAGGATGGGGAACACAGGCTCCTGACTCCTCCAAGATGCCCCCAATTCTCTTACCAACTCCCTCACCCCACCTGCTCAATATTAGGCTTCTCAAAGGGGGGACTGCCCAGGGAGCCCTCCACCACTGGCCGGGTCATCTGCAGGATGCATTTCCGGAGGAGCTGGAGGAAGACGAAGGGGGAGGAGTAGAGGTCAGTGGAGCTCAGAGCTGCAGACTCCCCAGCCCCAGCTCCTTTGCTCACTCACACTCACTTGGATGAAACTCACCTTGAAGAGGTAGAAATAGACCTGCTTAGTGTCTGTGTCCTCCTCTTTGTGAACAGACATAAACAGATTCTCCACGTCCACCACCATACCCAGCAACCGGTTGATCTCATCCTCTGATACATTCTCCAGGTGGGACACGTGGTCAGCTGTAAGACGGACAGGTGGTAGGGTTGCTAGGGTTGCGAAGAATGGACACATCACCAGAGCTCCCCGCCCCTCTTCATCACCAGCCAATTTACAACGTATAAGTCCCTCCAACCAGTGTGACCGGCAATGAGACCGGCTGCTCCTACCTCAACCCTTGGGTGGACCCTGTCTCTTCTGGGCTGGCAGATTTCCTGTCTCTTCCCTTGGGAGAATACATGCTCCCAACCCGATCCCTCCTTAAGGGGGCATTTTTAGTTTCACAGATAAAGCTCCCTGACACTTAAAAAAGCCCATCCAAGCAGGACCCAGCACCTGCTCCCACCCCAGCTCCAAGGGCACTACCTGCCTTACCCAAGGGGTGCTCACAACTGCGGCACAGCTCGCTCAGGTTGGCAGCTGGCTGCTGCAGGTCCATGCGGGGTGCAGTGGGGGGCTTGGGGTTTTTCCAGCCATTACACTTGCAGGTTTCATTGGCCTGGCGGCAGAAGACTCCGTCAACAGCCCTGTAACTGGTGACGGGGAGCCGATCCCCAGCCACAGATTTGCCCCCATTCCCACCCGAGCCCCGGGATGCCCCAAGCCCCGCCCCCTTCTCACCCCAGGCCCCGCCCCCACCTTGCAAGCCGAGAAGACCCCTAGCTTCTCGAGCTTCTTGGCGCGCGGCAGCCCCCGGACTTGCGCCTTCCTCTGGCTGGCGCGCTGCTGCTGGCTCAGACCAGGTCGAGCCGGATCCCCTCCGCTCCCCGTCCCCCCACTTCCTACCCCAGGACCCCCAGTCCCTGTGCTGCCGGCTGGCGCTGCAGCTGGGGCGGGGGCTGGTGCCGGAGTGGGAGCCGGAGTCGGGGCTGAAGCCGGACTAGGGGCAGGAGTCGGAGTTGGGGCAGGGGCTGGAGACTGAAGGGGACGGGGCTGAGTGGCCGGGGCCGGGGTCGAGGCCTGGGAAGGTTCCGCCATGTCCTCCCCCGCAGCGGAGCGCGGCGCGGCGCTCCCAGCCCTAGGGCCGCATGGGCAACCGGCGCTCAATGCGCAGGCGTCGCTGCGCCGGAGCATGGTGGGAGTTGTAGTCTTCCACGGCCGCTCCCTTGGCCTCCAGCTTCCAGACTTTTCTGTCTTGTCTGTAGGTCCCAGACAAACAAGTGAAGCCTGAGTCATTACCCTAGATTGGCCTCTCCTTACTTATAATCTCTTTGAAGGATTCCGGGATTGGTGTTTTTGTGGGGACTTGGAGAAGCATCTGAGAAAACAGGCTTCTGTTGAGGGGAATTGTGGAGTCTGCCCACCTCCCAAGGGTCAGGGTAGAAGGGCCAGCCTGGGGTCTGGAGTTGTCTTGGCTTCCCGGCACACCTCCCCCCACCGGCAACGGCCCTGTCCCACCAGTCTGCAGTCACAGAATTGCAGCTACAGTGGAGATGAAGAAGCAACACTTCCTCTTCCTGCCCCGTAAAGCGGTTACACGGCTGTGCTCTTTGTGGGATAATTCAGCTGTACTCTTTGGTGCACTTTTTTGTATTACGTTACATTTCAGCAATAAAGGATTATTGTAAAAAAAACCAGAGGATGGTCATGGCCACAAAACCCGATACCGAGGTGAGGATGAGGCAGAAGTAAAGGCGGGCACATCCTAGTGGGCGGGCATTGCTCTCCCTGTAACAGTGTGGGCACCTCGAGGGCAGGGCCGGGGTCTTCTTTTTGCCACAGAGCCGAGCCCTGAGCCTGCCGCAGTAGACCCAGGGTCCGAAGCACGAAGGAAACCAGGAAGCCCTGTTCACCTCCCAAGCCCATGTGTCACAGGGCTGTGCGCGGTCAGAGAAAGGACGTTCGGAGAATGGAAGACCCCACGGTCACACGCCCTTGGCCCTGTTCAGGGGACGGACCCTTGTCCTCAGGCCCGACTCTTGGAAGGGCAAGAGCCCAGCGGCTCAGTCCCGTCTCTGCCCTGGGCTGGTGAGCGCTCCAGGCTCGGGCCCCCACGTCCAGCCTCCGATTGGCCTACGCAGGGGCGTCCCAGCCTGGAGAAGGGGAAGGGCCTAAGAAAGGCGCAGGCGCCAGGATAAGAGCAGCAGCAGCGCAACCAGACCTGTGGAGGCAGGACTCGCGTGGCGGCGCGCCCCCACCCCCGCCGCCCTCCGCCATCCGCCTTGCCCCGGCCGCGGGGGAGCGGAGCTGGGCTGCTTGGAGCCGGCTCGCGGGAAGGCCTCTCCGGGTGTGCGCGCCGCGGCCGCGCGCTCAGCGCCACGCCCTGCGCCTCGCGCGGTTGGGCAGCAGTTGCTCACTCGGATGCAGCGGGTCGGTAGCGGTCTCCCCAGCGGGAGCCAGGTGGCGTCCCGCAGTCCCAGCGCGGCCCTTGCCGAACAGAACCAGGTGGCCACGCTGCCGGTACAGCTGCTCAGGGACGAGGCGGTGGCTGCGCGGAACAACGTTAATGCGGAGGATGGCTTCCAGATGAAGATGGATGCCTACGGCTTTGCCCCGGAGGAGCTCGTGGTGCAAGTGGACGGCCAATGTCTGGTGGTGACCGGCCAGCGGCAACTGGAGGGCTGCAGCCCAGATGGGGCCGGCTACCGCGTGGCACAGAGGGTACACCGGCAGATGCAACTACCACCAGACCTGGATCCCACCTCCATGACCTGCAGCATGACCCCCTCGGGCCAGTTGTACGTCCGAGGCCCGTGCCAGGCGCTGTCTCCCCCTGAAGCCCAAAGAGGTCCATCCCCGAGAGTCCGGGGCCGTGGCCCCAAGAAGAGCCAACCTACCCTGACCCAGTAAACACCTAAGTGTGCAGCAGCAGCCTTGGTGTTCTGTGGTCTTTTCTTGGCGTCGGGGTCAGAGGTCGAGGCATAACGGAGGTAGAGAGAGGGCTAGTGGAGGGCCCCTGTTGGCAGGGAAGGCATTTTAAGGGGTTGGTCCACCAAGAATAAGGCCTCTGCGGGCTGGGGGCGCTCCGTGGACCTGCTGCCCAGCCCCTGGCAGCTCACAGCAGCAGCTCCAGCAGGGAGCAGCAGAGGGCCAGGAGGCCTGCAGGGGGACCAGGCTCCATCACCACCAGAGGGCCCCCACAGACCAGACAGAGGGCTTGGACCTAGTGTGGTGCAGTCCCTAGGCCTCAAGAGCAGCCCAAGGTCCCAGAAGTCACCTGGGAAGAGGGTGAGAGGACCCAGTCCTTCACAAGGTACAGACTTAACCAAAAAACCCCAAAGAGGTTGTTTCTGGTGTTTCCAGAGGCCAACTACTTTCAAATACAAACTGCACATCACCCCAGTACAATCTAGAGGGAAAGGCAAATGCAGGCCCCTCAGTTTCAAACTTGGTGAGATTCAGCCCCAGGTCACTCTTACTCCACCCTCACCCCCCTAGAGCTGGTACCAGTAAGGGCCTCTTTCTCTTGGTTACCATGACCACCAGCATCCCCTCATTAGGGGGGTGTGGGGGAAGCCTCTGTTCCACAGGATTCAGTGGTTCATTTTAAATTAACTTCAAGTAAGCTAGAGTGGATATGGTCTGATAAACTCTGCCAGAGAAAGACAAGGAAGACAAGTGGGAGGTCGATTGATCGGCTGACTATATTGACAAGATACTGATTGGTTACATGTTGAAGAAAACATACAATACAAAATACAGAAAAAGTTGGTTCCATCCCCTCCCACTTCCCCCCCTTACCCACCCACCCCCAAATACTCATCATCGTGATTTGGTCAGAACAGGGCTCAGAGCCAGAGGTCAGGGTGACATGGGGAGAAGGGGCAGGTTGTGGACAAGGAGTTGGTGGCTGTCACAATAATGCTGTGATAATGCTGTGGTTTCTTTCCCAGCTGTGAGTCCGGGGGTGAGTGGGGGCGGTGGCCTGGTGACCGCCATCTGAGAGAAGAGCTGCCTCTCCCTTCCCCCGCCTCTAGGGCCTTCCCCACCACCCAGAACCAAGCCCATTCCAAACATGGTAAGGACATGGATGCTCTTGCTGAGTCTGCTCACCAGCAAGATGGAAAGAAGGGTACCTGCTCCAAACCCCCGCCTCCACACATACAAGGGGGGTGGGAAACGGGCACGTGGCTACTACCAGCAAAGGAAGAGTGGGAGAGCAGTAGAAAGGGCTGGAAGTGGGAAGAGCAGATCATATATATTAAAAAAGTGACTTAAGACTTAAAATTGAATTAGTATTTGTACAGAAAGGTGCAGGTGGAATAACTCACTCCGGCCTATGATCAAAATTCTATGGAGAAATCATGGCAGACCCCTCCCCCTGCCCCCAACCCCCCCAGTGGTAGCCCGAGTCGTTAAGTGCGATTGGTTAGAGTGGATTCCAGTCGGGTTGGTCAGGCGGAGGAGGTGGGGGCAGTGGGCAGGCAAGGGGGGCTCAGTTGCTGCAACACTGGCTCCGGCTGGCTGGGTTGTTCTCCTGCAGGTCCACACCTCGGTTCCGGCTCGGAGCACCCGCTGCATTCTGGGGCTCATTCTTGGGAAGCTTCTTAGCTGTTTGGAAGAGGAGGGGGAAAATGTGTTTGGGGGGTACCCAGTGGCCTTCCAAGTCCACTTGAGTGGAAGATGGCCTTTGTACCACCTGGTGTGTGGTAGCCCACTGAGGGCTTTGCTTCTATGTGCCACGTGCATTCTGAGTGTTCTGGGAAACTGAGGCAAAAAGAGGTTAAACAACCTGCCTAGGACCATGGAGTTAGGTAATAAAATAAGGATTTGAACCTGGGCAGGATGACTCACTACGGAACCAGATAAGCCTAAAAATCCTAAGAAGTAGGTTAGGGGGAGGATCGTGCAGGGTTTTAGGTGGGTGATAAGCTAAGGGTAAGAAGGTAAAATGTTGAGACTTTGGAAGGCTTTAGAAACTTCTGGGGGTGAACTATCTACATCTGGGAATTAAATACGGGGACCCTAAAGACCTACTTACTACGTACTACCGACAGCAGGCAAGTGATAGGACCCGGGTCAGCGGAGGGGAGGCGAGCAACTCACCTATTGCCATGAAAATTTCATTCACGTTCATTGCAGTCTTTGCTGATGTCTCCATGAACAGCAAACTGTTGTCGTCTGCATAGGCTTGTGCTTCCTGATTTGGATGGAGGTGAGAAAGTGAGTAGGAGGGAAATGATGACAGTTGGCAGGGGCCAGGGCCCAGGATAAAAATCTTCCCTCATCACAGTCGCCTTATACACAGCAGACACAATGCAGAGGCCGAGGGCTCTCCTGCCTGGTGCCTCCCGCTACAGACACCTGCACCATAACCCCAAGGGCCTCGCTTCACATACAGCTCCTCTCAGCTCAAAGACATTAGCAGACGTTTCACTCAGGTTTCCCTAGGTCCACTGTGCCTTCTTACTCTTCAAAATCACTAAGCCAGGAAATACTTCTAGAACATTATCCTACAAATGCACTTGCACAAATGGAAAAAGCACAAAAAAGTCTGTGGATATTGACCGCAGTGCTGTTTCTGTCTTTCGATATTACAAACGACCTAGAAGCCCATCAGTTAGGGCCTGGTAAAAATGTACAGTACACAGAGCACACTCCGATCAATGTAAAGAACAGGACTCAGGGGCGCCTGGGTGGCTCAGTCAAGTTACACATCTTGACTTCAAGATCAAGACTTCAAGTCAAGGCTTGACTTCAAGCCTTCACCTCAAGTCATGATCCCAGGGCCCTGGGACTGAGCCCTGCATTGCACTCTCTGCTCAGTGGGCAGTGTGCTCCTGCCCCAACCAGCTTGTGCTCTCCCCTGCCCCCCGTCATCTCAAATAAATAAATAAAATCTTTTTTAAAAAAGGGGAGGAGGAGATTCATACACATGTGTACGTTTCTAAAAATGAGAAACTGATGCATTTGGGGGAAGGGAAGCTGAGTTTCTGAATTAAGGATTTGCATTTCGTCCTATATACCTTCTTTTACTGTGTAAATTTTACTTGTGCATGTGATATATGGAAAAAAAGTAATTCTTTTTCAGTACATTTCATTAAAAAGTCAGTTTACATAAAAAATAAGCAGCAGCTTCAGTGATTCTTATGCATACACGTCACCAACCAACGAAAAAGAACAAGGAGAGGCAAACAACTGCTTTAGGCCCGCGCTCAAGTCCGGAGAGGACAGCAGAGACAAGCTCACCTGCCACTTCCCGGCTTGGCCCGTGGCAAAGGCCCGGAGCAGCCCAGGCTGAGCTGCAAGTGGAGCTGGCTGACCCGGCCCCAAGTCCCATCCATCCCCCCACCTGGAATTCCACGGCTCTCTTGCTGGCCAGGTCCGCCTTGTTCCCCGCGAGCGCGATGACGATGTTGGGGCTGGCCTGCCTCTGTAGCTCCTTCACCCAGTTCTTGGCCCGTGCAAACGTGTCCTGGGGAGACAAGGCCAGAATGTCAGAGACAGAGGAGGCATTCTGCCCAGGGCCATTCACTAGAGAAGCTCGAGCTGGCAGAGCCAAGCCATTTAAGTTGTCATCGCCCTGGAGATTCTGGTGAGACACTCCCCCCAAATGACAAAGGAAATCTGCCCACACCCCCATCCAGGAACAAAGTGTCGAGAAGAAAGGGGAAATCTTTACTGTGTTGGTGATGTCATAGACCACGATGGCAGCCTGGGCCCCCCGATAGTACATGGGGGCCAGGCTGTGATACCGCTCCTGTCCAGCTGTGTCCCAGATCTCAAATTTGACTGTTGTGTCGTCCAAACAGACTGTCTGTGTGAGGAAGGCCGCTGTAAGAGGGAAAGCGGTGTTACAAGGCAGGAAGGAATCCAGAAGCCCCCCCCCCAGGTGTCTCTAGTACCATACCTGGGCTCTGGCACTCAGAGGCCCCCTGCTTCGACTGGCCCAGAGAAGCCCTCAGCCCCACAGCCAAGGCAGCCCCGAGGAGGGTACGTGGAGTCTGTGTTTTTCTGCCACGTGTTGAGGCGGCAGGGGGCTGCACAGGCTTTACAGACCCACCCAGGCAAGGGCAGCGGGGAAATCTGCCCGCCCTAGAGCCATTTCGGGAGTACCCTCTGAAGAGGAATGCTGCAAGGGGAAGGAGAGGCAAAACTTCTCCAAGCACAGAAGGGTGGGGTGGGCCCACCCACTCCTCCCCCCTCCTCCTCCTCCTCCCTCCCCTCACAGAGAACAGTCCAGCTGGAAACCTCCACAGTCCCTGAGTTTGCTCCAGCCCAGGGGTGTTACTGGCCTTCGGTTTCCTGAGGACACTGTCACACACTCAGCTACATTGGGGACGCCTGAGAGTACACGCTGTTCTGCTGCCAGGCGGAGGCCGGGTGGCTGGCTTCCCAGCTGCCCCTGCCACCTCCAGCCATGCCGGCTAGCTACCACCCCCCACTTTGACCTTGACCCACTCCTGACTGGCCACAGGCACGCTGTGGCTCAACCTTCAGGGAACACAATGACCCTATCTTGGGCCTGAGGAGATAAGGAGGGACCACATAGCGCTTGTGCATATGCTTCAGAGGAGTCCCAGAGCTGGGCAAGGCAGGTGGGAGCCCCCTACGCCCTGGGACCCAGCAGAGGCTCCCAGAGAGCCCTGTGGGGAAGCCTGCTTGCCTTGTCTGCTACCCCCCAACACACTGCTCAAGGAGGGGCCCGGGGACTGCCTCACTTCCCTCTCTCCAGCTCCTGACTTGAGTGCTGAGGAGGCAGCAGAAGACTGCTGACACGGCCCGTTTAGCTTCCAGCTGCCTGGAAACCTCCTACCAAGAGGGTAGAGAAAGGATGACTCAAGCCCAAGGTCGGCCCTGGCCCCTCAAGGTTTGTCCTGGCCACTAAGGCGGGGGACCGAGTCCAGACCATTCCGTGCTAAAATGCTGACTACTGGGAAATCAAGGATGGCCTCTGTGCTCGAGGGTAAAGGTCAGCTTCAGGAACACTGGCCCACTCACCAGGCCATTTCCCCATTCTGGAAAGTAGGAGAGGCCAGGACAGATGCACTGTCTGGCACAGCAGGAAGGACCCTCAGAGATGCAGTCCCAGCCTCTTCCCTCCCAAAGGCCAGGGCAGTGGGAAGGTCTTAGCCAAGGCCACACAATATTCCAGTGGCGTCATTAGGAGAAGCAGCCAGTTTGTAACCATGAGCCAAGTTCTGAAGGAGGACTACTGGGACACTGCGGGGGAGACCGGCTGCTGGATTCAATCTGACGGCCCAGGTGAGGAAGAGGTGCTGCCGACCCCGCGCGTTAAGTCTCTCTGGGCAAGCGGCTCCTTTCTCCTCAAGGCCAAGTTATTTCTCCGGCATTCCCAAGACTACCCCACTCCCCTGTGCCCACTCACCTCCAATTGTGCTCTCCTGATACTCGTGGAACTGTCCCTTGACAAAGCGGAGGACGAGGCTAGATTTGCCCACCGCGGACTCCCCCAGCAGGACCAGCTTAAACTGACAGATCTTGTTCCCAGCAGCTGGTCCGTTGGGTCGCGCTGCACCTCCCCGACCCGCCATGGCCCGTCCTGCTGTAGTGGTACCAGTGAGCGTGGGGCGGGGGCCGGCGCTGTGCGAAGAGGCACTCAGGGAGGAGGGGGACCTCCAACTGCAAGAGAGATCAGCAGTACCGGTCAGTCCAGAGACGGCTGCTCAGCGAGGCCTTCTTCGATCACATGTCTCTCCCTCTGCCCCCCGACCAGGGACCTAACTACCTCCCCTCTTGCCAACTCCTGGCCCCCCAGGCCCCAGAAGTTAGCCGAAGAGCCCTAGCTAGGATGTACGACAAGTCCATTTGCTCTACAATCATCTGAGCAGTGAAAGTGGTCTCCCAACTTTAAGGCTCATGGTTCTGAGCAAACATACTGGCTTCCCGATCCCAACTATGTGCATGTGCATACAATTTAAACACACACAGGAGAACGAGCATATGGCAGCCTGGTGGCAGTTAACAGGCGCCTTGGGGTATCAAAAAATCATCTGGGAACACGCCAGGATGTAGGTGAACAAATAATGAACTTGCAGTCCATTAGCTAAGCTCTCGGCCCACCACTGTGCACAGCCAGAGTGAGTGGTGAGACTGCCCAGGGCACGGGGAGTCCCAGTAGCAAGCTCAAGCTCAAGTGCTTGTGGGTACTCGGGGACCAGGGAGGGCCTGGCCAATGCAAGTTGTTGCCAAAATAGCCATTTTGTCCTGCAATCTCGAGAAGGACCGCCCAACTTTCTCAGTCTGAGGCTGGACTGTGCACTGGGGTCAAAGCCTCATTCGCTCCTCCATCCTGAACCTGTTCCCTCAGGTGTCTCATTTGTGATGGGCCAGAAGTCTCATACACATTAAAACACAAAACACACACCAAAGCCAGAGAGCTCTGCTGGCAGTCGGAACAGCTGCCAA
The DNA here is from genome assembly GCF_030435805.1 of Mustela lutreola. Lineage (NCBI taxonomy): Eukaryota > Metazoa > Chordata > Mammalia > Carnivora > Mustelidae > Mustela > Mustela lutreola. The sequence goes on along the minus strand of NC_081304.1, from coordinate 20,116,538 downwards.
ATTTCCCTTATGAACAGAGACCTCAGTTCCATTCTCTACTGGCAGAGGCGGAGGGTGACGCAGAGAAAGAACCGGGGAGGTACGGGAGGGCAAAGACAAGGGACACCGAGACCTGCACCCCCAGCAGCTGGTGACAGCTTAGTCACTGTTAGCGATAGCTTTGGAGGCGCAAAGAAGGATGAGCCTATCTTCAGAAGCCTCCAGAAGATTTACACTAAAAAATAACAGAACATATACATGATGTTTTACAGACGAGTGCTGAGAGAGGTATTTGGTCCTGAGCATCTGTACAGCATCTGAACCTAAGCTGGAAAGAGAAGTTTTTTTTTTAAAGATTTTATCTATCTATTTATTTATTTATTTATTTGACAGAGATCACAAGTAGGCAGAGAGGCAGGCGGGTGGCGGGGGGAGGGGGGAAGCAGGCTCCCTGCTGAGCAGAGAGCCCAATGCGGGGTTCGATCCCAGGACCCTGAGATCATGACCTGAGCCAAAGGCAGAGGCTTTAACCCACTGAGCGACCCAGGCTCCCTGAAAGAGAAAGTTTTGATTCAACTACCCTTGGCATGATGGAGTCAATGCAGGTAGAGTATTTAGAAGCAGATCCCAAGTCCAGCCCTCACCTGTCCCCTGAGCAAGGGGAGTGCATCCCCCACAGTCAGAGGACGGGGGCGTGAATGAAGAACAGGACATATATGTGGGAAGCGATGGGCTATGCTCACGCAAGAAGCTGACAGCAAAGGGCTTGCTTTGTTCAGTCTGAAATCCTTTTTTCACATCCCTGTCCTCCTGGCAACTCATTTAAAAAGTGAGCTTCAGGAAGAATGATTCACTAGCCAGGAACAACAGTTTCCTTTCTGGACTGCGCCAAAGGAAAAGAGGTTTGAAATGGGAGCCACCTCTTCCCCAAGAATAAAGGAAGGCACTATTGCTGGGGGGGATCTCGATGAGAGACAAGAAATGCTAGTTCCACCATATTTTACAGTTTATGGGGTTCTCTTTTCACCCAGTCATTGATGTCTGCAAGACTCTATGGCCCTTTGAGGCAGGGTCTATGCTTTTAGCTTTTTTGGCTTCCTTTTTTTTTTAAGTTTTATTTATTTATTAGAGAAAGTGCGTTGAGTGAAGGAGCATGTGCCCACATGCATGGTGGGAGAGGCAGAATGAGAGAGAATCCTTCAGCAGACTCCTCGCTGAGCACAGAGCCCAATGCCAGGTTCCATCCCAGGACCCTGAGATCATGACCTGAGCTGGTATCAAGACCCAACCCCTTTAACTGCCTGCGCCACCCAGGCGGCCTAAGTGCTTCTGGCTTCTTTGCGAGCCTTCTTCACAAGGCCTACTTACACACTGGGAATTCAGAGTGCTCACCAAGGAAATCAGTTGGAGAGATAGCTAGCATTTACTGAGTGATTGCACAACCATCACCTCCCTTAAGCTTTAAAACAATCCCCCTTTTTTTTTCCTTCAGGTAAACAGCTTGACGCTCAGATGTTACATATGCACAGCTCACGGCCACCCGGCACACAGGTGACAGAGCTAGACACAGGCTGCCTGCACGCTCCCTTATCTCCCAGCCCATCTCTCTGCCCGTGGGAAGAATGCTGGAGACAACGCCCACCCTGTGTTTGGTGTCTGGTTGCTGGTGAATGAGCCCCCCCTTTTCGTGGCAGTGGCTTTGCTGGCCTGCAAGGTGGGGCTCCCGCCAACAGTCACAGGGATCTTGCAGGCCCTGACTACTTCCACCAGTGGGAGGGGCTGCCCAGGGCCAGGCAGGGCGACAGCAGCAGAGGGAAACCACAATGGAATTACAAGTTGGTTATTACCACAAATCCACGTGACACATCATCTTGGCTGGGCGGCAGAGTGTGGCTGGGGCACTACAGGAGGTATGAGGGAATGGAGACAGAAGATGAAGTCCCCAATTGCAACAAAACCAGAGCAGCTGGGGCTGAGGGCTACTGGGGTGGGGAGTAACCAGCACCCACAAGTCAAGAAACACAGAGATAACATCTAAGTCTTGTCCCTATCCAATCAGTGGGTTTCCAGATCCTTCCCAGACAGAACCTGGTATTGTTAACAAGCCAGGAGGAGGGACAAATAACTCTTATCCAGCGGTCCCTGACCTTGTCTGCATGTCAAAATCACCTGTGCAGCCAACCCCTGGAGGTTTTGATAAAGGTCTGGAGGAGGGCTTAGTTTCTATTTATTTTTTAAATTTTTTATCTTTTTAAAGATGTTTTATTTATTTTAGAGACAGAGAGAGAGAGAGAAAGAGTTAGAAAGACCAAGCAGGGAGTGGGAGAAGGGAGAAGGAAAAAAAGCAGACTCCCCCCTGAGTGGGGAGCCCAATACAGGGCTTGATCTCACAACCCTAAGATTATGATCTGAGGCAGAATCAAGAGTCAGAAACTTAACCCACTGAGCCACCCAGGTGACCCTGTTTTGTTTTGTTTTTTTTTTTTAAAGTGCTGTAGGTCAGGCACCTGGGTGGCTCAGTGGGTTAAACCTCTGCCTTCAGCTCGGGTCATGATCTCAGGGTCCTGGGATCGAGTCCTGTATCGGGCTCCCTGCTTGGCAAGGAGCCTGCTTCCTCCCCTCTCTCTCTCTCTGCCTGCCTCTCTGCCTACTTGTGATCTCTGTCAAATAAATAAACAAAATATTTAAAAAAAATAATAAAGTGCTGTAGGTGCTCTGCCTGGCACACACAGGCTGGTGACATGTTCTGCCTGGATGCTGGTCCTGCCCTCCAGAGACACCTGAGCAGGCACATATTGTACTTTTTATGGCCTGCGTGGCCTCGTGGTTTTCCTGGCCTCACTTGGTGGTCACATGACCAAAGGTATTCAAACTTCCCAGACAACAAAGCCATGGAGGAAGCTGATTTTGCCCCAAAGGGCACATGAAGACCAGGGAGTGATTCAGACAGGTGAAGGCCACACCCAGAACCCCAGGAAGCTTTCTGCCCTCCACTCCCAAGCCTGGGAAGCTGAGGATGCGCCCTAGCAGGTGGCAAAGAGGTAATTTCATGCACTGAGCTTGCCTGCTGCTGGGAATCTTCTGAACCAATGGCAAGAATTATCCACGGGTGCTCAGGTGATGGAATTATAACCAAAACTACTGTTGAAAAAAAAAGTCTTCTTTCAGACAAAACCAGGAACATGGGTAGCTCAGTCAGTTAAGCGTCTGCCTTTGGCTCAGGTCATGATCCCAGAGTCCTGGGATCGAGTCCCGAATGGGGCTCCTTGCTCTGAGGGGAAACATGCTTCTCTCTCTGCCTGCTACACCCCCTGCTCACGCTCTTTTTGGCATATAAATAAAAATCTTTTTAAAAAATTAAATGATAAAAGAAAAAAAAAGAGCCCAAGTTGTAGTCAGTTTCTTACAAGATACAGAATGGGCCAAAGATTTCATTTTTTAAGCCAGTTTCTCCAACACCAGGAAAAACACGTAAGTAGGATGGATTTCCTCCTGGATATGTTCACGAAGCTGCTCAAATGGGTAGAGCTTCAGACCATGACAAAAGACTCTCCTTGACATGAGCTGCTCCCCTCACCCTCCAAATCTCAGCCTTGGTTTGTTCAGAGGTCATGGAGAGGAAGCACTATCCCCAACCTCATCATCTTCACAGGAAATGGGAGCGACTGCAAGGGCTGGGGGGTGCACTACACTTTCCCCAGCAATGCACATGAAAGGGCAGAAGGACCTACGCTCCTGAACATACACCCAGCCGGTTCTGGGGCCGGGTGCCAGAGAGAGAGCAGAACACTGCTCTGCCTTACCCTGGCTTCTCTCTACTCTGGACACTATGGGTAAGTGGATACCAAACTTTCTGTTATTAGAACCACACAGGGCATTTAGAAAAATAACCCTAGCCCCCTGAATTAAAATCTCTAGAAGTGGAGTCCAGAGAATGTTTTTATAAAATAAGTTCCCCCAAGGATTCTAGGCAGCCAACTCAAGCACACGAGCTAGAGCTGATAGAGAAAGGAGGGAGGAATGCAAGAAAACAGTAAGACACCCCCAGATCAGCGCCATGGACAACAGAGCGGGATCAGCTTGGGGGTGGGAGCCAACTACTGAGGCCTTCACGACACTAGATGCTGCGGGACTATCGCCCTTTGCTCTAGCCTTCACCAGAAACGTCTCTTCTCTAAGCATGAAGTCACCCAGTTCATACTTTTTGTCCTTCCTGGTAATAGAGTGAGCAATTCCAGCTGATGGGTGTCTCTCGTGCTTCCTGTTTGCTTCAGAGACTTCCTCTAGCTGACAGTCCTGGCACAGCCTGGATAGTGAGCTGATGAGGGAAACCAATCAGACTCTGTTGACCAGAGGCTGAGAAGGGCTCACTCAAGGTTAGCCCTTGGAGGGGAGGGGGAAGGACTGTGAACCAAGTGACCCGCCCCGCCCAGGGCCCCCTAGAGGTGGTTCTGGCCAGGGACTCTTCAGCTCTACTCTACTCTAGATGAAAGCATTCCTGAATATTTAACACCACAAGAGCTGGGCAAGAAAAGGCGAGAGCAGAAGCAATTTGTTCCCTTAAGGAGATCCAAACGTGAGGCACAGGAGGAAAGGTAATTGGGTTCAAAGGTGGAGGTGGAAGACCTTGAAAAGCCCAAATCAGCCAGGGAGGATATGATTCACCCATAGGCTCAAGAACACAGCTCTTCCCCTAAGGAGAAAATCACCACCGACCAGCACACAGGACCAGAAGGCAGACTCACAGCAGGACTCCCCGGGCCTCTGGCTGGCGGCAGAGCCAGAAGGAAGAAAAGTCTGAAGCAACACAAGCTATGAGCCACATGAGACACTCGTCAGCCTTCCCCCGGGGCAAGTGGCAGCTTGGGACTTAGGAAACTGAACTTAAAGCCTGGCTCCGCCGTTTATTAGCTGAGTGACCTTGGCCAAGTCAGACAAGCGTCTGCTGTGAGCTTCAGTCTCTTATCTAGAACACAGCATTGTTTAATACTGATCGCATGGGGCTGCTGTGGAGGTTAAGTGCAACAATATACAGTGTGTACCGCGCAGTATGAGGCTGAAGGTGAGGCTCTGACAAATGACAGGTTTATTATACTACTCGGGCCTAACTAGTTTTGACTCACACTGGTTGTCAAAGCACAAAGTCCTTGAAGACCTAATCCTCCTCTTTCCAATTACGGAGGAGATGAAGATGAGCTGAGGTGGCCTGCCCAGGGTCACAGCCAGGTGGTGGCAGAGTCCAAGCCCAGGACTCGTGACTCTAACAGAGCTCCCCCATCACTGCTAGAAAACCCAAGAATATTGACAACGTTATTACAGCCACTGCAAATAAGAAGGGCGGCCACCCTCGATGTGGGCTTCCACAGGATATGGCCTCTAACAACAGAAAACGGAGTTTGTATCAACCGGAAAAAAAAATATTGCTCGATGGGAAAATTCTATTATTTTGATTTGGGAGGCAGACACACATATGTCCATAAACGTAAAAACCCATCAAGCTGCCCAACTGAGAGGTGTTAATCTTACAACGTGTGAGTTCCAGGTCAGTAAAAAGGTAAGGAGTGTTTCTAGCATAGGATTTTGCCTACAATGGTGAGAAATTAAAGCTTATAAATGACATGAAACCAGTCAGAAGGTATATAAGACACCTTCTGCCTCTTCTATAGTATGACAAAATTCAGAATAATAAAGATAAACAAAAAGATGATGCCTGAATTAGAAGAGGGCCAAGAGAGAGGCACCGAACTGGCTCAAAGAAGCATGTGATTCTTGACCTCAGGGTTATGAGTTCGAGCCCCACTCTGGGTGCGGAAATTACTTAAATAAATTAAAAAAAAAAAAAAGGTCAAGACAGAACAAAGGAACCCACCTAACAAGGCACAAGCAAACACGGTTCAACAGAAATAGGACTGCTATGCACATACCGAGAATGTATCTGTTCTTAACTGTGGACTGAAGAATTTTAAAGTTGTTTCAAGCTTCATAATAAGAAGAGAAGGTGACATTTATGTCTTTTCAATGAGGAGAAAGGTTACACCAGTGGGGCTCTGCACTCTCCAACCAGTCCGGAGAGTGTGCGCTGAGAACAAGGGGTATAGGGGTGCAGGCTGGGAGATGGAATCAAAGAGAGGAACATCATTCTATGTGACCAGGACTATGGGACTGCAACACAGAGGACCTGTGTCCCACCTGGAATGCAACAGAGGAATCTTGGCCCTGGAAGCCAGAAGCTTAAAAGCCCACGCACGTTGAGATCTGGGGAGAATGCTGATGGGGTGAGTCGGGCCAGGGCCCCTCCTGCCACGGGTAAGTAGGGGCTTCAGGATTAGGACAGCTGGCAGCAGGAGGGGAAGGGGTTGCCACGTTTCCATGGTCAGAGTAAGAGCACTCCCTTTCCAGGAGGGAGCGAGGTAAATCAGCCCAGATAGGGGCTCTGAGTGAGCTGGCTCCCCTCCCTTGAATCTGCCCCCAGCTGCCCACCCAATTCCCTCAACTGGTCAGTTTCATCGTACTCCCCTTTCAGTGAGAATGCCCCTCTGGGGCTGGATGCCTGGACTTCCCCACCACAGGGCACTGGTGGGGTCCACAGGGGCTCCAGCTGAGGCCACCAACTGCTCTAATACCTGCAGAAGGAGCCAGAGTGCAGGGGCTCTAGGATGCTTAAACCCTAGATGCGCATGACCAAGTGGTCCTTTCTACCATCCAGGCAGAACCTGGGGCTCTAGAGCCCCTTTCTCCTGAGCAGAAAGATGCCAAGCTGAGTGAGGCAGAAGCCACTCTTGAGGGACAGACTCCCAGCTTCCCAGAGCCTTGCCCCAGCAAGAACATCAAGAAAGCCTTCCCTGAGCTTTGCGCCGCTTCCTCAGCAATCCACAACAGACAGTCCACGAGAGGCGGACAGAAGCTGACTCAGCAAGCGCTAACTTTCAGGCAGAGGATGGAAACCTCCAGTCCCTGCTCCCTTTCTTCCCGTGCCCACAGGAAGATTGCTGGTGGGTTGGGGGGAGAGAGGATGCGGTTACAACACTTATCTGCTGACACGACTTGGTCAGTGTGGACTGTCTGTAACTGTCCACAGAAGGGCCCGAGGAATCAATGGGCAGCTCTGAGATCCTCATTCCCGGGTCCTGCTGGCCAACAGAGGAGTCAGGCGTTTGGGTGGCAGGTTAGCGAGGAAGGCCACACAGACAGGGGACTGTGAGGCTGCGACCAGACAAGGCTTGTCCTGCATTCTGATTCTAAGAGGCACCCGGGGCCCTGGGCACTCAACACTGGCAGTCCCAAGAGACTCTTCTCCCTAAGGGGACCCAGTCCCTGACTCAGCACAGCCCAGTCAGCAAGGCTGTGGCAGACTGCCTGGCCCCAACCAGGGCAGCTCTCTAAGAAGCCTCAAGCAAGAGCTCCATGTGAAGTCTGGCACCTTCTGCAGCACAAAGCCACACCCCCTGGCTATGAGGCCTGGTGCAGACGGGCCTGAGGCTGAGGGGTGGTTCATACCCCACCACCCAGCTCTTCACGTGCCGGTGCCAGGTGAGATGCTAAGAAGAAAGCCAGGCAAGGCACAGGAGCTTCCCTGGCGCCACCCACACTGGCTGCGGCCCCGGGGGGTGGAGGAGCCCGGGTAGCATAAAAGCGAGTGAGGACAGGCATGGGGTCCCTGTAGACAACACGCTGCGCTGGTGCTGCTCCTGCAGTTACTACAGGACTACTGGAATCTCAGCAATGCAGGGCCCGTCTTCCCCTCTGGCGCGGGAGGGTCTCAGCAGGGACCAAGAGCACCAGCTGGAACAGCTGCCACTTCGGCTGCTGCCGAGGCCCAGAAAGACGCCAAGAACCTCTGCTGAATGTCAGGGTCATCGGCAACACCTGTTCATCCGGTTACTCATACCAACAAGTGCAACTGATGCCCCTCACAAACCCTCCCTGACTTTCCAGAAAATCTGAAAACAAAAGAAAGCCAATTTAATTCATTGCCCTCAGCTCCTAAACAGAGAGCAGGGGACAGAGGCTGTGTTTGGGAGGCAAACGGGGAAAAGAGAATCCGGTATCAGACACCAGCAAACCAAATTCCTCTTGCTCAGACATCACATATGCTGTGGTCAGAGGCTGCCCAATGAACAAAAAACAAGGTCAAAGGGGCACCTGGGTGGCTCAGTGGGTTAAGCCTCTGCCTTCAGCTCAGGTATGGTCTCAGGGTCCTGGGATCGAGCCCCACATCGGACTCTCTGCTGAGTAAGGAGCCTGCTTCCCCCACACCTCTGCCTGCCTCTATGCCTGCTTGTGATCTCTGTCAAATAAATAAATAAAATCTTAAAAAAAAACAAAAAAACAAGGTCAAAGTTCCCACTGTGAAATCTGAGGGACCGGGGCTGCTCTCAGGAGCCTAGAGACCAAAGCACAATGTTTTAGGCTGACTTTTTCTTTCTTAATCTTTGCTGAACAAAATGCAGAAATAGTGCCAGGTGAAGAAACCAGGCAATGATTGGGTCTAAACGAGTTTCAGTGAAATGAATCTCACTAATCCATGGCCCCAAATTATCACGAGGCTGTTAAGGGTGGCATGAGGCTGGAGAACTTGGGGACCTGAGGATGAGGAGTGAAAATGTTGAGAAATTAAGGCCACTGTTGTAGATGAGAAGGACCTCACAACAAAATTCTGAAAGGCTGCACTACGGGTTTCCTTCATTTTTAAGATTTTTTTTTTTAAGATTTATTTATTTATTTGACAGAGAGAGATATCCTAAGTAGGCAGAAAGGCAGGCAGAGAGAGAGAGGGAAGCAAGCTCTCTGCTGAACAGAGAGCCTGACGTGGGGCTTGATCCCTGGACCCTGGGATCATGACCTGAGTCGAAGGCAGAAGCTTTAACCCACTGAGCCACCCAGGAGCCCCTTTTTTTCTTTTAAGATTTTATTTGTCAGAGAGAGAGAGAATGCAAGCAAGCACAAGCAGGGGGAGCGGCAGGCAGAGGGAGAAGGAGGTTCTGCACTAAGCAAGGGGACCAATACGGGACCCGATCCCAAAACCTTGGGATCATGACCTGAGCTTAACCAACAGAGCCTCCCAGGTGTCCCTGGGTTTCCTTTAACAGCACCTAATGTCATGCCTGATGTGCAGCATGTGCTCATAAATGTGGTACATAGGCCTGGCTGGGTCTGGCAAGTGATGGGGCAGCTGAAGGTTTAAATCCACATCCACCTGCCAGTCGGCTCATTCCCCCCCAACCCCACAGAGCCACAACCCAGCTGCAGAGCCTCCTCACTACCCCCGACAGGACCTACTAGGTTCCTTCTGCACAGGGGCTAAGGGCACCAGTGCCAGAGTCAGAGCGACTCCAGTTCCACTCCCGCAGCCACTATGTACTAGGGTGACCTGGTATTGTGTCACGGCCCCCACTTCCTTACATGTAAACAGAGAGACTAGGGCCCCCATCTCCTAGAGCTGCTGGGAAGAGGCTTCCGGAAAGACTCCCAGCAGGGGGCCTAAATCCAAGCAAGCACTTGGTCCACGGTGCTGAGGTGGGGAAGCCCCTGGCCCTGGAAGTCCCTGCGAAGGAAGCGGATCCTCAATCAGTATGTTATCCACGGGTCACACATTCATTCTCTTGCTCTCTCCCTGGACCCCACACTTCAGTGCCCCTTCCTGGGAGAGAACGCTGAACAGGACAACTGCTAGGGTCTGAATGTTTGTGTCCTGCCACCCACCCCTCAAATTGGTATGTTGAAATCCTAATCCCAGGGTGATGGTATCTGGAGGTGGGGCCTTGGGGAAGTGATTAGGCTGGAGGGTAGCACACTCATGATCGGGGTTAGTGCCCTTCTCAAAGAGGCTCCAGAGGGCTCCCTTTCCCCTCCCACCAGGTGAGGCGAGAAGTCAGCCTGGAAGATAGCCTTCACCAGAACCTGACCATGCTGGATGCCACCCTTATCTTGGACTCCCAGCCTCCAGAACTGTGAGAAATTAATTTCCTTGCTTATAAGCCATCCAGTCTGTGGCATTTTGCTATGGCAGCCCAAACAGACTGAGACGATGACTTTCAACAGTGTCCTGGAAAAAGGACCAGCTCACCCTTGACGTCCTGTGTCTGTCAGTAACCATAACCACGTATTCTCTGGAGACTGGCTTCCAAAGCCACAAGAATGGAGGAGGGACCACCATGATCCAGAAAAACTAGCAAAGTTGAACCCTCTACCAGAAAACCATAACCCCTTAGGGAAAAAAAAGAGAGAGAGAGAAAGAAAGAGCCCCACAAGAGAAAGCATCTTAAAGCCCAATGCCCTTCCTTCCATTTCAAAGCCTCTTTCAGGAAAGGGAAGAAGTAGTTCAGTTGTGGAGTGGGGGAGGGGACAGGACCAGGACAGCTGACAAAGAAACCAGAGTTCCTTTTAAAGAACTAGGCTGGAAATGCTAGAGGTTTGGAAATCGGCGTCATTAATCACCACAGCCTCCGAGCAGCTCAGAGAGCAATGTGATGACTAGGAGAGCAGCCAGGGTGAGGAAGGCCACCCACGCCCTCCCCCACGCCCCAGGATGCTCTGACAGAGCCACCTAAAGGGGACACACATGCAGCTATGAATAGAAAGATTAGAGGCTTGTAAACCAACTCCTGTTAAGATCCCAAGTTAGTGTTTCCAGAAGGGCTCAAGTTACACTTCAGAGGGCTGACAGTACAACAGAAGGATTTAAGCTATTCAATGATTCAGGATCACAGCTCAAAGTGACAGCCACAGCCCTGGGCCTGCCTAGAGCCAGAAACCCTCCTGAAGGGGAGGTCTGTTTTTGAATGGCAGCAAAAGAACGCTGGCCCAGGCCACATGGGCTCTCTTGTAAGACCCAGAGCCCTAGAAGGTTGGGCTGGAGAGCTTAGCACCTGAAGTCCGGGATGATGATGTAGCTCATCTTCCCAAAGGGACAGTAAACTCCAGAGTAAAACCACACCTGACCCTTTGTGAATCAGTCCAAGCATCAGGGAGGGCTACGGGACGTATGAACGTGTGAGTCAAGAAGCAGCGGCCCTGCTACTGGGGTCAACCACCATGATTCCCACACACACACATCTCCCCGGGGGGCATCTCCACCTTGTCTACTTCCAGTGTCTTCAGAGACTAGCTACCAAGAGGAGACACAACTTGAACCCATGTACACAGCTCTGGATCGACATACTTGGCGGAAATGGTTACTAAGAAGGCAGTGCAGTCCTGGAGAGACAGCCGATTCTAGGCCTGGGGCAGGAGGCAGACAAGGGGAGCCTGGAGCATCCTGTCACACCACCAAGGAGTGAAGAGGTGCTCAAAAAAGGAAATGGGGGTGGCCCCAAGGGCACAGACAGCACTCCCCAGGGAGCAGACCTGGAACAACCTGAGCAATATGACAAAGTAGTACTGGATTTTATAAACTGAAGGTGAAAATAAGTACCCAAGAGTTCGGACCATTATAAATAAATGAAGAAAGGAAGAAATGAGGGAAGGCAGACCGATCTCCCCCGTGCCAAGAATTCCACATAATTCGTGCAGATCCACGGCCCTCAGGGAGAGGGATGTCACTACAGTGTGCGCAGCACAGAGGGACTTCCTTCCCAAGAGGACAGGACATGGGGTCAGCGGGGAGACCATGATGTCACAGTGGGGAAACCTGACCCACATCACCTCAGCCACGTGGCCGAGGGTGACACCAAGAGTGACAAGTCACGGTAGTTGGCTGTGCCCTTGACCATGATGACAGAGGCCCTTCACCTGCGCGGTCTGCCTCCCCAAAACTCTTAACCTCCGTGTCACCGTGAGGAAAGCGTTAGACAAATCCCAACTGAAAAACGCACTAAGAAATACCTGACCAGTGTTCCTCAAATGGTCGAGCTCACAAAAACAAGGGAAGTCTAAGAAACCGCCTCCGCCAAGAGGAGCCTTAAGGCCGCACGATGACTAAATTCCGTATAGTATCAGGAGGGGATCTTGGAACAGAAAAAGGTAAGGAAATATGAATGAGGTACGGGCCTTTAATTAATAATTTTCTTAAAGATTTTATTTATTTATTTGGCAGAGAGAGACAGCGAGAGAGGGAATACAAGCAGGGGGAATGGGAGAGGGAGAAGCAGGCCTCCCACTGAGCCAGGGAGCCTGACACAAGACTCAATTCCCAGGACCCTGGGACCACGACCAAGGCCAAAGGCAGACGTCCAATGACTGAGTCACCCAGGTGCCCCTTTAAGTAATAATTATGTATCCAAGCTGGTTCATTCATTGTGACCAATGTACTGTGTTAACATAAGATGTTAATGGTGGACACTGGGCAGGTGAGAAAACTGTACTACGGTGTGCACTTGTTCCAAAACTATCCTGAAATAACGTTTATTTTAAAAAAAAAAAAAAAAAAGAGGGGCACCTGGGTGGCTCAGTTGGTTAACTGTCTGTCTTCTGCTCAGGTCATGATCCCAGAGTCCTGGGATCGATCGAGCCCCACATTGGGCTCCCTGCTCAGTGGGGAGCCTGCTTTTCCCTCTGCCACTCCCCCTGCTTGTGCTCTCTCTCTCAAATAAATAAAATCTTTTAAAAAAGAAGAAAAAAAACAAAAGGCAGGCACTGGCTCATCCTGTGACAAAATGAAATCCAAGGACTCCAGTGACCATAAACTCACATTCCTAAGACAAGTTAACTAACTCTACAGGGAGCTGCCCAAGGGGCAGACGGGAAGAGGGGCAGCAGGAGCTGCACCAACAGTCCCAAGAACCACATTCCACAGGCACGGGGCCTGGGAGTTTAAAGTCCATGCCAGCAGGTTCCATAGACAAGGCTGCTCTCACCACTGCCAGTCTACACCTCTGCTGATGCCACTCTCTTAAGACCTTCCTCCTTCGAGAATGAGCGTAGCAGATGTGCCAAGCAGCACCCTTAGACCAGAGTTAAAGTCACTCCCAGTGATCATCGCTAAGTCCCGGCCTGGCCTCAGTGCCGCCTCAGCACGAGAAGCTGCAGCAGCCTAGCGATCAAATACTCATACTGTAGAAGGTGACCCACGGGACTGTGGACGACCAAAGCCATGGCCACCTTTCCTGACGAAACCCTTCACTGGAGGGGCGCCTGGGTGGTGCAGTGGGTTAAAGTCTCTGCCTTCGGCTCAGGTCATGATCCCAGGGTCCTGGGATTGAGCCCCGCATCGGACTCTCTGCTCATCGGGGAGCCTGCTTCCCCTCTCTCTCTGCCTGCCTCTCTGCCTACTTGTGATCTCTGTCAAATAAATATATAAAATATTTTAAAAAAGAAAGAAAGAAAGAAAGAAAAGAAAAGAAACCCTTCACTGGAAAGACTGAGAGTGGCAGATTGCTCTGGCAATTTAGTTTGTGACCTGTCCCCACCCCTATGTCATCTGCACTGTAACCTTGACTCCCAACCACCTGTTTGGTCTCCCATCTGTGAGCAACTTGCCTGAGGATAGGCCAAAGATACAGCCCAGGCTTTGGGGTCAGATGGATGTAAGTGACTCCCGGATTCACCAGGTCCACGCTGTGTGAGCTCAGAAAGTGTGTGTTCAAGGATGTGAACCAGCCATGTGCTTCAAGGGCAACTAGGAATGTCTGCCCCTTCCTTTAACAACCGCAGGAGGGGGCATCCGTGATGGGGACCAGGTGAGGACTGGACGCATGGATAAAACAGGACATGATCTGTGCCCCTATAGGGTTCATGCAGTAGACAAGGGGTGCTGAGAGGAAGTGCAGGGAGAAGCCCTCAGCCTCCCTGGGGGAAGAGAAGGCTTCACAGAGGAAGTGATGTTCCACCTGCACTTGGAGAGCAAGGTCTGGAGATGCAGCTCTCAGGCCGGGGAGGGGGAGAAGAGCCCTCTGGGCAAAGGGAAGAGCACAGAGCCCAGACATGGGGCCAGAAGGGCTGTGCTGTATGGGGATCTGAGTACAGACTGGATTGTGACCGCTGGCTGTCGAGTTCCCCACCTCAACAAGGGGATTCAACACAGAGCGGCCCTCCTGGGGATTAAGGAGTCACGACATGCGAAGGGCTAAGGAGAGCACGTGGCACAGCAAGCAAAGCTGAAAAAGCTGCACTTTTACTTGTATTACTGTTCCTACAAAGAGGAGACGGAGATATATAATCTGAAAACTAGTCTCTTAAAATATCGGGTTCTTCATGAGGAGGGCTCCTTAAGAAATACTCCAATTCTCCTCTGCCATGGCTCCTGAAAGCCCCTGACCTTCGTGCCATCCCAGTTTATAAATCCTATCTGAAGCAGGGCTTCTTAAATAGCCCCAACAAAAGTACCCCAACTAAAGTCAGAGGAGAGGAAATGCAAAAACGCCAGGAATCTAGGAACTGAACACGAAGCAGCCTGCCACAACCAAAATATTGCCTTTGAGTTTCTTGTTTTAGCTTAGATTCACGAAAACTTTGCATTATTTGTAACAGATCCAGGACTTTTTTTAATGCAAAAACGTTTAAGAGGAGAATGGAAGGACCTAGAAGACGCAAAGCCCTCTCTCAGTCTCCGGCTCTGAGTCTCCACAGCACATGACCCCAGCAGGGTCTGAGAAGACCAATGGGAAAAGCAGTGTCAAGGCTGAGCATTCTCTTCTGTAAAATGGGAAGACAACCTACAACAACTCTGATTGCTATCTACAAGGTGAGACAACATGCGAAACCATCAAGCAAAGCACCAGGCATCACAGCAACACCTGGTACAGATGCTGAATCAGAATCCTAGGGATGCGGGCACCTGGGTGGCTCAGTCGTTAGCATCTGCCTTCAGCTTAGGTCATGATCCCAGTGTTCTGGGATGGAGCCCCACATTGGGCTCCCTGATCCACAGGGAATCTGCTTCTCCCTGTCCCATTCCCCTGGCTTGTGTCCTCTCTCTTGCTGTGTCTCTCTGTCAAATAAATAAATAAAATCTTAAAAAAAAAAAAATCCTAGAGATGAATTATAATTCGTCTTCAGAACCTCACCAATCCACAAAATTGCTATTTGTGTCTATCTATCCTGTGCCAGGGTCTGAACTAGCTCCTTTACCCTCTGTTTCTAATTCTGCAAAATACTTTGTATCCCCATTTTACTGGAAGAAACAGAGGCTCAACAAAGTCATGTAGCAAGTCCAAGGCCCTGTGACTGGTTAAGTGGGGGAGTCCAGATGACAACTCAGCTGGGGCTGACTCTCCAGCTCTCGTGCTTTCCACCCTACCATACCAACTGTTTACCGGGCAAGGGTCAGAGGAAGAAAGTTCTCTCTAAGAAGTACTTGCTTCATGGGGCTAAATTTAAATTTATGACCTTGCTGTTTCCATGTAAATTTTGGCAAAAGGAGCTCCTGGTGGAGAGCCACCATCTTCCCAGCTGCAAGCAGCAGCAGCACCACCAAGGAGAATGTGGTGGTGGTGGTGGAGGGGAGTGAAGCAGAAGCAGTCTCTATTGGCTCCCATCACCCATAACCCTGCCCGGAGAGACCCCTGAGCCCACTCACTTTTACTTTCATTTTCTAGCCATCACGGCTTTCAGGTTCCCAGAAATTAACGGTACAGATGTCAGCAAACTGTCAGGCCCTGGAGAGTACTGACCTGGGACTCATAACTGCCATGGTCCATGGAGGCAGAGGAGATGGGGATCCAGGAGGATAGGAGAGTGGAGTGGGGGGTGGGGAAGAAAACGGAAGCAGAGGAGGGGCAACAATGACGAGGGATGGTGAAGGGTCTGCACTAGGGCCCCTGCTTGCTCACCCTGTGTGCTCATTCCTTAAACAGACCCAAGGAGGGCTCACTCTCAGGGAAGACGAGGCACATCGACTCTCAAATCCCAAGCTCCAGCTTTCTAACAGCCCAAGCTTTCTAACTGGAAGACCTAAGGCGAGCTACTTAAATTCCTTCAGCATCATCTCTAAAATGATACAAATCCCACTATCTCCCAGGACTCTGCGAGGAACAGGTGTGAAAAGAACTTTGTTTCCTATAAGAAACATGCACTAAAAAACTGCAACTTTGAAATGATTTCTAAAAACCTGTTGTTGGGGCATCTGGGTGGCTCAGTCAGTTGAGTGTCTGCCTTCAACTCAGGTCATGATCCCTGGGTCCTGCGATCACCCTGTGTCAGGCTCCCCACTCAGCAGGGAATCCACTTCTCCCTCAGCCCCATCCCTGCCCCCTGCTCATGCTCTCTCTCTCTCTCTGCTTGCTCTCTCAAGTAAAAATATAAAAAATTTTGGAAATAACAATAATAAAATAAAAATCAGTTGTTACCGGGGTGCCTGGGTGGCTCAGTGGGTTAAAGCCTCTGCCTTCGGCTTGGGTCATGATCCCAGGGTCCTGGGATCGAGCCCCGCATCGGGCTCTCTGCTTGGCCGGGAGCCTGCTTCCCTTCCTCTCTCTCTCTTTGCCTACTCGTGATCTCTGTCAAATAAATAAATAAAATCTTTGAAAAAAAAAATCAGTTGTTACCACCTCCTCTCTATTGTATGAATGCAGGAAAGTCCAACTAGTTGAAGAGGCAAGAGAGGAGAGGCTTCTGTCTCACACAGAGCCCTCCCTCTTTCTGCCAAGCAACATCAGATCACTGCTTGGACTCTGCAAACCCTGGATGCCAGAAGTGGCTGCCTAACTACCCAGGGCACTGATGCCTTCCACGTCTCTCTAAAGGAGAGCTTCTCCTTCAAAAAAAACCTATTTCAGAATCCTAGCTGGGAGAGCATGTCCAGACAAAGGAGGTCCCCTCAGAAGGCTGGCAGCCTCATCCTGGGACTCCAAAAGAGTTCCAGAAACCACAGAAACCAAGGAGGTAAGTTCGGTCAGACACCAATGGTCAGTGAGCAGGCAGCCTCTCTGGCCTTGTCCCTCAGAGGCACGGGCTGACCAGACTAGAGAGAAACTAGGCTGACTGCAGAAGTCTCCAACGACCCTCCAAAGACGACCACAGATAGAGAGCTTGTGATCCATTATTAGCTGACCCTAATAAATGAAGGCGTTCTTGTTGTCTGATAAAAATGAAATGAATGGGGGCACCTGGGTGGCTCAGTCGGTGAAGCGTCTGCCTTCGGCTCAGGTCGTGATCTCAGAGTCCTGGGATCGAGCCCCACATCGGGCTCCCTGCTCAGCAGAGAGGTTGCTTCTCCCTCTCTCTTTCTGACCCCCTCCCCACTTGTTCGTCCTCCCTCCACTCCCCCCCCCCCAATGAAATAAATGCATCCCAGGTCTAGCTCAAATGTCTGTAGGTGTCAGGCACTAGTCAAAAAGGTCCCAAGACAAAAAATGTTTAGCACTGTAAGGGCAGTAAAGATGGCCCAGAACACTGAAGAGCTACAGAAATTCCCAAGACTACATAGTCTTTTCTCTCTTCCTTGGCTAAGGATAGCAAGGATCAGTCATGGCCTCAAAGAGTCAGGCTACTCTCATTAAGGTACAGTCTCTGGCCTGTACTTTGGCCACATAACAAAACCTGCAAGCCTGGTCTGAGACAACAGCCATTTCACACACCTAAGTTCCAAGCAATAGACAAGGATCAGATGTCAGTACAGGCTGCCTTTTGGAAAGGCTGGGGGGCGGGGGCAGGCGGCGGGGAGGGGGTGTTGTGGAGGAATCAGTACTTTCTGGCATGCTTGGGAATTCCTTGGGCTACAAAAATTAGCACATTAAGAACCCAGAGGTGCCACTGTGGTCTCAATTTACTCCTCTGTAATCTACAATTTGTCCAAGCCCAGAAGGGATTGAAGAGGCCCCGAGACTAGACAGAAGTGGCATAGACCTGTTGATCAAGGAGGTGCATGTGTGTTTTTGAGAGTGGGAAAGAGATAGGCCAGGACCCTTCAATACCACACTCCTCATTTTTTGTCTTTCCCCTACTCCCTAAAGACCAGCAGAAGCAGTCCCAGGAGAAGCAGTCCCTCTGAAGCAGCTTGGAAACAACTCACGTGCTCTGGGAGGATGGGGCTGAGCCTGGAGCAAGGGGGAGGGGGAGAGGAGGGGTGAGAGAAGATAATGAATGGGCAGATCCACCCTGATCTGTGATCTGTAGCTAAGGATTAAGCAAACCTCAGCTAAATTTTTCAGAGGCAGGAAGAGAGATACACTCAGAGAACACAACTAGAGAACAACATAACTAGAGGACAGGGTTGGGGGTGGAGGGGGCAAGACAAGAAGACAGCTCGTTTCTAAAAAGTGGCCCAGACTTGAAATTCTGCCGAGATCCTGGCTGGCTCCCTGGCTCGAAGAAAGAGAGGAAGTGAGGAGCTGTGGGAGCCTGTGAGTGTGGCAGGCTCTCACCCAGGACCCCTCGGCCCCCCAGGAAATCGAGATAAAATTTCTCTAGGGCTGGAGGGAACAACTTTTTATGGGACGGGGTCGAGGGGAGAGGAAAACGACGACAGACAGCACTCCTCGCCACCTCTATAGAGAAGGAAGACAGGCTCCTTCATACCCAGCAAAGATTCCTTCAGTTCTGGGAGCAGAGGAAACAGAATCTGGGGTCTCTCCCTCCACAACTGGACTGGACAGTCCAGAGGAGAGCCCTGGCGGTTTCCCAAGGCTCATAAAGGGCAGGTAAAAGATGGAAAGAAGGGCCCCCACTTTGGCCCGACGCCTGGGGAGCCCCTTAAGTGGGGGCTACGGGTCGGGGGAGGGGTCAGTATCCCCCTAAGCTGAGGTTGGGCGGGAGGAAGTACTGCCCCGAAGAGGCTTCAACGCAAGCGAGACACTGGGTCTCGGGACAGGCACACTCACGGCGGCTCCGGGGCTGCAGCGTTACTTGGGGCCGGGGCTCAGACTGGCTCCGCTCCTCTCCCCCCGGCGGTGTCCCAGGCTCCGGCCTCCACTTCCGCCTTTCAGCCGCTCCGGATCTGGATCTCCACCTCAGACCCGCCCCTCAATACTCCCAGGTGACTGACAGGGCGGAGAGACCAATGGGAGGCGCTCTTGGCCGACTCACAGGCGACGCCTGTGGGGAGCACGGGTGAGGCGGGAGAACCCGCGCGAGGGATGGCGGGACTTGTAGTTCACAGAACTGGGAGGAGCCGGTGGCCGCCTGGGATTTAGACTTTGGGTGGAGCCGGCTGCCGGCTAGGCGGAGCCCGACTGGGAACTTTTTAAAGCCAGGCCTGCCAACCGCGTCACCCTGGGTTCCAGGAGCCCCGAGGGGAGGAGGATGGCGGAGCGCTGGAAGAGGGCAGAAGGCGGTGTGTGCAGAGTTGGGAAAGCAAAAACATGGTGTGAATGAATACGCACATGAGGCCACAGTCCTGAGCGCTGGCTAAACCGGAGAAGCCCCTGTCTGCGCTTTCTCCGGCCAAGTCAGCTCGGGGAAACCGGACTGTGGGGGACATTCTGTGGTGGGGAAGGTGATTCAAGTGCTATAAGAAGGGTTCTGTGGAGACTTCCTGGGTGAGATCAAAGGGAGACCTTCTGCCGCTTGTCAGCCATAAACCAGGACCCTCCTCCTTTGGCTGGACCCCAAGCCACACCAGGATCACCTTTAACTCTGCCTGTCCCCACTCCCAACCTCCAACCAGAACCAGCTCTTTCTCTGATGCCAAAAACAGAGCAGGACCACTTCTGCTTTGGCTCTCCCCATCCACACAGACTAGAACCACTTCTGTTTGCCTCCCCCACCTTGACCTCCATATGGATCAGGACTATTTCTATTTTTCTATTTTTTTCCTTCCCTCAATATGCATTAGGACCACTTCTGTCTCCGCCCACCCCCATCCCCCAACACAGGCCGGTATCTCCTCTGCTTTGGCGTCCCACTCCCAGGAACACTCCTCAAAACCCGTATGGAATCAAAGCTCAGGCCCTCAGTGCTGTTGGCGTTGTTCCTGGGACACTTGGTAACACCAATCATACTTGGAGCCTGAGCTGGCGAATCAACCTGTCTGGGACAGCCTGCCCACACCTGGATCCATCTGGTCACCAGGGTGCTTCTTTCTTTTTCTTTTTTAATTTTTTATTTTTTATAAACATATATTTTTATCCCCAGGGGTACAGGTCTGTGAATCACCAGGTTTACACACTTCACAGCACTCACCAAATCACATACCCTCCCCAATGTCCATAATCCCACCCCCTTCTCCCAAACCCCCTCCCCCCGGCAACCCTCAGTTTGTTTTGTGAGATTAAGAGTCACTTATGGTTTGTCTCCCTCAGGGTGCTTCTTTCTAACAATATCTGTAACCCCCATCTCCCCACCCCTGCACCCCTGCAGTGATCATCTGAGAAGCAAAAGCTAAGATGGAAGAAAGGCTTAGGAGAGCAAAGGAGAGGAAGGCAGAGTGGAATTCCTGGCAGGTTCTGAGCTGGTGACAAGCTTTTTCCCCAGCCCCTGCTGTACCTATCCTGCAACAGGTACAGGATCAATTATACAGGATCTGTGGGGCGTCCCATGGGCTCCTTTTCCAGGGCTGGAGGTGGGCCTGAGCCGGGACTCTGTCCCTCTCACATACTGCATCTGAATCTGAGACTGTGATGGGTAGGGGGAGGAGGGGGTGTAAACGGCCCACAGTGACTCATTAAGGTTTCTGCCTCACCTCTGGGGCCTCTGGTGGCGTGAATGTGGTGCCAAGTGGATTGCTTGGCGCCTTTGCCCTTCCTAGAGACAGCAACTGGGCCCTGGGGTGTGGTGGGGAGCGACTGCCCTGTAGGCTCCTCCAAAGCCCTGGGGCTCTCAGATCAACCCCCAGAAACATCCACAGCCAACAACTACAAAAATAAAGCATTTATTTCCTATCCAAAAGTCAGCCCTGGGTGTTGGGTGGTAAAGGAGAGTTGGGGACCAGGGTGGGTATGTGAGAAGTCAGGGTCCTGGGCGAGACCGTGTTGGATGTGGGAAGAACAGGCTTGGCTGAGCTCTGGTGCAGGGGGAGGGATAAAGAGTGCTGTGGGGACTGTTTGAAGTTGCTGGCAACAGAAGAGACCACCTTCAGTGACAGCCTGCAGAAAGACAGAAACGGAGATGTTGACAGGCCCAGGCGTAGAAACAGACACTGCTGGGCCCATAAAGCTCCCGCTGGAGCAGAGGAACCTGGGAGGAAACTCTAAGGCAGGAACTGCAAACCCAAATATACCTACACAGACCAAAGAATTCAAATGAGGGAAGCTAGTTCGGTGTCAGGAGATGACCTCCAGTGGCCCCAGACGATGGTGGCCACTCAACACCACACTGATTGTTGCCAGGTGGAATGTTGGCCCAGGACTGCCAGAACTCCCCATGTTTTTTTAAGAGAAGCTGGATTATCCGGATATTTATGTGAACTCTCCTGATTTTTAGTGCCGGCAACTCATTCATATTATTATTTTTTTTCCCATCCACCCCCTCATTCATATTATTAAAGAAAGTAATAACCAACAAGAACTGAAGAATACGTATCTGGGGGTCATCGTTTGTTTCCTGTGTGGGCTGAGGGATGAGGTGGGCTCATCCAGCCCTGGCTGCTAGTGGGAGGTCTAAGGAGTCTTGGGTTGCTTAGATGCCAGCCATCTAGACCTATCCCTCTCAAGGTGACATTGCTTCCAAGGTCTCCAGCAGGGCCCAGGGGACTGGGGGGCTGGGACAGAAGCCCTCCCGATATCACAAAGCTATCTCTGCAGTGAAATCTGCAATCTGTCCCTCTTGCCTTAGACACCAAGATCCAGCCAGCTCTTGCCTCAGCCTTCACTTCCCGTGCTGGATGGGGGACCCTCCCTGAGCCCCGGATGCTCCCCCATATCTACCTGCCTCCGGGTCCTGGGGAGAAAGCAGGACATGTCATCTGCTGGCCTAATCGGCACTGCATTCCGTCTCATGCCTGTTGGGTTCCACAGCCTCAGATGGCTCCCCTCACAGAGGGGAAGGACAGGGGAAGGTTTGGAAAAGGGAACAGGGTCAGAAGTGACCAGGCTTTGTAAAAAAGTCCAGAGAATGCAGAGCCAACCAGACCAGCTGGTGGCTACTGACCCGAGGCAGGAGGCCAAGGGGCCCAGCCCCTCCCTGGAGGGCAGGCAGTAGTGCCCACCCCAGACAGGCCTGGGCCTAGGGCCTGGGTCAGTGGAACGTGTCTGGCCTGGACTGAAAGCTCTGTCGCATGAGGCGTGGGGTCAGAGGTGAGGCCTCTGGCACTGGGGAGGGTCCCAGAGACTCAGGCTCTGAGGGGTAGGGGGACAGCGTGGAGGGTCTCAGGTTGGGAAGGGTGGCTCCCATCTCTGCTGTCCCCGCACTGGCCGGGCAGTGGACCTCAGCGAGAGTAGTATCCTGGAGGCTAGGTGGTGGTCCAGATAGACATGGAGAAATGCATGGAGGCCTTGGCTGGGGACCAGGTGGGTCTGGGGGCCGAGCTGAGGCTACTGGGTGGCCTGGGGGACCCAGCCTGGCCTGTAGCAGGCCCATAATGTGTCGAAGCTCCCGGCTCAGCTGAGACACTTCCTGGTTGAGACGGGAGATCTGTTGGAACATAACCAGTGGTTCCCCAGGTGTCACAACAACCATCACTCTCCTAGATACACACTCCCCCAACAGTTTACAAAACTTTCCCAGCCACTTCTGTTCACAGCCACCCCAAGAAAAAGGGCAGGGCAGGGGTTCTCTTTGTCGAGATGAAACACTCAGATGCTTTCCAGGATTTGGAACAGTGGCTATTCCAACAACCGCCCCACCCCACCCTTACTTTTACAAGAGGCAGAAAAGCAGGCCTCGAAGAGGCCACAAAGCTGGAGGTGACAGACACAAGCTTAGTCTCGGGCTATCCCAGCACACATGCCCAAGTGTGTCTATTCAGTGCTTTGCTAGTCTATTCAGGGAGTACAGAATCAACTGAGAAATTTGTCGAAATGCAGATTCCTGGGCCCTACCCCAGATACTCCGAATTGGGTGATGCACAGAGTCCACATCTTACAAGTGCTGACAGACACTCAAGTGTGGGAACCACTCTGACCCAAGCAGGACTGGC
Source organism: Mustela lutreola (assembly GCF_030435805.1). Lineage (NCBI taxonomy): Eukaryota > Metazoa > Chordata > Mammalia > Carnivora > Mustelidae > Mustela > Mustela lutreola. Next base: position 20,093,671 of record NC_081304.1, on the reverse strand, counting down.
CCTCCAGGTGGACAAACCAGGCCCTGGTCCCGCCCCCAACCCTAGGGCCCGCCCAGCCCAGGAGCTGCCCTCCTGGGATGCCTGCGATGTTTACCAGAACCCAGGGAAGGCCCGCTCCCAAAGGGTTGGGCCTGGCAGTGCCCTGGTGACAGCTCAGAGATCCCCAGGGAGCAAGCAGAGGCAGAGCCTTGCTGCACAAGATCTGGGCTCTTCCTGACCAGGGTTCAGACATTAAGATCCAGCTCCCCCAGGGCTGAAGGCCTCTCGGGCCCCCCCGCCCCCCGTCCTCTGCCCCCTAGGTTTGCTGAGCATCCACTTCCCAGGGCTGGAGTAGGAAAGGGACTTGGTAGGGGGCAGGTCCATAAAGGAGAGAATGCCAAGGTCGTGGAAGGAGGGAAGGCTTGAAGCAGCTGGGAAGAAAGGGAAGCAGCAGTCAATGAGGGCTCCCAGTGGACCAGGGACTAGCCGGGCACGGGTCCACTCCTACCTTATCCTCAACCACTCTGGCAAAAACAGGTTCTTCTCCCCATTTTTTGACAAGGAAATTGAAGTACAGGGTCATTATGGGACTTGCCCAAGGTCACCCAGCTACTGTAAATATGTGAACTCAGGACTCTAGGTTTAAGCCCTGAAATGTTCTTCTATGAGGCAAATCTCCCAAGATGATATTTTCCAAGGTCAAAGGGGAGGAACCAGCCCCTACCCACCTCCTGGTTCAGCCTGCAGACCTTTTCTTTCATCTCCTCAGCCTCCGTGGCCAGTTCCTGGCTGGGCCTGGTCCCTGCAGGCAGAAAAGGGTAAAGGAATGCAGGGCGAGTGTGGGAAACAGGAGTCTAGAGCCTGGGCCCGGCGGGCAGAGAATAAGGGAAGAGTGAGCTCTGGGCTCAGGATGATGGAAAATCCAGACTCTTCAGGCTGGTTACAAGGCCCTGTAACTTCCCTAGCCTTCCTCCACCCCTGCCCCAGCTTTATACCCAGAAGCTTCTATTTAGCACCTAAACACGAGGTGCTCTTCTCTCCGGCCTATACGCCTTCCAGCAACGGCCTTGCGCCGCCTCTCAAACTCCCACCCGACCTTTAAGACCCACCACAAGTGTCCCCTCCTCTAAGAAGGAGGGTTAGACGTGTCCTCTTCTCCTACCTCAGAGCCTTGCTCTTGCCTCAGTCATGGTACTTAACACCCTGCTCTGGAATCATTTATCCGAGGACACAGTTGTGTCTCCCACCAGACTGGGAGCTCACTGAGGATGTAGGGCAAGTCCGGCTTATCTGTGTATGCCCAGCACAGAGCCCAGTACATGGTCGACCCTTACTACGTGTGGAATGGGCTGGATGAAGGGATGGGTGGATGGCGGAAGAACAGGTGACTGAGACATGAAGTCTATGGCTGGCCCTTACCTGAAGGAGGGGCCTGTGAGCAGGGCCTAGGGTGCTCAGACCTCCTGCTGAACCGGAATGTGGGGGCCTCCGCTGTGCTGCCAGAGTCCTCGATGCCATCCACTATCCTGGGATGGGAGGCAGTGATCATCAGTCCCGTGGGGAGAGGGCAAGGGCCAGAGCAGAGCAGGCAGAGGGTAACCGGGGACAGCAGTACCAGGGAGCTGGAGAGGAGCCGCGGTCACAAAGGGTGGGGTTGCAAGTGTGGGTGGATCAGGAAGGGCGGATGGACAGATGAGGCAGAGACAGGATGAGCACTGGACAAGCTCTAGTTGGAATGCTGGGGACAGAGCCCAGAGAAGGTTCTGGAAGCCAGCAGGGGTATGGGGAAGGCAGGGGAGGCTGGTGTCTCACCGGGGACTGAGGTCCGGAGGTCCAAATGTTCCCAGTGGGGGAATGAGAAGCTGAGGGAGCTTCCAAGCAGCAGAGCCCCTGGGGGGGCCATGAGGGGAGGGACTGTGGCCCCGGCCAGCCAAGGCAGGGGAAGGGGTTGGGGACAGGGAAGGGGAGGAGACAAGGGTTGAGAATGGGGGCAGCTCCTCGCCCAAGAGGCTGACCAGGGAGCCCCGGGGTCGTGCTGGGCTGAGGTTGGGCAGCAGGAGGGGCCGGCGGGGTCTAGAACCACCCCCAGACTCCACCCCGGTCTCAGCCTCTGTGATGGATGGCAGGGTCTTGTCTGAGGAGGAGCCAAGGCTTTCCGAGCGGGGCTGTGGGCAGAGGGCAGTTGGTGTCAGGACAGTGAACAATAGGCCCCTTCATTGAGCAACAGCCTTCACTGGCAGATGCCGCTCCCCATCCCCCTCCCTTCTCCGGGCAGCAAAGGAGCCAAGGGAAGGGGCCCCCAGCTCCCAGACTCTCCCCACACAACTTCAACCCGACCCAGGAAGGTGGCGTTACCTGGGAGAGGCGAGGAGACCGGGAAAAGCGGCTGAGGCCCTGCGGGGACACAGGGGGGGTTCAAGCTGACTGACACCTCCCCCCTCGCCTGCCGCAGCACTTCCTAGTCCTACCCATCGGTGCTGTGGGCTCTGAGAATGTGGGGCCTTTCTGTGGAACTGAGTCAGAGATACCCTCCAACTCCAGCTCAGAGACGTCTGAGGGGCAAAGTCAATCTGAAAAGCAGGGAAAGACAAAGCCCCAGAGCCTAAGCCAAAATGGGCTCTGGACGTATCTGGTGAGGGCAGAGGAGGAAACCGGGGGGGATGATGTGCCAGCTCAGAGAGGGACTTGACAGAGGAGGAGCCCACAAGGGGTCTGCTCCCAAAGCGAGGGCCCTCTGAGGAGTCTGGAGTGAGGATGGGTGTGGGGGAGGGGAGCCAACAGGAGATGATGGGTCGGAAGGGTTGGAAGTAGAAGCGGTGAGAGATGGTCCATGGGATTGGGTGATGGCCAATGGAGAAGGGTCAGGTGGGCGTGAAATATGTTAAGCATGGAAGGGACAAGGGAAAGCGGTGCCTGGGACTGAGGAAGGATTTTCTCAGGATGGAAGGAGGTGCAGGGGGAGGTCTGCTCTGAAGGAGGGGACCTCAGAGGAGATGGAAGCCATAGGGGGTCTACATACATTGGTGTCAGAGCCCTGGCGCAGGTTGAAGGTGAGGTCCCGGGGCAGGCCAGCCCGGAAGGCAGCCCCATACTCAGGATAGAGCCTCAGGACCTCAGCCAGCCCTCGGCTGCTCAGCTGCTGCAGGCCACAGTAGGTCAGTGCCTTCACGTCAGCGCTGGTCTTCAGCACGTAGCCTGGGCCTGCCCCTGACCCAGGCTCCTGCCCCGGCTCAGGGATATCTGCCCCAATCAGGTCCCCCTTCCCTGTGGGTAAGGGATGGGGAGAGTCAGCTGGGGGAGAGGGACCAAGAGGATATCAGTGGAAGGTGCTCAATGGATTTGACGGATGGTCAGTGTGTTGGAAGGGTGGTCAAAGACGGATCAATCAATAAGATTGGTGGAAATAACCAATGGAGGTGGGTAAAAGTCAGTGGAGAATGACGGATGAAGTTGGAAGACAGTCAGTGGGGGCTGTCAGTGTTATCAATGGAACTGGATGATCAGTAAAGAATGGCCAGAGAGGTCAGTTAAAGGGTAAAGGTCAATGGAGTTGAGGGTCCATGAGAAGGGTCAGTAGAGTTGGGAGATGGTGCAGTGGGAAAGGACCAACTGAGATGGGGGAGAGTCACTGGGGGAGGGTTGATGGGTTGATGGCCAGTGGGAGTAGGGGAGAATCCGAGGGTATGGTCAAAAGGGATGGTAGTAGGAGGAAGGGACCAGGAAAGAGGACTCCTCAGCAGGAATTCCACATATGCACTAGGGGTAGCCCAGTCCCTAGATTCCCAGCCACACCCAAGGCCTCTAGGGCAAGGTTCTAGGGTAGGTCATAGGTGGTGGTGGGATCCTCACCCAGGATGGCCAGCACCATGTTGTCTCGAAGCACCTCGAGTGAGCCGGAGCAGACGTAGTAGTGGGCCTGCAGGGCATCCCCACGGCGCAACAGGTACTCGCCTGGGGCGCAGAATGAGGTCTTGATGTGCAGGGAGAGGGCCCGCAGGCAGCCCCTGCTCGCTGCTCCGAACAGTGGCAGCTGCAGGATCTCCCGGTTCAGGTGCATAGCGATGTCAGCTCTCAGCTCGTCTGGGAAGTCACGCAGTAACTGCATAAGGGGCATAGGTCATTCTGGCCATCCCCCTACGGCTGCTATTTGAGTTCTACAAATGTCCTGAGCTGTCTCCCAGGGGAGAGCTCCAATGTGCCCTTTGCTTTGAGGTGACCCATTTCTGACCTTCAGGAAGACCTCAGTTTTGCTTGTGTGTGGACCTCCCGACCCAAGTTCTGGAGCAGAGACTAGGTCTCTTCCTGTCTGTCCACTGCCTATGACTACTTGACTACATGCAGACACACTCATTGTGTGGTCGCTCAGCCCCACACAAGGACCAGTCCTGGTGGGTCAACCTTTCAGCCAGGAGTCGGGAAACTAGCAGTCAGCTCTGCCCTACATCCCTGTGGAGCCTGGGCAATCCATTTGCTCTCTCTGGGCCTCCGTCATCTGTAAAGATGCAAGCTTACCATAGGCCTTAAACATTACCAATGACCTTCAGAGAATCAAACTTAATGGTCCCAGATCCATCCTCATCTTACGGAGCCCCCCTAGGCCACTCTGGCTTGCTGACCTCTCCCTCTTGTCTCCATTTCCTCGCCAGGCTCTTCTACTAACTTTCCACATTCTTTCTGCACCATAGTAACCAGCTTCATGACTTCCCTACTCCTGGTGAGCCCGGAGCCCTGCATACGGGTCTCAACTTGTGTTTTCACCTGCCTATGGAGCAGCCTCCACCTGGATCTCCCACAAGCACTACACCCTCGTCCTGGTCGTTTCCACCCCTAAGTCCAGCCTTCCTCCGGCCATGCCTCCATCACACCCCTCTGCCCAAATCAGGAACCTCAGCCTCATTCTGAGCTCCTCTCCTGCCACCAGCTGATCACCAGGTTCCATGGCTCCAAGTCTCAGAAACACCTCCTAGAGCCCCAGGCCACTCACCAGCCTCTTTGTGTCGTTCCCGGACCTGGGTTCCTAATGCTCTTTCTGCCTGGAATGGCCTCTGCTGATTTCCTTCTTGCCTTTCACAAATCCCCTCTTCTGTGCCACCTTCCCTGACTCGTGGGGGTCCAGACACAAGGTCCCCTCATTGGAACCACCATCCCTCCCGCAGAGTCCTAATCACTGTGTTGTTGTTGTTATCATTATTTTTACCTGTCTGCCTCCCTCCCCCAACCGGTGTCTCCCTGAGGACAAGGGCTGAGTGTCATGATTCCTGAGCTCTCCAGTCCCGCACAGAGGCTGGCCCAAAGCAAGTGCTCAGGAAATGCGGGCTGGGGTGGGGGGACGGATGGTATTAGCTGAGGCCTGAGCTCCCTTTCAGCTCCTGCGCTTCCATTGCAAAGGGAGAGGGATGTGGATTTGGTGGGTGCGCGCCCCCGCGCCCTGCCTCCCCCTCCCCCGCCTCCCAGGACCCTGTCGGCCTCCACCGCGGGATCCCCGCGCACTACCTCGTTGGCGTCAATGCCGCTGTTGACGGCCCACGTGGTCTGGAAGGACTCTAGCATGCGCTGCTTGAGCGGCCGCGGCAGGCGGTGCACGCGGATGAAGTCCTTGAGGTCCTTCATGCGGCTGTGGTAGAGCGAGCGGCGCGAGTACATGCGCTGGATGATGGCCGTCACGTTCCCGAACACCACGGCGTGCATCAGCGCTGCAGCGGCGGCAGCGGGCAGCCCGTGAGGGACGCCGCCCCCAACAGCCTCCTCCCGCACCCCCAAACCCACCCTGCCCTCCACGGATCTGGGTTCCCGGAGAAGGAGGGGCAGGAGAGCCAGTGGGCTTGGGTGGGGGCAGGGAGGGGCCAGACCTGAGGCTCCTCTCCTGCCCCCTCCCCCCAACTAGGTCTTGACTTGGGTTTCCCACCCTCTTCGCAAGAGGCTACACCTGTTTTGTGGCATGCCCCTGCGTCCCTCCCACCGCAGGGGCCAGCATGTAGTAGATGCTGAGGAAACGGCTATAAATGAATGAATGTACGACTGTCTGGACGTGGGTGGACATCTTGCCTTCTCTGAGCCCGTTTCCCCATCTGCACGCGGGGCTTAGCAGGGCCACCCTGGGGCTTGGCAGGCCCGGCCTCACCGCCTATGAGCATGGTGCAGATGGAGAAGATCTTCTCGGCGTCGGTGTTGGCGCACACGTTGCCGAAGCCCACGCTGGTGAGGCTGCTCAGCGTGAAGTAGAGGGCAGCGATGTAGGCGCTGCGCCGCGACGGGCCGCCGGCCGAGCCATTGACGTAGGGCTCCTCCAGCCGCTTGCCCAGCTCGTGCAACCAGCCTGGAGGGTGGAGGGAGGCAAGGAGCAGCTGCCCTGGCCAGCAGAGAGCTGGCTTTCCCTGAGCAGCTGCCCAGGCCAGCGGAGAGCTGGCCTTCCTTGAGCTGCATGTGCTTGACCTTGGGCAAGTATTTACAGAGGCTAGGGGAGGTTTGCACCCACAGGCACAGGAAATGTGAGGAGCAGCCTGGGCCTGGGACTCCCCACAGTGAGCTGGTTACAGTTGCAGAAAGCAGGGCTAAGCTGCTGACCGTTTGAGGGAGGACTCTCAAGTAGTTTACTGAGCACCCCTTGGGTGCAGGGTGCTGGTGGAATTTACAGTCTGGAGGGGAGAGACACATGATATACATTGCAGATGGGCAGTGAGCTACTAAAAAGGAACAATAAGGCATAATGGGTTGGGGAGAGCCAACCCAGTTGCGGGGACTAGTCGGGGGTGGGCGTTATGGTTCTTAAAGGACTCCATTAGGACAGAGCATTTTAGTGGGGATTGCAAGGACTAGAAAAGTCACCTAGGGGAAGAAGGGAGGGAGAGGGTTCCCGAGAGGAAAACACTGTTCAAGGCCATTGTGAGAAAGCAGTACATCTGCGTGCTGGAAGGAGGCCAGCGTGGCTGCGGCACAGGGCGCAGGGGAGAAGGGGAGGCCAGGTGGGGCGAGAGAAGGCTGCAGGGCTGCACAGGTGCGGGCCAAGTGTGGACTTGATTTTGAGGGCAGCGCAGAGCCACTGAAATGGTCCAGGCAGGGCATTGCTCCCTCTGCCCCAAACGCCCTCCCCACCATCGGAGTGTTTCCAGTACTCTTTTGATTGCCTGTCACTGGCCCGGCTCCCCTGCCAGTAGGCTGTGAGGTCAGCCCAAGGCAGACCCTTGGTCTTCAACTCAGGTACTTCCACGCCCGACCTGGAAGGAGCTCCATGCACGTTTGTTGCATGGAAGGTAGACTGTGGAGTGGTGGGTGTGGTGCAGGGGGAGGCATCAGCTCGGGGGCCTGTGTGGACAGGGCTGGCGGATGGGTATCCGTGGAAGCCTGGGGTCGGCGGCTCACCGATGTCCCAAAGCAGCGGGTCATTGGCTTCCATCTCCCGGCGCCCGATGACGTACCAGACGCAGGCCATCCAGTGGGCGAGGAGCGCGAAGACGGACATGAGCAGGGTGAGCACCACCGCGCTGCACTGGGAGTAGCGCTCCAGCTTCTGCAGCAGCCGCAGCAGCCGCAGCAGCCGCACAGTCTTCAGCAGGTGCACCAGCGAAGTCTGCGGGAGTGTGGCGGGGGAGGCTGTCAGCAGGCACACCTCCTCAGAGCTCCCCACGGCCCCTCCCAGCGCCTTGTCACCAGATGCCCTGGAACCAGGGGAAGCTGCAGCAGGAAAAACGGCCCTGCTGTCCTGAGAAAGTGGCCAGGGAATGCAGAGGGGAGAGAGTAATACTAAAGCTCATAAAGGCTAATACAGGGGTGCCTGGGTGGCTCAGTGGGTTTAAGCCTCTGCCTTCAGGTCAGGTCATAATCCCAGGGTCCTGGGATCGAGCCCTGCATCGGGCTCTCTGCTCAACAGGGAGCCTGCTTCCTCCTCTCTCTCTGTCTGCCTCTCTGCCTACTTGTGATCTCAGTCTGTCAAATAAATAAATAAAATCTTAAAAAAAAAAAGGCTAATACATAACTATGTGCGTACTTATATATGTACTTGCCGTATGTGTCAGGTACTGGGCTAAGCATTTATAATCCTCGTGAAAAACTTGTGCCTTCAGTTCAATTATCATCATCGTTCCCAGTTTGCAGATGAGTAAACTAAGGCTCAGAGAAGCTAGTGATTTGCTTAAGGTCATACACCAAGGAAATGATGGAGCTGGGACTGCCATCTGAGTGGCTACCCAAGTCCATTTTGTGCTGTGCTGCCTCTAGCACCGTGCATGGGCTGGTGAAAAAGCAAGTCCTGGTCGGAGGTAGGGAATGAGCTCTGGGCCCTGCTGGACACATCCGGAGACCTAAGCGCAATCAGCTGTGGACAAGAACTGGTTGTTGGCAATGCCAGCATCTGTGAAGGGAGCCATCCCTCGAGACAAGGGAGAGTGGGAACAGGCAGTGTCCTGGGGACCGGGGAAGGTTAGGGGCTGTTCCCAGGCTGGGTCAGCTGCAAATGAGAGGGGCATGCCGGAATGTTGAGGAAAGGAGACCAGGAATTGAGGGAGCCTCGGCTTTGGGCTTTGAGGTCTTAGCCCTTGTGGGGCTGGGTCAGGGGGTGATTACTCATGGCACTAGTAAGCAGCTTGTAAGTGTTACCAATATTACCACTATGACTGTTTTCACTGTGGTCTTTAATACTTCAATTAGCCCTCCAAATTTTAGAGATGAGGAGCAGGTACTCTGGGTGGGGGCAACTTGGAAGCAAGGGCTAGGGGCTCTAGGGCAGCACCTGGGGAACTTAGTAGGAAGGCCCTTCCAGAAGCCTCTAGCAACGTCCCCCGTAGTCTTGGCCCTACCCGGCTCCTGAGCCACCTCCTGTCCTTTTCTCTAATTTTAGGTGAAGGAGCTGGGAAGGAGGTGGCCCTGCTTCCCCCACATGGACCGTCTCCAGGACTTAACGCCTGCCCCCAGCTCCCAGAGCTTCTGCCTCCAGACTTGAATCCTTCAGGGCTGCATCTAGTCACCAGGCCCTGTGCCTCACTCTCCTGGGGCCCTCGCTCTCCTTTTGCTTGTGTCCCGGGCTCGGCTCCTTCCAGTCCACAGCTCTGCCCACTCATCCTCTCTCTTCGCCCTACCTCCCCCCAGCCCAGTACTGCTCCTGATCTCCCCTTATGCTACATCATCCACTCGGGGGCCTTGTGTTCCTGGGAAGTGGGGCGGTGTCATGGAACAAGGAATAGACTAGGAGTCTGGAAACCTGGTTCCAGTCTCCTGCCTGCTACTGCTAGCTGTGTGACCTGTGGCAAGCTGTTTAACCTCTCTGAGCCTTTGTATCTACCTCTGAAAAAGAGAATCTGCCCTGAGGGGTTACTGGGAGACACCTATGAGATGATGTGCGAGAAAGGACTTAGTACGTGAAAAGTGTTCCTGAAGGTACCAGAGGAGGGGGACTGCCGGGGAAGAGGAACAGGAGCCCATCTGCCACTCTCCCACTCCCCAGGGACAGTTGTTTGCCCGCTGACACAGCCTCGTGGGCATGGGATGGGAGAGTGCGCTCCTAGGGAGGGGTGGGTTGCTCTGCTCCGAGTGGCCGGAGTCCCAGGGCAGACACACACACATGCACGTGTGTGGGAGCGTGCACACACGTGTACACAGCCAGGAGAAGAGGCCCACAGCCCGTTGGCGGCTAGTTAAATCCGGCTGCGTGTAGGTGGTTTCCTGCTATAGCTGAGTGTGGCAGAGAGAGGAGCGCACAGGGAAACTGCTTTCCACCTCCCCACCCAACAGCCAAGGGAGTCTGGGGACACAGGGTGGGACTCCCTCACCCTGGACTTGAGAGCACCTACGATCTACCGGCTGAGTGCAGAGCTGACCACCCAGGGTACCTCCAGGCATTCCCCGGGGAGAAGGGAGGACCCAGGTCCTGGCACTCTCTGCGTCCAAACCCACCCCACAGCCTCTACCTCCTTGTCTTGGCTTACTATGTTCCCCCCAGATGCTCTCTCCCCATCCCCTGCCAGCCAAATCCTGCTCTCTGTCTAAGGTCTAGCCCTGATCTATCTCCCACAGGAACCCTTCCCAGATCACCTGAGCCTTTTTTCCAGCTGGAGTGCTTTGGACTCCCAGGTGCTGGCTAGATTTCAGAGCATCAGATCACTTTCACGCATGCCCACTTTCCTGCCTGGAACTCCAGGATCAGCTAGCTCCATGCCCAGCCCCCAGCAATACCTGGGCCGCGTCTTCCTCTCCATTCACCTCTTCTGTTCCTGCTCTCCCCTCCAACAGTCCTGCCCCCTCACCAGCTTAGCTGCCTGGAGGCTGAATCCTTGTCCCTTTTCCGCACAGTGACCATGCTCCACACAGTGCTTTGCAGACAGCTAAATGCTCATCAGTTGTTTGTTAAATAAAAATGTGAAAAGTACCACTCATTTGGCATCAGACCAACGCCGCCCTGGTAGCCCTAGTTAGCTTTTCATTTGTCTCAGCTTCCCTCAGTGATTGTGAGCTGAGCTCCCTGAGAGCACAGACCCTCCCAGCTCCTTCTGAGCAGCTAGCACGGGGCTTGGCCCACAGCAGGTGCCTGACAACTATTTGCAGCTGGACGGATGGGTAGGGCTGAGTCTTGGTTGGAGTCGGTCCCTTAGTGGGAGATGCTGTGCTGAATTTGGGAGGCTGGGCGGCAAGGTGGGACAGGGGTCACTCACCACGGTGATGTTGAAGACATAAAGCAGGTCAAATGGCAGAGCAGCAATAAGGTCAACAAAGAACCAGGTGGCCAGGTAGTGAAGACCAATGGAACGAGGAGCAGAGACCACCTGGCCGGACTGGGACACATAGGTGGTGCGGAAGTTCAGGATGATATCTGGGGGTACAAGAGGCTGTTACTAAGGGGCTTTGAGTAAGCTGGGAATAAGCCCGAGACCCAGAATGGAATTGGAGGCAGAAATGGGGAAGGCAGATTGGGCTTCTGGCCGCTCTTCAGGGAGGAGTGGTCTAAAGGCTGAAGGGTTCGGGCTCAGGGCATATGGACCATTAGGACTTAAAGACCCAGAAAAGGTTGGGCTCTGAATACCAGGGTCCTGCAGGCTCAGGACGGAGCAAAGCTTAGATGTGTGGGTTCCCCCAGCCCACCCGCCAGGGTATGCAGGGCAGAGGATCTGACCCAGGATGAAGAGCATCTCCACGGCGATGTCGCTGACAAGGGTGTGTCGGGAAGTGATGGGGGTGTCGTCGTCGCCCAAGAAGCAGACATTGTAGGGGACGGTGATCGCGACGTAGAAGGTGGCGAGGAGGATGAGGCCGTCCCACACGGCCTTGGGGACGCTGTAGTGGAGGAGGAGGCAGCGGGACCCCCCCACGGAGGCCACCTTGTACTCGGGCACTGATGGCTTTGGCTCAAACACGTTCTAGGGGGAGAGGGGTGGCGGTTGGGGACATTTAAGGGAAAGGGGAGCCAAAGCTTAGGGAAGGAAGAGGCAGGGGAGGGGGCAGGGGGGAGTGAGTGCTCCAGGCATGATCATGAGAGGAGATGGAAGGTGTGGGAGAGGGGTTCAGGGGCCGGCACCTGACACTTCCTTCCTCTGCCAACCTACAGCTTGGGCCCCCTTTGGATCAATCATGTTTTGTGGCGGTTATTTATAAGGCTTAACCTTCACCCTGCTTGAGAAGGAGATTATGACAAGTCAGACACATGCTTTAGACCTCCCTAGGGGTCATTAACTTCTCCCTCAAGTTTCACTTGGAATCTAGGGTCCCTGTGGAGGATAAGGATATCCCAGAGATGAAGGGAGGCTGACACAGCACATCCCATCCCCTGTTGCCCCCACAAACTACACAGAAGATGGGAGAATCGATCCCGTGGCTTTATCAGGGTCCTAGGGCTAGATACCAGGACCCCAATGGGGGCTCTCTCCCTAGAATCACAATTTGTGATTTCACCCCTACCGTCGTGAGATAACACTGTCACTCAGAGGTAGCTAATATACTTGATCCTAGATCCCTGCCCTTATGACATCGTCAGAGTAAAGTAATATCAATCATAAGGAAGCAAGGGAGATGGGGTTGGAAGATGTGAGAGCACATGGGACACAGCAGAAAGTCGTACATGAGAAATGCGTGGACAGAGGGACAAGTCTACTGGAGGGATATCAGAGAGACAGGGAGACATTAGCAAGGATGCCTCAGAATCACAGCTGGGAGAGGCTGGGATGGAGATGTTGGGACTCACATTATTGGTTTTCATGCCTCCCTGGCGCCGGCGGCCAAAGTGGCCAGCCAGGCGGTGTAAGACAGTGCGGCTTTGCCTCCTGGCAGATCGAAGTCTTGAGCCGGCTCCCCTCCTGCCAAGGGAGTTTTCTGTTGGAAAGAAGGGTGCAGAGATAAGTGGGGGCACCTCCCATGAAGCCAGATAGGGAGATGTCTTGTGTGACCCTCAGCAAGGACCTCTGACCATTCATGCCTCCTTCCCAGACCTGCAGTTACCATGATTACTGTCCCCATGGCCTCCTGGGGAGCCAAGTCCTGGGCCTCCACTCTGAGTGATGTCCTTGAAGGAAAAGAGGAAAAGCACGACTTCTCCCATCTCATTCTTGATTGGCATCATGTCCAAGAGGCACCAAAAGGCCGAGCCTGTAGATGTGAAGAGATGGAGGGGGAGGGTGAGCAGCCCATGGCACCCCTTCCCTTTGATCACCCAAGGTTCCTGGGCATGATCAAAGGGCTTGGCAAATGTTTACAGATGGAAAGAACCCCAGAGATTATGTCAGACTCCTTCCCTTCCCGATGGGAGAAGCAAGGCCTAGAGAGGACCAGGGATGCCCTCAGGGTCACATAGTTAGCTTGTGGCAGTATGGGGCCAGCATCCAGTCTTCCACTGTGCCAAGCAGACTCTGTGTATGGCCCAGGATCTGCGCAGGCCTGCAGGGCGGGCCACTACCCCTTACCATCCTTTCGGTAGAAGCAGATTTCAGCCCGGTGCTCTTGATGGCCCTCCAGGGCCTTGTGCAGCCTCTGCAGGGCTGGTTCACTAGTCTCTGGACCATAGAGGAAACGGCAGCTGCAGGTTTTCTGCATGACCTCAGTGCGGCCGTAGCCTGTGAGCTCGCAGAATCCGTCAGAGCAGTAGACAATGGGAAAGCCCCGTGGGCCCTGTGCGTTGGCCAGCAGGAAGTTGCTGTCTGTGAGAAGAAGAGGTCAAGGTTAGGTCAAGGCCAGGAGGGGATCTTAGCTTCAAGGTGAGTAGTACCTCCCCCAAACTGTGGTCAGAGGTCACAGAGCTAGAAGTTTCCCAGACCTCCTTGTGATTCCTGGATCCCCTTTGGGATATTCTGAAATGAGAGTAAAAAGAGATAGAGGAAAAGGACAAGGACTTAAGGATGGCTTGGAACCAGGACAGGGACTACTGGGGGGGTTGAAGGTCACACTGTCCTTCCCTCTCCCTTCAAGCTGGTGAGCTATTACAAGGGAGCTGGGCATGGGCTCCAGCACGACACCTCTGCCACTTTCTGACTGTAACCTAGGACATTGGTTAATGAACTCTTCTGTGCCTCAACTTTCTTATCTGCAAAGTGGGACATAATACATCTTCCCTATATGGCTGTTGTGAAAGTTACACTAGTTACCATAGGGAGAAAGTTACCTAGGGAGAACAAATCCTAACATATACTAAGTGCTACACTGAGAAGGTAAAATGACTCCCCCACGTTCCCACAGCTTTCAAAACACATGCATAGCCGCTATCCTGTCCTCCTATTAGAAAGGAGACAGGGCACGGATTCTGGTGATATCACACCCATTTTGTTGATCGGAAACCAGAAGACGGAGATTATCCAAACTCACGAATCTCCTTTGGTGGGGGAGGGAGACAGTGATGAGTAGTGTCCTTATTCCCTGCCTTCCAGGAAAGGTCCTCTTTTTAGCATCTCTTTAGGTAATATCAGGGGGTCTGTCCCAGTGCTCAAAGTCTGACAGCATATTGAGCAAGGAATTTTTTAGTCCAGCAACCCCATGACCAGAACCTGATCTGGCTTCCTCTGGCTCCAATGGGTGGAAGCCACAGGGGCACTGTGTGTGCCATCGAGGGGCAGAATCTCAGCTGAGGGAAGGGGTCTGAGACACAACAAGTGCTGGATGCTAAGGGGGTGAGTGTGTAGGAGTGGAAAGGCTGATGGGGACTGAAGGTGCCTGGGAGGCTCTGGGCCCTGGGCAGCAGCCTCCTTCTTCCATCCCAGGGCCCGTTGCCCCGGTGATGGGAGCTATGGAAACAAGGGAGGTGTCTGCGGGGGGTTGAGGGGGGTGGCGGCTAGGGCCCGGGCGGCTCGATTTCCGCCCGCAAGTATCGCTCCCCCCACTTTCCAGATACTGACCAAGGAGCCCAAAGGGGGCAAAGGGAGATTGCTCTGCTCCAAAGTAGGGAAAGGGAAAGGCGGGAGAAGAGACTGGGAGCGAGGAGTGTGGCTGTCCAAGGTGCTGAACCTGGAATCCAAACTGGGGGTGGGCGAGCAGAGAGTTCCCTCCGTCACACGGACCACCCCCTTCCGCCTGCCTCACCTCCCTCAGACTCAGACGCGCCAAGATTTGGGGGCGCGTGACCTTAATCCAAGCTAGGTGCTGCTGAAGTCTGATCTTTTCTCTTTCTTTTTCTCTTTTTCTTTCTTTCTATCTTTCTTCTTCTTCTTCTTCTTCTTTTTTTTCCTGAGGGGAGGAGATGCTGGAGCCTTCTGGAAGTAGACTCCAGAGCGCCTGACCACTTCGTTCCACCTCTGCGTCTCAGATACCCACACACTCCCCCAGCAGAGCTCTGCCCGGGAGCGGGCAGCTGACAAGGCCTCTCCTCCGTTTTGCGGCACAAAGAGCCTTTCCTGACTCCAGTCACACCCCCAACCTTAGCCCCCCGCACTCTTAGCCCTTTCCCCACCCCCCTTCGCAGTGCACTCCCAGTCCTGTTCCTTTCCTGCGGCTTCGGGAGTTCCTAGACCGTCAACTCCACTCTCGCCGCCTCGGGTCTCAACACATCCAGTAGACCCGCGCCGGTGCCGAAGCTGACTTGGCCCCAGCTCGAACACCCAGCCCCAGCCTCTCCCCACTCACGCGTGCCGTCGAAGCGGGTGGCGATGGTGTCCAGAAAGGTGTTTTGCGGGGCCAGCAACCCCTTCATGACCGGCATGGCCTCGGGGCTGGGGTTCGAGGCGCGGCGCTGGGGGCGTTCAGCGCGGCGGGGCGGGAGGGGGCGCGCTGCCGGCGGGGCCGGGGCGCCCCATGCGCCCGCCTGCCTCCTCCCCTCCTCTCGGCGCCGCCGCCGCCGCTGCCTCTCTGCTCTGAACCCCGCAGCTCTCGGCTCAGCTTGGCGCCGCCTCGGTCCCCCCACCTCCCCACAGGCCAAGTTCTTTCCCCCGGGCTCGGCCCGCGCCCGCCACGTGGCCCGCAAGGGGAGGGGCCGCCAGCGACACCCTCACCCTTCTCCGCTGCCCTCCTCCCAGAGGGGAGCGGCCCACGCGTGTCTCTCCCAGAGAGAATTCGGGGCACGCCCACCTGGAGCCGAGACCCAAGAGGTAGGGCGGGGCTTGGGTGGCAGGCACGCCCTCCCCCCGGGGTGGCCACGCCCCCACGAGTGGTTCCCGGGCGACTCCTTTGTGGCTCCGCCCCACGGGTTTCCCCGCGCGCCGCCCACGCTGGAAATGGTGTTTGGATCACAGTGCCGCCTGCTGGAGTTAAGATATTTCGCAGCACCCCAGTTTCCTAAGCTCCAGTATGTGACAGCAAGGGTTAAAGAGACTAGTTTTGTTGGTGGAGGATCGGCAGGAAGACTGAGAACTCAACTTCTAGAGTGGCTTAACCCTCCATTGTGTCTCATTTTGGATAGTGCACCCTGGCGAGTTTTGCCTCTGAGTGCAGCTGAATGGATGAAAAGAGCTTTGGAGTACATGGGGTAAAAATGCCAGTTCTGCTACTCACTGATTGTATGACTTAGCCTCTTCAAGCTTCACTTTCCTTATCTGTAAAATGGAGCTAATAATTTTCACCTCATGCGGTTGTGAGAATTTAATATAATCAAACATGGTTTTGGTACACAGTGAGTGTGTTGGAAAGCAATTTCTCTCTTCCTGTCGTCTTGATTTAACCCTCCTTCTCTCTTCTGCCATTAAAGAGGTGGAAAGAGACTGGAGGCAAGATGGGAGACAAGATAGTTTCAAGGTGGGCAGAAGCAGTTTGCAAATCTCCAAAGGTGTAATGATGGTCTTTTTGATCTCCATTATCTCCCAGAGGGAACCAATACAGCATCAAGAAGGACCCATGTGAGAACAGCCATGGGACTTTTTCACTACAAAAGCAGAAAATGACAGGGCAGATGAGTGTGGTGGCTTAGAGGGGCTGCTTCTTGGGGCGAATGAGCTGGAGCCAGAATGGGAAGATAGACAAAACTCATCTCGGGCCAGTGCTCCTCACCCTCACCCCCAGAGTCTGAGCTGGGTATTATCTGGGCTGTTAGATTGCTTAAAAGTGCTACATCCTTCTGTGTCTCTATTTTGGTGTTATAATTGTTTCCTAGAGCTACTATAACAAAGTACTACAAACCGGCTTAAACAACAGAAATTTATTGTCTCAGTTCTGGAGGATAGAAGTCTAAGATCAAGAGAAGGTAGGGTTGGTTTCCTCTGAAGGCTGTGAAGGAGAATCTGTTCCATACCTCTCTCATAGCTTCTGGTGGGTTGCTGACAATCTCAGGTGTTCCTTGGCTCATAGATGCATCACCCACCTCTGTCTTTATGTTCATATTGTTTCTCCCTGTGTGCGTTTTTGTGCATCCAAATCCCCCTTTTTATAAGAACACTAGTCATATCAGATTAGAGGTCCACTCTCCCCCAGGATGACGGCATCTTACTTACATATACAATGACTCTATTTCTACATAAGGTCATCTTATGAAGTGCGGTGGAGGGAGTTAGGACTTCAACCTGTGAATTGGGGGTGGAGGGTGCATTCAGTTAAAGTTGCAGGAAAACCTTACCCCATCTCTGATTAAGAACTTCTCCTGACTCCCAGGTACCTACAAAATGAAATGTAAAACCTGATGATTTGCGAGGGCCTTCACAACCCGGGCTGCAGGAACCTGACAGCCTCCCCTCCGGCGCTTCCCCGTTCCCACACCATCAACTCTCATGCAGCAGCCATTCTGGAAGATTCATGTTGAACCTTATATTCTTGGCCTTTGGGGCAAGCTCGGCTCCTATCCCTTTCCAGGCCAGTCTCCGCTCCTCTGTGCAACCTTCCTTGCTCTCCCTCCCTTCCCTGTCTGTAAAGGCCGAGATACAGAGACCAGCAGAGCATCGAGAGCTGTGTCTGTTCCCCATCCTCCCCTCCAAGTATGCACATGTCCTCTCGGTGCCACGGAGCTTCCTTCCAAGATTTCTTGCAGTGTTTAGAGCTCAAAAACGCCAGAGCAGAGGTGCCCCAGCGCGAGGCTTCTAGGCCCTCGGGCTCTTTATAGTTCGAAGGACTCTCACGCCCCCTGCAGGACGGGATGCGACCACACAGAACAGAGACTAGCCACACTAAGAGACTCGTCTTTATTGCCCTTTTTGGGGGGCTAACACCTGGCGGGCAGCGAGGAGAGGGCAGGGCCAGGTCAGGGCACAATCAGGGGCTCAGACCCCGGACCGCCCTCTAGGCGCTGCAGACGGGGCGGCAGCGGCCGCCGAACAGCGGCGGCCGGGGCAGGGGCGCGGCGCTGGCTCTGCGCCTGCGCGGCGGCCCATGGTCAGGATGCCGGCCGCATGATTGCCGCTGGCCTGCAGGAGGCGCTGCAGCCGGCCCTGGAGGCCTGGGGGCCCGGGCCGCCGCTTGCCCAGCGTGAGGATACCGGCCGCGTGGTTGCCCGCGCCGTGCAGCAGCTCGTAGAGGCGGCAGGAGCACGTCTTCTGGCGGCAGCAGTCGGGCAGGGGCTGCGCGGCCGCCCCGGGCGACAGCAGCGCGGGCGGCAGCAACAGCAGCAGAAGCAGCGTCACGGCGGCCCAGGGGACCTAGGGAGATCCGAGGCTAGGCGCTGGGGGTCTTCCCGCCGCGCCCGCCTCCAGCCGCTACGCCCAGGCCCCGCCCAACTGGCTCGGCGCCCCTCCCCGCCTGCGCTCCTACTGTGTTCGCTGGTTTCTCCGCCGCGGAGCAAGGCTGCCTGCGGGGGACGGAGGGTGGCTCCTCTCTCAAGCCCCCGCACAGCATCTCCTCCAGGAAGTCCTTTGAGACCCCCTCAGCAGAGTGAATCCCTCTTTTCTGGGTACTCTTGGTCCCTCGTACCCCCATTAAAGCGCTTACTACTATACCTGAAAACAAGATGTGTAAGTCTGTCTGAACCAGAACTTTGTTCATTCGGGGAAACAGAGGCCCTGTATAGTCCCTCCCTGGACAAACACGTGCAAGTCAACGACTGGCAGGTCCCACGTGGCACTCTCCCTTTCCCGGGAAACTGCACTCTGTCTCTTCGCACTTGTGCGCTAAGAGGACACAACTTCCTCCCTTGTGAACCGGTATTAAATCATTTCTACAGTGCAGGCTTCGGGAGGGGGACATGAGACAGGTGCAAACAGCCCTGGAGGCACGAGCTCTCAGTTCCCTGCTAGCACCCCGCTCTCCACTGAGACTCCACCCGGTCCCCTGCCTCAGAGCCCTCAGTCTTCTTTCCAGCCCCCTGAATAAGCATTCTCATTGCCCATCTGGTACGATGAGTCACCCCTCTCTCCCTCCGCCTTTACCTTTGTAGAGAGAGGATTCATGGTGTCTGGAGCTCAGAGTGGGGTAGCCAGGAAAGGTGGTGTCAGCAGTGGTCCGAATAGCCAGGAACTTTGAGGCTGTTGACTGTGACCCCTGATCAAGGGCCTAGGGTTTATAGTGCTCTGAGGTGGTGGGGGACAGACGGGTACTTGCGTCCACTCTGGGGCCAGACAAAGGCATGTCTAAGATTAGCCTCCTGCAGGGGGGCCGTCTCCAGGTTGGACCCAAAGAATGGCCGCCAAGGCTCTCAGAAGCGGGAGTTTGATCACTGTTCCCCTGGCACCCCCCTTGTCTGTCCGCCTGCTCCCTGGAGATGGGGCGGTCTCCGGGCACTAATGAGGCCACCTTGCACCCAGGAATCTGGGAGCACAAAAGAGGCCTTGCCTGGGGCACTGGCCTGGGACAATGAGGGGGGTGCTGGGCAGCTGTTAATTAGGGCAGGAGAAAAGGCAGCTGTGAGCTCCACAATCCATGTGGCATGTGTATGTGGGGGGGTAGGCAGCCAGGCAGCTAGCCTCCCCCTTCTGCTCCTTGTTGCTGCCACTGGGGTCTATCAGGCTCCTTGGCCCTCTTCCTTCATGGAAAAGACTTCTTAGCCACCTCTCCCTTCTCTCCAGCTTTCTTCTTCCCTCTACCCCTTCCACCAACCTCCAAGGTGGAAAATCTTGGAAACTAAACCTGGGCAGGGGAAGGACAGCAGCCAAACCTGGTGCTGTCCTCTGACCTGCCCAGTTTCCTTCCTGGTCAGGCTGCTTGGAGTCGGAGATGGGTCCCATCTCACTATCAGCCAGGAGTGAGCCACCCTGGGGAAGGACCGTGCCAGCTCCGAAGCAGAGTCTCTCTTTGATAAGGGGCATGTCTGTTGAAGACCTGCTCCCTGCCAGGCCCTGCACTGGGCGCTGTAGAAGCAGTGTGCATTGGACACGACCCAGGTTTCCTGGAGCTCCAAAGTTCAGGTGGTGAGGCAACCCGGTGTAGTGATAGCTCAGTGGGAGAAAAGGCCCCAGAAAGGCCTGACATGCAAAGTGGATTTCCATCAGGGAAGGTTGGGGAGAAGGCATTGCCACGGGAGGCACAAGTTGAGCAAAGACTTTGAGGTGATGGTGGTTAGCTCCTGTGGGATAGTAGGGTGTGGTTGTTAGAGCTGCAGCTTCAGTCCCAGGCGGGGGGGAGGTGGCTGGACAGGTAAGTGAGGCCCAGGGTGGGTCAAAGAGTCTTACAGGCTTGGCTGTTTGGTCTCAGTCCAGTGGACACTAGGAAGCCATGGGAAGTTTTAGTAGGAAGGAGTCGTGGGGTCGATGGGGGTACATGGAATCCAGAAATAATTCAGAGGCAGGGCTGAAGACTTAGCAACTGAGGCCATGTTAAGTAAGAGGTGCTGTGGGCCCTTGGGCCAGCTTCACAGCCTCAGGAAGCTTCAGTTTCCCCGCAGGTATGCTGCACAGTTAAGCCCCATGGTCTCTGGGATGGTTTCTTGGTGGGATCCTTCATGATTTGTAGTACAGCCCCCAGCCAGGGAAGTGATTTGTGGGTGTGGGGCCGGACAGGACCTGTGCTAAGCCAGGGCAAGGGAAGTTGGGGAGCAGTCCCTCCACATTTCAGATCAATTGGAGTGGAAAGAGGTGCACACACACCGGGGCCTACCCCGGCCTGCAGTGGGGAGTGGAAGGAGAGCCCTGGTGTCCAGAGCAGAAGGCGGGCGGGGGTGCGGGGAGCCAGGCGGCCGCAGAAACCGAGCCAAGAGCCAACTCTTACAGCTTCTCCATAAGCAAACCCTGAGTCAAGAATCTGGAGTGAGCCGTTTATTTGGGAGGTGATCTTAGAAAACAGATAAGGGAGTGGGGATGGGAGGGATGGAAGGAAACCGGGAAGAGCTGTGTTACTGAGAGGGTTATCAGGGTGGGCAACCCGCGCAGAATACACTTCAGAGCCGTCGCTCGAGGGACCATGACGCCTGGCTCTTTTCTCGCACTCCTGTTTCTTGCAGAGGGCCGCTCCCAGGGCTCTGAGCTGCCCACACTTGCGGCCTGCACGGTGCACTGGGCTGGAGACACGGGAGCGTGGTGTGTGCGGGACTTCTAGCAGCAGTGTCCTCTGGAGGGGGCCTCCGGGCTCCGGGCAGGCCCCTGCAGGCATCTGCTGATGTCAGCTGCTCAGCACAGGCTGACCAGGTCGCACATCCCTAAGGCCTGCCAGCTCTGATGAGCCACTGTCAGGTGACACAGTGTCGAAGACCCTGGCGGAGGGTTCCCATCCAGAGAGGCCGCAGAGGAAGGAGAGAGGTGGCCTATGAAGGGGGCTGGGCCGGCTGGGAGGAGGCCTCAGCTCAGGACAACACCCTCCTCTGCAGACCCTCGGCCACATGCCTGTGCCTGAGGACCCGGGGCATCTCGGGAGGAAAGCGGGACGAGGGGCAGGCTGCAAGGGCGGCCCGGAGCTCTCTGAAGGCCCCGCGCCCCACCAAGTGAACTCTGGCAGGGCCCACGCTGCCCCGGAACCGCAGAGACTTGTAGTGGGGAGAGACTTCCTGAAGGCAGTGGTCAAGCTGGGAACAGAAGGGCCTGAGTGAGGCTGGTGCGTGGCTCTGTGGCCCGTGGCTGAGGGGTGCCTGATGGTGGCCGCCGCTGAGTGGCAGGTGTTTCATGCATACGCATGTGTCCGAGGACCTCATCCCTCCCCTCCCTGAGCCCCCAGGGAGGTCCTCCTCGTCCCCCTCCCTGCACTGTGCCCAGGGCACCTGCGGGCATGCAGAGTGGAAGGGACACGCAGTTCCGTCCCGTCCCTGTGTCCTTTACCTTGTCTCGATTTTCCTCTGACAGGTTCCTCAGCCCCCTTAGCGCCACAAACACCTCATAGTGGGGAGCAGAGCCCTGGGAAGAATCTGAGGACAAAGCCCCACGCACACACACTTTAGTGAACGGGGCAGCTTCCAACACCAATGCCTGCGCCCCCATCTGTTGTACCCCACTCTGAGGCTCATGGGAGAAAAGGACTTTCTTGGCCGAGAAGGGGGGACATGGAGAGGAACCCCAAGCCTAATCGGAACGATGAAAGAGGTCAGGAGGAATGGGAGTCAGATATGGGGGAAGGACCTTTGTTAGGAGCAGCAAAAGAGGCTGGGTCTTACCTCTTTCCTAGAGCTCTTCCTTCAGGATGGGTATAGTATGGGGGGGGGCAGCCAACTCAAGAATGGGGGGCAGGAGCTGACGAACAGCTTACCCAGAATGCTGCTCTCCACACAGCTGTGGTCTAACAGTTTAGCCCCCGGCCACTGCCCTACAGCCCGGCCCAGGGCCTCAGCGAACACGTCCTCTTGAATGTCTTCTCCTCGCACATTCAGGGCCTGGCCCAGCCTAGGGAGGTGGAAGGGGGAGGCAGAGGAGCCTAGGGCACAAGGACAGCCCCTCAGCTCCCCTGGGGAGTCACCTACCTGCGGACGAACCTGACGACCGGGCACTGATTGTAGGCCCCGACCACCTGCACCACGTCGCCCAGGCGGCACCTGACGGGGTAGCGGTGGTGATGAGCTCATGTCCCTGGCCCTTGGTAAGGTCGCAGAGGGCCTGAGGTGACCTGGGGGAGGCAGGTGATCACCTGGTGAGGCCAGCGTGGTTGGTCAGCACCAGCTCGTACTCCTCGCCCTTCTGGGCCTCGGCCAGCAGGACAGTGGAGGCTGCCTCTTCCTGGGCTCCTTCCTTGACTGGGAGCAGCTCGATGAAAGGAGCTCCAGGGGGCAGAAGGTAGCGCCCATGGGCTTGCTCCGGCCACAAGTTTAGGCCCACTACCCCTGTGGGGAGCAAGCAGCCCTCTTGCTGGGGGTGCCGTGGCCGTCTGCTAGGGAATAGCCCCTCGGCCTAGACCCCAGCCCCGATTCTCTGAGCAACTGAGCCCGCTGCTGCCCTTCCACCCCTCCCGAAGGCTCAGTGCCCTGACTCTGAGGCCCTGATTTCGAAGGGGCAGTGGCTCTGGGGGCGGAGGACCCTTGGGTAAGTGCTGATGCTGGGGCCATCTGTGCAAGTCTCCTGACCTCCCCAAGCCCCGGTTTCTGCACCTGTAAAACAGAGCTGCTGGGGTTGGGGGGATTAAATGAGGTGAACCATGCAGGGCTCACTACTTGGCAGCTAGCTATGCGGTCTCTGCCCCCTGCCCCGCAGCTCACTAGCCCTGACTCCTGCTGACCTCCAGAGGCGGCGTAAGCAGGCGAGAAGAAGGCTAGCCCGTGGCACCACAAGGCTTCCAGGGCAGCCACTGCCTCAGTCTGGCCTCCTGCGTCTAAAGTCACCACCACCTGTAGCTTTGGCCAGAGTCGGAGGGCCAGTCCTCGGGGCCCCAGGTCTAGGGCCTCCCGCAGCTCTGCTGCCCGGCTGGGGAGAGGAGACCCCGGGTTCCCGGCAGCCATTGCCTCAGCCAGCTCTTCACCATTGGCCTCCAGGCCAGAAAAGACATCCAGGAGTTCTGTGGCCGTCCCAGCTTCCAGTGCCCGCAGCCCTGGGGACCTCAGTGCCTCTAGCAGTAGGGCCCCAGGGTGCTTGGCCCCAGGAGTACTAACAACCTTGTCCAGGATGCGCCAAGGCCAGGGGAGGGCGCGAGGCCAGGGAGATGTAGGGGTCACACAGGCAATGCCTCCTGGAGTCAGCACTTCTGGGAAGGCCTTGCTTAGGGCTGCCAGACCCAGCAAGGTAGCCTGAGGGGGAGACAAGAGAGGGTGTTGGCCTCTGAGCCCCCAGGTTGGGGGTTCTTTGCCCACACTGATGGGAAGGTCTGGCTACAAGAAGGGATCTCTGGCGGAGCTAGGCTCCAGCCTTCTGTTTACCTGCAGGGATGCTTCCCCGTAGCACTGGGTTGACGTAGGGGGTAGGAGCTGCCCCCCACTTTCCTCCTCCTGGGCCTGGCTGGCCTTGATCAGAGGGAGATGGTTCCGGAAGGTGCTTGTATCTGTAGCTCCAAAGACATCATAAACTCGTCCTGAAGCCACAGTTACCCAAGAAGTTTCAGGCAAGATTGGTAAGACCCTTGAGGAAGGAACCCAGCACAGGCCTGGGGCAAGGCTACTAGGGCCCATATTCCCAATGGAACATGCATCTCAAACGATCCTGAGCCTGGGTAGGGTCTTTGGGTTGGGCCCCTCGGTGCTGGCAGTAGAAGGAGAGAAGGAGGTTCCCAGGTTCTGGAATCTGACTGTCCCGTGGCGTTTCTATCTGCTTGGGGCACCTCCCTAGACCCTTAGAAACACACCTGTGGTCCCCTGGAGGGGACCGAGAGGCCTTTGGGCTTCTCGCAGACACCATGTCAGGGCCTGCTGCTGGCTCTGGCCTGCGTGCAGTGTGCTCTGCTCTAGTCTCCGCTGCTGCCAGGCGGCTGCCCAGGACAGGGCCCCCCTTGCCATACGGTGCTGGAGGCCAGCAAGCCAGGACAGGCTGGCATCCTGGGGCTGCCGGAGCAGGGCCAGGGGTGGCCGCAGCAGCAGCAGGAGAAGGAGGAGGGGGGGGAGCAGCAGCAGCAGCAGCAGCATCTCCAAGCAGCTCCTGGGAGGAGGAAGGGACCCAAGTTCTGGTCCTGGGGGAGGAGAGGATAACCCATCTCTCCCCACCCCCCCAACACCACTCTACCACACAAGAAACCAAGGGGAAAGGAAGTCTGGGAAGAAGCCAGGAGCCGTCAGCCAGATGATGCCAAGGAGAAGACATCAAGGCTCTGAAGTCACACTGACCTGAGTTTGGACCCTGGCGCTGCTACTTGGTTAGCGGTAGAGCCCCGGGGAAGTCAGCTAGCTGCTCTGGGCTCCGTTGCCCTATCTGTAAAATGGGAACACTAATAGCTCCGCAGAAGCTACAGAAAGGGTTTGACACGGTGCCTGGCACACAGAGACTGCTGCCCCACGGAATGCGCCATCCAGCCCACTCCCACTTCCGAGTGGCTCGGCCTCAGCCCAGGACCCTCCCTGTCCCAGCTTCAGGTCCCTCCTGAGCCCCTGGTGGTGGTTCCATGACCCACATGCACCGTCACAGCCCACTTGTGCCCACTCTCAGCACCCAGGAACCCCTGGGCCCTCCGGTTTGTGTACACAGCCAGCCAGAAAGATGGAGCCGTGGCTTTAAAGGGTGGGGCCCTGATGGGGAAATCCGGCCACAGACCCGAGGGAGGAGCTGAAGTGGGGGGGGGCTCTTAAAGGGGCAGTTTGCCTTGGGGCCCACGTGCTGGCAGCCAGCCCAAGCTGGCAGATGGGAGGAAAGTCCCCGCCAGAGCAGTGTGGTCTTCAAACTCCTGCAGGTGAAGGAATAGAAAGCTGAGTGTGGAAAAGAGTGCCACGAAACAGCTTGTGTTGGGGGAAGGGCGCATCCCACAGAAGCAGATTCAAGCCCGAGAACTGTTTAAAAAACAAAATATTCTTCCAATCCAATCCAATCCTGGGATCTAGCCCCAGACAGGGTAGGGGGTGTGTGCATGTGCGTGTCTTCCTGCTCAGCGGGAAGATCCCTTCCCCTGATCTCAAGCTCGCTCTCTCTCTCTCCCTCTCAAATAAATAAATAAAATCTTTAAAAAAAAATTTTTTTTTTTTAGGTAAACGGCAACTAGTTCTCAAGGAAGGGGACTTGACAGTACCATTTGTCACCGGTAGCTCATCCCAACTTTACCTGGTAACTGGGGTTACCACTGGTGTTAGCTAATGGGGTTTATGCCAAGGAAAAACAAACTTCTCCCATCTTTATGACACGACAACTTTTTGCAACTTGGAACGAGGGCCGCCCTCTCGGTTAGGCTCCTACCCTCCCACTGTGAAGTTTGAGAACTTCTGTTCTAGAATGAGGTTCTTCTGCAGCCTGTGGTTAATTAAGCCTTCCCTGCTCCTTTGCTCTGGACCCAGGCTCTTGAACACTAAAACCCCTCCCATCAACCCCTCAGGGACTCTCAGAGAGTCTCCCAGGGACTCTCTCTCCCGTCCACAGTGGAGTGCCTTCGCACAGTTCACCTCTTGCTGTCAGGATGCCCCACCTTGATCTCACCCCTTTTGATTCCTTGTTTAGGTCTTTTACTTGATTTTTTTTTTTTTTAAAGAACAGCTTTATTAGGTATAATTCACACACCATACAAGTCACCCATTTAATGCAGACAATTCTATGGTTTCTACTGTATTCACAGATCTGTGGAACACCAACAGTCAATTTCATAGTATTTTCATCACCTTGAAAGAAACCCCTACCCTTTAGCTATCACTCCCAGTCCCTTCCCCCCTCCCCACCCCCACCATAAGCAACCACAAATCTACTTTCTCTCTCTATAGATTTGCCTCTTCTGGGCATTTCATACAAGCGGAATTATGTAACACGTGGTCTCCTGTGTCTGGCTTCTTCCACTTAACATGTTTTCCAGTTTCTGTCATGTAGTGCTGAGGAGAAGTAGTTCATCCCTTTTTATGGCCAAATACTATTTGATTGTATGGATATGTTATATCACATTTATTTACCCATTCATCGGGTGATGGGCATTTGGGTCATTTCTGTTTTTTGGCTATCATGTATAATGCTGTTATGGACATTTGTGTACAAGTTTTTCCTCGGACATATGTTTTCATTTTTCTTGCATAAAAATGTAATGAATGCAAAGGAATTATCACATTCCAATGAATGGAATAGCTGTTTAACTGTTTAAGGAACTTTGTTTAACTGTTTAAGGAATTGCTGAACTGGTTTGCATAGTGGGTGTACCGTTTTATATCCCCACCAGCAGTATATGAGGGTTCCAATTTCTTTACAGCATTGATGACACTTGTTATTACTTGACTTTTTGATTATAGCCATCCTGGTGGGGTGTGAGGTAACTTGAGTCTGGTGGGGTTTTTTGTTTGTTTGTTTGTTTTTTGTTTTAACTAAGTTCCACACCCAACATGAAGAGAGTTACATACTCTACCAGTTGAGCCAGCCAGGCACCCCTTGTGTCTGTTTTAATTTGCATGGTCCTCAATAACCAATGATCCAGCATTTTTTCATTATCTACTGGCCATTTGTATACTTCTGCGAAGAAATGTCTTTTCAGATCCCTTACCCCTTTTTTTATTGGGCTATTTGTCTTTTTTTTTTCTTCAAGATTTTATTTATTTATGAGAGAGAGAGGGAAGAAGAGAGTACAAACAGGGTGAACAGCAGAGAGAGAGGGAGAAGCAGATTCTTCGATGAACAGAGAGCCCAATGCAGGGCTCAATCCCAGGACCCCAGGATTATGACCTGAGCCCAAGGCAGCAGCTTAACGGACTAGGCCACCCAGGCGCCCCTCGTGTCCTTTTATTATTAAGCTGTAAGAGTTCTTTATATATTTTACAGTTAAGTTCCCTATCAGATAGATGATTTGCCAAATATTTTCTTCCATTTTGTGGGTTGTCTTTTCATTTTCTTTACAGTGTCCTTTGAAGTACAAAATTTTTAAATTTCTTTTTTATTTTTTAAGATTTTATTTATTTATTTGACAGAGAGAGAGAGAGATCACAAGTAGGCAGAGAGGCAGGCAGAGAGAGGGAGAAGCAGACTCCCCACCAAGCAGAGAGCCCGATGTGGGGCTCAATCCCAGGACCCTGAGATCATGACCCGGGCTGAAGGCAGAGGCCCAACCCACTGAGCCATCCAGGTGCCCCTCTTTTTTTTTTTTTTTTTTTAAGATTTTATTTATTTGACAGAGAGAGACACAACAAGAGAGGGGAACACAAGCAGGAAGAGTGGGAGAGGGAGAAGCAGGCTTCCTGCTGCGCAGTGAGCCCAATGCAGGGCTGGATCCCAGGACCCCAGGATCATGACCTGAGCTGTAGGCAGATGCTTAACGACTGAGCCATCCAGGTGCCCCCAAAATTTTAAATTTCAGTGAAGACCAATTATCTACTTTTTCTTTTGTTGCTTGTGCTTTTGGTGTCATAACTAGGAATCCATCGTCAAATCTAGGGTCATGGGGCCGCCTGGGTGGCTCACTCGATAAGGGTCTTCCTTCGGCTCAGCTCATGATCCCAGAGTCCTGGGATTGAGCCCCTCATTGGGCTCCCTGCTCAGCGGGAAGCCTGCTTCTCCCTCTCTCACTCTTCCTGCTTCTGTTCCCTCTCTCGCTGTGCCTCTCTCTGTCAAAAAAAAAAATAAATAAAATATTTAAAAGAAAAACCTGGGGTCGTGAAGATTTACTCGTATGTTTTCTTCTAATCATTTTATAGTCTTAGCTCTTACATATAGGTCTTTATTTTTTGTGGTGATGAAATATGCATAAAGTTTACCGTTTTAACCATATAAGTCATCACCACCATTCATCTCCAGGACTTTTTCATCTTCTTAAACTGAAACTCTACTCATTAAACAAAACCCCCCCTTTCTCTTCCCCCACCCCAGCCTCTGATGACCATGATTCTATTTTCTGTCTTTATGAATTTAATTACTCCTAGTATCTAATATAAAGGCAACCATACAATAATTGTCCCTTAGCGCCTAATTCATTCAGCATAATGTCTTCAAGATTCACCCATGTCGTAGCATATATCAGAATTTCCTTCCATTATGTCTAGACCACATTTAGTTTATCCATTCATCCACTGATGGACATTTGTATTGTTTTCATCTTTTAGCTATTGCGAATAGTGCTGCTATGAACACTGATGCACAAATATCTGTTTGAGTCCCTGATTTCCACTTTTTTCTGAGAAAATACCCAGAAGTGGAAGTGCTGGATCACATGGTCATTCTCTGTTTAACTTTTCGAGGAATCTCCATGCTGTCCTCACAGCAGCTGCCCTTTTTCATGGGCCTACCCGCAGTGCACACAGGTTCCAACTTCTCCACATGCCCTACCAGCTTTTTTGTTTCGTTTTGCTCTGACAAGGGCCAATCCAATGGTTAAGAAGTGGTATCTCATTGTGGGTTTGCATTTCTAACGACTGAGCATCTCTTGCCTGCTTATTGTCCACATGTGGACTATGTCTTTAGAGAAAGGTCTGTTCACATCCTTTCCATTTAAAAGTTCTTCCTATTGTAGAGTTCTTTTTTTTTTTTTTTTAAAGATTTTATTTATTTATTTGACAGAGAGAGATCACAAGCAGGCAGAGAGGCAGACAGAGAGAGAGGAGGAAGCAGGTTCCCTGCTGAGCAGAGAGCCCGATGCGGGCCTTGATCCCAGGACCCTGAGATCATGACCTGAGCCGAAGGCAGTGGCCTAACCCACTGAGCCACCCAGGCGCCCCTATTGTAGAGTTCTTTATATAATCTAGTTATTAATCCCTTATCAGACATATGATTTATACATATTTTCTCCCAGTCTGCGGGGTGCCTAGTCACTCTGCTAACAGTGTCCTTTGATGCAAAGAAGTTTTCTTTTCTTTTCTTTTTTTAAAGATTTTATTTATTTATTTGACAGATAGAGATCACAAGTAGGCAGAGAGGCAGGCAGAGAGAGAGGGAAACAGGCTCCCCGCCAGGCAGAGAGCCCGATGCGGGGCTCAATCCCAGGACCCTGAGATCATGCCCCGAGCTGAAGGCAGAGGCTTAACCCACTGAGCCACCCAGGCACCCTGCAAAGAAGTTTTCATTTTGATGAGGCCCGATACATCTTACATTGCTCATGGTGTCATGGCCAAGAAATCATTGCCAAATCCAACGTCATGAAGCTATTATGTTTTTTTCTTAGAGTTTTATAGTTTTAGCTCTTACGTTTAGGCCTTTGATCCATTTTGAGTTAATTTTTTAATTTGATGTTAGGCTCCAACTTCATTCTTCGGCATGGGGCTATCCAGCATCTCAGTACGGCTTGTTGAAAGGACTATTCTTACTCCATTACGTGTGGTTTTGGCACCCTTGTCAAAAATCAGTTGACCATAGACACATGGGTTTCCTTCTGGACTCTGAATTCTATTCCACTGGTCCATATGTCTATCCTTATGCCCGTATCACACTATGTTGATTATTGTTACTTTGTAGTAAGTTTTGACTTGCTTATTGTGAAATGTGACTATTTCTACTTAAATCTTCTTTCTCAGTTGGTTATTTAGGAGTATGTTGTTTAACTTCCATGTATTTGTGAATTTTCCAGGGCTTGTTCTTGTTATTTACTTGTTTAATGAGTGGCTGGATCATTTTAGGGAGTCTGCCTACTTCCCACACCCCTCCAGAGTGTGAAGCCTGATGCCGGTCTGTAAGGCGGGACAGACTTAAGAATGCCCACAGTCGCCCTAGCACAACTAGGGCGATTTTCACAGATGGGTCTGTCTCCCTGACCACACCCAACTGTTAAGCCGCAGGCACTGTTAGCTGATTGTTACCTATTTTTCAACAATGCTTTGGGGAGGGGCGCCTGGGTGGCTCAGTGGGTTAAAGCCTCTGCCTTCCACTCAGGTCATGATCCCAGGCTCCTGGGAACGAGCCCCGCATTGGGCTCTCTGCTCAGCAGGGAGCCTGCTTCCTCCTCTCTCTGACTCCCTCTCTGCCTACTTGTAATCTCTGTAAAAAAAAAAAAAAAAAAAAAAACCCACAATGCTTTGGGGAGTAAGTTGCTCCAGAAATTGATCCAATCAAGTTCAGTCTTCTTTGAAGGGACAGTTTGACAGCCAGGGTTTGAGATTTGTTCTGACCCCAAGAAAGAACCTCCTCGCTGTCTTTGCCCATCCCTCTGTAGCACACTACCTGGCCCCGTTTCAGGCTCTATCTCCGATAAAGCTATTGTTCTCCTGCCATTTGCCCTTCATCACAAACCTCCAGTGTTTTCCTTTCTTTTCTTTTCTTTTTTTAAAGATTTTATTTATTTATTTGACACAGGGAGAGAGAGAGATCCCAAGCAGGCAGAGAGAGAGAGAGAGAGGCAGAAGCAGGCTCCCTGCTGAGCAGAAAGCCCGATGCAGGGCTCGATCCCAGGACCCTGAGATCATGACCTGGGCTGAAGGCAGAGGCTTAACCCACTGAGCCACCCAGGTGCCCCAAACCTCCAGTGTTTTTGAGAGCACTCTTAAGCTTGAATTTCTCTTGCAAAAGAAGTCCATTCCTTGGAGGATTCGAAGTTCTCTGTTCTAAAGCCTACTCTGCATACACATCTCCTAGCCCTGATCATTTTTTTAAAAATATTTTGAGTGAATGAGAAAGCCTGAGTGGGTGGTGGGGGCAGAAGCAGAGGGAGAGAGAATTTCAAGCAGGATCCACTCTGAGCCCAACACTGGGCTCGATCTCAGGACCCGGAGATGATCCTGCCCTCCTTCATCGCCAGCAGCTGCCTGCTCTTGTCTCTCTGGCCGAATGCCTCTCTTTTCTTAATTCTATGTGTTCTTTAGAGGAGTCAGCTCAAGTTAATTGGTGCCTTTTCTCCGTATTCTCTGGTATTCAGTAAGGGCCTCAGGATAACTTTACTATGGCACAAGCCAATATCCTATCATGACTGGTTGTGTGGCTGTCTTTTCCCAGCCAAAATCCTCTTGAGAACGATTTCTTGTCCTACATACCATGCCCTGTGCAGGGTGGACACTTGAAATGTGCTGAAGTTTAAGGATGAACTTTCTTTTATTTTAAAGATCTTATTTATTCATTTGAGACAGAGAAAGCACGTGCAGGGGGAGCAGCAGAGGGAGAAGGAAAAGCAGGCTCCCCGTTGAGCTGGAAGCCCAGTGCCATGGGACTCGATTCCAGGACCCCAAGATCATGACCCAAGTGGAAGGGAGACGCTTAATTGACTGAGCCATCCAGGCGCCCCAAGGATCAGCTCTCTAAAAGGAAGAGTGTGGTATCAGGAGGCAGGAGATAACAGACTATCATTCTAATTTTTAAAACAGGCAGTTCAGAAATGCCCCCTCTGCCACCAAAGCTGAAGACATTCTCTCTGAGGCCAATTCCCAACTAGTTCTGCTTTTCACAGTCACACTGATGATTTTGAGTATTTCCCTATCAAAACTACCCTCTTGGGGCGCCTGGGTGGCTCAGTGGGTTAAAGCCTCTGCCTTCGGCTCAGGTCATGATCCCAGGGTCCTGGGATCGAGCCCCACATCGGGCTCTCTGCTCAGCAGGGAGCCTGCTTCTCCCTCTCTCTCTCTGCCTGCCTCTCTGCCTACTTGTGATCTCTGTCAAATAAATAAATAAAAAATCTAAAAAAAAAAAAAAACAAAACTACCCTCTTTCACCACCTGATGGAAAAAAATAAAAACAGAACTCAGTATTGTCCCTTCAGAGGAAGAAGTCTTTATTATAACATAAAATACACAATTTTGTGACTGCCCCAAATTGTACACAATACTTTTTTGATGGCCATATAGTAATCTGCCTCAACACTAAAATATATATCTGAAATAATTTCACAAAGTTTTAAAAAGAAAAATTATAAAAAGTATACTTCTACTTTGTTATATTCACTTTTAGTCTCCCCATCCCCCTACAAAACCCTGCACATTCCACACATTGAAATATTTTGATGATGTGTGTGTGTGTGTGTGTATGTGTGTGTGAGTGAGAGAGAGCAAGTGAGAGGCAGAGGTGTACAACTTGCCAGTGCCTCTTCTGTGGTTTGCAGGAATAGGGAGAAAAGAGAAAATATAACGCAGATAGCAAGCACACCTTTACAGTCAAAAATCTCTCCCATCTCTAGGCACCGCCTCAGGAAAACTGAGGACAGCTCAGCAATTGTACAAGCACAGGACCCCTACGCTCGGGGCAGCCACACTTTTCAGTACCCGCAACCCCAGTGCCAACTGTAAAGGGCAAACTCTGCCCTCAGCATTCCCGGGGGCTGGGTCCGGTCCAGGCTGAAGGGGTGTCAGGCCCCGCCTGTCAGGGCCCCCGGAACTCCCAGCGCAGCACTCACAGGCCAGTGTTGGTGAAGCCCGTGGGACAGGCAGGTCAGGGTCCGAGAGCGGTCCGGCTTCCTTTTCTCCTTTCCCCACCGCTCTGATCCTCACGGTAGAATTTTAATCAAATCTTGAGGGGCATGTAAAGGGCTTAGCCGCATCCTATGTCAATGCTGGTATCATGGAGGGGTCGGCCTGCTCCTCAGAGGCAGAGAGAGTCTACTGCCTGGCATAGAAAAATAAATCAGTGTATGAAACCAAGCCAGGGCAAACAGCAGCTTTTAAAAAGTCATCTTCCAATAAATAATTTACTACAGAGGAATATTTTCCTTTAACATCAAAACACTGATAAATTCAGAAGTCACTTTTGTAAAAAAAATATGTTTATTTACTCACATGTATAAAAATAAGGTTTTTAGGACCATTCTCTCCTGGGTGCAGTCATTGATTCTTGGGGGGGGGCAGGGGTGAGTGGCCTTGTAGGCCTACCCCAAAAGCTAGATCTCCTTCCCTCGCTTCCCACCTGACTGCCATAGCCCATTCCTTCCATCTGATATAAAGCTATGGAAGAAATTGTGGACAACGTTATACTGAAGCTGTTTTCATTTTGTTTTTTGCAGCTTACCAAACATCCCAGGAAATCCACTGACTGCATTTCCCCAAACTACCAATGCCCGGCACCTGGCAGCCCGTACCAAGTGGGCAATGACACCGAGGAACATGTTGGCCCTGGGTTCACACTGCATTCCTGCCACCCCCTCCCCAAGACAGCCCGTATGAACAGTGAAAGGAAACGAGGTGACTTGGGTATGAATGGCACAGGACCCGCCACAGGAAGAAAGAACTGTGATGTCTCATGAGGGTGGGAAGAGGAAAACAAGAAGTCTCAATTTAGAAATAAAACACCACCATGTGCAAACAGCCGTCATCAGTAAGCCTCGCAGTAACCACACGTGGGCAGAAGGATGGGCAGACTGGAGGGCAGATGTCCCAGGGAGCAAGGCAACTTTCTCAGCGCCTATGGGCCTTCCACTCTAGCCACGACACAAAGGACGTCAGTGTCGTAAGCTGTAGTTACATGACCCTCTCTCTAATTCATCAAACGTGTGGGTGCGTGTATACACACAGAGAGCTGAGCAGAATTCCACAGAGTGGAAGGAAGGAGGGTGAAGGAGAGAACATGTAGATGGGTTAAGTGTTATTTAAAAAGCCACTACCCATCGGACAACCCATGACCTCCCTTGCCCCAACAATCACTATACGTTCCCTCTTTACCCATCCCTACCCAGGAAAACAGGGGTGGAGGAGAGGGAAGGCATGAGGACGGCTTTCTTTTTCAAAAGGCAGTTTGTACGTTTCAAAGGAAAGCAGAGAGGATCACGGTTATATATCAATTGCTTGGCAGACACAGTGACAAACCTCACAGAGAGGAGGTACTTTCTCCTCCCTATGTCCTTCTCTTACTTGAGCAGACACATGGCCAAGTTCCAAGGTTTGTGGAACTACTGCCTTTTTGCACAAGGTTGAAACAACCACAGCCTCTGTTTGTGGCCCCAATGCTGCAACTGAACTCTGCACAGCAAGGGGGAGAAACAGCCCAACGTGCAAACTCACACACGCGCGTGTGCACACACACACACACTCACACTCCCTTCACTGGTGCCACCATGCACAGAAATACTAAAGTCACAACTAGTATTAACACTTCACATTATGAGTATTGTTTCCAAAGAGAAGCGATTCATGGAATTAAAACATCCACAAGAGTAACTCCTCTGGCGAGGATGAAGAAGCTGCAGACGGAGACGGGGTGGGGGGGTCACGACTGCGCATGAGGGATCCACTGACTGTCCATAGGTCGGCCTAAGAGCTCTTCCACACGCCGTGCCACATCCATTGTGTCATCCAGATCAAAGTCCCCGTCGTTGTCAAGAACAGGGTCAGGGCTTCGAAGGAAAACAGAAAAGATGACAGGAAGGGAAAGGCTGTCAGAGGCTCGATGATGAGCAGCAGAGACCAACCCAAGCCCCAAACCCCACCAGGTGAATGGCCCAGGCTTGCCTATACCCCCTGCCTAGGCTTCGTGGGAAAAGACACTCATGATCTAAACAGTGGTGAATAGAATCCTTTGCTATCTGGACAGAGAGACTCAAACTACAATACCCACCCAGCTGTCCCTAACGCTGGCTGTCCACACACCTAAAGCCCATCTGGCCCTCACACAGAACAAGAAAAATCTCCACTTTGGGAGAGGAGAGTATAAGACATTTGCCCAAATGCACTCTAAATTACCAATATCTTCTGGTCAAATCTGTCTCCCACCTGGGTACATGCTAGAGCCTAGCCTGGGTGATCTCAGACCCACCGGAGACCTGGGGCCTTTTGCCCACTAGCCTTCAGGATGCCCAGCCTAAGACCAGGTGCCCAGTTCCTCCCTGCAGAGCCCCATCAGAACACCACCTACTTCTGGGGGTACATGTTATAATGAGCAGGGGGGCACACGGCTGGGGAGGGGGCCTGGTCCATGTAGGTGGCGCTGGCCCCGGCAGAGTCTGCAGATGCATTCACAAACCTGCAGGAGAAACAAAGCAGAGCCTTAGTGGCCTCCAGGCAGCAGGTGACCTGGGGAGGGCTTGGGGGGACATTTTTACACCTTTTTTGGGAGTGTGGAAGGACAAAGTGCCCACTGGGCCTGGGACTCCAGCTGCGGGAGTGGGGCCCTGGGTCCTGGTCCCACTGAGACTAAGCCCAGTTCCTTTTCCAGGGCTAAGCCAGGTTTTAGGCAGGGAAGGAAGGGCTGGGCCACGCAGTGCCGGTGAGTGGGAGGAACAGGGCTGAGGGGAGAGTGGCTTGAGGAGAGAGAAAGGAGGCAAGAGGAGACCAGAGCCAGACCCTGGGTACTTACTCAGGGACCACTTGCTTGATCTGTGGCTTCACATATCCATCCACTGCTTTAGCTGCCAAGAGGGGAAACAGTGATGAGAAGCAAAGTTCTCAATGAAATAAAAATGCAACCTCCCTTAAGAATCACATCTTTTCTCTGGATAGTACACAACTACTTCATTCTATCTTAGGATCTGATACAAGCACTTAATATTTTAATTTGTTAGGAGGACCTGGTCTAGAAGCCTTAATACTAAAAGTGTAAATTAAAATATCTTCTGAGTTGGCTTGGATGTGTTAATAAATTCTTCAAACCACAGAAAACATATACTTCAGCACAAATCCAAACCAAGCATTAATTGTACACTAAGTATAAAAAGAAAAAATATTTTAAAAGTTTAAAGTTATAGATGCAGCAGAGTGATAAGGATTTGCTTTGTGATAAGGATTTGCTTTGTGTCCCAGGGAATAAATCGAGGTGAGCAGAAGAGGACAAATTTTCAATCACAGAAAGAATGTTGTTATAATTAGAACTGCCCACAAAAGAAAGGGGCTGTTTTGGGAAAAATTGATTTCCCATCACTGAAGAGTTTTAAGCAGAAGATGTACAAACACTTGTCAGGGGTAGTACCGAGAAATCAGAGAGGAATGAATCTGACTTGATGGTCCCCATAGTCATTCTGAGTATCTCCTCTTTTAGGAAAGGGAGTATCAGTCAAGTATCTGTGCTCTTTTGTTTCCCTGCACTCTCTGCGTTTGGGGTTAATCAGATGGTCACTCATCCTGTATTGTCCATGCCCTGTGGCTGGTTAAGAATGCTGGTGTGGGGGCGCCTGGGTGGCTCAGTGGGTTAAGCATCGACTCTTTATCTCTTTTTTTTCTTAAAAATTTTATTTATTTATTTGATAGAGAGAGAGATCACAAGTAGGCAAAGAGGTGGGCAGAGAGAGAGGGAGAAACAGGCTCCCTGCTGAGCAGGTCTGTAAATACAATCTTATAACATCACTTTAATGACTGCATAGAATTCCACTGTATGTTGATTTGATGTTATTTGAGAGACTTACAGTTTAGGTTATTCACAGTTTTCTGTTGTGAATTAATATCGAGATAACCTGGCGTACCTGGCTGACTCATTCATTAGAGCATGCAACTCTTTTTCTTTTTTTTTTTAAAGATTTTACTTATTTATTTGACAGGCAGAGGTCACAAGCAGGCAGAGAGGCAGGCAGAGAGAGAGGAGGAAGCAGGCTCCCTGCTGAGCAGAGAGCCCGATGTGGGGCTCGGTCCCAGGACCCTGGGATCATGACTTGAGCCGAAGGCAGAGGCTTTAACCCACTGAGCCACCCAGGCGCCCCAGAGCATGCAACTCTTGATGTCAAGATCCGGTGTTCAAGCCCCACATTGGGGGTAGCTTACTACATACATTCGTACGTACATATATACATGTGCACGTACATAAATAAACTAACTCACTGAGATAACCTGGTGCATGCATCCTGTTCGACTATTTCCCTAGGATAAATGCCTAATCTGTTCCAAACTTTTCTGGAAATTTTATAATTAATACAGAATACTTTTATGAACAGAAACACTAAAACCATCTGTTTTGAAAAACAAGTTTTATCTTTTTTAAAAAATTTTATTTATTTATATGAGAGAGAGAGAGCGAGAGAGCAAGCAGGAAAAGCAGCAGAGAGGGGAAGCAGATTCCACACTGAGCAGGGAGCCTGACATGGGGCTCAATCCCAGGACCCTGAGATCACGACCTAAGCCAAAGGCAGATGCTTAACCGACTGGGCCACTCATGTGCCCCAAATTTTATCTTTCTAATTTTACTTGATCTAAGCTTGTTTTAAAAACAATTTGAAAAAAATAATAATAAAAGCAATTCATTCCCTTCCATTTGATATTTGGGTTAGCAGCAGATATGATTGAAGAATATATATAGTCTGGGATTTACAATTCTCCTGAATAATGCTTGAACACCAATAACTAAATACTAATTGTGTACATGTTTTTGCAAGACAGACACACATACACACGTAAAACTAAAAAAAAACGAAAATCACAACAAAACCCAATCAGAGCACAAACACCGTTACCAGTGGCAGGCTCGCACGGAACTGGTGTATAGTATCTGGAGTACACTTCATCTTTTGGCCGATCAGGAAACACATAGATGAGGTAATTCAGGTCCCCCAAACGGTCGGCCAGGGACCGGATGGAGAAGTCTCTGGTGGTAAAAGGCATCAGGTTCCAAAACATCCTTTCCTCTAGAATAATAAACAGAATAATCATATTCTAAGCAGATTTCTTTTTTTAAATTTTTTATTTTTTTATAAACATATATTTTTATCCCCAGGGGTACAGGTCTGTGAACTGCCAGATTTACATACTTCACAGCACTCACCATAGCATATACCCTCCCCAATGTCCATAACCCCGCCCCCCTCTTCCAATCCCCCTTCCCCCAGCAACCCTCAGTTTGTTTTGTGAGATTAAGAGTCACTTATGGTTTGTCTCCCTCCCAATCCCATCTTGTTTCATTTATTCTTCTCCTAGCCCCCATGTTGCATCTCCACTTCCTCATATCAGGGAGATCATATGATAGTTGTCTTTCTCTGTCTAAGCAGATTTCTAAACAGAAAATCTTAAAACCCAAATATACTACAAATCAAAGCTCTATATTAGAACTGTCCCGATAAAGATCTCCATTTAAAAAATAGCCACAGGTTGTAGGTCACCTCGTTGGCTCAGTCTTAACAGTTAAGCGTTTGACTTTTGATTTCTGGCTCACGTCGTGACCTCAGGATTGTGGGATGCATCCCCATGTTGGGCTCCACCTGATAGCAGGGAGTCTGCTTGGGGATCTCTCCCCCTCTGCCCCTACCCCTCTCCACTCTCTCTTAAATATGTGAATAAATCTTAAAAAAAAAAAAAAAAAAAAAGACCAAATGAGGTTGTGGCTCAATTATTTAAGAAAGTGACAGGGAGATAAGCTGGTAGGCACTTCCCTAGAGGTCCATGATCTCAGGTAGTTTCATTCAAATGGTTTTCAGTTCCTCTGTAGAAGAAATAGTTCTTACTGACTCCAAGCCTTGACCCCTGTACAAAAGTACATGAGAGAGCCAGGAAGCATGTCCACGTCATGCAGAGGCTGCACGAGAGCTATGAAAAGCTGCTAGTATCTTTAAGTTGCAAAAAAATGAGTGAGCTACCCTTAACTTATTGTGAGGATCAGAGAAAAGAATTGTTCTTGGATGGAAATAGTCAGTGGCCATGGCTTTATGTTGATTAGGATAAAGGAATAATTGAAATAGCATATTACTCTGGGGCACCTGGGTGGCTCAGTTGGTTAAGCATAGCCTTTGGCTCAGGTCATGATCCCAGGGTTCTGGGATCGAGCCCTGTATCAGGCTCCCTGCTCAGCGAGGAGCCTGCTTCTCCCTCTCCTCCCTGCTGTTGCTCTCTCTTGCTATTTCTTTCTCTCAGATAAAATCTTTTAAAAAAGTAAAATAAAATAGAACATTACTTCCAGTCTAATGACTCCCTAATCATCCAAGTAATTCTTCACTGAAATAAGCTCTGGTTCAGTAATAAGAAGGCAGACATTTCAAAAGGGAAGCAGCTCAGATTGTGGACAGAACGCTGTATGACAGGTATCTACTTCACCGTTACACAGGTGTCTCTCAGAATTAGTAACTGTGTTCCCCATGGTATGATTTTATTAGCTGCTTTGCTACCCCAGCTGCACCATGGTGACCCATTTGCAGGCCCTTCATCAGAAATGACCCCATAATTAGTGCTCAGTAAGTCATTTGTTGAAGTAATTTTACAACAAAAGCAGCTAACTAGAACCATATTTTAAAGCTTTTTTACTTATTCACTTGAGATGGGGGAGGGTAAAGGGAGAAGCAGACTCCCTGCTGAGCCAGGAGCCTGATGTGGGGCTTGATCCCAGAACCCAGAGATCATGACCTGAGCCAAAGGCAGATGCTTAACCATCTGAGCCACCCAGGCACCCCCAAAATATGTTCCAAAAAAGAGGGAACTCACGAGAATCAAACTTCCAAGCAATGGTGATGCCGCCAATTTCAGAGTCGCTGAATCTCAGCAGGAAGGTCCCATCAGGCTTGTTAATGAGTAGGTCATGGGCCTGTTGCTTGTTCACGAAACCCAAAATAGCCCTGGATCACAGAGGCCAAAGAGGAGAAACAGATGTGATGTTTTAACAGCGGAAAGAAGAGCTTTATACTCTATTGGCTGACTTAGGAAATGACAATTCTCACCCATCATTCCAATGAGGCTTGAGATGTTTTTTTAACACTTCCATCACACCATCGAACCACTGCCAGAATGTGTAATTTCGCCCTGGTAAATTCTCCTGGTTGGAGATACAACAATGAGCACAAGAAGGCCAAGTGTAACACCTAGAATATTGCCTGCGAATACTTAAATTAAAAAAAATTAAATGAAAAACAAACATCTACACTGTCAGAATCATACAAATAAACATGCTTGTCCAAGTTTTACCAAATGGTCCTACCGTCAAAAACCCAGACAGAGAGGAAGACAGAAGGGAAAACAGAGAAGTTACCAACCCCCAGTGGCCCCCTGCTACAAACAACTTCACTTGGATTTGGGCTGACTTGTCCTTTGCTTTTATGAATTAGGACACTTAAAACACCTGGGGATGGAGGTGTACGCAAAGAGAAACAAAAGGTGGGACATCTCAATGACCCGATGCTGGGGGAGACGCTTCCTCCCTCAGCATTCCCTCTGGTGGGCTGAGGGCCCCACGGTAGCCTGGCTCTGCAGGATTATGTAGCAGGGAGCATCAGAGAGTCCATGGGAAAGAACCATGGACTTCTGATCACAAAAAGCTTTACTTCTTGTGAGACATGCTCTCATTTGCTTTGCTCTATTTCCTTTATAAAGGGAAAAAAATCCACTAGCTGCACACAAAGCCCAGTTTACTTAAATATTCAAAGACCGAATTTTCTACATAAAAAATTATGTGCTTATCCATCTGTTCAGGAGCTTCCTATTACGTGGGGCCCATTTTATTAGAGTCATGAAGAACAAACGCCCCGGGGCTGGAAGCCTCCGGAAGGCATCTAGTTCAGAGGGACTGATCCAAGGGCAGCTGGTGGCAGGTCCCTCACCCTGTTGAACTGGGACCAGGACACGGACATGCCATTATAGTCTTCAAGGTGGCTGCTGCTGCTGTTGAACAGTTTCTGGGCCAGGAACACGAGGTTCTCCTTGGTCAGGCCGCGGTTGCTCTGCACTTCGGCCTTGAATTTCATGTTGAGTGCCTCACACAGCTGTGGCCACAGCACTTTGTCAGGCACGGCGAATGGCACCCTGCCCTGAGGCGGAGGGAAGCCAGAATCTTATGAGAAAACAGTTGCATGATTTATTCACTCAACCCGCAAAATGAAAACACTGATGGCTCAATGCTGTTACAAACATTTGTCTCGCTGAGCCTGAAGATAAATTCTAACTTTTTTGACATAGGCAGCTCTGTGAGACAACTTAGGAGGTACCCTCAAGCTCTCTATGGTGTTCTGTAAATGAGCTGCTGAACCTCCAGTCTCATCCTATATTCTAAGAGCCACAGAACCAAAACGGGAACCAAAGCGGGAACGGGACTCAGACTGGTTCTCTAGCGGCAGGCAGAGAGAATAGTGTGCATACTCACGCACACGTGTGCATAAGTGTGATCCTTGAACCCAGCTCAATGTGAAAAAATTTTATGTGGAAGAATGGAAACGGAGTTGGACCACTTGTAATTGAGGAGCAGGTTATAATATGGATTTTTAATAAACTGTTTTTCATCCCATTCAGACATGGCACTTCATTTTATTTTTCCATTATTACAACATTTTTTGGGGGAATAGGCAACAGAATCACATAATATAAAATTTTAAAAGTATGGAAGGGTATACAGTGATGTGTCTTTTGTTTTGTTTTGTTTTAAGGCTTTATTTGGGAGAGAAGGAGAGCAGCAGAAGGAAAGGGAGAAGCAGACTCCCTGCTGGGCAGGAAGGTAGATGTGGGGCTCAATCCCAGGACCCTGGGAACATGACCTGAGCTTAAGGCAGATGCTTACCAGGCTGAGCCACCCAGGTGCCCCGTGAAGTCACTTTCTTAACTCTGTGTCCCAGCAGCCCAGTTCCTCTGCCCAGAACATATAATCTAGTTTATTGTGTATGCCTCCAAAGATATTCTATGCATGCCGGGAAATATATATAACTTTTCATTTTTAAAAATATAAATGGGGGCACCTGGGTGGCTCTCTCAGTTAAGCACCCGACTCTTGATTTTTGGCTCAGGTCATGATCTCAGGGTTGTGAGACTGAGACCTGCATTGGGTTCTATGCTCAGCAGGGAGTCCGCCTGAGAATCTCTCTCTCCCTTTCCTGCTATCCCTGCCTCCGCTCATGTACTCTCTCTCTAAATAAAAACAAAATAAATAAATAAATTATTGAATATATATATATATATATATATATATATTTACCTATTTTTATATATTATTATATATTATTTATATATATTATATATATTACATATATAGAATAGCATATAATCCACATGTTCTACCTCTCCCTTTTCTCACTTAATATCTGTAAGACCTTACATTAGCACATAAACACATGTTCTTCTGTGGCTGCTAAATATTCCACAGTATGGAAGAACAATACTATAGTTAGCCAGGCCCCCATAGATGGACATCTATGTATCAGCCCAGTGATCTTCAGCTATTATAAACAAGTCTGCAACGTACTTATGTCATCTGACACAGATGGAAATATATCTCTAGAATAAATCCCCACAAGTATGTATTTATTTTAAAAGAGCATAAGATGTACACTAGTCATTAACACAACTGAAAATGCTAAAAATGCTTATTTATTTAGGTATTGCCTAAATTTAGTCAATTTATTTAGCAATGACATGTTGCAAGAGCTGCCAACGTGACACGAGGAATGAGCTTGGACAGGCAGGGAGGGGAATGAGAGGACAGGCAGCAAAACCTATCCAGGGGGCTTATGAGGACTTGCTGCAGGCAGTTTTAAGAGAAGCCTCAAACTTGGGATCTGCAGAATGGGCATGGGAGAATTTCTGTTATAAATCTCACCTTTGCAGCAAAGATACTGTTCTATAAAGAGGACTGTTTTTTTGTTTTTTTTTTAGATTTTTAAAAATTTGTTTATTTTAGAGAGAGAGCTTGAGAGGGGAGAGGGTCAGAGGGAGAAGCAGACTCCTTTTGAGCAGGCAGCCCGATGTGGGACTTGATCCCGGGATTCTAGATCATGACCTGAGCTGAAGGCAGTTGCCCAACCAAGCCACCCAGGGGCCCCTGTAAAGAGGACTGCTGAGAGAACTCACTGAGACTCTTCATGTTAGAGTATGTGAGAGAAGGATATAATTCTATATCCTGAATGCCAACCAGAACCTTTTATCAGGCTTTCATGGAGTATGTGCTGCTGGAAATGTGTGATACCTAGAGCTCTTCCTAATTAAATGTTTTAAAGATGCTCATCAAGCGCACATGAGTGGTCGGAGAGTGTTTGACGCACAGATCCACAAAACCACGTTCCTGCCCTTAGACAAAGCATCTCATTCTTCGTGAGTTGGTATGAATCACGGAACCTCAAGTTTGGAGAAGACATGAAACAGCACCCTCATCGAATGGAGGGAAGAGGGCAGGAAGCAACTGCTAAACTATAAGGAATGCTCTGAGAGGTCTACCTTCTGGAGTCCTAAACTCCACTCACGGTCTGACCCAAGGATTTATTTATTTATTCATTT
Organism: Mustela lutreola; assembly: GCF_030435805.1. Taxonomy (NCBI): domain Eukaryota; kingdom Metazoa; phylum Chordata; class Mammalia; order Carnivora; family Mustelidae; genus Mustela; species Mustela lutreola. The sequence goes on along the minus strand of NC_081304.1, from coordinate 20,050,512 downwards.
ATTAAAGATGTTTATTTATTTATTTGTTTGTTTGTTTGTTAGAGAGAGAGAGAAAGCATGCGCGCAAGCACTGGCAGATGGAGGCAGAGGGAGAAGCGGGCTCCCCACCGAGCAAGGAGCCCGATGTGGGACTCGATCCCAGGATGCTGGGATCATGACCTGAACTGAAGGCAGCTGCTTAACCAACTGAGCCACCCAGGTGTCCCTGACCCAAGGATTTAAAACACTATTCACTAAACAGTGACTACATGACAAACATTTTGTATTTTGTATGTTACCTAATTTCATTTATTATTTTTTAACGTAAACTCTGTGCCCAAAATGGGACCTGAACTCATGATCCCCAGATCAAGACTTGCATGCTCTCCTGACTGAGCCAGCCAGGTGCCCCTGAATGTTACCTAATTTCATCTTTCTAGCAGCACTATGGACCACTACCATCCCTGTGGTATGGACACTTGGGGAAACTTAGGCTCAAAGAGAGAAAGTGAATTCCCTGTGGTCACAAGGTGAGGAAATGGTGGGGCGTGAGTTTAACCCTTGGCCAGATTCCAAGCTCACGCTCTTTCCATTCTCCACATACTCTCTACTCTGCCTCCCACTACAGAAATCTGCGCTTTTCTATGCTTTTCTGGGAGAGAACACATGAAAGAGATTCATGACACCAGCGTCAGGATCTTAGACCCACAGGCTCAGGGAATCCACTCACAGGCTCTGCAAAAGCATTGTCCCAGAGGACGGTGGCCGTCGCATTGTTGTCCTGGCTGCCATGGACGATCACCACCACTGGGAGGGACAGGGTCTAGAAACACAAAAGAGAAAGGCTGAGTGCCAAGAGCGACACGTTCCTCTCTTGCTTTTCTTTTTATCACAACACGTTCATTCTCTCTTCAGTTTCACTAAGTGTCACACTTGAATAGAAAACCTGATTGGCTCCAGGAATCACAGGACCCTTCACAGTGGTGCAATCTTAGAAATTTTAGATATTTTAAGAAGTGTTGGCTTAGATACTTCTGAAGGAGGCAGTAAGGTTCTCAAAAGGAGAAGAAGAGAGAAAAGAGAAAGAGTATGGAGTATTTCTAGAAGAAAATAGCAAGTAACAAATGTCTCAAAATTACTACAATTGTTACTTGAAGTCATCTGGAGTGATGTTTCCCTGATTTATTCCTACCGGTATCTCCAGCTATTTCTTCTTTTTCTCTTTTTTAAAAAGATTTTATTTACTTATTTGACAGAGAGAGAGAGATCACAAATAGGCAGAGAGGCAGGCAGAGAGAGAGGAAGGGAAGCAGGCTCCCCGCCGAGCAGAGAGCCCGATGTGGGGCTTGATCCCAGGACCCCGAGATCATGACCTGAGTCGAAGGCAGAAGCTTAACCAACTGAGCCACCCAGGCGCCCTCCAGCTATTTCAATTTGCTATTTCCTATTATTGCAGAACTTAAGAGAATCTAAGACACACAATTTTAAGGATGACGCCTCCCCATTTTCTGTCCACTGAAGGTTAAGACACTATGTGATCAAAACAATTCTTTTGTAATACAAAGTACACACACACACACCACACGCTGAGGGAGGGCTTTACCTTGACTTGAAAAACCAGCTCATTTCCACCAACACTGAACTGTGATTCAAACAGGATTGTAAATTTTTCTTCTGTTACTGACTCTGCTCCACGACGGTCAGACCTCTTAATTCGTTTCAGGGACTGCAAAGGAGACAAATAAAAAAGGTTAGAGCCCTCACACAACTAGGGAAGATTTGTTCTTTTCCTTCTCCCATGCTCACCATGTTCCTGAAGTGCGCGCTGAGGGTGCCGGTGGCCTGGTGATACTCCATCACACAGCAGTTGTTCAGAATCTCGCCACTGTAGTCACTGCAGAGCAGAAAGAGACTAGACACAATACCCTCACAGTGTGTCAGTAAATGTAGGGTAGAAAATATATTAGGGGGGACCCAACAAAGAAGGTTGTAAAAATGGATATCATTTAAAGGAAATGTTAGCTCAATAAAATATATAAGATATAAACATACATTAACATAAAAGAAATGTTCTTGGATATATTCCTACCAAATGAATGAAAATCATGTGCTTTTCCACAGAAGGAAAGCCTGTTTGCTTTTTCTAAGCCAGAAGAGGCTAGAAGGGCTCACAGGGCTCCTAAAACGACTGGCAGCATCCAGAATGCTGACTAGGAGGCTGGAGCACATTGTTCCTGTTGTAAAGCCTTGAAAGAGCCAGACATGACGGGGAGGGCACGCGTACTTGCGGGTGTTCTCGTTCTTGAGCAGCGACTTGGCCTGCTGCTCGCTGATGATGGTGGCCTTCACCTGGGGGGGGTTCATGTGCACGTTCAGCTTCCCGCCCACCAGCAGGCGCACCGTCGCTGCAAACTTGGTCTGGGTCTTCAGGACCTGAGGGGGCTGCTTCTCAATGATGAACGTGCTGCGGGGACACAAGGGACCAGACCACACATGATGCTGACTCAGGGGACAGGGTCTGCCCACAGACGTGGGGAGGCTACCGGGGCTCGGCAGGCAAAGGAAGGGCACATGGCACAGCTCCTGTTCCCAGGGAGGACACCGAGAGTCAGAAGAGGTGGTGGGAGGGGAGGCAGTGACATGACTCAGCAGCTGGCCCAAGCTGGGGGGCGGACAAGGGTAGTCCATGGAGCGTCCACAACAGAGACTGGGCAAGGTCAACACCAAGCAGCCACTGCAACTGAGGACAGAGAGGGATGGGGACCCAAGGCAAAAGAGACAAGGATTCCAACGAGAGCCTCCCTACCACAACCCCGGTGGGCAGAGCATCCCTGGCCTGCTCCATGCCAACCACCCAGGGGCTAGGCGTACTGGAGGCAGCAATCACCTGGTCACCAGGGCTGAGATGATGTCTGTGATAGTGGCGTTGACCTCAGCCAGCATCTCCTCCACTGGGCCGGGGATGGGCAGCTGCTGGCAGAGGTGCTCAGCCCTGCGGATCTGCTGCCGGTTCTGCCAGATGATCTCGGCCAACTTCTCACACCTGCACGGGAGCCCCAGGCCACCGGGAGGACAATGGTATCACCCCACGCCCCAGGCTCGAGGCTGAGAGGCCCCAGTCTGGGGAGAACGCCCCAAGACCCAGTTCCTCCCTCCTCCTGGAAGGTTCTGCACCTCAGCCACCACTCCTGACCCGGGAGCAGAGTGCTCCCCGCCTTTCAGGAACACAGAGCTGCACGGGACCAGCACCCCGGAACCGGTCCGCTCTGCCTGAGGCTTCACTCTGCATACCCAGCCCTGTCCCCTCCCCAGCACAGGAACTCCCTTCCTGGGCACATGGCACATGATGGGGGCCCCAAAGCCAGCATCAGGAGCCAGAACCCTCGGTGAACTAAGCCTTGCTGCAGCACAGAGAGAGCTGACTGCCCAAGGAGTCGCCAGAAGCAGCGCCCCTGCCCCCAGCCACCCCCAAACACCATTACCAGGACTGCAGCACGTCCAGGCTGCCCTCGGGGGGCCCTCCGTTCCCTGCCAGCTGTTGCCGCCGCTTCCACTGGATCAGCTCATCGTCCAGAATGATGGTCTGCTGCTTCCGCAGCAGCTGCAGGGTCTTCTGGTGCTTCTCAGCCAGCTCCTGAAGGCAGGTGGGGACAGCAGGCCCTTCTGGGTTCCCACAGAACAGCCCTCACTCGGGAGGCAGGACTGGGGACCAGGCCCTGGGCACAGGCCCTCCCCTCTCCCAAACCCGCTCTGCCTCACATGTTCCCCACAGGAAAGAAGGTTCTGGCCTCCAGCTCTCCAGAATCCCGCTCTCCTCCCAGCCCTAGCCCTCTCTCGGGCTCCCCGGATGGCCCGGGATGTGGGCCTCGGCGCTTGGGAGCAGAGGACGCAGACTGCACTTACCACGCGGTACTGCTGCAGTGTCTGGGCCTCATGCTGCAGCCAGGCCTCCAGGGACACCTGCTTCTGCTGGAGGGCAGTCTCCCGGCTCAGACGCTCCTGGGGACTCAGCTGGTTCAGCCCGGCAAACTGAGCTAGAAGAGGCGATGGGACACCCGCGACCATCATTTCCTGGCTTCCTGCAGGAAGCCCAGTAGAACACCAATACCTGTTCTGGAGGCAAGGCCCTGAGGGTCTGCCCAACATTAGACCGATGGCTACTTGGGGCTCCAGCAGCCAAGAGAGCCAGACCTGAGCGGGCTCTGAGCCCTGTCCTCTCGGCCCTGGCCTCTCGACTGTGATCTCCTCTTTAGGGACTGTACAGATGGAAGCCTGGGGGCAAACACTCCCTAGACCTCCCTTCCATCTTAGTCTACACAGCTGCCTGCGCAGACCTCCTCACGCCACTCGGGGGTCCAGCGTGGAGCCTTGCTGCCTGGTTCGATGTGTGCCCTCACTGTTCACTAACTGAGGAACCTCGGGCAAATCATTTCCCTCTTCTGGGCCTCAGTTTACCCATGTGCAAAATGGGAGAATCTTGGCCCCTGCCTCAGTGAGTCGACAAGGAATAAGTAAGTGATGATCCACCAAAGGCACAAGGAACCTCCCGGCTCGTGGGCCCTGAAGGTCAGAGCTGGTCCTTCCTGGGCAGTGGTTTCCAGTGCAGGTTACAGGGTGCCAGAGACAAGTGGCTGTTCAGTCCCACCCCACACAGAAGGACCGCCTAGGGAAGCCCCTGCCCCATAGGCTCTGTCCCCCACCAGGAGCCCAGGAGCCTCTCCTCTGGAACAAGGGGTTTCTCCAAGTGCTGGCAGGGGCCTAACATGTTGGTTTGTCCAGGCTGGGTGACCGCCAGCTCAGCGGACCAACCAGGAGATGGAGAGGCACAGACAGGCACACACAGGGACAGAAGGAGAAGGTGGCGAGAGGAAGGGAATGTCCAGCGCCCACTGGCAGCAACACAGAAACAGCAAGATTCTCTCAGGACAGGGAGGCAGCTTCTCTCCACGCTAGCGTGGGGCTCTCATCCATGGCACGAAGAGGGAGTCAGGGAGGCCTCCTTACCGTTCTACAAAAAATCTATTATGAAATACTTCAGACCCAGGGAAGGTAGAAAGAGTAATGCAAGGAACATCTGTGTATTATAACCCAGCTGAAGAAACCACAGAGAAAGCCACCTGTATGTCCTTCCCTGCTTGCCAACCCATCCCAGCCTCCAAAGGTAACCACTGTCCTCCACGCTGGGATTATCACGGCCTGCCCAGTGTCTTGCTGAGTATCCCAGTGTCCTCACTTGGGCTGAGACAAGGAGATGGGAGCATCAGCATGTTGTGGTCAAGGGCCACGTCACACTGACCGAGGCCCTGCCTCATGGACACACAAGCTGGGACAGACGAAAAGGAACTCGAGACAGCCCGGGAAACCCTAGCACTGGAGGAGAACTAGAAATACGGTTCTGATCCCATGACTGGGGACTGAGAGAGAAGACTACCGTCCAGCCGTGGCACACAGCAAAGTAGTCCTGAGGCCACCTCAGAAATCCTGCCATCCACTGGGGGTGCTGGTGATTCCACACCTGGGTCCAACCTCCCTAAGCGAGTGACCCACTTAGGTCTCTCCTGGCACTCTGTGGAAGCTTCTGGAAGGGAGGTCAGGAGATGGGAGGCAATTCTCTGCTTCACTGGAGGGAGCTGAGCCTTCTCTTGCACAAACAGAGCAATAAGTTTGCATTTCTGATGAGTCAACTTGATAAATGAGACTGAACTGACATTGTATGGTGGGTAGAAATCCAAAGCAGAATCTAATGCAAACCTATAAATAGGAAATAGAAAACCCAAGAAGAGGACTGGAAGAACTATCAGCCATCAAAGGCTGGGGTAGAACTGACAGCCTGAATTTTCCTATTCTCCAGTCTAGGAAGAGGGCCACCCTTTCTGTGAGGTCAGTCTGAGATGGATTCAGATGGAGGAAGACATGCTGGAACAATCCCACCAACATTTACTCAACACCTGGTATGCGTGAGCCTGAGGGTACAGAGGTATAAGACATAATACCTTCTCAAAGACTATATTCTACTGAGGGAGATGGAGTTATTAATAAATAATATCAAGACAGCTGTAAGACTGACCCACATGCAGAGTCTTAGAGAAGCACTTGGATAGAGATGGCTATGCGTCTGTATAGCCGGGTTGATCAAGCAGAGGCTTTTCAGAGATTCTCTGCAGGGCCTGCTTGCAGGGAGAGGGAAGTTAAAGTCACCCTGTCAAATTCCTACACAGTCAGTAGGGGGCCCCAGTGGGGACCCAGAATCTACTGATGAAGTTTTCAATACCCAGGTACCTAGAAGGATTTACACAAGGAAGGGGAGCTTTGTCCTTTAGGTGCTAGGACAGCCTCTGAATAACCACACAAAACAGCATTAAACATTTGTCATTACAAACACAGCTCTTAGCCCTTATACTTTCTCTGCTTAGAGAATTTAACATTTCAGTAAAGCAGCATTTATGAAACATCAAGTATACACTAAACTTTTTTTTACTAGACTATGAACTTCTTCCCACAGGTGGAAATGTCTTCCCCAACAGACCAGGAAGAACATCCGTGCGGGAAACCTGAGTGAGACCCACACTCGCTGAAGGCAAGCTTGTGACCTCTCTTCCTTCCTAAGCCTCTTCCTCTCTGCCCCAACCTTAGGCAAATTCCTGCTACTCAAGAGAAAGGAGAAAGCCTCTAAACAGAAACCTGGTTCTTTTCCAATCTGACCTGAACTTCCTTCTAGCCCTCGTGACACACACTGCCTGGCCATGTGGGCCTCACCCTGGATCCGCAGGCTCTCCTGATACTGGATGATGAAGTACTCCTGGGTCTGCTGCAGCTTCTTCAGTTCATTCTCTGTGTCTTGTGTGACCAGCCGCAGCTCCTCAAACGTCTGGTTGATCTGGAGGTGTTTCTGGGACATGGTGTCAGCAAGACTTCCAACCGGAGAAGTACCCTGGAGACAGAATGGGGAGAGTGCAGGCCACAGTGAGGATGGAAGAAAGCCTTATGAAGGAAAAGCCAATGCTAGCACCTCAAACCTGGCTGAAATCCCAAAAGTGGAATTTTGAGTCAGAGGAACCACACACATCATTTGTGAGAACCAATGAGGAGGACGGGAGAAAAGGAGGGAAAATAGGTGATCTGGCCAACTGTGACACCTTCTTAAGTCACAGTAGAAATTTCGGGGCGCCTGGGTGGCTCAGTGGGTTAAGCCTCTGCCTTCGGCTCAGGTCATGATCTCAGCGTCTTGGGATCGAGCCCTACGTCCGGCTCTCTGCTCAGTGGGGAGCCTGCTTCCTCCTCTCTCTCTGCCTGCCTCTCTGCCTACTTGTGATCTGTCTGTCAAATAAATAAATACAATCTTTAAAAAAAAAAAAAAAAAGAAAAGAAATTTCTGTGACAGTCTGGCCTCCACCAGAGTCACCCAAACAGGGTCCACCTAAGCCCTCTTTGGAGAGAGTACATCCAGGAGTTATCTAATGATGGTAACCCCTCGTTCCACATTCGTTCACCGACCCAATGCCATGGACCGTGTGAGGTGCTGGAGACACAACGGGGAACAAGGCTGTGTGAACACACATCATCTGTGTCCTCACTCAAGACCTTCTTGTAACTGGGGGAAGAGGCTGAACCTCTCACAGACAGCATCGTAGAGACTCCCAAAATGAAGTTACAGGGGAGGCATCAATAAGGCTTTTATGGATCCAGCCATTTAGGTGACCTGGTCTCGGCCACTCCTTCAACACTTGTTTGAAAGGGGGCTCAGCAAAAATCCTTCTTAAGTAATCTCACCTGAATATGAGCATGCTTTACTCAAAAACCATTCAGTTGGGATTAAATTATTTCACACTTGTCCACACTGTTTTGTGGTGATAATCTCATCAAGATTATAGATCAGTTAAGATGAGACCATTCTATTACTTTTGTGCCCCTTGGGACAGTGCTCTGGTTATACAGATACAAACAGATGCACACCAAATTATGTTAAGAAATCTGGGTCCAGAGAGAAGTGGGCAAGGAAGGACTTCCCAGCTCCTTTCCCCACACCCACGGGACACTCACATTGTTGGCTTCTCGCACCAGCCTCTGCTCATTGTACAGAATATGTCGGATGCAGCGGACCAGCTCCATGGGACAGCGGTCGTACGTGTTCTAAAAGAATCCAACAGCAGACATCACTTTGTTCCACACCATGTTATGGGGCCTAACGCTACCTCGGTGCAGGGGTGAGATTTTATAAAGGAAGAGACTCCTAGAGACATGATGACATAATCAAAAGCAATGCTGCTCCTCTAATACTAATGGGGAGGAGAAAAGTATGTCATATGAAACCCAATTACAATGAGAAGGCAAGATTATTTTATTTCTTGCCTCTTAATTTGCCTAAAGTGCTAGGGCATCATTCTTGGAAAAAGGATACATAAATTTCAAGAGGACCACGTCAGAGGAGACACTGGACACCATCTTGACTGAGTAATCAAAATTACGACCACCAATGCAGGAAACATGGATGGTGTATGTCTCTAGATGTGATATCCTAAGAGGGACAGAACATCACTAAATCTAATTTAAACATCACTGAATCTAACGAGGAGGAGACATCACACAAACCCAAAAGGAGGTCCATTTTATCTTTAAAAATAGACAAGGGGCACCTGGGTGGCTCAGTGGGTTAAAGCCTCTGCCTCCAGCTCAGGTCATGATTCCAGGGTCCTGCAATTGAGCCCCGCATCGGGCTCTCTGCTCAGCAGGGAGCCTGCTCCCCACCCCATCGCCTGCCTCTATGCCTACTTATGATCTCTCTCTCTGTCAGATAAATAAATAAAATCTTAAAAAAAAAACAGACGAGCCAAATTATTTTAAAATGTCAATGCAGGGGCACCTGGCTGACTCAGTTAGTAGAGCATGCAACTCTTGATCTTGGGTTGTAAGTTCAAGCTTCACATTAGGTGTAGAGTTTACTTAAAAATAAAATCTTAGGGGGAAAAAAAGAAAAGGCAATGTAATGAAAGACAAAGAGGTTGAAATGGTTCCAGATTACAGGAGATTAAAGAGACACGACATGGACGCCTGGGTGGCTCAGTTCGTTAAGCGACTGCCTTTGGCTCAGGTCATGATCCCAGGGTCCTGGTATCGAGTCCCACATCTGGCTCCTGGCTCAGCAGAGAGCCTCCTTCTCCCTCTCGCTCTGTCTGTACTCTCACTCCCTGTTAAATGAGTAAATAAAATCTTAAAAAAAAAAAAAAAAAGAGGGAGAGAGAGAGAGACAGGACAACCGGATGCAATATGTGGTCCTGGGCCAGAGGGGGAAAAAATGCCATAAAGGTTATTATTGAGTCAGTTAACAAAATGGAAATATAGATATGATTACCTAAGAGTGTTTTGTCAATGTGACATGTACTGAGACTGATAACTGTACTACAAGCAGGAAGAGAAAATGCACACTGAAGCACTTAGGGGCAAAGGGACATGATGTATGCAGCTTAGTCTCAAGTCACAAAAAATGTGTGTGGAGAGAGACGGAATATAATAAAGCAAATATTAACAACAGGTGTTTCTGGGTCTATGTAGGGGTTCTTTGTATCAATCCTGCAATTTCCTATAAATTTGAAATTGTTTTCAAATAAAAAGTTTAAAAATACAAGGCTACAATCCCAAAATCATACAATAAGAACTTTATACACCTAACATGTAACACTGGGTTGAAGCAGAGAAAGAAAAGCTCCATGGCAAGTACTAAATGGAGAGTCTCTCCTAGGGAAGGGAATTGAGCGTGAGCCCTCGTTCACACCCACCTGGAGCTGCGTAGCATAGTGCCCCAGCTTGATCTTCAGTAAGAACCCATCCTCCCCGACTTGGTGCTCCGCCTTCTTCTGCAGCTCCTGCACCAGGCCCTCCAGGAGCTGGGTGGCCTTAATGTTCTCCTGTGGATTATCAAGATCTATTGAGTCCCTAGGGGAAAAAAATTACATACATATGTATACATACATGCAAATACAGTCTCAACGCATCACACCTTTTCTTTAGCTGAAGTGATTTCTTCATAATGCTAATGGCAAATTTCAGAAAACAGTCCAATTCAAATTGTCTAGATGCCTATATTAATCTATCCCTAATCCACTAATTACCTGACTGTATATATTTCCTTTCTTTTCTTCTTTCTTCTCTCTCTCTTTCTTTCTTTTACAATGTACTGCCCTTTCTCCTTCCTTCTATTGACTTGCTCTGGTGCTTACACTATCTGCTGGAAATGAAGGGAAAAGGAAAGTGCTTCGTGTACTCTGAAGGAAACAAGGGCTCTGATAACTTCCTATTTATAGTTACTCCTCAAGGGTGTAAGGGGGCACAAGGTCAAGAATGTTCTACATGCTTCTGCCAGCCTTGACTAGTTCTGTGTGTTGCTAATTTCACACAGTACTTCTTACAGTAAAGACAGGTGCAATAACACTGACTGCCATTTCTAAGGAAGCCTGGAAATGAGTTATAAAGACAGAAGGTGCCTGCAGGCATAGACACAAGTCACTGGTCGCAGGTCTGGGACCTCCAAGCAATGCTAACTCTTCCAGTGACGCAGAGAAACCACTCTACTCTACAGATTTTGTACTAATTCAGAGCCGTTGAACTGGTGACAGGTTGGACAGTTTCCCGCCTTCCCTCTCTTCCTTCTCCTCTTTATTCCTTCCTTTCTTCTCTCCTTCCCCCACTCCCCTCACCAACTCTCTTTTTTCAAACAATTTAGGCAACAATTGCTATTGGGCAGTATTGAGTTGCTCAACTCAGCTCGCTGAAGAAACAAAACAGCTGTCAGATTGAAGTAACGTTCAGTTACTGCTGACCGGGTCTGGAGCCAAGTACGAGATCTGGTGGTCGCTAAAGGCTGCACCTCTACACCCTGAAGTCAGTCAGCAACTAGTCTCAGACAAAGGCTCAAGCAGGTGTGCCCAAACGCTGATGATAACGTAGCTCAGTGAATATACCCACATCTGTACTCTGAGAAGGCAGTAGAGAAAGCCAAATTTTAAATACGTATCCTTTCTGTACTAAGTAAAGTTAACGTATTAAATGAAAGCCTGGAAGGAATGAAGGGCAGCCTGCACCTCTGTTTCCACTGGCAATAATTCTCCTCATCTGAGGAACCCACTCTTGAGAAGATCCGGTCTCTGTGCAAAACTCACAGAAACCATGTACTGGTTCTGGCACTTGAAAACTCAACTCTCTACTTAAAAAGTGGGGGAAGGGGGGAGGCTTTCTTAGCTTAAACATGAAGAAATGAACATCTTTTTAAATTAAAATCTTGGGGCACCTGGGTGGCTCAATGGGTTAAAGCCTCTGCCTTTGGCTCAGGTCATGATCCCAGGATCCTGGGATTGAGGCCCCACATGGCATCGGGCTCTCTGCTCGGCAGGGAGCCTGCTTCCTTCCTCCTCTTTCTCTGCCTGCCTCTCTGCCTACTTGAGATCTTTGTCTGTCAAATAAATGAATAAAATCTTTTTAAAAAATTAATTAATTAAAATCTTTATGTTCTTAAAAAAACCACGCTAAATAAAATTCAGGTTTTTTTTTTTAATATCAACAGTCTTTTAACATTCGTTCGATAAGAAACTACATGGGGAATCTACTAAATGAAATTTTAAATCACCAGAAACTTCCTACTAATGTTTTTCTGAACTCTCCAAGTCATTAAAACAGAAAAGAAAATGAAAAAAATGGAAAAGCACTAGACAAGGTGCAGCTGATGTGCTTATGTTTAGCTTGGTTTTTTTCTCACTTCATTACAAGAGGTTGAGATTTTTTAAATTGCCCAGAAAATTGCCTTCCTTTGGTGCTCTCTAGTTTCCGACCAGAAATCTGCTACTAACACAGAACTGCAATTACTGCAAGGTGGCAACACTGACAGGTACACAAGCCTGCTTGGACAGTCGTAGAGTGGCCTCTTGTCCTGGGATCTGCAGGGGCGGACCCCGCCCTGCCCACCCTGCCACCCCCCACAGAGGCCTGAAGCAGCTGATGAGCCCCTCAGATCAGAAGGACAGGCTGCTGGCCACCCAACATGCTCCCAGGCCCTGAGCAGAACAGGCCCTGAGCCTGCAATAACGTCCATTAGAAAGCTCTGTTGTCAATCTAGTGCATTATACTAACTCTGAAAGAATTTAAAAATAATTTTCCCTCTGAATATATAAACAGTAATTTGGCAAATAAGAGTAAAAACACGCCTGTTAAATCTGCCACCAAGGGATGCCTGAGTGGCTCAGTAGGTTAAGCCACTGCCTTCGGCTCAGGTTATGATCCTGGGGTCCTGGGATCCAGTCCCACATCTGGCTCCTTGCTCAGTGGGGAGCCTGCTTCTCTCTCTGCCTCTGCCTGACACTCTGCCTGCTTCTGCATTACCTCTCTCTCTGACAAATAAATAAATAAAATCTTAAAAAAAAAAAAAAATCTGCCACCAGGAATGTAATTATTGTTAATATTTTGGTGTATTGTCTTTTGGTCTTTATGTGTATGTATACATTCAAAAACACCAATGTCACCATTGTTAACTTTGTTAATAATACATTTTATTAAATGATATGCATATGCATACCTGAGTTGCCCCATTAAGCACTAAATTCTTTGTGGACACACAAGGGCTTTATTCTTGTTCATATGAACTCTACACCCTACAGGCACTCAAAACATATTTGTCAACTGTGGTTTATTAGCAGCAATGATCTAATGCTTTTAATAATTTTTTATTTTTTATAAACATATATTTTTATCCCCAGGGGTACAGGTCTGTGAATCGCCAGGTTTACACACTTCACAGCTTTTACCACAACTTATTATTTATTAAAGGGAAAGAAGAAAAAATAAGATACAGGAAAAAAATCCTATTTTAAAAATCTCAAGAGTTATTCCATCTCTCTAAAATCTAAGCTAGGGCCAAATAACTTTTCATGGGTCACATCATTTTTTAAAAATGTATAACTTTTAAAGTCTCCTTCATGTTCTTTCCAATCAAACCCCCAAAGCCTTGTGCTTCACTAAATATGACAGAAAAAACTGGGTTCACTTACCAAGCTTGGCTTTCAATCCACTGGGATAAATAATGTCGCACCTCGATGGGGAAATGCTGGCCATATAATGCTTGCATCTGATGAAGAGCATCACCTTGAAGCTGCTGGGCCTGTATCCACACAGCCATGGTTTCAATCTGTTAAACAAGTGATCAGTGGTTTGGGTGGGGTTTTTTTTTCTTCCCCCTTTAAATCCACTAGAATAAATAGTCACAATTTAAAAACCTAGAATAAATGCTTTTAAGCCCTTCATGGTAGAATAGATATCAGTATTCTGGAACTGAATTTTAGCTTTAAAATGTTTCAAAATGTACACATCCAGTGTGGTCATGAAAGGCATATAACTTGGTCTACGAAGTGCCAACTATAAAACATATTGAAATCCTCCAAGTGAAAGTACAAAGCCAACATTAGGAGAACTGCCTATAACTTTGGTATCACAGACATAGTTACTTTTATTCCAAACTTTAAGTAACAATAAGCAGCATTTTAACTGTAAGATAATTAGCACCTTATGTCCAGGTCGGACTCCCCTGCTCAGCGGAGAATCTGCTTTGTTGTTGTTGTTTTAAATCACTTGTTTTAGGGCACTTGGGTGGCTCAGTTGGTTAAGGGTGTGCCTTCGGCTCAGGTCATGATCCTAGAGTCCTGGGATTGAGTCCTGCATCAGGCTCCCTCCTCAACAAGGAGCCTGCTTCTCCCTCTGCCTGTCATTTCCTCTGCTTGTGGTCCCTCTCTCAAATAAATAAATAAATAAAATCTTTAAAAAAAAAAAAAAAAGCACTTGTTTTAGATTTGGCATTTTGACTAGAAATGCAATAAATGTGCTGCCATTTCGAAAAAGTCCCAGTAAAAGAAAAGTGAAAATATCTAAAACATGAATTAGACCCTAAGTATTACTGTCAGTTACTTAAGCTGCAATGCTTTATGCAGAAAGGGTATAGATTTATCTGGAAAAATGCCCCAAGTTTCACCTTCTGAGTTACTGCTAAGGAATTTATGAAGCAATCATCTATTAAATTACAGTATTTAAAAATCTGTGCGACAGGGACCCTAGGTGGCTCAGTCAGTTAAGCATCTGCTTTTGGTTCCGGTCATGGTACTGGGATCCAACCCCGCATTGGGCTTGTTGCTCAGCAGGGAGCTTGCTTCTCCCTCAGCCTACTACTCCCTCTGCTTGTGCGTTCTCTCTGACAAACAAAATCTTAAAAAAACCCAAAAAACAAAAAAAGACCTCTCCAACATAAAAACAATACATTCCAGCTAAGAGAACAAGAACCATTATATTCCAATAGTAGGTAGGTTTTTAAAACATGCCCTTGAGTCTAGAAGAAGTTTTATAAAACTACCATGATGCCTTCTCTCAGATTTACCTGAAAATTTTATTTATTGGGGCATCTGGGTGGCTAAGTGAGTTAAGCCTTTGCCTTTGGCTCAGATCATGATCTCAGGATCCTGGGATGGAGCCCCACATTGGGCTCTCCTCTTGGCATTCTCGTTCTCCCTCTGTCTCTCTGCCTACTTGTGATCTCTCTCTCTGTGTCAAATAAAGAAATAAAATCTTAAAAAATATATATTTAAAAAAAAATTTATTTGACAGAGAGAGAGACCACAAGAGAGAACACAAGCCAGAGGAAAGGGAGAGGGGGAAGCAGGCTTCCTGCTAAGCAGGGAGCCTGATATGGGACTGGATCCCAGGACCGTGGGATCATGACCTGGGCCAAAGGCAGACAGTTAACCACTGAGCCACCCACCCAGGCACACCTACTTGAGAATTTTTCATTCAGTTGGCAGAAACTCTCTGGAATCAACCTAATTGGGATGGCAATGTTACTTTCATTACACAAGAGGGTACAAAAACTGAATCGTACTCTAATACCAGGGTCCATAATGTAGAATTTGGAAGGTAGGTAACTTGAAACCCATCCAAAATGATCTGGCTACTGATTTCCATCATTTTTTTGACTATGTTACAATTAGGGTCCAGTAAATCAGATCTTGATTTTGTTGACTACCAAAGATACACATGTGTGTTGGGAAATAAAAATCTAGTTGTAGTTGTCCGATAGTATAACACTGAGCTATTTATGGGACAAGTCAGTTAGCCAACAATGAGGTATGGGGTGGATGCCAGTTACCTATTTTAGACTTGTGCAATGCTATAGAACACTTGAGTGGCGTACAATTTTATTTAGGGCTTTTGGACATTAAGGCTGGGATCACTGTGAGATCATCCAAAACATCAAATTTCAATGGCTGAGAGTTTACTAGGAGAAAGGCCTGGATAAAAGAGCTCTCTCCAGAAGCAACTGCACATTATAATCTAACACCTGGAAGACATTTAATTGTACAATATAATTTTTAATTGGATGAATTGTATGCCAAGATTTTGGAAAACTTGAACAGAGACCAAGACATATTTTTTGGATAAAAGGATGGATGGGTGGGTGGAGAAGCTTAAGTAGTTATGTGTATGGAAGAGCAATGAAGGAATGAAGAACATAATTCAGGTTTTCATCTCTTTTAGTGCTAAGGAACTGAAAAGAAGTAGGACCTCACCATAGCTGTATTAATGATTATATGAACAATACCAACAGATACAAAAATTGTCTTGAGGACGCCTGGGTGGCTCAGTGGGTTAAGCCGCTGCTTTCGGCTCAGGTCATGATCTCAGGGTCCTGGGATCGAGGCCCGCATCGGGCTCTCTGCTCAGCAGGGACCCTGCTTCCCTCTCTCTCTCTCTGCCTGCCTCTCTGTCTACTTGTGATCTCTCTCTGTCAAATAAATAAATAAAATCTTTAAAAAAAAAAATTGTCTTGAATCCCACATTCATTAACTGAACTGACCTAAGAGACAAAAGAAGAGAAACTGTTGGAAAACATTGATCTCCTCAGATACCTCTCTGTCCGTGCAAACAACACTGTATTCTGGTCACACTGTAACCTCTTGGTCTACTTGACTTTTTTTCACATCACTTATCACTTCCTGACATTTATATATATTTGTTTACTGACTTCTCACTAGGGTAAAATCACCATGAACACAATGACTTTGTTTTGTTCATTATTTCTCTTGGGCCTAGAGCAGTACCTGGCACATAAGCATTCTATAAATTTTTTATTGTTTTTGAATTTAAAAACATGTACATACAATTTGGTCAAGCCCATCAGCTCTTTTCAAAGTTATTATGGAACAAGGTATCAGTATGAAATACCAAGGCAAGAAAATGGAACAGATTTTATAATTTTGGATGAGTCTATATTAACAATATTCTATTTGTTCCTTAATAACACATGCCACAGGGCACCTGGGTGGCTCAGTTGGTTAAGTGTTGCCTTTGACTCAGATCATGATTCTGGAATTGGGGGATGGAGCCTTGTGTCCAGGTCGGACTTCCCTGCTCAGTGGAGAGTCTGCTTCTTCCTCTGCTTCTGCTCCTCCCCACACTTGTACTATCTCACTTACTCTCTCAAATAAATAAATAAAATCTTTAAAAAAAATAACATATGCTTTAATTTGTAATTTTTTTCTTTTAGTTTTTGTTAATTTATTTTTGTTTACCTTCCCCACTGAACTCTAAGGACAGCAAGTGAAGGGAGCACATTTATTTACCACTGTGTCCCTAATGCCTAGTAAAGTGGCTTGCCATGTTAAGTAATCAAGACATAATTTGCTAGTGAATAAACACATATCTGGTAAATATCTCAAATGTCCAGCTGGTTGAGCATATTACAGGTGTCATATTGCTTTAAGAAAAAAGTATGAAAAAAATAAAAGAGAAAGCAGTACGATGATAATATGCCATATATGTAGGCACAAATACCACATATATGGGGCCCCTAGATGGCTCAGTTGGTTAAGCATCTGACTCTTTCAGCTCAGGTCATGATCTCACCGGTCATGGGACTGAGCCCCATGACAGGCTCCATGCTCAGTGCAGAGTCCCCTTGGGATTCTCTCTCCCTTTCCTCCTGCTCCTCTCCCAGTACAGGCTCTCCCCCTCAAATAAATAAATCTTTAAAAAAAAAAAAAGTCACACTATTTTCTCTTTTTTACTAGTTTCTAGTTTTTATCAGAGTGGAATGCTGAACTCTTAGAATTTGTCAGAATATTTTTTATGGTTCTAAATATGAACATGTTGTAATAACTGTTTTCTAAAATGCCATTGAAGAAAAACAGCTAATAAATATAAGGTGGTAATCACCTTATTTTAGAAAATACAAATTATTTTAACTTCACTACATAAAAATGCTTTGATAGAGCTGGAAAGTAGATTTTGCCTATGACTAGTCAGAAATGTAAAAAAAAAAGTATAGTAAATAGTACAGAATCATTTTGCATTTTAACTATTATATACACACAGAACATGAAATGGGTTACTGAAATTATCACGTAACAATTGAAAACAGGCAATTTGGAGGAGGAAAAAAACACCCCATCCCCCACTGCATCAATAGAAGCTAGAACCTAAGTAGTACTTTCCCTCATACATGCCCAAACTCTTCACATCCATTATTAAGCTATGCCTACTCCTCGCATGAGCTGGGTCTCTGTCCTTTCTCATCAGTATCCATCCTTCTGTGGACTACTACTCCACATACATAGTAACTGCACCCCTGTCCTCAATACACACTTTCTTTTGCTCATTTACAGGCAACTCCATCTTCAACGCATGATGTTCTGACAAGGAAGTGGTTTGTATCTTTGGTAAATCTTCACAGGCACTTCTCTAAAGACTGGGAAATAGATGCGGAATCTTATTTTTAGCCAAAGATGAGAACCAGCTGAGCTTTGCTTAGTTGCATTCTTAATGTTCATAAGCATTCCAAACAACCTAAACCAGCGTTGGATGTAAAATGTTGTGCTTTCCGAAAGCCTAAGGTACTGAAATCAACCCTACATATCTGGATATATCCTAGGAGTCTCAAATAAAGAAGACCTTCAGGCACTTGTTTAAAAAAAGTTCCAAAGTCTAAGCTTATAATGTTACAGGCTTATTGAAAACCATAAAAATGAATGTCTATAAATGATAGGAATGGGTAGGATTAAGGAATATTCTTATCTCAATAATAAATACCTTTTTATTAGATGCTTTCCCTTTTATTTTTTTTTTGAAGATTTTATTTATTTATTGGATAGACAGAGACAAGTAGGCAGAGAGGCAGGCAGAGAAAGGAGGAAGAAGGCTCCCTGCTGAGCAGAGAGCCCAATGCGGGGCTTGATCTCGGGACCCTGGGATCATGGCCTGAGCAGAAGGCAGAGGCTTTAACCCACTGAGCCACCCAGGTGCCCCTAGATGCTTTCCCTTTTAAAAATAAAATACAAAACCCTGTCAAGAAAAACATCACTCTAGGGGCATCTAGGTGCCTCTGTTGGTTAAACATCTAACTTTGGCTCATGTCATGATCTCAGAGTCCTGGGATCAAGCCCTACATCAGGCTCCCTACTCAGCGGTGAGTCAGCTTGTCCCTCTCACTGCTCTTGCTCTCTCTCTCTCTCTCAAATAAAATCTTTTTTTTTTTTTTTTCAAATAGAATCTTAAAAGAAAAGAAAAACATCACTCTTTGAAGACTTCTAGAACACTGTGGCCAAAGTCATGGTATAGCTAATCTATGGGGGAAGTATAGAGTACAAGACAATAGAAAGCTCCCAACACATATATGCTAACTGAATGAATGAATTCTAGCTTAGAGTGGGAGTGGGAGGGTTAAAATGTGTGTAGTGATTTGTTTCCCTGGACTCATTTGCATAATTTAAAGCATTCTGGGGCACCTGGGTGGCTCAGTTGGTTAAGCATCTGCCTTCAGCTCAGGTCATGATCCCAGGGCCCTGGGATGGAGCCCTGTGCCCCAAGTCAGGCTCCCTGCTCAGTGGGAGCCTGCTTCTCCCTCCCCTCCTCACCTGTGCTCTCTCTTACTATCTCTATCACTATCTGTCCCTTTCTCTCAAATAAATAAATAAAATCTTTAAAAAAAAAATAAAGCATTTTGTAACTCTTACTCTCCATTCCACCACCACCACTACCCCATCCCATCACACCCTAGGACCAAAGTCTTTAAAATGAGGTTAGAGTTTTGAAGACAATGGTGAACTCACCTACAGAGTTCTGTAAGATTTAACTTCTTACACCTTTGTGCCTCAGTTTCCTTATTTGTAAAATGGTACTAATAATACGCCCCTTGGGGAGTTATTGTAAAAAATAAGTTAATGTATGTAAATGCTTAAAACAGCACCTGGTTCAGAACAATATTGAGCAATTATGATCCATCAGCCTACATACTGGATAGTATTGTGTCAATGTTAAATTTCTTGAGACTGAAATATCCCCATCTCCAACTTTAACTCACTTCAATAAACCTTTTCAAAGTCAACCCTCCATAAAGAATTCTTGCTACCTTTCTCCTTAACCAATATCCAGCAGTATAAACTTCACCTTCCTTTTAAAAGATGGAATTCCCATTTCTTAGTCAATTTTATTGGCAGATGGACTTATATAGATGAGAATGGAAGGATGGTGGTGGGAAAGCACTGGGAGAGCTGTTCTCTCGCCTCTGAATGAGAGAGCCAAGAATTGTGAAGGGCAGTGTAACAAGAGTAAGACTAAGTATACTAAACTTTAAAAGGAAAAAAAAAAAAAAAAAAAAGAAAAGAACATCCATTCCAATGTACCCCAGCAGAGAGCTGTACCTTTTCCTATTCCTTCCAAGGACACATCTGACTCCTACTAATTAAATTATGAATTATTAGCAACAAATATTTTGATTCATCCAATAAATGAAAATAAATTTCAGGGGCGCCTTGGTGGTTCAGTTGGTTAAGCATCTGCTTTCAGCTCAGGTCATGATCCCAGGGTCCTGGGATCAAGTCCCACATCAGGCTCCCTGCTCAGCAGGAGTTGGCTTCTCCCTCTCCCTCTGCCTGCAGCTCCATCTACTTGTGCTCTGTCTTTCTCTGTGGCAAACAAATAAATAAAAGCTTTAAAAAAGTAATAAAAAATAAAAATTTTCAGAAATGATTAAAAATGAATTAAATAACATTTATTAGTGTTATTTTCCACCATCCAGATTTATAATTTACTGTCATTTACTGAATATCTAACTATATTATTTACAACAGCAAGCGCTTTTATGAATCTACTCATTTAATCCTCACAAAAATACTAGAAGGTAGGCACTATTATTATCTCTATTTTATTTTATTTCATTTTTTTTAAGATTTTTTAAGATTTTTATTTATTTGACAGAGAGAGATCACAAATAGGCAGAGAGGCAGGCAGAGAGAGAGGAAGGGAAGCAGGCTCCCTGCTGAGCAGAGAGCCCGACGCGGGACTCGATCCCAGGACCCTGAGATCATGACCTGAGCTGAAGGCAGCGGCTTAACACACTGAGCCACCCAGGCGCCCCTATTATCTCTATTTTATAGATGAGGAAATCGAGGCTCAGGACTGTAAAATGGTATAGGTTTGGAAAACAATCTTACAGTTCTTCAAAAGGTTAAATATGGAGTTACTATATGACCCGGTAGTTCCGCTCATAGGTATATGCCTAAGGGAACTGAAAACCTATGTCCACAAAAATTTGCACACAAATGTTCCAAGTGGCATTACTCATGGTAGTGAAAAGGTAAAAACAAGCCAAATGCCTATCAATGAATGGATGGATAATATGGATATAAATTAAAAACCAAAATGGAGGGGTGCCTGGGTGGCTCAGGGGTTAAAGCCTCTGCCTTCAGCTCAGGTCATGGTCCTAGGGTCCTGGGAACGAGCCCCCGCATTGGACTCTCCATTCAGCAGGGACTCTGCTTCCTCCTCTCTTTCTCTGCCTGCCTCTCTGCCGACTTGTTATCTGTGAAATATATAAATAAAATCTTTAAAAATAAATAAAATGGATAAAAGGGAACATTATTCAGACACAGAAAGAAATGAGATAGTGATACATGCTAAATGAAAGAAGCCAGACAAAAAAAGCTACATGTTGTAAATTCCATTATATGGAATGTCCAGAATAGATAAACCCATAGACATAAAGTAGGCTGGTGCAATAATGTGGAGTGACTCTTAAGAAGTATGGGTTTTGGGGCTCTTGGGTTGCTCAGTTGTTAAACATCTGCCTTCGGCTCAAGTCATGATCCCAGGGTTTTGGGATTGAGACCCACGTTAAGCTCCTTGGTTGGCAGGAAGCCTGCTTCTCTCTCCCCAATCGCCCCTGCTTGTGTTCCCTCTCTCGCTGTGTCTCTATCAGATAAATAAATAAAATCTTAAAAAAAAAAAAAAAAAAGGAAGAAGTATGGGTTTCTTTTGGGGGTGAAAACTTTGTTCCAGGTACCATACTACTGAGGGGCACCATCCACACTGGATCTGGGCAGACCACTATATAGGAGGCCTCTGACCTAAGGACTTTGCGGTGGTTTGTCATATTATTTTTTGTATTTTTCTACATGTTTATTATATTTCATAATTTTAAAAAAGAATAAGAAATATGGCAAGGCTCTGATTTGGGCAAAGGCTTGGGCTACTTGGCAAATGAAACAGAAGACAGATAAACATTGCTTCTGATTAGGAAAGTCTAAGGCAAGGAACCAGGATTCAAAACTATTAACCATATCAGCACCATTTAATGACTGAAGACTTTGGACAGAATATAAAGAGCAAGTTCCTTCATTATGTTTACTGCCCTACTGTCAATACCAACATTATTACATAGACTCAGCGCTCATGGTCACCTAGTAATAGGAACTTGGAAGGATGGCAAAATATTAAATAGCAATAATAATGGATTAAGACTTTGCTCATATTAAAACTGGACTAAAATCAAGTAAGAAGGTTTGAGTATAACTATCCCATCTAGAAGTAGGTCAATACCAGAGCCATCTGCTCTTTTTAAAAAAAAAAATTCTAAATAGTACTGTATAAGGAATCAGAAAGGTAATTCTCTAACAAAATCAGATTATTAAACAGATGGGAAGAGAACAGAAAGAATGATAGTATTTGGCTCACAAAGAGACAAACAAGGAAAAATTTGCCCAGGCAACACGAGATGATAGTATTGTGGGATGACAGTCATAAATCTTCACATCACAGCCAAACCATTACATACTACTTTGGGAAGAAGAGAGAGGGGAAAGTGTTGGGTGGTGGGGAGGGTGGAGAGGGAGAAGTGGAGAGCAGGTAGAGAGAGGGGAGGAAAGGGAGAGGGGAGCTATCTCTAACTATACAGACCAAGTGTTAGTCAGTGGATTATCGCATGTTTAAAACTCTCACCTAAATATAAGATATCTTAGCCAAAAACACGATTTCAAAAATAAAGAGAGTGGACTCAGACAAGGATCATCACAGCCGCAAAAACCATCGGGTTGTACTTGCTGGGAACAGGATAGTCACACAGTCTCAAAGTACTACCTCACATATTGCTTATTATTCATAAAGAGGAAAAGGCATAGTTTCAGTGGAAGAGGTGATGAACAACACCTTAACAAAATAATTAAACATCCCCAATCATGGAACAAACGGACAATACAGTAGTCCCCCATTATCTGTGGGACATATGTTCCAAGACCCCTCAGTGGATGCCTGGAACCACAGACAGTACCAAACCCCAAACAGTATGTTTTTCCTACACGTACATACCTAAGATAAAATTTAATTTATAAATGAGGCACAGTAAGCGATTAAAAACAATGGCTAAAAATAAAATTGAACAATTGTAACAACATACACAATAAAAGTTATATGAATGTGGTCTCTTCTGCTCTCTAAATATCTCATCACACTGCACTCACCCATCCTGTGATGGTAATGCTTACATGACGAAGTGAGCTGAGGTGAATGATGTAAGCATCATGTACACATTAGGCTACTATGAACCTTCTGACAATATGTCAGAAGGACCATGGGTAACTGAAACCTCAGAAAGCGAAACCACGGATAAGGGGGGACTCGTTGCATAGACCTCAGAATGCGATCTACTGAAAAGAATACACAAACTAAATATTCCACCTCTACTCATGGAATAATCAGACAAATTCAAATTACAAAACTCTTATGAAAGATAGAAAAATGTGGAACTATCCTAGATTAAAGGAGACAAAAGAGACACAATAACTACCTAGAGTATAATTTAAAAAATAAAACAAACTACATCTCTAAAGGACACCCCAAAGACAATTAAAAATTAAAATTTTAAATTCAGATTAAATTTAAATACAGCCTATATACTGGATATTATTGTGTCAATATTAAATTTCTTGAGATTGATAATGGTACTGAGGTTATACAGGACTGTTCTCAGTAGATACGTACTCAAGTATTTAAGGGCAAAACATGGTCATGATGGCTATAACTTACTTTCAAAGGAAAGAGAGGGGAGGGGGTGGAAAGGAGCCTGAAAAAGCAAAGGCAACAACTGTTAATAACTGGTCAATGTAGACAAGGTGTACATGAGCATTTGTTGTTTCATCCTTTCAATTTTTCAGTAATTTAAAAGTTTTCAAAATCAAAATCAAGGGCAAAAATTGCAAAAAAAAAATAAAAAAGAAAAGAGAAACAAACAAATAGTAAGAGTAGAGTTTTGAGTCCTATCTTGAAACTGTCCCTGGCAGTACATAAAAATCTGGGCTTCTCAGACTTTGTGCTGAAGCTGGTAGGACACTGTTATACAAATCAGGCTCCTTCATGCCAAGCTGTCCTGCAGTTTGAATACACATGCATTATCATTATCTCTATGTTGAAATCCATTAGGCAACTTGAACAGCCCATTTGGGAAGAAGCTACATCAATACCATTTTCCAGATAACTAAAAACATTTGCCGCAGCCCACAAATAATGCCCATCTGCATTATGGAAAAGTAAGAAATGATCTGAGACTGCCATGTAGCCCTGTGTTAGCCTCAGAATTTCTAATGAAGTTTTATATCTGGACTCATTTTACACTGTTAATCAAGACCAACTCATCTTAGAATGTGGCTTTTGTATAGTTTGAATCCTTTAGTTCAGGAAATAAAAATTCCCCAGCCACAGCAATATACTGATTTTCTGTACCACTGAGATGAAAGATAATCCCTTCCTTCTTGTTTTGATTTTTTAAAGGGCACTTTATTAGTAAATCTACATATGTTCCCAATATTTTCCTCTTTCAAGTTCATAGCTTCCCTCTTGCCATTGAGAATTACAGTATTAAGTTTTCACTTAGCAAACTTTGCTTTGAAGAGCACCTTGTACTAGGTCAACTCCCAGGGACAACCATTGGTTAGATCCTGTAATATACAATAGTAAGAAACTAGAAACAACCTAAATCCAAAACAGGAGGATGGCTAAACTGTAACATATTAATCTGATAGAACATTGTGCAATTTAAATGAAATATAAAGGCAATATTGAAATATAAGGCCATGGAGATACATTCTTTAAAAATATAAAGAAAAGAATGTTAAATGAAAAGTGTATACAATACATATGCTAGAGGACAAATAACAGAGAAAGGTCAAAGAGAACTATAAACAGTTGTTCCATTTAGGTGAAGGCATTTTGGTATAATTTTTTTTATAGTTCTTGATTTACTAAATTTTGTTTAAAATGTAAGATCTGAAATATAAGTTTAATGAGCATGAGCAATTAGTATAATTCATCCCATAGGATGGTTCCATAAAGGGACATGCAAAAGACATAGAAACAAATATTTCCCACAAAACAATATCCAGGTTATAGCATTTCCTTTCAAATTAGGTAGTCCTGATTTCAGTAGGGCATGAAATAGTAAAAAAAATTCAGAATGATAATTTTTTAAAAAGAAGTGCAGGGGCAGGGTGCCTGGGTGGCTCAGCTGGTTAAGCGTCTGCCTTCAGCTCAGGTCTTAATCCTAGGCTCCTGGGATGGAGTCCCACGTCAGGCTCCCGGCTCTGGTGGGAAGCCTGCTTCGCTTCTCCCTCTCCCACTCCTCCTGCTTGTGTTCCCTCTCTCACTGTATCTTTCTCTGTCAAATAAATAAATAAAATCTTTATTTAAAAAAAAAAAAAGGAGAAGAAGAAGTAGTACAGGGGCACCTGGGTAGCTCAGTCATTAAGCACCTGCCTTTGGCTCAGGTGATGATCCTAGGGTCCTGGGATCAAGCCCCGCATCTGGCTCCATGCCGGGTGGGAAGGCTACTTCTTCTCCCTCTACTGCTCCCCCTGCTTTGTTCCCATTCTCACTCTCTGTCAAATGGATAAATTAAATATTTTTAAAATTATTTTAATGGACAGAGAAAGAGGGAGAGAGCAAGCACAAGCAGGGGGAATGGCAGGCAGAGGGAGAAGTGGGTTCCTTGCTAAGTGGGGGCTGATGCAGAGCTCAATTCCAAAATTTGGGATCATGACCTGAGTTGAAGGCAGCACCTTAACCAACTAAGTCACCCAGGTACCCTGATAAATAAAATCTTAAAAAAAAAAAAAAAAAGTTCGCTTTCTTTTTTTAAATGATTTTTAAATTTATTTATTTTGTGATAGGGTGCACACAGGCACATGAACCTGGGGAAGGGCCAAAGGGAGAAGCAGGCTCCCAGCTGAACAGGGAACCCAAAGCAGGACTCCATCCCAGGACCCTGGGATTATGACCTGAGCCAAAGGTAGACGCTTAACTGACTACCCCGGCGCCCCAATTCTATCACTTTCAAATATGTAGCAACATAATATGTTTTCAAATAGTAGTTCAAGACTATTAATGGCTAAGATTAATTTGTAATTTTGCCATCTATTTATATTTCATTTAAACCCCTTAAAATGCCTTGCATTCAATAACTGTTCATTTTATTCTTTTGTTTAGTAAAATCTTCTTTTTGAAGTAGTATAAAAGTAAATGGCACAAAAATATACTTTGAAGTATTTGCCTTTGTCCAGAAGAAACAAAAGAGTGTCTTTGTGGAGAGTAGAAGAAAAAAAATTAATAAAACTTTGGTATTTTTGAACTTGAGGGATGAATTTATAGATATTCATTATATTCTCTTATTTTGTGTGTGTTTGAAAATGTTAATACCAAAATGTTTAGAATACCAATAGGGGAAAAAAGAAGGGGGGTAAACCATAACTTAGACCAGGTTAGGATTAGTAATCTCAGGGGTAATGGAGTTTGAATTTAGGAGGTTTTATTGTGACTTCTAAAAGAAACATGGAAAATAGAAAAGAAAAAAAAAATGTTTGGGAAAGTTATATTTCAAGACAAGAAATAGTACATACTTAGGTTCATATTTGGCTCTTTTTTCTTCCTTGATATGACTAACTGTCCCTGTAAACTTGTACCAATTGTAAACAGAATGAAATACACAGAACACCACTCACAACAGTGCAAGAATTGCTTTTCAAAACTATACTTCCTTTATCCTTAATGATGCACCTGAACACAACTGGCCTACGTAAAGGTCCTTGATAGTTCAAAGGTAATAATTCAAGGCCACTGAAGATTATAGTTAGAAGACCAGATCCCAGAAAGCCTTAGCCACTGGTTCCTCATTTCGCTCCTAGGCCAACAGAACTGCGGGATAGTCTTCCTGTTACGTTGATACTGACTTACTTTGTGCCAAGAACATATACCCAAAGCCTGGCTAAACTGCCTAAGCACACCCTCTGGGATACTTCACTGTCTCAGGAAGGCTGAACAGATTAGACCAGTTTCCAAAAACAGAGAAGAAATATTGTAGGGAAATCTCCCTAAGGAAACCCTGAGATAATTCTCCCTACGCTACTCTGTATCTTTTCTGCACATAGACACTAATGCTCACCCAACAACCTATACTATCAACAGCAAATACTAGGAGTGAAACAAATAATATGATGGAAAAGCACACCTATCCAGTGAAACCCAACTAAGGGGAGAACACAGTATTCTGCCCTCTTTTCACATAGCTGCGTTCTCTGCATTTACCAATAATCATAATCGACTTCATTTTTGCTTACAGAGAGTTACTTGAATATAAATCATTTCAAAAAACAAAATAAAAAATGAACCTAAATAGATTTTGGTTAAAATAATGGAAGATGAAAATCCTCTCTTTAAGAGAGGGCCATCCCATCAGCTAGTTCCTTTGTTACTCACTGGCTGATATTCCATTTATTAACCTATCTGCAGCCTTCTGAAAATAATGTCAGTGTGTGGAGTGTAATACTCACTGTGTTTCAGTAAAACAAGTCCTTAGAAAACATGGTCCAACAATGGGTAGCAGGTACATTAAGAAGCTAATTCTGGGGGCACCTGGGTAGCTCAGTTGTTAAGCAGCTGCATTCAGCTCAGTTTGTGATCCCAGGGTCCTGGGATCAAGCCCTGCACTGGGCTCCCTGCTGGGTGGGAGGCCTGCTTCTCCCTCTCCCACTCCCGCTGCTTGTTCCCTCTCTCACTATATCTCTCATTCTGTCAAATAAATAAATAAAATCTTTTTTTAAAAAAGGCTAATTGTGAGGTGAAATGACATTTTTTAGAGGATTTTATTTATTTATTTGTCAGAGAGAGAGAGAATGCAAGCAGGGGAGTGGCAGGCAGAGGTAGAGTAAAAGCAAGCTCCCCGCTGAGCAAGGAACCCGATGTGGGACTCGATCCTAGGACCCTGGGATCATGACCCAAGCCGAAGGCAGATGCCCAACCGACTGAGCCACTCAGGCACCCCTGAAATGACATATTTTTTAAAAGATTGTATTTATTTATTTGAGAAAGAGACACAGAGAGAGCATGAGTGGTGGGGGTGGGGGGAGCAGAAGGAGAGAGAGAAGCAGCCCGCTGAGCAAAGAGCCCGGCATGGGGCTTGATCTCGGGTCCCGGAAATCATGAATTGAGCTGAAGGCAGACACTTAACCAATTGAGCCATCCAGACACCCCATGAAATGACATTTAAATAAGAGTTCAGGGCGCCTGGGTGGCTCAGTGGGTTAAGCCTCTGCCTTCGGCTCAGGTCATGATCTCAGAGTTCTGGGATCGAGTCCCGCATCGGGCTCTCTGCTCGGCAGGGAGACTGCTTCCCTCTCTCTCTCTTTCTTTCTCTCTCTGTGCCTACTTGTCATCTCTCTCTGTAAAAAAAAAAAAAAAAAAAAAGAGTTCACATCTTTGGGGCACCTGGGTGGCTCAGTTGTTAAGCATCTGCCTTTGGCTCAGGTCACGATCCCAGGGTCCCAGGGATTGAGTACCGCATTGGGCTCCCTGCTCAGCTTCTCCTTCTCTCACTCCCCCTGCTTGTGTTCCCTCTCATTTTCTCTCTCTCTTTCAAATAAATAAAAAAAATCTTAAAAAAAAAAAAAAGAAAGAAAGAGTTCACATTTTTAAAAAATTTAACTGGCTTTTCAGGAAAAAAGACTGTACAGTATAAGAGTTACTACTGATACCAAGACATTCAACATTGAGATGCACTAAAATTGTGCACAAAGTAATTGTCCATGTATACCACAGCATTAACATTGGGACTCTGCAATACAATACAAATACTTTTACTAAAACAAACTACTTTTTCCAGAGACACGTTCTCCCTTGCTGCATATTGACTACCATATCTACATAACTTAGCACTGTGAACTTGAATCCTTGTTCCTACACCACAGAACAGAGGCAGTGAAAGACTCCCGCCTCTTAACCAACAGCTTGTGCCCCAAGACATCAGCCAGGATCATGGTATGTATGTTCTTTCACAGGCTGCACTGTTACAGGAAGAAGCAAAGAGCAGCGATTTCCTTCCAAAAGGTCAGCTGCCTCAGACAGACCAAACAGAAAGCAGTTAATTCTTGCCAACTTCCCCTCCCGCTTCTGCAGCTAGTACGCAAGAGCATTTGGTTTCCAGTAAAGCTCCAGAGAAAAACAAACCAAGTGTGAGACTCAGAACCAAGGCAAGCTAAAGTGTTTCACTTGACAAAAAGACAGTAAGATCACAAGCAGCTACACTTTTTAAACGGCAATGGAACTTTTAAGAGCTACCAGATTTAATGCAGACTTAAATGTGAGGAAAAGAACAGAATTGGAACCAGTCCAGGTTTTATACTAGTGCTCAAGAGTTCACCTAAAAATAAAATGGTATTTTGGCCATAATAAATGTGACAACATATGAGGTCCCCAGTTGATTGATATAAAAATAAATCTTTAGCCTTCCTCCTCTCAAACTAAAGTCCTATTAGTCGTCAAAAATGCTAAGGCACTGGCCAGATTCAGTGCTGACCACCAGTAGCATAAACAAGCATGCATACAATAATTATATAGTTTCTTAGATCAGACATGGAAAAAAGACCATATGATGAATAACAAAAAGGAGAAGAGGATAGAAAATAAGATTTTAAATCTTCTTCTTTTTTTTTTTTTTTTAGAGATTTTATTTATTTATTTGACAGAGAGAAATCACAAGTAGATGGAGAGGCAGGCAGAGAGAGAGAGAGAGGGAAGCAGGCTCCCTGCCGAGCAGAGAGCCCGATGCGGGACTCAATCCCAGGACCCTGAGATCATGACCTGAGCCGAAGGCAGCGGCTTAACCCACTGAGCCACCCAGGCGCCCCGATTTTAAATCTTCTTTAGGGAAAAAAAATCTTCTTTAGGTAGTGACCCTGAATAGTTATAGAATAACACTGAAGATCTCCCACCACCCCCCAAAGAAAAAACACAGCATTCTCACATAGACTTTTTTTTAAGTTTTTTTTATTTATTTGAGAGCGAGAGTGAGAGATCATTCTCACCTCAGTAGGCAGAGAAGGCAGGCAGAGAGAGAGAGGGGAAAGCAGGCCCCCCACTGAGCAGAGAGCCCAATGCAGGGCTCGATCCTAGGACCCCAAGACCACGACCCAACCTGAATGCAGAGGCTCAACCCAATGAGCCACTCAGGCACCCCCCACACAGACTTCTTTAAATTAAGCAAGCATCCATACATTCAATCTTCCTGGAGACAACAAAATTAGTCCTTTAGAGTATAAAAGTAAAGGAGAAGGAAGGACAAATGAAGACATTTTAAATGTTCTCAACCAGATGGATTCCTGGCGTAGCTATCTACAAATAGCTTACAAGAAAATGTGATGGGTCCTGCGGAAGGGCTCCTACAGCACGTCATAGGGCTCTGTGTGGCTTCTACCTCTTTAGTTTCAGGTTGTGGTGGCAATGGAGACAGAAGGCTTTTTCTGAGAGAAGCTCTTGTTCTAAAGATTCTAGGCTTTGATGATGGAGAGTATGTAACCTACTCTTGAGAATACCTTGCCTGAAACGAAGACAGTCTGAGGTTTAAGGAAAAACTTATTAGTTTGTTACATATGCTAAATTAACTGCTGCTACCCAACGAGAAACTGTTTCGTGTTGGAAACAAAATAAACTATTAAATTCCCAAGACTGTCCTGTACTTAATCATCAAACCTTAAAAAATAAGAAAGGAATTTGCATGGGAAAGGAAAAAAAGAGGGTACAAGCCCTAGGAGGAGTAATAAGAGCAATACTAGTCACGGTAAACATTCAAGGAGCTCTTACTACACTATGTACTGTTGTGTGCACGTTACATGCTTCCTCAGCTAATCCTCATGACAAACCTATTATAATCCCCCTTTTAATAGATGATGAAACAGGTTTAAGAGTTAGGGAATTTGCCTGAAGTCCTGCAGCAAGCAAGCGAAGGAGCTGGGATGAACACGTAGGCTGCCTGCCTTCAGGGCTCATGCTCTCGAAGACCCTTCACCTAATGCATGACATGATATCTGTAACTCAAGACTGCTTTATGATAAAAGCTACAAAGTAGAATACTACAAAGTACAACTCACAAATAGGTATGAAAAATTATTTAGCAATCCAAAAATGTTTTAAATGGGACTCCCCTTTCCTAAAGATCAGAGACTATCGAGATGACCACCCTTCAAACACAATCAAAGGAAGCCAGCCATATTAGGTGTTTGGTGGCTCACCTTCACTCCTCGAAATCAATCAGAAATCACCTAAACAAGAGGCACCCGGGTGGCTCAGTTGTTACATGTCTGCCTTTGGCTCAGGGATCAAGCCCCACTTCGGGCTTTCTGCTGGGCGGAAGCCTGCTTCTCCCTCTACCACTCCACCTGCTTGTGTTCCCTCTCTCACTGTCTCTTTCTGTCAAATAAATAAATAAAATCTTGAAGAAAGAAAGAGAAAGAAAGAAATCAGCTAAACGCTTTAGATTGTAAAACAGAGCGGGAGGAGAGTAACGAGAACTGTTCTGGAAGTGGGTTACTTTCCAATGAGGCCAAAACCTAGATCCTGACCACCTGTGGTCAGAATTAGCACTGCGACATTTCCTATAAGAAGCAGAGTGGTTACATTTGTTATATTTGTTCCTGAATTCCTTACTGGGTTTCCCTTAGATACACTACTATCCATCACCAGAGACCATTCTAAACTCGGGTTTTTCTGCTGGCAGGAAACACTTCTCATTAAAGGGACAATATCATTAATACAAAGGAGACTAGTGAAAAGTTCTGGGGGTAAGATGGGATCTTAAAAGCTACTTGGGGTGCCTGGGTGGCTCAGTGGGTTAAAGCCTCTGCCTTCGGCTTAGGTCATGGTCTCAGGGTCCTGGGATCGAGCCCCGCATCGGGCTCTCTGCTCAGCGGGGAGCCTGCTTCTCCCTCTCTCTCTGCCTGCCTCTCTGCCTACTTGGGATCTCTGTCTGTCAAATAAATAAATAAAATCTTAAAAAAAAAAAAGCTACTGAAGTCAGTTATCTCAATATAACTGTTCACTTTACATCAATAACTAAACATCAACTTGCCTAACACCGATGCACATAGTTACAGACAAGGTGTAAATGATAAATCCCTGTGATAATTGATGCACACTAATATGAAAAATATAGAAATAATTATGTTACTGTGCTCAGTGCAGAATATTAATTGAATATTAGGAAATCATGTTGGTTCACTAATCCATGCCAAGAAATAGTAGTTACTCTGATGTGGAAGACAACTTCTGAATTTAATAGTGTTGTGCAACATGTCAAGGGAAGATTTGAGACAAGGGCACTGGGCCATTCCATACTCTCATTAAAGGTGACTCATACAATCTTTAATATCTCTAGCTAAAAAAAGAATCAACACAATACTTGTATCCCATGCCTTTTTATTATTTTGATCATCCCATTTGCTTCAAGATTTATTTATTTATTTGAGTAGGTGGGGTGGAGGGGGTGGGGGGGAGCCGATGAAGAGGGAGGGAGAATATCAAGCAAACTGCTCTGAGTCCAGAGCCCAACACAGGGCTCGATCTCACGATCCAAGCTAAAACCAAGAGTTGGACACTCAACCGACTATACCACCCAGGAGCTCCTTGAACATCCCATTTTTTAAAGATGGAATGCTGGAGTGCCTGGGAGGCTCAATTGGTTAAGCAGCTGCCTTCGGCTCAGGTCATGATCCCGGGGTGCTGGGATCAAGCCCCACATCAGGCTCCCTGCTCATCAGGGAGCCTGTTTCTCCCTCTCCCTCTGCCTGCTGCTCTGCCTACTTGTGGTCTCTCTCCATCTCTCTAATAAATAGACAAAATCCTAAAAAAGAAAAAAAGATGGAATGCTTTACCCCTCTGGAATTAGAATTTATACTACACTTTGGGCATAAGATCCAAAGCAATTTTGAGTTATCTGTTACTCAACTACTAGACTAGAAGTTATCCCAAGGCAGGAACTATCTCATTCATTTTGATTTCCTCAACACAATACTTGGTACATAATCAATAACTGGGTGTCAAATATAATTTTGGTAGACCCCCATGTTACAAAAAGAACTTAAATTGGGGGAAATGAATGGTAGGTCAGTTACTCTCTTTAAGATGTTATTTTTGACACCGTGGAAGTCATTAACTTGAATCCTTATTACAGGAATAATGGGACTGAATCACACTTTATAGAAACTGTGACGGAGGTTTTGACTCATCACTGTAGCTAATCAAGATAAATATAATTGCAATGTACCATTCCATAAACATCGTGACAAGTTTGTAAAATAGAGCTCACAACTCATTGCAGCAATTTCAAAGAGGAGAATTACATGAAATACGATGGTGCTAATAAAAGCTGAAATTCCAAAGAAAGCTTCTCCTTTATGCAAATTAACTGTTTCTTTCCTTTAATTATGTCTCAAGAAAGAAGCTGAGTAAAAACGGAAAGCACAACATTTATCAACAATTCACTCCTTTGGTTACCAGGCATACTACCAAATAAAATCCAGAAAGATTTATTATTGTGCCAAAACGAGATGATGAGGTTCTACATCTAGAATGTAAATTAACGTTAGAAGGATGACTCAGGACTAATGGCATTGGTCTGATAGACACTGAACCTATTTTTTAATCTCCTGAGAGTTCTTCACTCATGGGACCAAATGCCAACTCAGGAAGATATTTCAGTAAATACAGCCACCTTTGACTACAGACTATTTTTTACTTGAGATGTCTTTCCATGAAGCAAAGTAAATTTAGTAAGTGAAAATATAGTCTTGAATTGCTATGGATGTCCCCTACCCCTGCCAAAAATGACAAGCTGCTTGCTCAAAAGCTGTCACTAATTAGCAGCTGCTGCTGTAAAGAAAACCAAAGTAAGTGCCAATAAAAGCATATTGAACTGCAAGAGAGCCCTATAACAAGGAATGGGAGATACAAGAATCTATTTGTGACCAGTAAACTTTATAAATACTGGCAATGTAAATTTAGAAGTGGGGGCAGGGCAATAATGGCAATATATATCCTTTCATATTTTAAAAAAATCCATTTTTGCTATGAATTTTTTAAAAAGTTTTTATTTATTTGACAGGGAGAGAGACAGTGAGAGAGGGAACACAAGCAGGATTGTGAGAGGGAGAAGCAGGCTTCCCACAGAGCAGGGAGCCTGATATGGGACTCGATCCCAGGATTCTGGGATCATAACCGGAGCTGAAGGGAGATGCTGAAGGACTGAGCCATACAGGTGCCCCTATCCCTTCTTATTTAAACAAGGAGTGGAATATTCTCCTAATATCCTGAAAGTCACAGAAATCCCAGAACACTGAGGTTACTGAATTCCATGAAAACTATTTCCACCTTTGTAATAGAAACCAATCTTGGTTTTGGGTAATTTCTCATTGTCAATACTTCTGTCTCTGGCACAGTAACACCTGCATTTATATACATCAAAAAATTGAATTTAAATACACCTTCGGGGCACCTGGCTGGGTCAGTCAGTAGAGCACACAACTTTTGGTCTCAGGGCTATGAGTTCAAGACCCACATTGGGTATAAAGATTTCTTAAAAATAAAATCTTTAAAAATATATATAATAAAAAATGCCTTTCATATTCTAATGGCTTCAGCCCAAACTCCTATGGTTAAATGGTGACTCTCCATTTTACAGGTTGAGAAAATGAAGTCAAGGATAGCAGAAATCATCTGCCCAGTGTCAGTGAGCAAGGAATACAGTGGTAGAACATCTCTTCACTGGTCCTATGTTTAATGTTCTGCTTAAGAAGCTCTAAAATAGTCCATATATTAAGATCCTACTTGAAATCTAAATTGCATAAGTTGCTTTTCAAATCATTCTCCAAGGCTTTCTGTCTCCTTCTTTCTTTACCCATTAGATCTCACAGTGTATTTCCTTTTCCTCTCAACAAGTTAGTTTCTGTACTTTAAAAAAAATTAGGGATATTTCATCCTTCAGTTTCATTCTCTTACTCTCCTTCTCCCTATCCTTCCGGGTAGCCTGATAAGAGAGCTATGACTATTTTATTTATATTTGGGCCATAGGGTCTGCTTGTCTCTGTAGCAACTACTCAGAAAGATTAGAATGAAAAAGAAGGAAGGAAGGAAGGAAGGGAAGGAGGGAAGGAAGGAAAAGGAAAGAAAGGAGGGACAAAGGGATAGACTGGAAAAAGAAGGAAAGGGAAGGGAGGGAAGGAATAAAGAAGATACAAAGAGGGGCGCCTGGGTGGCTCAGTGGGCTAAAGCCTCTGCCTTTGGCTCAGGTCATGATCCCAGGGTCCTGGGATCGAGCCCCACATCGGGCTCTCTGCTCAGCAGGGAGCCTGCTTCCCTTCCTCTCTCTGCCTGCCTCTCTGCCTACTTGTGATCTCTGTTTGTCAAATAAAATAAATAAATAAATAAATAAATAAATTTTTAAACTTTCTAATAAGAAAAAGAAGATACAAAGAAAAAATAAAAAAGAAACAAGTTATGAGCATAATTTCTTAACGAAACTGCAATCAAAACCTCCTCTCGCAGTTGCTGTCCCTTATGTAGAGTTTGCCTTAGTGTCTGTATAAACAATTACAACAATGGACTAGTAATTTTCCAGTTCATCATCAGGCTAAATGAAGGAGAACAATTTGTTTTATGAAACATGGAGAAAGACTAATCTCTGCTATTACTGTCAGTGCAGGTTTATCAGCAGGACTTGGAGGAGATAAGCCTACAGACATAAAGATTAGGAATCACATTTTCAAAGCTTTAATATAACCCCCTAGTGGTATGCAACAAGCTGCTGAATTAACTCATCTTTGGATACTTATTTTATATCCATCACTGGCTAGGTCTAGGGTCAGAGCAAAAACCAGAAAATCCGGGGAAAGAAAAGAAAAAAGAACCAGACACAAAGAAACAAATGTTATAGGATTACACTTATATGAGGTACCTAGAGTACCTCAAGCTTCTAGAAGTCAAGTCAAGCTTCTAGAATGTAGAATCATGGTTGTCAGGGGCTACGGGCGAGGGGAATGGGAAGTTATTGTTTCATGCATACAGTTCCAGTGTGGGATGATGAAAAAGTTCTGGAGATGGATGCTGATAGTTGCCTGAAAATGTAAATGTACTTAATGAAACTGAACTAGTTAAACTGGTACATTTATTCTACACACACACATTTTTTAATGGGGGGGAGCTAATTCTTACCTAGTGAACTCACATTTCTTCCATCTCTAACTCTAAAATGCAAAGGAAACAATGGGAACTGGCTTTCCCCTGTCTTCGTTTATTTTCCACAGTAAAAGACAATACTTTCCACCCTTCTGAAGGGCTGATGCAGTCTCTGGATATCCCCTCTATATTGAGATTAAAGGGAAATAAATGGAATGAAGGTAGCTTCAACACCAGCCAGTGCTTATGAAGATGAGTAACTGCCTACCTTAAACAAAAGTGGATAAACCCTCTCACACAAACAGTTAATATTTATTGTATAAATACTTACTGAGCATTTGTTAGATGCCAGGTTCTGTTCTAGGTACTGAGGATATAGCAGTGAACAAAACAGAGAAACATTTTATGGAACTTAGATCCTACTATTAAACACTTTAAAGTTCAAATAAATACAGACTATGCTATACTTTCTAATTTTTGCCTTTAATTTTCTTCTTTTTCTTCTTTTTGTTCTGTTAGGGGTAAGGATACCACCTGACTATCAGAGAATCTTACAAGTAAAGAGCAAAGTCTGTGTATTCAAATCAATATTTGGATAAAAAGTTTTAAAAGCATGTCAACAAAATCAGACAGAGAGGGTGAAGGCATGGCAATGTGAAATTTCTGATAAAACCAGGACATCTGTTCATCCTCATTGAAATCTGATCATCTCTAAAGAGCTATATAGTATGAGCAAAACAAATCAGGTCTAATCAAGGATTCCACAGTTAAGATCATTTCAGTGTGATATTAGTCTAGCTTTTTTCCAAGATACACAGTTCTATATGGAAGACAGTTTTCCTGCTTGATACAATTAAATCAAGTCATTTATCTTTCAGAGATGATTTGCAGATTCATTCTCTACAAGGTACTAAAAATATAGGGCACAGAGTTAAAAATTCAATAGGACTCAAGTTTCTACCTATCAATGCATAGCAGAACAAGGCGGAAGGTGGCTAACAAACACTTTGTTTCTTCTTTTTCCTACAGGATAAAATATAGGTCAAATTCTACTAAAACAGCAAGTACCATCACAGGAAAACCTAGGTATAATAAAAATATTTTGAAATACCTGAAAATGTCCCACCTGTTTCTCAATTCAAGACAGCCATCTTTTGTTCAATAAAATAATGAATATAATGAATTTTATTTTTTTAAAGATTTTATTTATTTATTTGAGAGAGAGATAGTGAGAGAGAGCATGAGTGAGGAGAAGGTCAGAGAGAGAAGCAGACTCCCCGTGGAGCTGGGAGCCCCATTCGGGACTCAATCCAGGGACTCTGGGATCATGACCTGAGCCAAAAGCAGTTGTCCAACCAACTGAGCCACCCAGGCATCCCGAATAAAATGAATTTTTAAACAAAAGAATCAGATTCCATGGGGCATAACAATTGTTGTGCATGCTCTTAAATTTTCATTTTTAAGGAAATATTTTTAATATTCCAAAACAGGTTGTCATATTATATTTGGAAAAAAGGAATTTTTTCTTTTTTTTTTTTTTTAAAGATTTTATTTGGGATGCCTGGGTGGTTTAGTCAGTTAAGCATCTGCATTTGGCTCAGGTCATGATCCCAGGGTCCTGGGATAGAGTCCCACACTGGGCTCCCTGCTCAGCAGGGAGTATGCTTTTCCATCTCTCTCTCTCTCTCTCTGTGTGTGTTCTCTCGTTCTCTCTCAAATAAGTATGTAAAATCTTTTTAAAGAGTTTAAAGATAGGGACACCTGGGTGGCTCAGTCGGTTGAGCAGCTGCCTTCAGCTCAGGTCATGATCCCAGCGTCCTGGGATTGAGTCCCGTATCGGGCTCCTTGCTCAGCGGGAAGCCTGCTTCTCCCTCTGCCTGCCATTCTGTCTGCCCGTGCTCACTCTCTCTCCCTCTCTCTCTCTGACAAATAAATAAAATCTTAAAAAAAAAAAAAAAAAGAGTTTAAAGATAGAGAGTGCGTACACACACATGAGCAGGGGAGAGGCAGAGGGAGAGAGAGAAGCAGACTCCCCACTGAGCAGGGCGCTGAATCCCAGGATCCTGAGAATATGCCCTGAGTCAGAAGCAGACGCTTAACCAACAAGCCACCCAGGAGCCCCAGGAAATTTTTCTTTATGGAAATAATCCTCAATTTTATTGAGGAATAATTTATATTCAATAATATATCAGGATGTCTTAAGCGTGTTTGTATGTGTGCGTGTAATTAATATAATTAACCCTCTTCGGGCACCAAAGTAAAATAAAGGGTTTCCCAAGGCCTACCAAGGAGTAAGAGCTACAGAGCTTGTATTGAATATTAAAACTAATATGGCTTGGAGGTCAGACAATATTCAAAGCAACATGGAAGTACTATCCATTTCTTCAAGGGTTTCTTCTAAAATCTGAGATCTAAAAAGACCATTAAGGTAAATTAAGTAGAAGGGTGTGGGATGGCTCAATCAGTTAAGTGACTGACTCCTGATAATCAGCTCAGGTCTTGACCTGAGGCTTGTGAGTTCAAGCTCTGTGTTGGGTTCCACGCCCACTGTGGAGCCTACTTAAAAAATAAATGATAGGGGCACCTGGGTGGCTCAGTGGGTTAAGCCTCCGCCTTCGGCTCAAGTCATGATCTCAGGGTCCTGGGATGGAGCATCAGGCTCTCTGCTCGGGGAGGCTGCTTCCCCCTATCTCTCTACCTGCCTCTCTGCCTGCTCATGATCTCTCTCTCTGTCAAATAAACAAATAAAATCTTCAAAAAAAAATAATTAATGATAGATAGAGCAGAAAGGCCTGAAGAACGACAGGAAGTGGGACTCAGGTATTATTACCTAGGTTCCAAAATCCCTGTACCACGTTGGTCTTCTGAAGCTCTATGTGTCCAGTCTTTCACACATAGTTGGCGTTATCCTCACCTCATCTACAGAGAACTAAACATTACTCCCCTCCTTAGGTATCTTCAAAGACTAAACTAACATTAGAGGGGAGTATCTCCTTTGAAAGGAAAAAGTTTCATCTATAACCAGAATATCTCAAATTCCAAGCATCAACTTTATGTATACCATAAAAATAAATAGTAGCTAAGATCAAGAGATTTTCTTTTCTAGGCAAATTCAGTTTTAAATACACGCGCGCACGCGCGCACACACACATTCACACACACAGAGAAGGAAAACGAAATAACAAAAAACTCTACCTAAAAGTGATTTGATAGTTGAGTTATACTTAAAACAATGGGCTGTTTTATGTTTTAGTTCCAGCATTTTATGTAAGGTGATATAGGTGATAAGAGAGAATTTAGGCTAATGCATCAAAGTTCAATACTCAAGCCCCTGTACCTTTCTGTCATAAAAAACAACAGGCAACACCCAACATCTTTCCCATATCTTCTTCCTGGTCACTTTACAAATGGAATCATATTCCAAAATGCATTTGCACATGTGTTGTTTGGAACATGGAACTTTTTCCCGTAAGAACAAAGTTATAAAGAGATGAAAAATACCTAGCTAAACCCCCAAACCTCAATAGATCTACAATCTTACAAAACCTAGTTACCTTTTATAATTTTGTTTCTGAAGGAAAAGAGGCTAGAATTTCTAGTCAGGAATACCATTAGTAACCAAATAATCTCTCTAGCCCTGTCTGTTCTCCATCCCGGCTGCCACAGAAAAGAGAAGGGCTTTACTTCAACCATACCTCAGTGTAGCAGTTTTGTTTTGTTTTGTTTTTTTAAAGATTTATTTGCTTGAGAGAGAGAGAGAGAATGTGCGCACACGCAGGAGGGAAGGGCAGGAGAGGGAGGAGAGAGAATCTGAAGCAGACTCCCCACTGAGTGTGGAGCCATGGAGCTTGACCTCACAACCCTGAGATCATGACCTGAGCTGAAACCAAGAGATGGACACTTAACTGACTGTGCCACCCAGGCATCCTAGGGCAGTGGGTTGTTTTGTTTTGTTTTTATACAAAGGAAGTGCAACTGTGTATGTGTATTTTGGGGTAGGGGTCTGGTGGGAAATGTTGGGGGTATCATCTTCTTTAGGTAAGAGTAGCTTTGGCACCCTTATAGAGCAATGGCTTCTATTCCCAGAGGGCAAGAAACCCTATTTGTATTTGAGTTATTTGTAGACTAGATGTTAAAAGTAGGAGACCAGCCTATATTTTATTTCTTAAGAACTAGGCCTGTAACTGCACTGTTCAATATGACAGCCACTAGCCACATACGCCATTGGTATTTGAAATGTGGCTAATATGACTGAGGACATTAGTTTGTTACTTTAATAAACTTAAATGTAAACTTAAAAATTGATGCTTGCTTTAGTTCTTGGAAAACTTTCAAGTATGTTTAGGACAACCTGGGTATGTGAATCTACTTCATCAACTGAAAGTCTTATGTTATCTGAACACAGTTTGTGCATCTATTTTTTATCCAGTTCACACATCTCTGATGAAAATTTTGTATCCAAATTCAGATAGGGTATAGGTATAAAATATACACCAGATTTCAAAGACTTGGCACAGAAAAAGAAATGTAAAATATATTAGTAGTTTTTATATTCGTTACATGTTGAAATGACAATATTTTGAATATACTGGATTAAAATATATTATTAAAATTTATTGCACTTGTTTCTCTTTGCTTTTTTAAAGGTACCTACTAGTTACACATGTTGCAAATATCTTCTCAGTAGCTTGCTTTTTTATTCTTTGGTGGTTTTGATGAACAGTTCTTCATCTTGATAACGTTCAGTGTATTAAAAAAATAAAGCTAGCTACTAAATAATTGCATTTATATTTGTATCTGGACAGTGCTTATCCATAATATAAATATTTTACATATCCCTATATAACTCCTGTGTAATTTTCTAGTTCATATGTCTTATCTGTAACATGCATAACTTTCCTTCTGTTTGTTTAGAAGAACACTTTGAAAGCAATTCTAAGCTTTTAAATTAAAATTTAAAAGTAAAGTTTTACTATACTTAACTGAAATGTGAGAATGAAATTACACTATTGGAGTTGAAAGTGGACAGATTGTTTTTAAAAATTACTATTCTGTTTCTACTTCTATAGGAACACATGTTTAAGACTAAATCTAGTGTATCTTTAATGGAACTACTGGTGATTATCTACCATCTGCTCAAAGAATGTGAAATTCACTTTGAGCCAGATTAAAAGTCTATACTAATGCATATTTCAGAGGCAGTTCACGAAAATTCTCACCTCTATTATTCTCTGAAAAAACTGTAATGATCCAATAAAATGTCCGATAATTAAAACAATGGAGTATATTCAGAGACACACTAATCTCTGGAACAGAACAGAGAAGCAGTGAATCTGAGCAGATATGAGGACTTAGAATATACACTAAACATGTACTTTATCAGTAGAAAAAGAGGGAGCTGGTGGCAAACGGTGAATTTTTTTTTTCTTTTGATAACTGGCTCACCATTTAGAATTGATTTAGGTTAAAACTGTAAATAGATGTGGGGGCGCCTGGGTGGCTCAGTGGGTTAAACCTTTGCCTTCGGCTCAGATCATGGTCTCAGGGCCCTGGGATCAAGCCCCACATCGGGCTCTCTGCTCAGCAGGGAGCCTGCTTCCCTTCCTCTCTGCCTGCTGCTCTGCCTACTTGTGATCTCCCTCCCTCTCTCTCTCTCTCTCTCTCTCTCTCTCTCTGTTAAATAAATAAATAAATAGAATCTTAAAAAAAAACCTGTAAATAGATGTGAAACATTAAGCTCAATGTCTGGCACATAGTGAGTGATAAATAAATAGTATTATTTTCAGAAAAACAAAAAAAAGCTACATTCCCAAACTTCTTACACAGAAATAGATTCCAGATGGATGGAGAAACTTAATGCAAAAAAATAACCACAAAATATTCTAAAAGAAAATACAAATGAAAATTTTATAATCTTTGGGTAGAGATGGTTTTTCTAAGCACGTCTTAAGAGCCAGACTGGAGAAGAAAGGACTATTAAATTAGACAACACAAAAATTTAACACTGGTACTGCAAAAAATACTACACAAAGTTGAAAGGCAAGAAAAGAGAAAAAACTGGGAGGAAATGACTTGTAATACATAAGACAGAAAGATCTTGGAGAACACTCAAGCAGCTATATAGGAAAAAGGCTAATACAAAGAAGAAACAAAATGGCCAATAAACATGTGAAACACTGTCTAACCTTGCTAGAAATTAAACATAAATATGAGAGACTAGCAAAGATACAAAGGTTATCAATACTCAGTTACAGAAGACATAAGGAAA
This sequence comes from Mustela lutreola, assembly GCF_030435805.1. Taxonomy (NCBI): domain Eukaryota; kingdom Metazoa; phylum Chordata; class Mammalia; order Carnivora; family Mustelidae; genus Mustela; species Mustela lutreola. The sequence goes on along the minus strand of NC_081304.1, from coordinate 20,008,430 downwards.
TGTCATCCCCATCACACACAAGTTCTTGGTAGGTATGCTGACTAGGATGATCTTTTTGGAGGGTGTACTATCTATGCAAATTGCTCAGCAAGTCTACTTCTAGAACTTACATTAAGAGGATAATCCAGTAAATGCAAAAAAGCCCCAGTCAACCTAAGAATCTGTACCACAGTGCTGTTTATAAAAAAGAAAAACTGTAAACAACTTAAATAACCATTAATAGATATTAGTGGGTTAACTAAATTATGCTAAGACTATGCAATGAAATACAGACCTTAAGAATGTTGAGACAGGGGTGCCTGGGTGGCTCAGTGGGTTAAGCCGCTGCCTTCGGCTCAGGTCATGATCTCATGGTCCTGGGATCGAGTCCCACATCAGGCTTTCTGCTTAGCAGGGAGTATGCTTCCCTCTCTCTCTCTCTGCCTGCCTCTCTGCCTACTGGTGATCTCTGTCAAATAAATAAATAAAATCTTAAAAAAAAAAAAAAAAAGAAGCAGCAGCAGCAGAATGCTGAGACAGATTGATATTTATTGAGTTCCCCGGCATGGGGGAATAAGTTTCTGAGCCCCTAGGTAACAAGATCGGCTAGAGGTTTTTAAATAAATCCACATTTTGTAAATTTGATTATTTATCTCTTCTCCACATGACCCCACCTCCACTACTACATTAATGGAGAGGGCTGGTTGTTTATTTTAGGGGTTTGTAACCGGAGTCCATGAAATTCTTCAAATGTATGCAAAATTTTATGTGTATATGTATTTTATTGGGAAGAGAGTCAATGGTTTCATTAGGGCCTTGAAAGGTCCCCTAATCCCCAAATGGTTAAGAACCACTGACAAGTACAGTTTAATGGGGCAAGTTGTTGTCTAATTTAATACACATGATTGTACAGCCCATTCATTCACCGTCAGATTTTACTAAGTCTTTACTAAGACTTACTACTTAACTACTACTAAGACTTTACTAAGTCTTACCTCGATTGGTAGCCCAATTACTAGAAAATTTTGAAATAAATTCCTTAACCCACTGAGTCACCCAGGCGCCCCTGAAATAAATTTCTTTACTCACTTCAGAAGTATTTTTAAATACACATACATACACAACCCCAAAAAGCCCTCTGGCAGCTAAGAAACAAAAAGCAGACGGAAGAGTTTCAAACAAAACTAATGTTAACTTTTGAAAGAAGTAAATTTTTTTATCCTCTTTTGAATGTTACATATACTTGAGCTCCTTTAAGAAATAATCTTAAGATTTACAGACTTGGGAAAGACTTGTCTTTGTGACAATAACCAAGTTCTCCAAAATCTGGTGAAGATTAGAAAACAATCAAGTAACTAGTTCTAAATTAAGAAAACATAAATCATTCTATATCTTAATTTAAAAATATATTCTGTGGGGTGCCTGGGTGGCTCAGTGGGTTAAGCCGCTGCCTTCGGCTCAGGTCATGATCTCAGGGTCCTGGGATTGAGTCCGGCATCGGGCTCTCTGCTCAGCAGGGAGCCTGCTTCCCTCTCTCTCTCTCTGCCTGCCTCTCTGTCTGCTTGTGATCTCTGTCAAATCAACAAATAAAATCTTAAAAAAAAAATATATATATATATATATATATATATTCTGTAATTTACTGATGCCATGTTATAAAATATATGATGTTAAATTTGAGGCCTCAAATGTATATGATTTTTAAAATATCTCATGGTTTGGTAAATATGATTTGGGCACATAAAAGAAGGGGAGGGGCACCTGAGTGGCTCAGTAGGTTAACCATCTGACTTCATCCCACTCAGGTCATGATCTCAGGCTTCTGGGATAGAGACCCACTTCGGGCTCCCTGCTCAGCAAGGCTCCCCTTGTCCTTCTGTCCCCCCTGCTCATACTCTCTCTCTCTCTCAAATAAATAAAATATTAATAAATAAATAAAGGGGATTATTCTAATTGGTCATAAAAATGCCACAGTGATAAAACAGATGAGAGAGAAATCAGCAATGATAAATACACTGAAGCCAAAGGAAAATAAGATTGATCACATGTTCAGGAGGCAGAGAAGGTAAGAAGTAATAAGCAAAAAGAACCAGAAAATCAACAGGATTTATTTATGAAGGCATACTGGGCAATATATGTTTATGGTTTTAATACATGAAAATATTTATCTTTATACATTTGAATTAACTACTTATGGATTTAGGTTTACAAAGCACTAAAAAGTACCATATGATTTCTCTTACATTTTAGTATCCTCAAAACGGACTTAAATATTCTGTTACAGCAAATTCCATTACAATAAATTACTAGGCATAATCCAGGTTAAGGAAAACTTTTACCAAGCTGACTTTTACAAAATAAGTAGGCCTGAGGTGTTTGGCTGGCCCACTTGGAAGAAAATGCAACTCTTGAACCTGGGGTTAGGAGTTCAACCCCCAACACTGTGTGTAGAGATTACTTTAAAAAAAAAAATCTTGGGGCACCTGAGTGGCTTAGTTGGTTAAGTATCTGATTTCTGCTCAGGTCATAATCTCCATGTCTTGGGATAGACCCAGGACCCCCATGTCCAGCATCCTGCTCAGTGGAGAGTGGAGAGTCTGCTTCTCCCTTTCCCTCTGCCTCTCCCCCTGCTTGTACTAGGTCTCCTTCTGTCTCTCAAATGAATAAATAGAATCTTTAAAAAAATAAAATAAAGTAAGTAAGTCTTCTGCTGGGCTCAAATATATATATATTTTTTTTTAAGATTTTATTTATTTATTTGACAGACAGAGATCACAAGTAGGCAGAGAGGCAGGAAGAGAGAGAGGAAGGAAGCAGGCTCCCTGCTGAGCAGAGAGCCCAATGCAATTCGGGGCTCCATCCCAGGACCCTGAGATCATGACCTGAGCCCAAGGCAGAGGCTTTAACCCACTGAGCCACCCAGGAGCCCCTATGTATGTATTTTTAAGACTGTAATTTTATTTGCTGCAAAAGTGCTAAGACCTAAAACTTGTTCTCCATATTTCTCCTAAAACATCAACTTGTAATTTATTTTCATTTTTATTCTTTAAAGTTCTTAAAATGTGAAAAAGCTTTTGAACACTAAATCTAGTTACAAAGAAACTTTTTAATGTGAATTTAATTAAGGCAGAACACAAGTCTCTTGTTATTAGCAATGACATATACCCAAGAGAAAGTATCTTTCACTAGAGATTTCCTTTACCAGCTATTCCCAAATGAATACCATAATAAACATTTAAAGAAGTCATTAAGCATGACTAATGGAATTACAAGGAAAAAAAATCCATAAACCTAGCAATCTTTGTAGGTATTATCATAAAAGAGAGAGCAATACAAAAGCAAATACACAAAATATAATGAAATAATACAATGTTCACAGGGTTACCTGAAGTTAAAATAAACTAGACCTATTTTTTTTTAAGTTGAAAAAAAGGGGAGGGTATGTGCTACGGTGAGTGCTGTGAATTGTGTAAGACTGATGAGTCATAGACCTGTACCTCTGAAGCAAATAATATATGTTAATTTTTTTTAAGTTGAAGAAAAAACAAACACACATCTTCAATATGAAATGAATGATAACTAAGCAGGGCACATACACAAATAAAGCAATATAATCTCTTTATTATAAAATATAATTCACTATCAACTTATATATAAAAAGTGGATCATTCCACAAGCACAGGTAATAACTCAGTCCTCAAGTTCAAATTATGTTAACTCTGAAAATGTTATATATAATTAGAATGGTTTTAATATAGTTCTTCAACAAAAGATGTCATAAATGATACCAAATAAATATACTATGCCAAATATCTAACACAAACATCACAAACTACTCATTTTCTGCTCTTAAAAAGGAAATACTAACTGAAAATAAAAACAAGTTTCTCATTCTAAATTAATACACAAAAGTCATTTTAAAAATAACTTTCCCTCACCTTTATCTTTTATTAAGATACACCTGACATAAAACATTATATAAACTTAAGGTATATAACATAGTAATTTCATATATATATATCTCTCTTAAAATGTTTACCAAAATTAGGTTGGTTAGTGCATCCATCACCTCACATAGTTACAATTTGTGTATGTGTGTCTCTTTGGGGAGAACTCTTAAGACCTACTCTCTTAGCAACTTTAAAATATACAATACAGTTAACTCTAGTCACCATGTTATACATTACATACTCAGAACTTACTCATCTGATAACTGGAAGTTTGTACTCCTTGGCCACCTTCACACAGTCCTCTTTCCCCTGTCTTTGGCAACCACCAATCTAGTTTTGTTTTTTTGTTTTGTTTTGTTTTGTTTTTTAGTTCGGTCTTTTAAGATTCCCCATATCAGTGAGGTCATATAGCATTTGTGTTTCTTTGACTTACTTCACTTAGCATAGTGCTCTCTAGATTCATCCATGTTGTCACAGACGGCAAGATTTCCTTCTTTTTTATGGCTAAATAATACTCATATTTTCTTTATTGATCCATTAAAAATAACTTTTTTGATTACAAAGTATTCTGTTTATTATTTAGTATAGAAAAATGGGAAGACACTAGAAACCACACATGCACGCACACACCCAGAATCCTATAACCCAGAATATTTTTCAATACCTATACTTTTTTTTTTAAATGTACAAACACATCACTATTTTTATTTGCATTTAAGCCAAATGTGCTGTGAGATACTTAGGATATCTGATCCATATTTTATCCATTAACACAAATTTCAGAACGTAAAGTATAACAATAGTTTCTACTTTATTGCTCAAATCCACATATTTTTATCCAGAATACAGTATTTATAAAATACTTCCTCCAACAAAACCAACATTATTAGGGGGTTGTTTGAATTATTTTTTAATGGCTGTAGTAGAGCCCACTGTCCTCATTAAGTAACTATAGGGATTTAACATTCTTTAAGTTGCTTGAATACAAATAAGAATGTGGTACCGATAATTAAATATGTATCAATTCATTCAAACATTCAAGATAAAAGGACTTATTTTTTTACTTAAACCAAAAATGAATTTTGAAAATATATTTTAAAATGCCATCCTGACCACTGTTAACACACTCCTTTATGCCTTCACAAAGTATGGTCCAGGAGTTACAATTTTTGTGCTTCCACAGTTCTTTCTATTTGGGCAGTTCAATACCTATACTTTTTCCAAGCATGACTACATGTGATGTTTTGCAAATGTGCCTCTTCATTTAGTAATATATTATAAACTTTACTATGTCATTAAATATTGTTTTATACCATGACTGAAATGGCTGAATAGTATTCCATTATATAAGATACTCTTCAATTTAGTTAATTAATCCTCTAATGCTGAACAAGAAAGCTGTTTCCAATTTGTTCCTATTTTAAACAATACCATGAGGAACATCCTTATATACAGATACATAAATCTTTGAATATATTTCAGATTATATCATCTAAACAGAATTGTTAGGTCATGGGGCGCCTGGGTGGCTCAGTGGGTTGGGCCGCTGCCTTCGGCTCGGGTCATGATTTCAGAGTCCTGGGATCGAGTCCCGCATCGGGCTCTCTGCTCAGCGGGGAGCCTGCTTCCCTCTCTCTCTCTGCCTGCCTCTCCATCTACTTGTGATTTCTCTCTGTCAAATAAATAAATAAAATCTTAAAAAAAAAAAAAAAAAAAGAATTGTTAGGTCAAAACGTATACACACATTCAAGGCTTTCAATACATGTATCAAACTGTCCTTCAAAAGAAGCACCAGTTTAGGGGCACCTGATGTCTGCCTTCGGATCAGGTCATGATCTCAGAGTCCTGGGATTGAGCCCCTCCTTGGGCTCCCTACTCAGTGGGGAGTCTGCTTCTGCCTCTCTCCAGCTCATGCTTGGTCCCTCTCTCTCAAATAAATAAAATCCTTTTTTTTTAAGCACCAATTTACATCTGACCAATTAATAGGAAGGTGCCAGTTTCCCCACTTTCCTAAACAACATTATTTTTTTTTCAATATTTTTAGTTTTGTAAATCTGTTAATTGGAAAAATTATGTCATTGTTTTTGTTTGTATTTCCTGATTTCTAGTGCAGCTGAACTTAATTTTGTATGATCGTTGGGCATTTGTAACTCTTCTGTTCATCATCCCTTTGGGAGCCCTTTTTTTCCTTATTTTTGGTATATATATTTTTATATATTAATATTAACCCAAAATCTGGGGCGCCTAGGTGGCTTAGTCCGTTGAATATCCAATTCTTGGTTTCAGCTCAGCGGTAACCTTGGGGTCATGGGATCAAGCCCTGAGATCAGCTCTTCTTGTCCCTCTCCCTAAGCTCTTCACCTTGCTTGAGCTCACCCTCTCTCTCTCAAAATAAATAAATAAATAAAATATTTATTAAAAGCAATAATAATAATATTAACCTATAACTTTTTGTTTTATATATATGTGTGTGTGTGTTTATGTATATATATCTCAAGTATTTTTACTTGATGTTTAAACTAATTACAAAATAAACTTATCTTTAAAATACGCTTAGGATATGTTCGGGGTTTCCATATATCGTTACATAATTGCAAACATTAACAATAACACAAAGAGAAGGAATATGTGCACTGCATCTCTATGTATTAGGCCTTCCATACCTTTTGGAGTACGGTTCTCACTATAATTCTCCCTCGCTTTCTACCAGAAAGAGATCACAAATAGTAAAAACATAAACCCACAGGGTGGACTGTTTCATTTTGTAAAGAGCTGTATATTTCTGTAGATCTCTAGTTTGTTATTCTTCTCAAAACTGAAAGATTACCAAAATTTTAGAAACACGAGGCAAAATGAAAACACAGAATTAACATTATTTCTGAGAATGGTTTATCCAGTTAAAATATAAAGGACTATCTTGTAGAATGCTGTATTATAAAGCTGAAAAACTCCATTTTTTAGTACTTTAACAGATTAAGGGCTCAACAGTTTCTATTTATAAATGCCACAATAGCATTTGTGAATGTAGCTTATTTAAAATGTTTTCTGCAGGTTGAATTAAGTCCCATTCTTTCTGAAAACATAATGATCTGCCACAGGTTACAGGCTCTGAATTTTAGACAACACAAAATAATTTCTCACAAACTTTCTAATTTACTCTCATCTAAAAGCTGGAAAACCCCACTGTAGGCTTTTTAAAACTATCAGACATAGAAGAAAAAAAAAAAAAGTTTTAATTGTAGGATCTCACTGACACAAACATAAGGAAATTCTGAGTGATAGATACTTCACATTAAGCTTTTTTCCACTGACATTGTCACTTCTGTCAACATTCAAAGAAAATTCAACCCTGGTCAAAGGTGACAGTTTGACAATCCTGGAAGACAACATCCTCTGTTTATTTGAACAAGTTTATATGCTCTGCTCAGGGAATTGAAGTTTCTTTCCTCCTTAACTTGATCTCTCAAATTCAGATCACTACACTTCAGGGTAGTGAATTTTGTCTCCAAGATTTAACTTCACAATCTACCTCCAAGGAAAAATTCTGAGACCATCACGTATAAAAAGGAATAAATTTCTAAAATTAGTTTCTAATAGCCTTCGCATAGATCTAAACACACAATAATTGTTTCAGTTGCCTTAAAAAATAACCCCCAAATTAAAATCTTAAGTCCCCCTACCTCAGAAATCAAAATTAGTAACTCTACAAAGCTTCAGCTAAACAAGAAAAGGGCTGTAAATCCCTTTGAAATAAAGTTGTAAATAAAATGAGCCAGATACTTGCATTTTCAGTGAACAAACACAAGTTATGTGCTAAACTGGTGCAAGTGATCCTTTTGTTTGTAAAGAGCGGCCAAGGAGATATCTTAAAGCTTTTCTCCTATGATGTATTTGGTAATGGTAATGGCAAAACAACAAAGGGCAGTTTATTAGAATTAAGACCTTCCTTGTTTTAACATATTTCCACCAGGATTATATCCCTTAGTTGGAAAAATACTTATCATCCCATTCATAAACTAAAAATTTCTGATTACTTATACATTTTTCCATTTTCCATTAAAAATAAACAAGAGTCCACTTGGGAATACAAATTAAGAAATGTAAGCCTTAAAGAAACCAAATGTCTTATTGCAAAGTTGCCGTTGCCTGCTGTCTTTTGCAGCGCAGTGGTTAGGAACACAGCCTCCAGAATAAGCTTGGCCTAGGTCTGGATCCAGTTCTGCCATTATTACTAGCAATGTGACCTTGGACAAGTTACTTAACTTCTCTGTGGCCATTTCTTCATCTTTCACCTGAAAATAATACCCTCCCCTTTGAGGATCATGAGTTAAAATATGGCAAGAGCTTATAACAGCATCTGCCTAGCACACTGTAAGTAGACAGTGTTAGCTGTTATTTTTATTATCTTTCTACTTTTAGGCTTTGGACATAATTTGAAGTACTTTTTAACTAGTTTTCTGACCACTTTTTGGAAGATGGCATAATTCTTATACAGGTAACTAGTATATATTCCCAGATGAGCTCATGGTAGGCAGAGCAATAGCCCAGAGAGATAAACAGTTGTTTTTAACACAAATAGTGGATGTGGCTGTTACTGGTAACTTTGGCTTGATTTCCCATACGCAAAAAAAAAAAAAAAAAAAAAATCCCCTACCGGGGAAAACAAGCAGTATTAGAAAATACTTGAGTTTGCCTATTATCATTACAGGGTAAAGCCAAATTCATTTTACTAGCCTGATGGGCATTAAAAATATTAGTCATCAAATTAATCCCAACAAATAACAATAATTCATTGGTTCATTGATGTATTTCCCCTTGTCTTCCCCAACCTTTCTCTAACTAGTCAGAAAGGAAAGTTTTCATATTTTCTGAGAATCTCATTGCTGCTCTCAAACCATACTCTATATCTTAGTATAATTTTAAAAAATGAGTCAGCACAAGCACCTCAAAAAACTAGCAGTACCCTGAATGTGGAGATATTTCTCTCTTCATAATAAAAGTGTGAAAAACATTTTTTTTTTTAAAGTGCCAAAAGCAATGGAATAATAAATGGAGAGTGAGTGTTAGAGTAGATTTTGCAAGCTAGGTTCCAAAAGATAAATGTTCTTATCAATCAATATAGGTATTTTTCATCTTTTTTTTAAAGATTTTATTTATTTATTTGACAGACAGAGATCACAAGTAAGCAGACAGACAGGCAGAGAGAGAGGAGGAAGCAGACTTCCTGCCGAGCAGAGAGCCCGATGTGGGGCTCAATCCCAGGACCCCAGGATCATGACCTGAGCCGAAGGCAGAGGCTTTAACACTCTGAGCCACCCAGGCGCCCCTATTTTTCATCTTAATAGTATTATAATACATAGGAAACAGGTGTAATTATTATGAATAAGTCCAAGAAAGAAAATATCCAGTATGTAACAAATATGCTTTCTCCTTTACCAAATATTGGGGAAGGGGAAATGGGAGGTCAAAATCTCTGTATTAAGCTCAACTACAAAGTGCATTATGCGTAACTGTGCAACATGCTAATGCAGTATTGCCTTTACTAAGGTGATCCAAAAGAAAATTTAGGAGAGATAAAGTATCCCTAAACTGCAAACATATTTGAATACCAATTTAATTCAGAGTGTATTTAGTCTTTTTTTTTTAAGACTATTTATTTGACAAAGAGAGATCACAAGTAGGCAGAGAGAGAGAGAGAAAGTGGGAAGCAGGCTCCCTGCTGAGCAGAGAGCCCAACACAGGACTGGATCCCAGGACATTGAGATCATGACTTGAGTGGAAGGCAGAGGCTTAACCCACTGAGCCACCCAGGTGCCCAGGAGCGTATTTAGTCTTTATACTTCTTAGAATAAAGTTAGTTGAGGGCCAGGAAAAGGCCAGTTGCTTTAACCAGGAAAACAATATGATATGTACTCATTCCAAGGATATACTTCTCTTCAAGGGTCCACATAACTCATATTCCAATATTTATATTAAAGGCGACATACCGGTGCTCAGCTAGCAGGAGCTGCTGACCACCCGCAGGCGCCTGCGTAACAATAAAGAACCTCTTAAAAAAAAAAAAAAAAGGCGACATACCAGGTAAATTATCCAGGAAGGTCAAAGAAGAGTTTTATAGCTGAGGGCGATTTATCCTAAGTTCTACTGCCATACCCTAAATGTGTCCAAATTCTTACTTAAAGCCTTTAAGACATTCTGTATGACTTAAGTGAAATCAGAAAAACTGCTATAGTCACTACTTAATATGTGGGGTTCTAGGTCATATAAGTCCAAGGCAACCCTTTAAAACTTTGACAATCAAGGCTCCATATAACACGTTTCAACTCTTTCTTTTTTAATTTTTAAAAGAAATTTTCAAAGATTTTTTTTATTTATTTGACATAGAGACAGCAAGAGAGGGAACACAAGCAGGGGAAGTGGGAGAGGGAGAAGCAGGCTTCCTGCTGAGCAGGGAGCCCAATGTGAGGCTCAATCCCAGGACACTGGGATCATGGTCCCAGCAGAAGGCAGACGCTTAACGACTGAGCCACCCAGGTGCCCCTCAACTCTGTCTTAATGCTGTACATTATCTAGGTACCTGGAAAGAGACAGATAGCAACAGCCCCATTTTTCTGTTAAATGCACCTTTGTTGTTGTTTTAAGAGTCTGTCTGAGGCTGCTATGCCTTCAAGAGAGTTGGGAAAAGATTGAGGAATGCCTTGCCTTCCCAACTGAGGATTCAGGCTGAGCTCACTAAGGCTGTCATGAAGCAGTAAAACGGACAAAGAAAAACCACATGGCATCTGATACTTGTCTTTACATGTTTAAAATAAAAATGTGACACTACAAGAAAGTTAACATGTGGACCTAATTTTGAAAATACAAACAGGAAGCACCCCCACCCCAATATTACCATTAAAAAAAAAGGAAACCAAACCTCAAAGATACCTTCCAAGGAAGTCATGGGTGTGACCAAAACTAACAAAAGTAATAAACGTCATCTAAAACCCTGAAACCACCAAAAGTGAGGGTCTCATTCAACCAATTAAAAATCTAACACCTGTAAATTACTCCTCTCTTTGATTAGTAAAAATAGCATAGGTTTATATTTGTAAAATCTCCTCCAAACTGGCTTAAGTTTTTCAGTAACAAAGGATCATCATTAACAAGAAAAGATCCAATGTCAATATTCTACTTAAAATAAGGACACAAAATTAAAAATGAATACAATTTTCAAAAAAAGTTTTTATCATTGTGATGTTCATGATTTAAATGTACAAAAAACAGTCTGATCAATGGAAACTAGATTGTTAAATTTGACTTTCTTATTCCCAGAAATAAGCATAAGACTGTTGTATTTCCAACATTGCAGGGGAAAAAAATACTTCCGATTTTAGAACACTTCTATTAACAAAGCTAAGATTTAAAGAAAAATTTTTTCCCTTTAACCACTATACAAAATTGGGGACACTGATACATTAGAGCTAACTTTCAACATTATTTTTATTCAGTTCCAGAGCCAAAGTATTCTGACACTTTATTATGCAGTAAAGAGATATTATTCTCCTGAAGAGCCCAGTAACCTGGAATTGTCAGATAAATTTTTAGAAGAATAAGTTTCAAATACTCAAGACAAATTAATTTTTTTTTGCTCCCCTTTGTAGGAATAATATGGTAATCTATATTCTAAAAGAAGGGGAAAAAATATCTCACTGGTAGTTAGAACATCCAGAAATCTGTGAACACTTCCGAGATATATACATGTTTACAGGGCACTAGAATAGTTAAGTCTCCTTAGATTCTACCTTCAACCTGCAATCTAATTTTCCATGTGTTATTTACCTGTTTATAACATCTTCCCTTTGTAAGACTACCTCTATCACCTACCTACACAAAAACAAGCCAAATGAACCACCACAAGCACATTCATAAATATAAACCTAGCTTAAATGACAAATAATTTGAATACTAAGTTACTATTATAACTTCAGAAACTTGACATAAGTACCAAAAGAGCAATAAGTGGCACCCTTTACTAGTCTTGATGTGGTTTCTAAATATGTAAATAACGCTTAAAAAAAAAAAATCACTTGAGAGCCAGAAAATGAAGATGAAATGAGAAGTTGGGGCACAATAGGAAGTACTGACCAAAATATTTATGTTGTAACACTCTAAACAATGATAGCAATCCCCCCCGCCATCATATTCATCACAAAGTACCCATGGAAGAAATATATCCACCTTCAATTTCCTAACACAATCCATATTAATATCCTGTTTCCAAACACATGAATGCTGAAAAGGCCAGGACAAGGGAGAAGGCAGGAGAATTTATGGAGTTAGGTATACAGCAAAGATTTTATGTAGTTCAGCTCCAAGTTATGCAATAACCAAACTGCTGGTGATAGAAATCAACTTTTTTTTCCCTGAGGTTTTGTTTTTTTGAAAAATGATCTCTTTCTTCATTCCTTCCCTGTCTCTCAACCAGGTGCCTGAAATTTTCATCCTCCAGAAGACTATGGAAAACAAGTAATCTACTAGATGACACTTACCTGACCAAAGGTGTGGTGTTGCTTTAATTAAACATGACAGACATCACAACTGGTCACATGGTAAATTTTTCTTAAAATCGGCAGCCCCTTCTCCCATTTATACTATTGAGTCTAACAAATGTAATCTTCCTTGAGGTGGAAATTGGTACCAAAACAAACAAAAAACCCAAAGCCTTGATAGAAAGTCAATCAATAGGATTCCGCCACTTGAAATTATCAGAACCCATCCGACGTTCATGGTGTTACAAAATAAACTCAGAAAAACATGAAAGGTACACGAAATAAAATACATCCTCTTCTACTAGCCAAAACAACAAATATCATATAAATAACTGAACAATGCTGAGCAAAATGGCAAAGTTGTATTATCTTCACTGAACAATAACAAAATTATTTGAGATAATATATACGCAACAGCTGAAAGCTTATTATGGCCCAGGCGGCTATCCAACCACTTTGGAAACCTAAGATACCAAGGGAAGATAAACACCATTTGAAGACTGAGAAAAGGACATAAACCTCAGTTTAATAATTTGGTGACACGCTAGCCCTTCAAGGGGCATTCCCCGAGGACATTCAGAGACAATTAATGGAACTGTATTTAGGCAAAGATCTACTGCTCCACAGTGCTTTGGGCAGAGCACTGACCTAAGAGTCCTCAGATGGACACTTCAGTCCCACAACGACTGAACAGCTGTGTGAACTGAGCAGGCCACTTACTCCATCTACCTGGGGCCTCAGTTTCCTCATTTGTACAATAAGAGAATGCAGCATAATCCCGGGGACCTCTCCAGCTCCAACATTCTATGACCCACTTTTAGTACTGTTTATCTGAATCAAAGGTCTGACAGGGTCATGGGGGACAGGAAGAAAAAGAAGTGGGAAGGATCGTTATCTCCTTTTGCCTTTCACATTCTTGCGGTTTTCATTGCTCCCATCTTCCTAAAAGCTGGCGCTTGTTTTTCGTCTTTGCCTTTTCCATCACTGCTAGCTACAAGTGTTTGCAGACGCCTCTTGCTCCATACAAGTTCTTTCCTCTTTGAAGAGCCTAACCATCTTGCCAGATTCCTTTAGCCCCAGACCAGCTTTTGTGACACCAGGACTCGCCTTCCGACTCTCCGTTATCTACCCTCGACCCCACGGGCACTTTTTTACTCTTTATCCCCGGCTAGCAAAAAAAAAAAAAAAAAAAAAAAGCAATTTGCATCCCACCGCCACACGCACCAGCCGGGGCCTGGCAGGTCCTGATGTGGGATCTCGCACCCCAAAGCCGTATCGAAGCGTTCGTATTTGTTGTCTTGACTCCATATAAGGCACTGTTCCTTGAGGCTTGCCTACACCCCCCACCCCACCGGGCACCCCCGGGCTCATCCCACCAAGGGAGTCGCAGATCCCTCATTTGAAAAAGGAGGAAAAGCAAACAGACGCCAGGCGCTACTCAGCACTGTAACCCGGAGGTGTGAGGTGGCCGAAAGCAGCCCCCCTCCGCTGGCAGGGGTCGGCGCCGGGGCCCCTCACACGCCCACCCAGACACACGCGCCAACACAGTCCCTACACTCGACCTCCTCCGCCCGCCACGGCCTCAGCACGACGCCCCTCGCTCACCCCCAGCGCCCTCGCCCCGGGCGCTCCCGGCACCCCCGGCCCCCAGCGCGCAGCTACCGCGGCCGCCTCCCGGCCCGGGGAGCGATGGCGGCGGCGCGGCCCTGCCGGGCGTCTGGGCGGCCGGGGCGCGGGGCCCCGCCCGGGCGGGCTCCTCGGCCTCGCTCCCCCACCCCGAGGCCAGGGCTCGTTCCGCAGCTCCTACCTCGCTCGGCCCCTGAGGCGCCAGCCGCCGCCGCCGCCGCCGCCCGCCCGCTCGCTCCCTCCCTCCGCCGGGCAGCCGCGCGTAGTAGCCTGCGCAGGGTCCCCGCCCGGGGTGACGGCTCCGGCCGCCGAGTCTCCTCACGCCGGGGCCCGCGGGGGCGCGCGCGCCGCTCGCGCACCGAGACCTGAGCGCGCCCCGCGCCGGCGCGCGCCGCTTCCTGGTTCCGCCCGGCGCGCGCTCGTGAGCCCCGCGGTCCCTCGCACCCGGTCCGCGGCCGCCCTGAAGGGACCCGGAATCCCCCGGCACGCACGGGGGGAGGGGAGGGGCGGGCGCCGCGCGCAGCCCCTTGTCGCCGGGGCGAGTGGCGTCCCCTCTCGGCTCCCGAGCCGGGTCCCACGGGGCCACGAGCACATGCTGCTTTGTTTGGGTCGGCTCGACCACCAAGAGCAGGGCTCGCGCCAGGCTGTTCTGGTGGCGTTGATTGGCCGCCCTCCGTGGCCTGCCATCCGCCCCCTACCCACCCCCAGCTGAGGCTCGCGTACCGGGTCCTGTCCTTCCCAGGCCCAGGTCAGAAGTCCACAGCTGCCCCATCAATAATTATCCCGGGTTTGCTCCCTGGAGGGCGTTTCAGCCAGGACTGCTGCTTACCCCCCACCCCCGGGCGGAAAGCCTGAATGGACACAGCAAGAGTTTACATTCGCCCAGGCCAACGGAGACGTCCACAGTTCTAGAGTAGGGGGTGGGGAGGTGGGGAGTTTAAGGGGGAAAGCGGTGTCTGACACCATTTCCCTCCCTAGGGACTCTTGCTTGCTCCCACCAGTTAGAGCCACGGGGAGGAACTGACTGCTCTATTGAGAGGCAAGAATAAACACCATCACCTTTATAAGATCCAGGGGAAGGGGGTCTCTGAAAGCCTTTTCCATGTAATGGGGAGGGGGTGTGTTGTCTGAGAAGGCAGTCTGAGTCACCCACTCTCCTGTGGCTACATCTCTGGAGCTGGCCAGCCGTTTCCCTAGCAACCCTCCAAGGGCCAGCTCCAAAGCAAGGCATGTCAGATCTCCAGAAACCTAGCTGCAGGGACAGAAGGAGAAGGACCCCCGTCCCCCCCCCCACACACACACACAGAGCTTCCCTGCCTACAGTCTGAAAATCTTCATGTCAAGAGATGACCAAGATCTGCAAGGCCCCAAGTTCTCCCATAATCCTCCTATGGCAGCTCTCTTCCCAGCAGCCTTTCCTTCACCTCCAGAATAACACCAAGAACAAAGATCTTTGTGCCTGTAGCTGATCTCAACAGAGTTCTTCTCCCCCACCCAGGCAACTGCTTCTATCCCACACTTTGGGCCAACACCTGGCAAGGTGCTTTGCCCAGAATAGGTGCAGGGCACTTGGAGGCCAGAGCAGGAGGACAGGCTAGAGCAGGAAGCTGGACGGAAGCAGCAGGTCTGAGCTGTCTGGCACCTGACAATCACTGTGCAAGATGTTTTGGCACCCGAGAACACCACATTTCTCCTTCTTGTAAGTTTTCCTATCTGCACACGTGCTGTTCCTTCTACCTGGATTGTCATCCTGCCCTCCGGGTAGCTGCCCTTGGTCCAGGAGGTGAGAACCTCTTTCTTCCTGTTTACCACCACATGGGGCTCATGGCTCTATTATGGCACCTCTTATGTTGAAGGGCAATTTCTTGTTTACATGTGTCTCTACCCCTGATAGCACATAATATCCCATTTACCTTTAAATCCACCCCCATGCCCAGCCCAGAGCAGACACCAGATAAATGTTTGAGGAACAAACCCTACACTCTAGAATAGAAATGGAAACCAGGGGGACTGTGTAGTAATCAGGGGCAAAGAATCTAAAACCAGACTTGCTGTCAGCTCCCTGAGATGCGAGACCTTCAGTTTTTGGCCTTGATTTCCTCACTGTAATGTGGCAATACTCAAAGGACATACCTTGCAGCACTGTTGTCGGAATTAAGTGAGGTAATCCATGTAATCCATGTATACAGGTATAGGGCTTCGAATTACTTAAGCGCTATTGAGTTGTTAACAAACAGCAAAGGTTTGCACCCCTCTTGCTAGGACTGGTCAGGTCTAGAATTCCATCCAACCTCCTTGACTGCTAATGACCGATGGCCACAGGGGGCTAGTTCGAATGCTCTGGAGGGTGGAGCAGGTACACCTCTTTGTTCTTGCGTCTCACAGCACATCTTGGACTGACCACTGAGCACCAAGCTAGATCTGGCTGGCTGTGTGCACAGACATGAAGGACGGAATGATCTGGGTGACTACCTCAGCAAAACAAGAATGTTGTCAACCTGAGACAGGAAGGAAGGTCTAACACCTACCTTTCTCTACTTGCCAGTTCAGATGAGCTGAGACCCTCTTCTGTTGGGCCTCAGCCACACGGTTCCCTAGGTGGAGGGGACACTAGACTGGGCGATAATGAAGAAAGAATCCTAGAAAGAAAGATACTGAACAGGAAGCTGGGATCCAGAAAGCCCTACAGAGAGCCCACAGAGAAAGTTCCCAGAGCCATACCTACAGATGCAGTGACACTGCCTGGAAAGAGAGTTGGTCATCTCCTAGCTGACCATGTCCTGACCCAGAAAAGAAAGAGGCTTGAGGACAGCCCGGAAGTCTGATGGGCAGCCCTTGTCCATACATCTAACCTACTCTTACCTAGGGACTGACTCTAGCCTCCTTCCCTTGCTCTCAAGAACAAGCTTATGGCTACCATGGAGAAGAGACAACAGCTCCCTACTTCACACCTCCCTCAGCCTTGCCCAGCCACAGGGAGAATGTGAGGCCATTTTCTGGAAACATCATTGACACCACAACCATAATCCCCTCTAGTCAGAGACCCATCCTCATGTAGCTTCCCTCTCCAGAATGCTCTGAGCCCTGGGAATCAGCCTGTCCCTGGGTAACCACCAGCCACACAGAAGCCAAGGAAGAACGCTTGCGGGAGCTTCTCTTCTTTCCTAGTGGAATGACTCCTCCTTATTAAGACAATACAGGCAGTGGGCACTCAACAGATGGAAAGGCAGATCTCCAGATTTCAGGGACCTTAGGATGGAGATTTGTCTTGGGAGAGGCTCTGTTGATGCTAGGGCTTACCTCTGCCAGAGCGTGCGTGTTGAAAAAAGCCGAGTTTTTCAGTTCGATCTGGAGGGTGGAGCATGTACAAATCCCAGTTCTGACAACTTACCAGCTGTGGAAACTTAGTTAAAGTACTTCACTTAGTCTAAAGACCTCAGTTTCCCTCAGGTGTGAGTCATGGGAAGTAAAGTATACTATCTTTTGCAAATACATAGAATCTTTCTGGGATGCACCCAAGACCCGAGTAACTGTGGTTGCTCCTGCAGAGGGGCTCTGGGGGGACAGGAAAGGTGAAAGACTGACTCTTTCCCATTTTGAATCTTCTGAGTTTTATAGCAGGTGCTAGACTACCTATTAGAACATTTGGCAGGGGCGTGTGGCTGGTTCAGTCACAAGAGTATGTAACCCCTTGATCTTGGGGTCACAAGTTTGAGCCCCATGTGGGGTATAGAGATTACTTAAACAGATAAAACTTTAAAAATAAAGAAGTAAAACATACGGAAAATAAACTTTAAAAAAGAAAAAAGAGAAAGTGGAGAGACCCTGTTTGTGAAAGTAGCTAACCGTCATGCCTGGCTTGCAGAAGGTACTAGATAAATGCCCATTTACTCTTTCTTTCCCTCAGCTCAACCCCAGTCAGCTCTCTGGGCCAGGAGTGGGTAGCATGGGGGGCAAGGCGGAGGCAGGGAGATGGTATGTGAGTGATGGATGTGCAGGTTCTTCAGGACTCGCTTGGGAATTCTCACACACTCTCTGTCTTGCTCACATGCACCTCACTTACTTGGGCTCCCTTCCAGGCAGAACTAAAGGGGTGGCTCTCTGGAAAGCCAAAGGGGGCCCCAACGGCAGCTTCGCCTCCAGGGACAGTGTCACAGTGCCCTCTCCACCCAGAGCCCTAGGGCGGTGCTGGTGCTGCCGCATTATCCAGAGAGGACAGGACTGACCCAGAGGAGAGAGCAGAGTGTCGCTCTAGGCAGTGTCTTTCAGGCTTGGTGAGTGGGATTAAGAATTCAAAAGTTAACCCAGCAGCAGGCAAAGTTGAGGCTGCTGCTGCTGCCCTAAGCAGGAAAGCTGGTCAGTAGGACTAGAGAAGGCAGGGGCCAGGGTAGCAAAGGAGAGAGCCTTCTGGGTGCTGTGGGTCAGGATATGTGAAAGGGAAACAGGGGTCTTGTACTAGTGCGAGGGAACCCCTGAAGTGCGGGAGCATGGGGAAGCCCTGTCCTGTTTAAGGACCTTCATTAAGCCTTTATTATCAACCAGGCAGTGGAACACAGCCTTTCAGCAGCTAGTGAAGAGTCACAGGAGTGGCCTGCAGTTAGGATTGAGGGCTATAGGACAGCACTGGAGGAAATGTCCAGCTCTACTGGCCAAGGTCCCTGAATACCTATTATGTACTAGTTGCTGGGACTGAATCTTCACAGCAATCCTAGGAGTCAGGTCTTGCTGTACCCCTTTTTTTACACAGGTGGTGGTTCAGCCCAGAGAGGCAGACTCACCTGCCCAAAGCCACACAGCAGATCCAAGCTTTGCAGGTCCTGAGGACTCCAAAGCCTTGTGTTTTTCTCTACACCACCCTGACCCCATGATAGATGGGGCCCAGTCTTCATTTTGGCTTTACATCCCCCACTTGCTCTGGGTACTGTGGAGCCAATTTCAGAGGCTGGGAGCAGGGGAGTGGGCAGTGAAGGTGTGGGTAGGTTTGTGACATATTGAACCAAGGAACAATGAGAAACGGAGACAGGAGAAAGGAACCCCCTCTAGTCATAACAAAGGAAAGTGGCAGAGTGGTTGGGGGGGGCAGGCAAGGAGATGCCCAGTCCGCTCCAGAGGCAGATACTGGGCTCTGGGTACTGAGGTCAGGTACTGCGCTGGCTCAGGCACAAAAAAGATCTCTTGGTGTGGAAGAAGGAGAAAGGAGTGAGTAGAGGGGCCTGGTAGTCCTCGTGGAAGAGGATGAGAGCCAGACTTGACCCAGGGCTGCTTACGACAGCTGGCAGTCCCCCTCGGAGGCCCAGCTCTGTGCCACCTCTCCCCACGCCACCCCTAGGCTCCAAGGCCCTAGGCTCCAGGGCCTCCCCCTGCTGTGAGAAGGAAGAGCAAAGGTTGGGGTCCTCCCCATTCTCCTGACTGGGGAGGAAATGTGTGCTCAGCAGACATTGCAAACCCCTTCTCCTTGTCCCATAGGTGGCTCTCCCAAGGCAGGTGGCTAGGGCAGCCAGACCAAGGAAGGCAGGCTTTCCCTCCCACCCACCCAGTCAGGCCTGAGCCCCTCCCGCCCCTATTCCCAGAAACGGGGGAGAGTCACTGTGCCTCAGGCAGGATGGCTTGCCTTGTGTTCTCTTGGTAACTTCACTGTAAACTGACTTCCCTGAAGAGTGGTAGAGGACAAGGGACAGAGGCAGGAAGGGCAGACAGGCTTCATCCAGGATCCAGAAGCTCCTTCCCCTCCCCCAAATTTACACAGAATTACTCACTGCACACACACCCCTTCCCTAGGTCCTGTTCTGTCCTCAAGGACAAGAATGGATGCAGCCTATCCACAGGGAGGAACCAGGATAGAGAGACAGGGGAGAGGCAGGGACAGTGGCCTTGGGGTGCAGTATATGCTGAGTATGGCCAACAGCTCCCCTTCTCAGAGCTTTGGGGGTGGGGGCTGAGGCTGAGGCTGAAGAGGAGATAGAAAATCCCAGTAGAGGCAAGGTGGGGGAGAGCAGGGCAGTTAAGCCCAAGGGCTTCAGGTCTCCCTCTGTGGGCACAGAGATACTTCCTGGAATGCCTCCAGCTTTCTCTGGAAAGCTCTACACCCTACCCTGCCTCCCCTCTGCCCTCTGGCTCCCACACCCCAGGAACTCTCCTTGAAGAAGGTACTTAGAACAGAGGAAACAAAGACATCTCTGTACCCCCTCCCTCCACCCCCCGGGGACGGTTAGGTCAAGGTGACCTCAATCTGTTCTCCCCAAGGAAGGGGCATGAGCACAGCATTCTGGGCTAACCTGGTTGGCAAGGGCAGGCGAGAAATGGGACTCGAGATGATTCTTCCCTTCCTCCATCAGTTCAAACCCACCTTCATTTAATGCACAGGTCAAAGGAACCAGGGCACGGACTGGTGTTCAGATGGAGGTCCTTCAGCACCGTTACTGGCTAGCCCAGCCAGAGGAGACGTCTTCCTTCTGTGAGTGCGTGCTGGGGATGAGGGATGTCGGGAAGGCTATACTGAGACCTGCACGCGGGGCTGGGCCCCTTGGATCGTCGTGCCAGGTGGGCACTTACTGGCCAGCTGGTTGTGGACAGCTCTCCTTTCCCGGCTAATCAAATGCACCTCTGCCTGCCTTCAAGGTTGTTGCAAGGATTAGTTGAGTTAAAGGGTACAGCGATGTTTGTGTACCAATGGGCCATGATTCAGTTCAGGCTATGTCTTTAGTATGCTAACTACAAACTAGGCTGGGGATTATTACTATTCCTAGTAATATTTTCTGGTCTGTCTTCTTTGGGGGAATGCATTCCCATATGATTTTTATAATCCTTCCTCACTCCCCATGTAATGTTGTATCTTGGAATTGGGAATTGAGGAGCAATTAGCCGAGGTCAGCCTGGGACCCCAGCTCAGTCCAGACCCAAGGCAGTTTCTGACCTTCCTGAACTCCATCCCATAGGCCTCAGTTTTCTCCTCTATAGTCTGGGCCCCTAAAATCACTAGGGTGCTTTGTGGTGGGAAATAGCAGAGACCAAAGCAGGGGACTGAAAGCAAAAAGAAACCCCAAATTTTACATTTTCTAGGGAGTTGCGTTATCCAGAGCCACGACCACAGTCACCTCTGCCCCCAACCCAGCTTTGACACCCTTCCCTTCTCCACTCCCTTGGGTGGCCTTTGCCCATCCTGGGAAAGCTCCAAAGCTCCTCCTTCTCCCCATTGCATCGCAAAGGGAGGACAGAGGTACAGGGAAATGGGAGAAACCCAGACAGAATCAGAGAATCAGACAGAGACCAGAGACCTAGAGAGAAAGAATCAAAAGGAGGAGGAAATAAAAAAGCAAGAGGAGGCAGCAGGCAATGAAGGACACTGGGATTTAGAGCCTCAAACACAGAGGCCACATTGGGGAGAGAGCCAGAGTTAGCCCAGGGAGCAGCTGCAGCCACTGAACACAAGGTGGGGGGCACAGCACGTGACTCCCCGACGCTATGAGGGCACATCCATTTGGGCCAACCCCTCCAGTGTGGTTCACTGGCACCTTAGTCCTAGTTTCTTTTAGTACCCAGGGCTATCCACCTTCTAGCCAAGCCCAGCCCAATCTAGCTAGATGTTTGGTGGATACAGCTGCCAGCTGGAGCAGCAGGTCCCTACAGGCCCTGGGGAGCAGGCTGGAGAGGTGGCTGCCTGAAAGCGGACAGGCAAGGCTCCCACTCCAGACTTGCCACCCTCATGTCACCTTCTCCAGATGCCCAAAAATGGGTGCATGGCAAGTGTGGCCCCCTGCCTTCCAGATGGGGCTCAGAGGACTTGGAATCCAAGGACTCTCCTCCCAACCACTGCCTTACCCATCTGCTGGAAGCAAGAGGCTGGAGACCACAAACCCTCCGTCTTTCCATGGGTTTACATCTGCCATTGACAGGTGGTGTGACCCTGGCCAAGTCATTTCTTCTCTCCAGTCTCTGTTGCCCATTTTGTAAAATCATCCTTACAGGTCCTTCCAGCTCTGACACTTGACTCTCATTCCAGGTGACCTAGCTCTGTGTTTCTGGCCCTCCTCTGCCAAATGAATTGCCGGAAGTGAGGAAAGAAGCGAGGGAGAGGCCATGTGCTTCCCCCTCTATGAGACTAAGAGAATGCAGCCGTGTGCGAGACCCAGAGATCCCAGCTTCTGGGGCTGGAAACTTGGCTTTTTCTCTGAAGGAAAAAGAACGAAAGTGGGGAAGGTACTGAGGGGCAAGAAGGTGGGGGAGGAACGGGAGGGGGGAGGGGATGCAGAGAAAAGGGTAGATCCAAGAAGGCATAGGGAGGGAGGCAGATGAGAACGATTCCCCCCAGGACACATGGTCCTAGCCCAGCAAGGCCCTCCCTTGGTGCTGCCAATTCCAGCTGCCAGGCAGAGGGGAGGCCCAGAGGAGAGGGAAGCTGGGCAAAGGGGATGGAAGGCTTCCAGCCCAGCCTTGCCCAATTCAGCAGGCCGTGTAGGGGGCTTTCAGGGAGGGGGTTGTGACCCAGGCAAGGCTCAAGGAGGGCGTGCCCGGCTCTGGCAAGGCCTTCCAGGCAGCTGTGAATGTGTAAGGTTTTAAGACAGCCTTTCTGAAGGTAGGACCAGCCTCAGATGGGACTGGACCCGGCGAGCAGTGGGTGGGCAGGATCATTTAGGGATCATAGTCTGCAGACCAGGCCATAGATGCCCCCTGTGTGACCCTGGGCAAGCTCCTTCCCCTCTCTGGACTTCCATTTCTTATCTGTAAAATTTTGGGGAGGGATTTGAAACTTCAGACTGCCAAGGTTCTTTCCTGTTTCCACTGCAGGGGCGAGTGCAGGGTGGTGGGAGTGATGGAAGGTGGAGCCCTGGTGGTGAGCTGCCTTCTCTGGAATCCCCAGTCTTTCCCCTCCCTACCGCTTTGCCTCTGAGGTCACAAAAGCTGTGTCCCCAACCCACAGAAACACACACACACACACACACACACATTTACATTTACTTTTTTAATCTAGACACTCAAAGGATGACAAACGCAGAGCTGGAAGTCATCTCCAGCTAGTCCAACTCTCCCCTCCTCCCTTTTTACAGGTGAGAAAACTGAGGCCTTGGTTTGGGATTTCCAGAGGCCGGGGTTTCCCGGCTCTCCCACCCCCGTATCCCCCACCCCAACCCGGCCACTCCAGCGCCTGCTGCCCGACGGTCCGCGGCTCGCGGGCGAGGGCTGCCTGGGACTCCCGGGGGACCCCGCCGTCGGGGCAGCCCCCAAGCGCGGCGCCGCCCAGCCTCGCCGCTAGGGGCCCGGCCGCGGCCGCTGCGCACTCACGGGGGGAGCCAGCGACCGAGGGCGGAGGCAGGGAGGGAGCGACAGAGGCTGGGAGGGGTGTTGGCGAGAGCTCGCGCGCTGTGTATGGTCTATCGGAGGCAGCTGACCTTCGAGGAGGAAATCGCTGCTCTCTGCTCCTTCCTGTAGTAACAGCCGCCGCCGCCGCCGCCGGAGCCCAGGCCCGGAGCGAGAGCCGCGGGGCGGACAGCCGGCCCCGTCGCCGGACGGCTCGGCGCCACCAGGTGGGTGGCCCGCCAGTGGGTCCCGAGCCGCGCGCGCGGAGATGGGGCACTCGACTCCCACCTCGGGCCCGCGCGCCCCGGGGCTCGGAGCCCGACGGCCGGCGGGGGCGCGGGGACCGGTGTGCGGGACCGAGAGGGAGCTTTGGCTTCCGCGCGGGGCGCGGGACGCGGGACACTGGACGCGGACGCGGGGAAGAAGCCGAGAGTGGGCGCCGTCCCCGCCCGCGGGGAGCAGGGGGCGCTGTCGGGCCGGACAGTGGGAGAACGCGGGGGTCCGGCTGGGGCGGGGGGAGGCTCCGAAGAGGCAGCCTCTGTCTTCCCAGCCCTCCCTCCTCAACCCCCTCCAGCCACGTGCCGGCGGGGACCGAGCCGTTCCGTGGGAGCCGTCGGTGCCCTAAGTTTGGGCTGGAATAAACCTCCACCCCCCGCCTCCCGCCCAGAAATTGGGACTCGGGGCTCCGGGCTGGGCGGGGGACCGGGGTGGGGGTGGGTTCTTGCAGCCCTCCCTAGAGGGCCCGTGGGCCTCCGCGTCAAGTTTCTCTTTCAGTTTTCTAGCTGTCCCCCCTCCGGGGAAGCCCCGGTGGGGCAAGGGGAGAGGAAGAGGGGGAGGGCACCTGACTTTCAAGAGCCCCTCCCCAAGCCTTAGCGGGTTCCTTGTTGGAGGGCAGGGCGGCCTTCCCCTCCTCACGGCCTTTCTTCCCGCAAAGGAAAGCGTGTCTGTGGGAGGGGAGGAGCCTGGCCTGACCGCCGTCCAGGGACGGGTGGGCATGGTAGGGCCAGAGACGGGCGCAGCCCTCGCTCCTGTCGAGGAGAATCCTCTGCAGCCCTCTGCTCGCCCTAGGTGAACGGACATGGCGGGCTGGATCCAAGCCCAGCAGCTGCAGGGAGATGCGCTGCGCCAGATGCAGGTGCTGTACGGGCAGCACTTCCCCATCGAGGTTCGGCACTACTTGGCCCAGTGGATTGAGAGCCAGCCATGGTAAGTCCCCTGCCCTGGGCGATCATCTGCGGGGGCCTTACCACAGGCCCTTTGACCTTTAGCGCTTCTCTGTGTTTTGGTGTGATTCTAGCCCTTTCTGCCCCTCCTGCAGAAGGGGTGGTGTCCCTGGGAAAGGGGAACAGGGAAATGGGACTTTGGGAAGGGAGGGGGTGTTTCTAGACCGTGATGCCTGTGGAGTTGCCCAGAACAAGTCTTGTGGGCTCTGGAGTGCCCTTGGTCTGGAGCCTGGGATTTCCAACTCCCTCTTGGTGCCTGACCTCCTTGCCCAAGGAGACGCCATGGTAGTCTTCTCTCCCCTGCCCTGCCCCCAAGGGATGCCCTCGACCCGGAGAATCCCCAGGACCAAGCCCAGGCCTCCCAGCTCCTGGAGGGCCTGGTGCAGGAGCTGCAGAAGAAGGCGGAGCACCAAGTCGGGGAGGATGGGTTCTTACTGAAGATCAAGCTGGGGCACTATGCTACGCAGCTCCAGGTGGGTGTGAACACGGGCTCATCTGCAGGAAAGCAGTGTCTGCCTTTTCTTTTTTTTTTTTTTTTTTTTTTTTTTAAAGATTTTATTTATTTATTTGACAGAGGGAAATCACAAGTAGGCAGAGAGGCAGGCAGAGAGAGAGAGGAGGAAGCAGGCTCCCCGCTGAGCAGAGAGCCCGATGCGGGACTCGATCCCAGGACCCTGAGATCATGACCTGAGCCGAAGGCAGCGGCTTAACCCACTGAGCCACCCAGGCGCCCCTGTCTGCCTTTTCTTTCCAGCAACCGAACCCCTGGGTTTTTTCCTGGCCTGGTCACTGACTCACCGTGTGACCCTGAGCTGATCGGTAACTTTTCTGCTCTTCAATTTCCCCCACCCCCTCTTTCTAAATCAGACCTGTCAGATTCCTTGAGCATGCTACAAAGCGAAGGGTGAGGTATGTTTGTCACCAACAGAAGGGAGTTGGGTGAAGTGGCATTCGAAACAGATCAAGCGAAAGGGATGGAGGTAGATTGAGTCAAGAGTCCTTTGTTTGACAAAGGAAGACTGAAAGCTCCTAGAAATGAGGAATGAGGCAAGCAGACGTCAGGACTCTCTTAAAGGTGGGAGAGCTGTGGAAGTCAGGTGGACAAGGAGCAGAATTGCCCTGGAGGCAAGAGCTAGATAGAAGAGCATTGAATGAAGGATGTAGTTGTACAGTTGTGCCTTCTCCTTCTCTGTGGGGGGTAGGGGAGGTACCAGGGATGATATAGGGGAGAGAGGAGGTTTTTGTGGAAGAAGGAAAGGGGTGTGGGTGGTAATCACAAGTCAAGCATTTATTGGAACTTACTTGTATTCCTCACAGAACCCTTCTTAAATACAAGCAGCAGGGTGCCAGGGAGATAAAAAGTCCATCACAGAAGAGGGAGGAAAAAGGAGAAAGCTAGGAGGAAGAGGAAGGCAAAATAGGAACCCAAGGCCAGGGCAACAGTAGAAAGTACCTTGGCCTTGGCATTGGATTCTCCAAGTCTTGAGTCATCTGCTCAGTTGTTTGCTTCTGGACAAGTACTTAACCTTTCTGAGCATCAGTTTTCTCACCTGCAAAATGGGGCTGATAGTTTCTGTGGACTTCAGGGAATCTGTGCTCTGAAAGTCAAAGGAGACAAAGTAGATTGGAGGAGCTTTGGAAACTTTGGAAACTGGGTTTCTAATGCACTGCAAACCACGTATGAAGAGCTGGGTAGAGGGGAATCGAGTCAAGGAGGGATAGAGGTGTCTGGTGACAGTTCCTGAGGTTTCTTGAGGAAAGCTGAGGCAGAAGGTAGAGGAGAGGAAGTTGGGGGGGGGGGTGCCACATGGCACCATGGGGGGCCATGATGGGAAAGTCAGGAGGCCAATTGTAACTGCTATTGGATTCTTTCAGAACACGTACGACCGCTGTCCCATGGAGCTGGTCCGCTGCATCCGACATATTCTGTACAATGAACAGAGGCTGGTGCGAGAAGCCAACAATGTGAGTGTCCCGTGGGTGTGGGGAGAGGAGCTGGGAAGTCCTTCTACACGCCTTTTTCTGCAGACAAAACTGTATTCTATAAATGCTGACAAGAGAGCACCAAGGAGATAAGGGACATGGGCAAGTGTGAGAAGCAACAGCACATGGTAGTTACAGTCCCTGTACCTTCTCTTCAGGCCCTGGCTTCCGGCCCCCCTGCTCAGTCACTTACTAGCTGTGTGACTTGAACAAGTTACTTAACCTCACTGAGCCTCTGTTTTTTCAGTTGTAAATGGGGCTAGTAACAGTATCTTCCTTATAGAGTTAGTGTCAGGGTTAAATGAGATACTGTGTGGGCCACAGATAGACAAACAGACTAATGAAACAGAAAAGGAAGCCCTATACACACACACACACACACACCCTGCAAATTCAACCCTCATTAGACCTGGGATCACAAGCCACCAGGGAGAAGAAGTATTTGGCGTTTAATAAATGGTGCTAGGGTTGAAGGGAGAAATGTTCTCTGGTGGTGTCTGTGAGGGGAGGTGGAGTTGAGGTCTGGGTTGGAAGAGAACCCTGGTCAGTTCCAAGAGGTGAGGTCCAGAGAGGCAGGAAGGGACTCATCCCCCAAGCTCTCTAATCATGAAGGCATTGAACATCTGCTTGAACAATGGGACAAATATTATCTTATCTAGAGTAAAAGCAAGATGAATTTCCTTTTTTTTTTTTTTTTAAGATTTTATTTGTTTATTTGACAGAGATCACAAGTAGGCAGAGAGGCAGGCAGAGAGAGGGGGAAGCAGGCTCCCTGCTGAGCAGAGAGCCTGATTCGGGGCTTGATCCCAGAACTCTGGGATCATGACCTGAGCCAAAGGCAGAGGCCTTAACCCACTGAGCCACCCAGGCACCCCACAAGATGAATTTCATAAAGTGGCCACACATGGGTAAAGACCACAGAATAGTGCCCAGAACATATTTATTTATTGCAGTGGATGCTGATTTCAGGAATTTTACAGTTCATTCAGTTAACATGTATGGAGGTCCTGTGGTGTCTGACACTGGGCTAGGACTGGACAAACAGACCAAAGCCTGGTCCCTACCTAAAAGGGATTCAAGCAATGATAGATTCTCTAGGAGTGAGTAGGGGTGAGCTTGGTACTAAGGGGGCATATTTGGAAAAAGTACCCAACTCAGACTAGGGCAGCCTGGCAGGGGAATGTCTTGAGGACAGGAGTGTCTAAACAGGGGGGAAAGGGGAAGAAGGAAAGGTGAACAAAAGGAACAAGAGTATTATATGTGTGGGCAGGAAGGCAGGAACCATCTGAACACATCTGAAGACCTGTAAGGGGTCAGTGATATTGGGGAGAAGGGAGCCAGTTGGGGAGCCCCAGTGGGTAAAGCCAGAGAGGAGGCAGAAGCCAGGTCACAAAGAGTCTTCTGGGAAAACTGTTGTAGCCCTTGACTTGTTGCCACCACAGAAGTATCTGTAAACATACAAATGAATTCCACTCCAGTTAAGAAATACATGTCTAAAATAAAATAAAAGAAAAGAAATACATGTCTACAGCATACGTGTTGTCATGGTCACGAGGAAAATCGTTCCTTCTCCAAACCATCAGGCTGTTCTTGAAAACCTCTGACGTGCTACCCTTTGGGGATTTTGTGGCATACAAGACAGACAAGGTTCTAGCACTTGAGAGCTTATCCTAGTGCGTGGAGGCAGACAAGATAGAAATAAAAACATAAAGGAATAAGACACTTTCAGATAAGGGTGTGGCTATTTGAAATTGGCCCATCAGAGAAAGCCAATCTGGAAAGGTGCCAGTTGAAATGCCAGCCTTAGGAAGTTTTGGTGTTAGAATGTTCCAGAGAGAAGGAACAACAAGTGCAAAGGCCCTGAGGCGGGAACATGTTTGTGTATTCAAGGAACGGAAAGTACCTGGTGTGCTTGGGCAGCAGTCATGCTGGGGAATGGTGGAGGTAGGCAGAAGCTCTCCGCTAGAGCTAGGGAAGGAGTTTGGATTTTATTCTGAGAACAGTTTACTGGACAGGCCCTGATGACTGACTCTCAGCCAGTTGTGGAAGTAGTAGATCAGACTGGGTCACTTAAATGGCCTTACTTATACCTCCCCTGTAACTTTACTCAGTTACAAGAAGGTCTTGAGTGAGGACACAGATGATGTGTGTTCACACAGCCTTGTTCCCTGCTGTGTCCCCAGCACCTTACACGGTCCATGGCATCAGGTCGATGAACGAATGTGGAACAAGGGGTCACGATCATTAGTCTGCAAACCCAGATAACCCCTGGCTGTGCTGAGTTCTACTCTCCAAAGAGGGCTTAGATGGAC
This sequence comes from Mustela lutreola, assembly GCF_030435805.1. Classification (NCBI taxonomy): domain Eukaryota; kingdom Metazoa; phylum Chordata; class Mammalia; order Carnivora; family Mustelidae; genus Mustela; species Mustela lutreola. Next base: position 19,979,532 of record NC_081304.1, on the reverse strand, counting down.
CCTGTTTGGGTGACTCTGGTGGAGGCCAGAGCTACCAACAGAAGTTTCCCCTATCCTTTATGAAGTTGCCATAATCTGCCAGGTCCCTTGTGTCCCCCTCCTTTCCAACTCCATACCAGTTCCAACCCGTGCTGCCTGCACTCTCCCTCTGCTATGTCCCCAGGGGAATTCTCCAGCTGGGATCCTGGTTGACGCCATGTCCCAGAAACACCTCCAGATCAACCAGACATTTGAGGAGCTGCGGCTGGTCACACAGGACACAGAGAATGAACTGAAGAAGCTGCAGCAGACCCAGGAGTACTTCATCATCCAGTATCAGGAGAGCCTGCGGATCCAGGGTGAGGCCCGCACGACCGAGGTGGTGTGTGTCACGAGGCCAGGAGTGAGGACCACTCTGTGTGCTCCTGCAGGGTCTGGGCTGTGTCTGTGTCTGTCTCCACAGAGCCTTACCCAAAGCTCTGGAGAAGTAATAGTTCTTACTGAGCTCCTGCTGTGGGCCAGACCCCAAGCTCAGCCCTTTGCGTGCATTTTTCTTTTCTTTTGCATGCATGCTTTTTCTTTTTTTTTTTTAAAGATTTTATTTATTTACTTGACAGAGAGAGATCACAAGTAGGCAGAGAGGCAGGCAGAGAGAGAGGGGAGGAAGCAGGCTCTCTGCCAAGCAGAGAGCCCGATGCGGGACTCGATCCCAGGACCCTGAGATCATGACCTGAGCTGAAGGCAGCGGCTTAACCCACTGAGCCACCCAGGCACCCTGCATGCATGCTTTTTCAATCCAGACTTTACAATAGTCCCAAGAAGTAGGTAGCTGTATTATTCCTATTTTGTAGATGGTTCTAGTTATGTGGCCTGGATTGCATATTATAAGTTGCAGAACCAGATCTCAACTAGAGATAATGTCGTAAAATCCCAGTACTTTACTAAACAACATTCTCCCCCTGATTGTAGGTATTCAGTGAGTATCTCAATGATTGGATGAACACAGACAAAGTGTTCCCCACTCAGAGGGAGGACTTAGGTGGGGAGTCTTCTGGTTGAACCAGGCTGGGGAGAGGTGGGACTCCAGAAATGCCCCTTCTTGAGCCTCCCCGATAGGAGATGGAACTGGGAAGTGGAGGTGACAGTGAAACATTGTCCTGTCTCCTAGGTCTGTAGTTAGCCAGTGGCTATTGTGATAAGTGTGTGGGGAAAGAAAATTTAACTCAGAGCATATTAACTCCCAGTACAATTTGAGGAGTCTTGAGACCTGGCGCATCGTCCCCCAACTCCAGACTGACCCCAGAGGTGTTCCATCCCATCCTCTGGAGAACAGGAATTGTCAAGCTGCCTTTCCTTTTATTCTTCTTTCTCTGGCTTCTTAAGGTAAAGCCGTAGGCCATTGACTTTAGACCTTTCTTCTTTTCTGATACATATTTTCAGAGCTTTAAATTTCCCTCCGAGCAACGCTTTAGCTGCATTTCATGATTTTAACGATGCTGTATATTCATTATTATTCAGTTTTGAAATTTCTTTTCTGAATAATTATTTTGTCCACACATTATTTAGGAGTATATTGTTTAATTTCCAAGTATTGGGGTTTTTCCCCTTTTATGTCATACTGTTATTGATTTGGTTTGCATTTTATTATTGAATTCCACCATTGTCAGAGAACATACTCTAAATGATCTCAGTTCTTTTAAATTTATTGAGACATGTTTTATGGCCCAGTGTATACTGTATCTTGGTGAATGTATCTTGTGGACTTCAAAAGAGTGCATGTCTCACCATTGTTTCATTTAAAAGTAGCAATTTTAAGTTAAATAATGTTAACATAAGAAAGTTTTACTAAAAAAGTCACCCAAACCAACGTCTGTATTTTCCAAAACAAAGTTTAGTAAGAAGCATTGCTTTAGATTTTTACATATCTCTTTAATGTGAGGCTTAATAGGAGATACCTAGGTCTTGCTTTCTTTTTTTAAAAGATTTTATTTATTTATTTGACAGAGATCACAAGTAGGCAGAGAGGCAGGCCAGGGTGGGTGGGGGAAGCAGGCTCCCCGTTGAGCAGAGAGCCTGATGCGGGACTCCATCCCAGGGCCCTGGGATCATGACCCGAGCAGAAGGCAGAGGCTCAACCCACTGAGCCACCCAGGCGCCCTGGGTCTTGCTTTCAATCTACTATGATATCACATATCTTGAAACCTTTAGAAAATGTCACTGTATGTCTATAAGAGATTGAAAGAGAAAAAGGCGAGTAAGGTCTTCTGTCCTCATAAAAACAGTTTTGACTTTGTAGGCTGCCAGTAGAGTTCTTGAGAACCCTCTAGAGATCCCTAGTCCACACTTTGAGAACCACTGTGATCTCAGTCTTGATTGATTGATTGATTGATTGATTTCTTTTTTTTTTTTTTTTTACCTAATTGTTCTATCAAATGGTGAAAGAGAAGGACCAAAATCTCCTATTATATTGTGGAATTGTCCGCTTCTTATTTCTGTAAATATTTTGTGTATTTTGAAGCTTTGTTATTAGATGCATATAAGTTTATGATTATAATATCTTTCTGATTGACTGATACCGTAATAACTATGAAATGCCCTTCTTGATCTCTGGTAATACCTTTTGCTTTGAAGTCTACTTCAGCCTTCTTATTCTATATAGCCACAAGGCATCTTGATAACATGTTTTTTAAATTTAAAATGTGGATACCATATCACTGATTCTTGCTTTTATGAGTATTCTGACAATTTCTGCTTTTAATAGAGATGTTTAGTCCACTAATATTTAACATACTATTTAATACAGTTGCACTGGGATCTACATTTTAATGTTTATTTTCTGCTTTCTCCCTAAATTTTTAATTATTTTCTTCCATTCCTCCCTTTTTAAAACTATTTGAATTTTTTTTTAGAATGCTGTTATGCTGTTTTACTTCTTTTTAAGATTTATTTAGTTATTTACTAGAGAGAGAGAGAGAAAGAGAGAGCATGCGGGGTTTGGGGCAGGGGGAGAAGGAGAGAAGCAGACTCCCGGTTTAGTGCAGAGCCCCATGCAGGGCTCTATCTCAGGACCCTGAGATCATGACCTGAGCAGAAATCAAGAGTCTGATGCTTAGTTGGCTGAACCACCCAGGTGCCCCTATGCTGTTTTAATTTAACTATTTAAGTTCTCCTCACCCTGCTCTGTCAGTGTTTCCCATACTCTGAATTCCTCAACGCATTGCCAGAATCATAGTAGGTGTTAAGTAAATGTTGGTGGTATGATTCTAGCATGTCTTCCTCTGAATCCATCTTGGACTGACCCCAGAGAAAGGGTGGACCTCTTCGTAGATTAAGGAACAGGAGAATTCAGGCTGTCGGGTTTTTGGTTTGTTTGTTTGTTTTAAGATTTTATTTATTTATTAGAGAGAGAGAGAACATGTGAGGGGAGGAGCAGAGGAAGAGGGAAAAGCAGACTCCCCATTGAGCACAGAGCCTGTTGCAAGGCTCTTTCTCAAGACCCTGAGATCATGACCTGCCTGAGCAAAAGCCACACGTTCTGCCCCAGGCTGTCAGTTCTAACCCCAGTCTTTGATGGTTGATAGTACTTCCAGTCCCCTTCTTGGGTTTTCTGTTTCCTATTTATGGGTTTGCATTAGATTCTGCTTTGGGTTTCTACCCATCATGCAATGTCAGTTCAGTCTCCTTTATCAAGTTGACTCATCAGAAACAGACTATTGTTCTGTTTGTGCAAGAGAAGGCTCAACTCCCTCCAGTGGAGCAGAGAATTGCCTCCCATCTCCTGACCTCCCTTCCAGAAGCTTCCACAAAGTGCCAGGAGAGACCTAAGTGGGTCACTGGCCTTAGGGAGGTTGGGCCCAGGTATGGGGATCACCAGCACCCCCTGTGGGTGGCAGGATTTCTGAGGTGGCCTCAGACTACTCTGCTGTGTGCCACGGCTGGACGGTAGTCTTCTCTCTCAGTCCCCAGTCATGGGATCAGAACCGTATTTCTAGTTCTCCTCCAGTGCTAGGGTTTCCCGGGCTGTCTTGAGTTGCTTTCGTCTGTCCCAGCTTGTGTGTCCATGAGGCAGGGCCTCGGTCAGTGTGACATGGCCCTTGACCACAACATGCTGATGCTCCCATCTCCTTGTCTCAGCCCAAGTGAGGACACTGGGATACTCAGCAAGACGCTGGGCAGGCCGTGATAATCCCAGCGTGGAGGACAGTGGTTACCTTTGGAGGCTGGGATGGGTTGGCAAGCAGGGAAGGACGTACAGGTGGCTTTCCTGTGGTTTCTTCAGCTGGGTTATAATACACAGATGTTCCTTGCATCACTCTTTCTACCTTCCCTGGGTCTGAAGTATTTCATAATAGATTTTTGGTAAAATGGTAGGGAGGCCTCCCTGACTCCCACTTTGTGCCATGGATGAGAGCCCCACGCTAGCGTGGAGAGAAGCTGCCTCCCTGTCCTGAGAGAATCTTGCTGTTTCTGTGTTGCTGCCAGTGGGCGCTGGACATTCCCTTCCTCTCGCCACCTTCTCCTTCTGTCCCTGTGTGTGCCTGTCTGTGCCTCTCCATCTCCTTCTGGTTGGTCCACTGAGCTCACGGTCACCCAGCCTGGACAAACCAACATGTTAGGCCCCTGCCAGCACTTGGAGAAACCCCTTGTTCCAGAGGAGAGGCTGCTGGGCTCCTGGGGGGGGACAGAGCCTGTGGGGCGGGGACTTCCCTAGGCGGTCCTTCTGTGGCGGTGGGACTGAACAGCCCTTTGTCTCTGGCACCCTGTAACCTGCACTGGAAACCACTGCCCAGGAAGGACCAGCTCTGACCTTCAGGGTCCACGAGCTGGGAGATTCCTTGAGCCTTTGGGGGATCATCCCTTATTTATTCCTTGTCGACTCACTGAAGCAGGGGCCAAGATTCTCCCATTTTGCACATGGGTAAACTGAGGCCCAGAAGAGGGAAATGATTTGCCCGAGGTTCCCCAGTTAGTAAACGGTGAGGGCACACATCGAACCAGGCAGCAAGGCTCCACGCTGGACCCCCGTGTGGCATGAGGAGGTCTGGGCAGGCAGCTGTGTAGACTAAGATGGGAAGGGAGGCCTCAGGGGGCTGTGCCCCCAGGCTTCCATCTGTACAGTCCCTAAAGGTGAGATCACAGTTGAGAGGCCAGGGCCCAGAGCCCGCTCAGGTCTGGCTCCCTTGGCTGCTGGAGCCCCAAGTAGCCATCGGTCCAATGCTGGGCAGACCCTCAGGGCCTTGCCTCCAGAACAGGTATTGGTGTTCTACTGGGCTTCCTGCAGGAAGCCAGGAAATGATGGTCGCGGGTGTCCCATCGCCTCTTCTAGCTCAGTTTGCCGGGTTGGCCCAGCTGAGTCCCCAGGAGCGTCTGAGCCGGGAGACTGCCCTCCAGCAGAAGCAGGTGTCCCTGGAGGCCTGGCTGCAGCATGAGGCCCAGACGCTGCAGCAGTACCGCGTGGTAAGTGCAGTCTGCGTCCTCTGCTCCCAAGCATGCAGGCCCACATCCCGGGCCATCCGGGGAGCCCGAGAGAGGGCTAGGGCCGGGAGGAGAGCGGGACCCTGGAGAGCTGGAGGCCAGAACCTTCTTTCCTGTGGGGAGCATGTGAGGCAGAGTGGGTTTGGGAGAGGGGAGGGCCTGTGCCCAAGGCCTGGTCCGAGCCCTGCCTCCCGAGTGAGGGCTGTTCTGTGGGATCCCAGAAGAGCCTGCTGTCCCCACCTGCCTTCAGGAGCTGGCTGAGAAGCACCAAAAGACCCTGCAGCTGCTGCGGAAGCAGCAGACCATCATTCTGGACGATGAGCTGATCCAGTGGAAGCGGCGGCAACAGCTGGCAGGGAACGGAGGGCCCCCCGAGGGCAGCCTGGACGTGCTGCAGTCCTGGTAATGGTGTTTGGGGGTGGCTGGGGGCAGGGGCGCTGCTTCTGGTGACTCCTTGAGCAGTCAGCTCTCTGTGCTGCAGCAAGGCTTAGTTCACCGAGGGTTCTGGCTCCTGATGCCGGCTTTGGGGCCCCCGTCATGTGCCCTGTGCCCAGGAAGGGAGTTCCTGTGCTGGGGAGGGGACAGGGCTGGGTATGCAGAGTGAAGCCTCAGGCAGAGCGGACCGGTTCCGGGGTGCTGGTCCCGCGCAGCTCTGTGTTCCTGAAAGGCGGGGGGCACTCTGCTTTGGGGTCAGGAGTGGTGGCTGAGGTGCAGAACCTTCCAGGAGGAGGGAGGAGCTGGGTCTTGGGGCGTTCTCCCCAGACTGGGGCCTCTCGGCCTCGAGCCTGGGGTGTGGGGTGATACCATTGTCCTCCCGGTGGCCTGGGGTTCCCGTGCAGGTGTGAGAAGTTGGCCGAGATCATCTGGCAGAACCGGCAGCAGATCCGCAGGGCTGAGCACCTCTGCCAGCAGCTGCCCATCCCCGGCCCAGTGGAGGAGATGCTGGCTGAGGTCAACGCCACTATCACAGACATCATCTCAGCCCTGGTGACCAGGTGATTGCTGCCTCCAGTACGTCCAGCTCCTGGGTGGTTGGCGTGGAGCAGGCGGGGGTGCTCTGCCCACCGGGGTTGTGGTAGGGAGGCTCTCGTTGGAATCCTTGTCTCTTTTGCCTTGGGTCCCCATCCCTCTCTGTCCTCAGTTGCAGTGGCTGCTTGGTGTTGACCTTGCCCAGTCTCTGTTGTGGACGCTCCATGGACTACCCTTGTCCGCCCCCCAGCTTGGGCCAGCTGCTGAGTCATGTCACTGCCTCCCCTCCCACCACCTCTTCTGACTCTCGGTGTCCTCTCTGGGAACAGGAGCTGTGCCGTGTGCCCTTCCTTTGCCTGCCGAGCCCCGGTAGCCTCCCCACGTCTGTGGGCAGACCCTGTCCCCTGAGTCAGCATCATGTGTGGTCTGGTCCCTTGTGTCCCCGCAGCACGTTCATTATTGAGAAGCAGCCCCCTCAGGTCCTGAAGACCCAGACCAAGTTTGCAGCGACGGTGCGCCTGCTGGTGGGCGGGAAGCTGAACGTGCACATGAACCCCCCCCAGGTGAAGGCCACCATCATCAGCGAGCAGCAGGCCAAGTCGCTGCTCAAGAACGAGAACACCCGCAAGTACGCGTTTCTCTCTGCTCCCTACGGTCTGGACTGGGAGTGCCTGTCTGTTCTGTACCTAAGGTTCTGGGTGATGGAGGCAGCTCAGCCTCCCTCCCTACAGCCGTGGTGCAGTGTCTCTCCGGTTCTTTCTGTCTGTCCTGGGATACACGTTGTGCTTCTTGACATGTAGTAGGTCAACATGGATTGCACTGTTGGCTTGTTCTGGTAACTGTGCTAATCCCTGGGACAGAGCTGCAATCCACACCGTACTTGGCTCTGTCTTCTTCGCCTAGCCCCCGCAGAGCTAGCAGTGGTCATGAGAAGGGGAGTGTGCACCAGGGGAGACAGAAGGCACCGTGGAAGTGGGTCGCGCTGGGGGCGGGGCAGAATGACAGTGTCAGGTCGTGGGATGAATGGGAGCAGCTAGGGAGAGCGTGCGGGGGCGGCCGGGGAGACTCTCAGATAGAAAACATGGGCCTTATCCGAAAGGAGAGTGTAGGAAAGATGACTGTGGCTGGAGAACCCAGGGTGGGATCCGGGGATCAGGGCAGGCCCGCACGAAGGATGCAGTGAATGAGGGAGTGACTGGGTGAAGTGGGAGACTGGGTCGTGTGTATTGAGAGCCTACTGTGGCATCTGGGAATAGGATGATAAAGAAGCCAGAGAGGTTCTCCTGTTCTTAGAGCTTACATTTTGGCTGGGGAAGGAGACAGTTCTATGCTTGTGGTAATCCTGCAGTGTCAAAAAGCGATAGACTCTAGAAAGAAAATGAAAACAGTGACATCATGGCATCCAGATAGATGTTACCTCACCACGTGAGGGGCCACAGAAGGCCTTTCTGAGGAGATGTTTGAGTTGAGACCTAAACAAGAGGGTTCGGGGCACCCGGAAGAGCGGGTGCCCAAGTCCTGAGGTAGCACCAAGTTTGCGTGTTTGGCAAACAGATAAGGCGGCCTGGATTGCTTGTCCTGAGTGAGGGGAGAGGAACCCAAGAGGCCAGGGAGCCAGGCTGGGTTTGACCCCAGGGTCCTTGTAGGCTGTGGTCATGGTTATTATTTTTTTTTCATTTTTTAAAAAATTTATTTATTTGACAGAAATCACAAGTAGGCAGAGAGGCAGAGAGGGGAAGCAGGCTCCCTGCTGAGCAGAGAGCCCAATGCGGAGCTCGATCCCAGGACCCTGAGATCATGACCCAAGCCGAAGGCAGAGGCCTTAACCCACTGAGCCACCCAGGCGCCCCTGGTCATGGTTATTATTTTAGCTGCACCAGAAGCTGTCAGAGCCGAAGGCCCCTGCATCAGTCTCAATGCCGACAGAATTGTTAACCTAATGATAGAGACCCAGAGCCCACCCTTGAAGACTTTGCTTTACACTCAGGCCTGAGACATGGAGAGAGAGAGCACGAGCAGGGAGAGGGCAGAGGGAGAACCAGAGGGGAGAGGGGCAAGCAGACTCCACACTGAGCAGGGAGCCCCACGCAGGACTTGATCCTGGGACCCTGCAATCACAACCTGAGCCAAAATCAAGAGTTGTCCACTTACCCGACTGAGCCACCCAGGCGCCCAGAGGGGAACACTCAAAGGGGAAGGGGGAGGGGCAGCTTCTCATGGCTGGGCTTTCGGGCATGAACACTGGGCCCAGGGCACACAGAGAGCCACCTCCCTGACCTGGGGCCCACGTGGCTGTGGGGGTCACCTCTCCTTCGCAGCGAGTGCAGTGGCGAGATCCTGAACAACTGCTGTGTGATGGAGTATCACCAGGCCACCGGCACCCTCAGCGCTCACTTCAGGAACATGGTGAGTCCAGGGCCTGATCCCTGAGGGGGGTCCGTCCCCCCGCCCCCGGGGCCGAGTCCCTGTAACCAGCCACTTTTTCCTCGTCCCCCTCTGCCCTCCCCCACCACAGTCACTAAAGAGGATTAAGCGGGCTGACCGGAGGGGCGCGGAGTCTGTGACGGAGGAGAAATTCACGGTCCTGTTTGAGTCTCAGTTCAGCGTTGGCAGCAATGAGCTTGTGTTCCAGGTGAAGGTGAGGCCTCACTCTCCCATCCCCCACAGGTCACCCAGAAGGGTGGAGACTTCCCTGAGGCCACCTGACTGGTTTGGGAAAGCCAGAGAGCTCTGAATGCTCACACAGTCATGGCCCATTGGCCCATGTAGCCCAGAAGGCTCTCAGAAAACCTGTTTCACTCTGCTGGTGCGTGCTTGCTGTGTTCTCATCTGGGGCCGGCCACAGAGCTTAAGTAATGGGCCAAGAAGAACTAGGTTTGGGTTTTTTTTGTTTGTTTAGTTTTGCTTTGGTGTCATTGGGAGGTTTCGTGGGTGGGATCGAGGGTGAGGAATGAGGGCTCGGTGTGGTCGTGTGCCTGCTACACTCATTCCTGTGACTCCCGTTAGACTCTGTCCCTTCCCGTGGTTGTCATCGTTCACGGCAGCCAGGACCACAATGCAACCGCCACCGTGCTGTGGGACAATGCCTTTGCCGAGCCGGTGAGTCCTCATGGGACCCCCATCTCAGCACCCCCTATCCTGGAGTCTCCCTGGATCGGCCCCAAGCCGTGGTCCCCTGTCAACCTTAGGGCCCCACCGGAGCTGAGGTGCGGTAAGGGACAGCTCACGTGAGCTTGTTGCCTGTGGCATGTCCCTAGGCTTCGTCTGGGTTCCGGGTCTCAGGAGGGGGATTTCCTAGGTCTATGAGCTTAGCTGTTGGGCTCTGGACTCTGATCTTCCTTCTGCTTATGGTTTGGGTCCCTGACCTCTATCCCAGGCCCCTGGTCTGGGTCTCTATCACCATCTGCCCACCCCTGCTGCCCTGCCTTTTCTTTTCTTTTCTCTTCTCTTTTTTCTTTTCATTTCTTTTCTTTTTTAAGATTTTGTTTTTATTTGAGAGCGCATGTGTGAGAGAAAGCACAAATAGGGGGTGGGGATAAGCAGGTCCCACACCGAGCAGGGAGCCCAATGCAGGGCTCCATGCCAGGACCCTGAGATCATGACCTGAGCAGAAGGCAGATGCTCAACTGACTGAGCCACCCAGGCGACCACCGCCCTGCCTTTCTTTTTCTTGTATTTGTGTCTCCTTTTCTGGGTCTTTCTTAGTCTTCTTTGTCTCTTGGTGTCTGTGGGCCTGAGAGTGTGGGTGTGTGCACGGGTGCGCGTGCGTGTAAATATTTCCTACTCCCTCGGTCTGCTTTCTCTTCCCTCCGCCTCAGGGCAGGGTGCCATTCGCCGTGCCCGACAAAGTGCTGTGGCCGCAGCTGTGTGAGGCACTCAACATGAAATTCAAGGCCGAAGTGCAGAGCAACCGCGGCCTGACCAAGGAGAACCTCGTGTTCCTGGCCCAGAAACTGTTCAACAGCAGCAGCAGCCACCTTGAAGACTATAATGGCATGTCCGTGTCCTGGTCCCAGTTCAACAGGGTGAGGGACCTGCCACCAGCTGCCTGCCCGGGGCCACCTGTGCCCCGCCAGGCTTTCCCCACCTCACAGACACTTTCGTTCCTGGCCTCGGTCAGCAAACCCCCTCTCCATCCCGACCTGCCCTCTCCTACAGCCAGAAGAGACGGGGGCTAATACACCAGGGAACGGAGGCAGGGGTAGCAGGAAACTGCACAGAGCTCTTTGAGCCGGAGCAGGACAGTGGAAGGAACCCGGGGCTGGGAGTCTGGATCCTTGGGTTCCTGCCCTAGGTTGGTTAACTAAGTGGCCAGGTCCTTCCTTTCTCTGTGCCTCAGTTTCCCCTTCTGTCCACTGGGGACAGAAGTGACTTTGGAGGTCTCAGCTTGCACAATTTTGGACACCTCTACCCCTGCCCCTGTGCCTGAGAGGCAAAAGGCAGGTTTAGTCTCTCGTTCCCAGGCTGCAGGCTGGGGGCTGTGTCCATTTATGGCCCACTGGAGTGCAGGGCGAGTAGGGTGAGGGATTGGGAGAGGTTTCCCTGAGGACAAGTTGGCACAGACTATTCCCTGGGTCACCTGTGATGATGGGGCCACAAACCCTGACTTGGGGTTTCCTGGGGACTCTCAGGAGAACTTGCCGGGCTGGAACTACACCTTCTGGCAGTGGTTTGATGGGGTCATGGAGGTGCTGAAGAAGCATCACAAGCCCCATTGGAATGACGGGTGAGGAATGGGGGGCCCCGGGAGTGGGAGGCCATGGGCTCAGGGGACAGGAGATGCTGGACTGGTAATGACACTCTATGCTCCATGCACCCAGGGCCATCCTAGGTTTTGTGAACAAGCAACAGGCCCATGACCTGCTCATCAACAAGCCCGATGGGACCTTTTTATTACGCTTTAGCGACTCCGAAATCGGGGGCATCACCATTGCCTGGAAGTTTGACTCTCGTGAGTGCCCTGGCTCCCATTTCCTTGCTCCCCATTCCCCATCAGGTCTGCATCCTTAAATGGTTTCCCCAGGGGAAAGACTGGAACTGAACGCAGAAGTAGGGGATAACTGTTGCTCAGAAATACATTCCCTTTCTACCATTTTCCATCATGGAGAACTTAAGATCACTGGCCCTGTGGCCTCCAAGAGCCACTGGGGGACTCCTTCAGAGGTTCTGAGTTCTCCCTTCTCTGCCCTGACCTAGTGTTGCTGGCGTCTACTTGCTTGGTTCGCTGGGAGAATGTTCCCTTGGTCACTTGCACACCCTGTGCCAAGGAGTTCCAGACAAGGTGGAGGGTTGCTGTGCAGACTAGTAAAAACCCAGATGTCTCCACACACCAGATCTCAAACCCCATAACCCTGACCCTTCTCCCGAGGGTGGTGGGTAGTGGGAATGAGCTCGTCCTTTTCACAGCTGACCGCAACCTGTGGAACCTGAAGCCATTCACCACGCGGGACTTCTCCATTCGGTCGCTGGCTGACCGACTAGGGGACCTGAGCTATCTCATCTACGTATTTCCCGACCGGCCCAAGGACGAGGTCTTCTCCAAGTACTACACCCCTGTGCTCGGTGCGTCCTGCCCTGGTACTCCTGGACCCTACCGCAGCCTGTGGGCAAAGCTCTTGGGGCAGCAGGGACTCCCCATGAAGAGCCCCAGGGCCATGTCCCCCATGGGCTTGGTCGGTGGCTTGGTGTGGGGCCCATAGAGGGGATTTCAGGGCTCACAACCGAGAGGGAAAACAAAACCTCTGACCCAGCTTTCTTCTCTGCAAAGTGGAAAGCTGGGTGGATTCTCACTTCTGCACCCTTGGAGGACGAAGGGGCAGAGCTGGCCAGGATAATGATACCCACAGATAATGCACTACTCCCATCTTCATCAGCTGCTCTCATGGCTCCCACCCTCAAATCTGCCCCCAAGTTGAATAAGGGAAGCAAAATTGACAGGTTTTTCCTCTTCAACTTGTCCCCAGTCCACTGTTGCGTTTGCTGCTTGGCATTGGTTCTGCTTCCTTGGCAGGGGTGGGGTGATGAGAGAGCGAGCAAAGGACCAGAAAAGAAAGGAGGAGGAAGGAGGAGATTGGAGTGAGGGGTCTGGGTGGCCCTTGGACGGGGTTCACGGGCAGGTGTTTATAGGAGTCTGGGGAAATCTCATCACCGCTGAGGCCTCACAGTGATTGGGTAGGAGGCAGACCGCATGCCGTGGGCTTCCACTACCTGGGAGCTCCCGGAGGCTGGTTCTCATCATGCTCCCCCCTTGGCAGCTAAAGCAGTGGATGGATATGTGAAGCCACAGATCAAGCAAGTGGTCCCTGAGTAAGTACCCAGGGTCTGGCTCTGGTCTCCTGCTGCCTCCTGCTGCCTCCCCCAGCCCCCCTCACCGCTAAGCCCTGCTCTGCCCACTCACCAGCCCTGTGTAGCCCAGCCCTTTCTTCCCCCCTAAAACCTGGCTTAGCCCTGGAGAGGGAACTGGGCTTAGTCTCAATGGGACCAGGACCCAGGGCCCCACTCGAGCTGGAGTCCCAGGCCCAGTGGGCACTTTGCCCTTCCACACCCCCCCCCAAAATGTAAAAAGGCCCCCCCACCCAAACCCTCCCCAGGGCAGCTGCTGCCCGGAGGCCGCTGAGGCTCTGCCGTGTTTCTCCTGCAGGTTTGTGAATGCATCTGCAGACTCTGCCGGGGGCAGCGCCACCTACATGGACCAGGCCCCCTCCCCAGCCGTGTGCCCCCCGGCTCATTATAACATGTACCCCCAGAAGTAAGTTGTGTTCTGATGGGGCTCTGTGGGGAGGTACTGTGCACTTGGTCTCAGGCCGGGCCCCCAGAGGGCTGGTGGGCAAAGGGCCGCAGAGCTCCTGTGGGTTCGAGACCACCCAGGCAGGGCTCAGGCCCATGCTCAGGAGCAGAGAGGGAGATCAGCCAGTAAAAATGCAGAGCATAAGCTACATGTAGCAGGGTCCTTGCTTTGGTGCTGACTAGCTGTGTGACCTTGGGGAAATGATTGAGCCTCCCAGATGCTCAGTTTCCTCCTCTGTAAAAGGGAGGCAAGAACACCTACCCCATGGGATGGGAGTGGGGGGGCGGGACTGAGTCAGGTTACACATTTAGCTCTGGGAGGCTGTTGCAAAGGTAGCTATGGAAGGGGCAGTTGTTGTCAGGAGTTGGATGGGGACGGGGTATCACTTGCTCCTTTCTGGAGGTCCCAGAGAATTCATTCTCTGCTGAGCTGTGGGTGGCCCCAGCTGGGTGTTTGGGTGCTTGGGAGGCACAAGCTGCACTGGGATGACCGTAGGCCTGAGAGTCACAAAGACTGGAATTCCAGTCCTGAATCCAGTTGCCAGCCAGGTGGCCCAGAGCGAGTTTCCAGACATGGCCGAGTCTCAGTTCCCCCCTCTGTGGAGTTTGAGCAAATACCGGGCCTTAACCGAAGATTAAGGACTGGGGTCACGTGGTTTAAAGGCCCCGCCCCTTGCAGGTGATCGGCACCTGGAGCCCATGATTGGGTGGTCTAGCGTGTCAGTGGGCAGGATTCACTGGCCCAACTACCTCGTTTTGCGGAGGAGGACAGGAACAGGGGAGAGGGACTCTGATCCCCCTCAGTGAGGCAGGGAGAGTTGAGACTAGAGCTTGAGTATCTGTCTGTCAATAAGCCATGACACGGTTTCAGCTTGAGGTCGGGGGTGGGGGTGGGGGGCGGAGGGGCATCCCACCAGAGCCAGTCCTGTTTCCATGAGACCATGGTCTGAATAGGGAGGGGGCCAGAGGCATGCCAGCTCCCTCCGACCTCCTTCTCCCCCTCTCTCCCAGCCCTGACGCCGTCCTCGACCAGGATGGAGAATTTGACCTGGATGAGACCATGGACGTGGCCCGGCACGTGGAGGAACTCCTGCGCCGCCGGATGGACGGTCTGGACCCCCGCCTCTCCCCGCCCGCTGGTCTTTTCACCTCGGCCCGAGGCTCGCTCTCATGAACATTCGAATCCCACGCATTTGGAAACAACACAGTGTGAAGGGGTCGTGTTAATGGGGATTTTAGTGTCTCTGTGCATACTGATGCCTCCGCCCGTGCACGTGTGCGCGCGCACGCACGAGGTGTACCTGCCTCGCCTTCGCCCTCCTGGGCTGCGGTGGCAGGAACCACCAGCTTGCTGCTCAAATCAAGGTCCCCACGAGCCCACCGGGCCTGTGACTGTTATGGGAGGGGCTCTGCTTTTGCTGCTGTCGCAGGTACTCGAGGCGATGCAGGTCCCCTGTTCCTGCGGGGGGGTCCTTTCCTGCTCGGTAATGCCTCCGAGCTTAAGTCATGCTCCGGAGTTAGCAGCTTTGGCTCCCAAACGTGTGTGTGCGTGTTTTGGGTGTCCATTGTCATGCACGTGTGTTGATCTATTGGTTCTCTTTCCCTCAGGAGGGAGGCTGGGCTTGTTTTGAGTAATATTTTGTATTTTATCTAATGACATATGGACTGGAGACTGTTTGTTCGGGTCTGTCAGAGCTGCTCCGAAGTCAGAGCTGCTTGGTCTCCGGGCCTCCTGGCCTCCGGGCCTTCCAGTCTCCAGCCAGGGGACCTGTGCTTCATGTCTGTGGTGCTGTTGCCCAGTCCTGCTGTCTTTTCCCGTGATCGCCTCCCCTCCATCAGGCCACAGCTTTCTTTCCCTGAGGCTCTGCAACCTTGCTCCCAGGAGAGGTAGGAGAGAGGCAGGAGCTGATATAAGACGCGGGGGGGGGGGGGGGGGGGGCGGGGGGTGGTGACTTGCGGGGCTGACCCCCTCTCCTCCTGGGGAAAAAAACCTGCAGTGAGAGACTGCCGCAGAGCCACTTGCTACGTGCCTGTGGAATGCTGAGTGAGGGGTGAAAGCTGATCTCGTTCCCTTCTGCCGGGTGGACCCGGACCAGGCCTCATCACAGCTGCAGAACGCTGAGGTCTGAGAAGGCCTTGCTCCCAGCCTCGAGTGCTCGTCCCTCTGGGGCACTGCGACCTACAGCCGGGGCAGCTGGTGGCATAGGTTCAGAGTCCGAGGTTTAAACATCCCGAGGGAAGGTGGGGACCAGAAGAGGGATCCTTGTGTACTTTGTACATAGGCCACATATTTGTGTAAACAGTGTTTTCAAATAAAGTATTTTTTTCATAAATTTGCTGGCCTGGCTCTTGGGTGGGCAGACCTGGGTAATGGGGACCCCAGCGGTGGGCTTGTCTTGTTGTTTCCCTCCCGTGTGGCTGATGCTGTCATGTTTCCAAAGCTACCACTCTGCTCCCTCTTCCGTGGATTAGGGGTGCCCACTAGCCCTGGAACGCAGTCTGTGCTCCTCAGAAGACAAAATGACTAGCGCTGGAGGCGTTGGGGTGGGGGGTGGCAGGAATTCTGGGGCAGGGGCCAGGAGCATTAAGATCCAGAGTCTGGGCCTCTCCTAATCAGCTATTGCTTAGGCAATCCTGAAGCCCTTGGGGGTGGGGGGGCATGGTGGTAGGGGGAGGGGGGTGCAGCAGAGAACCTCACCAGCAGTCCCTCCTTGCCCCGCCTCTTCTTGGACACCAGCAGGTGGCACCATCCCACTGCCACCAGCCTGTTGAAAGGGACAGACAACAGGTGACCTGTAACAACAGTCTCCCCATTTGGACCCTCTGGTGCCGACCCCCTGCCAGTCCAGAGGCTGTCACTGGGGCCCTGGGTGTTTGCAGGGGGTATGGGTTGTGAAGCCATGATGTTTCCTCAGAGCTCAAAGAAAGGGAAGAGGGGTTTGCAGCCCGCAGACAGGCAGCGCAGGGGCCTGCACGGGGCTGGCGGGGGTGGGGTGGCAGAGAGAGCAGCCGCTAATCTCCCCTTCCATCTCTGCAGGGGCTGGCGGCGCGGTCTCCATGGTGCTTGGCACCCGGGGAGGGCCCGGGGAGGGCCCGGGGAGGGGGTGGGGAGCCAGCCAAGTGGGTGCGTTGCTGTCTGTGAATTATCACCACCGGTCGGGCAGCCAGTGAAGTGTTTCCATTCATCCCCACGGAGTGAACTGAAGGGAAAGCGATAATGAAGCAACTGTGGGAGGGAGGCCCTGGGGCAGGGTGGGACTATCTTCACCCCAAGCCCCCTTAGGTAGCCCTTATCTGACGCGAGACAGGTTGGTGCAGCTTGTTAAAGGCCTGAGGAGTAGGGGAAGGAAGAGGGAGAGAGGCAGGGCTCCACGGGAGACCTTTATGCAGGAGTATGACCTCCCTAGAGGCCACCCGGCTAACATGATGGGGAGGGGTTGGGTGCCCAGGGCCCCCGAGATGGGCTGCAGAGACCAGCCTGGGAGCAGGGGCCCCCACCTCCTGTCAGCATCCAGGCTCAGCCTGTGGGTAAGGCCCCCTCAGAACTGAAGTGGGGAGGGGAAGGGGGGGGACCTCCAGCAGCCAGATACAGAGCTGCCACGCCCTCAGACGGTTCCTATATAACTTTTATTTCTGGAAGTTAAAGTAGATACAGCAATATACAAAAACAAAACAAAAAACCAAAACCCCACAATAATATAAATTTTTACACTACGAAGTATACAGTGGAATCTGATGCGGTGACCAGGAGAGCAGCCCACAAGCCACTGAGCAGGTAGTTTGAGCCATCTACAGGGACGGGGCTGGGGACGGGCAGGGGGAGACAGCGGAGAGAAAGCAGGCAGGGCCTGGAGGGCTCGATTCTTGAAGGGAGGGGCCAAGCCTGGGCTCCTCTCAGAACTTTTGCTACAATCAGAGTTAAAACCAGATACACATGCTACCTCAAAGCCACGAACTTTACAATATCGGCGCCAGAGAAGCCTGGATCCTTGCCCCAGGTCCCTCTGATCTAAATCTTCTCTCAGTTTCTGAGTTAAGCTTATTATGAAGTGAAGAGTGTTGCTGGAAAAGGGAGAGCTCTGTGCTACCTACCAACATGTCTAGGCCAAAGGACAGGGATGGATGGCCAAGCACAAGCCCTGTCTGTCTTGGAGAGAAGGTCCCCATTCCCTTATTTCTGAACCTGGTGAGTATGGGTAAAACAAACAGCACTCCCCCCAACTGGGATAAGGTGGTCCTGGACTGCCTGATCTGGTCGGGCCTCTGGGACAGAGGCGGCCCAAATACTGGAGAGCACAAGGTGTTCTGAAACGTACAGTAAATGGGGAGTGCTTCTGCTTCATCTGGGAGGCCCCAATGGGGAGAAGACAGTCACCAGCTTCATCTGTGAGGCCACACTGAGGGGAAAACAGTCACCAGCACTGGGGGGTGAGGTGGGGAGGAGGCCAGGGTGTATACTCCCTCACACAAGGGATAGACCTCAAGTTTATCAGTAAGCCTTTGCCCCTGGCTTAACCAAGTGAAGAAAGGATTAGAGGTGCCGCCGGAAAACATCAAGAAACTGGGATAAGAACCGTATTCCCTGAGCTCAACTAGACCCTTGGGGCCCCACAGTCTGTCGTGTTCCACCTGCTAACTCTCGCCTTCTTATTCCAGGATACCCAAAGCAAACAGAACAGGGGACCTTTCCACACTGGAAGGAGCCCTACACAGGGAAGTAAGGTGGACAGGGAGGAAAGAAGGATCACCCCATCCCTTATAAGGCACCCACAGAACAGCCCAGGCTCTGGAACAGGAGCAGAAGTCCAGGGAGATGGGGGTGGGCGGGCTGGGGCGTCGGGAAACAACAGGTGGGAAGTACTCCTCTGCCCAGCCTTACCTACTAATAGGCCAACACGTTAAAGGGGAAAATAAAAACTTTATTAAAAAATGTCTAGGATGTTTAGGTTGTCCTTCAACCTTCCTTATTTCATAACCAAAGGCCAAGCCACAGCTTCAGATGTCTTTTAAGGACTGGATCTGAAGCCCATTTCAGGATTTCTATAAATTATCAGCCTGAAGAAAGCTGAATGCCTAAAGCACCAAGAAGGCTATTGACTGAGTTGTCTTAAATACAGAAAAGGCTATGCCAATACAGTGTTTTTTGCCCTTTAATTTTTTTTTAATTTAAAAAGAAACCTAGGGGCTGTGAAAGTCCTATCTTCTATTTGGTTGTTAGCAAGGTTAAAAGTGCAACGCCAGGAGTAACGTAGCTAGAGGCAGCCTGTGGCGTGGGCTTACAGAGACAGGCAGAGGGATCCGCGGGCACCAGGAGGCACTTGTCCAAGGACAACACGAGCTGCTGAGAGAGGAGGGCCGGGCCAGCAAGAAAAGACCAGAACATTTCCACTCTCTCTCCCTCTTGCCACCCCTTCCACATCCCCGCCGGTCACAGTCTCAGAGAACACATTCTTATTTGCATTTAGGTAAAAGCGTATCACCCACATTCACTCATTTCTCTATTTTTAAAAGTGCCCAGATTGCTCAAAGATAGCAGAAGTAGGAGATTAAAATCTGGAAGCACAGAGTTAGAGGAGTCTCAGACGATCTGGGGCTGGCTTTGTAAGGGGTGGTAAAACACAGGTAGGTGCCTCCGTCCTTGCTCTCTGCAGCCTCAGCCCGCAGCGCCTCACATCGGGGAGGTAGCGCACTCCGAGGTCAACTCCATGTCGAACGTGAGGGACTCTGGGGGGACAGAGCGGGAGAGCTCGTTCAGTTGCCCAAGCTTGTTCAGTTCTTTCCCCAGCCCGACAGCCCGCAGGGCACACTCCCTTAGCCCTTGTGGGGACAGAGGTTCAGCCACCACTGCCATCCAGTGTCCCTGCCCCATATGGCCAAGACAGGGTCGGATGCTCCAGATTTACTTTCCTCCCTAGAGGGTCTGGTCTTGTGGAAGGGCTCAGCCCTCTTCCTCTCTTAACTCGTTCCCAACCATCCATGTGGAAAGATGGAAGGCTGTCCTCCTGAAGATGTAAGCCTGGGGCCCCCCCGGGGCGGGGAGGGGGGAACTCAGCACCAAAATATGGCTCTTCCCACTCCAGATGGGCTGCAGCCACACAACATCCGGAAGGTCTCAGAGACTTAGCACAAAAATAAAAAAAAAAACCCTCATTAGCTTTCTCTTGTGTATTAAGATGCTAGTACTGGGGATTTATTGGGTTATAGAAAAGATATGATGAACATTAACTTCGCTTGTTTCTTACTGCTGTTTCTCACGTGGCTATAAGAAAATTCGCGCTGGTGGTGCACATTTGGTTTCTAAGGTAGAACATGGCTCTAGAACTTTCTACCAATCCCAGGGAGCCAGCTCTCAGCTTGGTGCATGGCACGCCAAGGGGCCTGACTTCCCTCCTAAGGACAGGCTCTGTCACCCAACACTCACCGAACTGCCCTCCTGCTGAGGGCTCAGCACCTTCACCATTATTTCCAAACTGCATCAATGAATCTAAAGTGCGGGGGGACATCGGCAGGTCAATGGTATTGCTGCACGTCGTTCTGTAGGAAATGGGGAGCAGCAGGAGGGGAAAGGGCCGGGTTGACAAGACACAATGGAGAAAAAAAAAAAAAAAGAACAAAACACACACACACAAGCCATCAAACTCTGGTCTCCAACAGAAAAATAAAAGCTTCAAGCTTTTTAAACACACAAGGTCACTCTGAGTACTCCACGGAGCCCAGGGCGTTCCGCCCCTTAACCGGGTGGCTGTCACCCAGTGTCCTACTCCCGGGAGAACTGAGGACACCAGAAATAAAGGTCAAATTGAGAAGGGAAGCCACTTACGGTGTCACACAGATAAACTTGGTCTTCAGGTATGGAGCAGCACCTGGGAAGAAGAAAACTGGGGTTTACTAACTGGGACCCCACTGCGGGCAGGGGGCAGGAGGAAGCCGGCTGCCGAACACCTCCCTTCATCCTGGAGCAGAGACTGTTTGGAAGCCCCATCTCCCGCCAGAGCTGTCCTCCGGCCACTGTGTCCTACTGGGTGTGCAAGGCGCTGGCAGCTTGGCAGTTCAAGGCTTTCCATAAAGCCTTCCTGACCTGCAGAGACTTTTCAGCCCACTCTGGTCCCACCTGACCCTCAACCACCACCAGCCTCGTTGGTTCTTTCCCCAGATGACGGGAACACTGAGCTGCCCGCATGGGGTCTGTGGACTGCCCTCTGGACTGGCTGAATGTCTTAGCTACAACCTCTCTCGTCTGGGCTCCAACACAACCTAGTCCTGCTCAGATGCCAAAGTCACCGAGTCTCTAAGTGAGACTCATGCTGTTCCAGGGCTCATGCTGTTCCAGGGCCAGAGTCATACTTCCCGCTCCTATGGGCATTCCAACTACTTTTTAGGCGAGCCGTGTTAGTAACTCCCCAGCTGGAGAGCGACATCACACAAAAAAGCAGCCTCTCTGTGAAGGGAGGACCATCGACTCTGGACTGAAGACAGGAGGCCTGGGCCTCATTATGTCTTCCACAGCTAAGACACCAAGAGCAAAGCACTTTCTACCTACCATAAGAGGGAGGGGGAAGAGTGAGAGGGAGGTACCCATCTCAGTCATTTACAATTCTTATTCCATAGTTAGAAGTGTGGGGATTGGAGTAACTGAATTTTAGGTGCTGAATGTTTACACCAAGAGGTCAAGGAGGCTTGGAGGCACTGGCATGAAATCTGGGGGATTCTGGTGCACAAATCACTTAGGAGGTATGGGGCAGGGTAGGGTGGCCCAAGAGAAACAGTTACAAAGCTTCAGGTTTATAGAGAGATGGAGGAATCTGAAAGTGTGCTGACAGTCTGAGAAAAGGCATTGTCAGGGGGTCCTCAGACTGCCACTCAAGGTTATGTGGGGCCAAGAAATAGATTCACGTGGAGCAGAATCCAAGGACACTACCCAGGCAGGGTTCTGGGGTCTTATAAATCCACTGTGGCAAGGACCTGAGGGGAGCCGACATCCTGGACAGAGAAGGATTTAGTTTCCCAGTGATCAGGTAGCTCCGAAAGCTAGCTTCAGCCTGAATTCAGCCAGAGCAGAAACGAAGGAGAACCGAGTTGAAACAGGAGCCATGGCTGTGTATCAGGCTGTCAACATACTTCATCCAATTTGTATGGTTAGGGGGCTGTCATTTTTGAGAGAGGAGTCTCGCCCTCAAGCCATAGAGAAATCCTTTGCGGGGTCTAGTGGCAAAGTAAGAGGATGGCAGAGTCCTAGGAAAGACAATCGGAGCTATCCCCGGGGAGGAAAATACCTTCATGATGGAAAACAAGAGGAAATGAGCAGAGGACACCCACTTGAATGCAGGGACGCCCCCAGCACTTGGCACACCCCATTACCATGCTCCCTCAGTGCCCACTGATTACACTCACCTCCCCCAGGAGGCGGGCACAGCACTCAAGTAATTAACTCCTTTCTCCTGCCTGGAGTCTTGGCCACGCCCCCCGCACCGAAAACGGACTCCAGGCAGGAAAGGACCTTGCCTCCCGGTCACATGGGATGACTGATGATAAAGGAAGATTGGGAAACTGGATCATGAAAGCCAACTTTATTTGCTTTCATGCATTTGGACCGAAAGGTCCTCTGCAAAAGGAACAAAGAGTAGCATGTTGGGGTTGATAAGCACATCTTCCAACTGAAGCACAGCTGGAAAGCCAGATAAGTAGCAGACAGGAAGTGAAAAGTTAGCTCTTCTACAGTAGAACAAAACCCCACACCAGAACAAAGGAAAGAGGGAAGTCAGTTAGCAAGCAACTCAAACTCCCTCTTCCAAGTCTGTCTTTCCCCCATCACGAGAAATTCCTCAAAAGAGGGGGATTCCTAGGAAAGGGGTGTGTGCCTGGATGCATGAGGTCTTTGCACAAAAAATAGTTTTTCCAAAAACAAGTGGGATAGAGAAGCTACCCTCCAAGGATCATTTTGAAGAGCCCCCTGCTGGCTCTCCAAGTAGGGGAAGTTTAGAATAAATAAATAAATAAATAAAAGAATGGCGGACCACAGTCTCCCCACCAGGATCAGGACAGAGAAGAACCCAGAGAGCCAAAGCAGCAAATGGGGATGGGGCAGATTAGAGGGCCGCCCTTCCATGGTGATGACGCTGGCGGGTACAAACTTACTATGAAACAGTGTCTACAGACTTACAGAAACACCCATGCTCTTGCACATGACCCAACCGCTTAATTCAACTGCTGCACACTCTAAATCCTATCCCGCGCCCTGCCACAGGTTACACGCTCCCCCTCCACCGCCACTCCCCCGCCTCTGCTGGTAAACCGCGTTCCCGTGTTGCGAACACTCATTTCCTCCAGAAAGCCTTTCTCCATCCCACACGACACCGCTGACATTGTTCAGTGATGGGGAAAAGGAAACACGCTAGACTCAAGTCTGAGTTGCAAACCTTCCAGCAGCTATTTCGTAAGAAGAGCTGTGCTGGCTGGACATCCTGCTACTGAAGAAGCCTGTTCTCGCCCTCTCAGCAGCATTTTAGGTGTTTGCGCTGAGTGCGTGTGCACTCTTAGCCTGGCAGGATCCCTGTGGGGCAGGGACGAGTGACTCCGACTCCACTCCTCTCTCCAACCCCATCAGCCACCCCAAAAGCACTCGCTACAAAGTTCTTTCCCACAAAGCGGAATAGAACATCACTAGGCTCTTCAGGCATTTACCTGTGTATCTCCCAGAGATCCTGCAATTTCCCCCCTTTCCCCAGAATTAAATGCCTGGCGCGGAAAATCAACAACTACCTGGGTCAGCTTCGGGATGCTCCTGGCTCTCTGGTCGACAGTACTTTCCAAACGCCTCCTCCTTCGGAATGTCGGGGTAGAGATAGACCAGCGGAGACACCAGGATATTGGTAGCGTCCATGATCTTATAGCCCATGATGATTTCAGCAAACGACATGTTGTTCAGCTGCTGCTTAGTATATGGTTCCACTGACTGGATCTGGGTCTTACCTGTCATGGGATATTGTAAGGGAAGATAAGGGAACCTATGGCCAGGTGATCGCAGAGAAAAGGACCCAATTTATGCTTCCTTAAAAGGTAAAGTCTTATGCCAACGTAGCTCCTGGGCCCTGAATGTCCTGTCTAGTCAGTGGGAACTGTGGAAATGCCCAGCTGCCTTCTGTAGAGACAACCCAGGTGACTCACAGACAATATACCAGAAGAACTACTTGCATAAAGTGTATTAACAAGGCAGATAAGAAAGGAGATGAAGAATGAGGTTTAAATGGCAAATATTTCTAGGCAAATATTAGCTCCCAAAATAAGCAAAATAAATCTGGCAAACAACCCACCAGCTGAAAGAATTTGGAGAGAATTCACTGTAAAGCGTCACTTCAAGTCCAAGGTAGTAGAGTGCGAAGCCATCTTTGCCCACTAGGGGGCAGCAGGTGCTTGAAACTAGCAGCAGTGGGGACCGCAGAAACTGCCACCAGGTGGGGCGGGTTAGAGTCCCAACTTACCGCTGATATCCTTCTCTACCCAAGTGAAGGTGACACCTCCTTCTTTGCTGCTTTCACTGAACCGTAGCAGGAAGGTGCCTGGGGGCTTGGTGCTCAAGATGGCCCGCTCCCGCTCCTTACTGATAAAACCCATTATGTACCTGGAGCCAAAGAAAAGCAAAAAGAGGGTCTCCACCACGGGGCTCCAAGAAAGCAGGTGACTTGTTACACACATGCACTCAGCCAGACACATTTCAACCTACCCTTCATTCCAAAGAGCCAGGATGTACTTTTTCACAAGGTCAATGATATTGTCCAGCCAAACCCAGAAGGAGAAGCCTTTGCCAGCCATGTTTTCCTGAAGAAAAGAATAATGGAACAGCTAAGTCTACCCACAGCCACCTCTTTCCTTGGGGCACGATGCCACCAAAATCCCCAGGCCCATCTACCCTCAAGTAGGTCCTACTGGCCACAAGACTATGAGTCTTTAGCCTTCAAGCCCAGTACCATCCTGGACAACCTCACAGGTGAGCACTCCCTCCCACTCCCAGAGGCAGCCCGAGGATTTAACAAGATGGCTTACTTTGCAAAATTTAGCCCACGTAATCTGACACCCTGAATAGTTCACACCAGGTCCTGAAGGAAAAAAAGAATAAAGCAGTGTAATTCACAGCTTTGAATCAAGGTCGTCTTTCCTAATATTTTTATTTATTTATTTGACAGAGAGATCACAAGTAGGCAGAGAGGCAGGCAGAGAGAGAGGGGGAAGCAGGCTCCCTGGTGAGCAGAGAGCCTGATGCGGGGCCCAATCCTAGGACCCTGGAATCATGACCTGAGCTGAAGGCAGAGGCTTAACCCACTGAGCCACCCAGCGCCCACGGTCTTGTTTTCTTGTAAAAGAACACACATTCATACACATCTGTCCCACAATGGGCTGAGACACCACCGGCTTCCACGTGTTTGAAGCTTCCTACTGTTGTATGCATGCCTGTGCTTGCACACGGACACACACATCCACCCTCACAAAACCCCATCATCAGAGCACCTGGGGTGTGGTGGTGGATGACATGTCAAGTCCCCCCCCCCCACCTCCTCCTCATCTTGGCGTGGTGGACTGGGGACCAGTAGCATACACAAATAAGCTGACAGTGTTAAGAGGCTCATGTTTGGGGACAGCACAGGATAAAGTTGCTTTCAGTCCAGGAAGCATGCAAAATAGAAAAAAAATTTTTTTTTTCAGGAGAAAAAAATAAAAACAAGCCCCCAGTTTATTGAAGAAACAGACAGGGATGTCAAGCTTTTACCTCCGCCTTCTAACACGCACTTAAAAACCCCTCTTCCTGGGTGCCTGGGTGGCTCAGTGGGTTAAAGCCTCTGCCTTCGGCTCAGGTCATGATCCCAGGGTCCTGGGTTAGGCCACATATTGGGCTCTCTGCTCAGCGGGGAGCCTGCTTCCTCCCACCCCTGCCCTCTCTGCCTGCCTCTCTGCCTACTTGTGATCTCTGTCAAATAAATAAAATCTTAAAACAAAACAAAACAAACTCTTCCTAAGGCTAGACAAAGTGGTGCTCTGGAAGGGTGAGGGGTCCAGCCACCAGAAGAAGAGACATCTGCCACCCACCTCCGCAGGCACCCACCTCCGCAGGCACCCCCCACCCCCCTAACTGCACAAGCGCATGCGTCCTAGCCCCAGCGGGAGCCTCGCTCAGCACATTTTCCTGAAAACAGCCCCACGGGCCAGATTCCTTTTCTGAGGAGGGCAGCAGGGAAAAGAGGGAAAATGCTGACCTAAGAGTTTCTCAGCCAGTGTCGTCAACTGCTCGATGCTCAGCCCTCGCTTTGTGGTGGAAGAGAATTGCCAGCTCAGCACCTCGGCCACTTGATCCCAGGTGCCAATCGGGGGCTTGGTGAAGAAGTTCACGTTCTGTTGAAAATGACACGGTTGCTCAGTGAGATGAGACAGCGGTGGCCGAGGACCCACATGAGGGACTACAACGGTTTCCAGAGGACGGGCACCTACCTTGGGGTTGTTGGTCAGCATGTTGTACCACAGGATTGATGCCCACGCATTTGGCATCTGACAGATGTTGGAGATCACCACAACTGGCAAGGAATGGGTCTGTGGAGAAAGTAGGCAATGAGCTGGGGAGGCACAGGGCCCTCCCAGCATCCAACAGCTCTTCAGTCATACCTGCAGGTTTTGGAATAAAAGAATGTGCCGTGAACCACACCTACCGCCAACTTTTGGGAAAGAGCGTGGCTGAGTCAGCTCCACAGCCAGGGTGGAGAGAATGCCAAACATGGGCCACAGGGCACAACCAGGAACTTGAAAATCTCACTTGCTCAAACCTGGAACTCACAGCCCTCTGATTCCCCATCTATAACACCTGGAAGGCAGCCTCTGAGAACTGAAGCTGTATCTACCCATTAAAACAGAGGTCCCAGGAGTCAAAGACAAGGATTTTTGCTTTCTTCAGCTCCATCTTTTAACTTAAAGATCAAGGAAGTTGGTAAAAAGAGAAGGCTAAGGGCATGATTGCCTGTGTACTAAAACACTGGCTGTCTAAAGATTATTTTGCCCAAACCTTATAAAGTCAACGATAACTAATTCTAAATACAGATTTTTCACATCAAGTCCGCTAATAGCTGACTTTAGAGTTGACCCTTGAACAACATGGGTTTGAACTGCATGGGTCCATTTATACGTGGATGATTTTTTTTTTTTTTTTTTTTTTTTTTTTTAAAAACAGAGTACAGGGGGCGCCTGGGTGGCTCAGTGGGTTAAGCCGCTGCCTTCGGCTCAGGTCATGATCTCAGGGTCCTGGGATCGAGCCCCACATCGGGCTCTTTGCTCAGCAGGGAGCCTGCTTCCTCCTCTCTCTCTCTCTCTGCCTGCCTCTCTGTCTACTTGTGATCTCTCTCTGTCAAATAAATAAATAAAATCTTTAAAAAAAAAAAATGTTTAAAAAAATAAAAAAAAATTAAAAAAAAAATTAAAAAAAAAAAAAAACAGAGTACAGGACTATAAATGTATTTTCTCTCATGATTTTCTTAACAACATTATCTTTTCTCTAGCTTACTTATTGTATGAATACAACATAGAAAACATGTAACATACAAAATGTGTGCTCATAGACTATGCTATTGGGAAGGCTTCCAGTCAACAACAGGCTGTAAGTTGTTAGGTTTGGGGGTGGGGGTCAAAAGTTACACCCAGATTTTCAACTGGGCAGACGGTTGGCCCCTAACCCATGCTGTTCAATGGTCAAGAAGTACATCTTCTAAGCACTCAAGCAAGACTCTACTTTCAGTGGGATACGCTGAGGTTTTGGGAGAAAAACAAGCAAAAATAAACACAGTGCAAAGCAGAGAGTCATCTCTCTACCGTCTCTAAAGTCCCAACTAGAGGTTCTTGTCTTCAACCACCCCCGCACACAGCCCCATCCCAACTCTGTGGCAGAACTCACCTCAAGGTCAATCTTGAGGCCTTGGTGATACACCTCAGTCTCAAAGGTGATCAGGTGCAGCTCCTCAGTGACAATCAGGGAGGCCTACAACAACAAGGAGGACACTCTCTTCCTCAGAGAAAATGGCCCTGGACACTAACAGCCATGGCTGAGGAGAGTGATAGGCCACAGCCACACTGCACCAAGAAGGGCAGTTAGTTCACCAGGAGGCCATGGACACGTGGCCAGGGACACAACTCTGGGCACATGTGTTCTACGACTCTTAAGTGCTATGATCTTCAAACTCATCCTTTACTAGTTTTATCAGACTAATACAGACCCAAGAGATTATTTGTAAAACGGGGAAGAACACCTGTATGGGTACAGTTTACCCAGTTTAAGGAAAAGACTGTTATCACTGAGATTCTCAGGGTGCCTTTCCCCACTGTTATCCCTGTCCCTACTGGGTTTGGGTTTTCGGTTTATCTTTGGGTTTATCATTTCCTAGCTTTTCTTTATGGCTTTACCGAATTTCTATCTCTAATAACGTATGCGCTGTTTAGTTTTGGATGTTTGTGAACCTAATACAGATGTGATCATACCCTATGTACTGGGGTGCCTCACTTTTTTGCGTCCGCGGCTGTATGACTCTGCTGGTTATTCATATTTACAGCTATATCATATTCCATCACAGGACTCTACACCAAATCCTTTATCAACTCCGTGGTGACGGTGGGCTGCATTTAGGACTTACCGTCAGGCTGCCGTGACATTTTGTACATGTCGTCTCACACATATGTGCAAAGATTTGTCTACTATTAAATCCTGGGAGGGAAGCCTGGGTGGCTCAGTTGGTAAAGCAGCTACCTTCGGCTCAGGTCATGATCCCAGCGTCCTGGGATCGAGTCCCACATCGGGCTCTTTGCTCAGCAGGGAGCCTGCTTCTCCCTCTGCCTCTGCCTGCCATTCTGTCTGCCTGTGCTCTCTCTCTTCCCCTCTCTCTCTCTGATAAATAAATAAAACTTTAAAAATAAATAAATAAATCCTGGGAGTGGCACTGCTGGTTCATTTTTTATAATCCCAAACTGTGTCTCTGAATTGTTTATACTCCCACCAGCAATATCGCAATCTTATTTTCAGTGAGACTTCCAATGAATTTTCAGAAACACAATTCCAATTCATTTTTTTAAGATTTTTTTAAAAATTTATTTGTTTGACAGACAGAGGTCGCAAGTAGGCAGACAGGCAGGCAGAGAGAGAGAGAGAGAAAGAGAGGAGGAAGCAGGCTCCCTGCTGAGCAGGGAGCCCGATGCGGACTCGATCCCAGGACCCTGGGATCATGACCTGACCCAAGGCAGAAGACTTTAACCCACTGAGCCACCCAGGCACCCCAATTCCAATTCATTTTTAAAACACTTTTTTTCCTAACTATAAAAATAATATATGTTCAGTTTAAAATACAATTATTATGAAGATAGGATAGAGCAGTCCCGGGCACGGACAGCAGCAAAAATGCATCAACACTGGCATATATTCTTTGAGAACTCTGGAATACATACACAAATGGGCAAAAAAACTGTGTAGTACGCTTTGCAAACAAATATACTAATTTACTACTCAAATGATTTTGCATCTTACTTTTTTTTTTTTTTTTTTTTTTAAGTAGGTTCCACATCCAATGTGGGGCTTGAATTCATAATCCCAGATCAAGAGTCACCCATGCTCTACCCCATATCTTGCTTTTTCAAAACAAACATGCCACATACATTTTTCTATGTTGTTGAACTTCACTCTTAATAGTCAAGTACTATAAATTCATTTTTTTAAAAAAGGTTTGCTGCATTTTAGAGAAGAGGGAAGACTGGCTCAGGACATAAACACCAGAAAAAGAACAGGGTGTCACAATCTTTTCAAAAGATTAAAAACCAGTTTCTGGTCACATTTACCTATTTTTTTTTTAAGTTTATTATTGACACCAAGCATTCAATAATCTGAATCAAAGGGAGAGAGACAGTAAGGGAAATAGGGGGACGGGTTTTATTCTTTTTCTTAGATGTTTAACCCCAACTTAATTACAACCTTCAGTGGCCTCAGTGAGAAAAACAGGTCACCAAAAATGGAGCCAAGCCATCTCAGCCAGCAGAAGTTGGAAGGGGAATCTGGAAAGCCCCAGGCAAGGTGGAAAACTTCTTTTCTACCAAATGGGTGTGGGTAAGTCAGTCAGGGACTTTCCACTCCTCCTTAAAGATGAGCCAACTCCCACCAACTCCCAGGACCATCATGGAAATGCTCCAAGTTGGAGAACTCCAGAGCAGATGTGACTTCTGACCATGTCATTCTGAGCTGTGGTGATTTTTCTGTATGACTACAGCTTAACCACAGGTTGGTGTCTCTAATTCTGGGCAACAGGAAGGCTCTTGTTCTCTCCCCATCAAAGACGACCCTCCCAGGTGGCTCCCATCCGCAATAATACTCACATCACAATTGGCTCGGCCCCCGTTACCACATCTTTGCTCTCTCAGGGTCTGTAAGAGAGGCAGGGAACACCTGTGTCACGTGAGGCCCCCCCTGCCACCAACCTCCCTCTCCCTCTTCCTGACTCCCCAGGAGACAGAGACCCAGGCTCCCCCCTCATACCAGGTGTTTGAATTCTGCAGACAGGCTGCCATTGTTGGACTCTTCCATGTTCATCACTTTTGTGTTTGTGCCCAGAATGTTAAACTTCCGGGACCTGAATCACAGCAGAGAAACCAAGCACTCAGGTGACTGGGCAGCCAGAAGACAAAGTCAGATTCAGCAAATCAAAAGGAAGCCTCTAGACTGAACTTACCCTCTGAGAGCTGCAACATCCCCGGAGTCTCTGTGAAGAATATAAACTGGTGTTAATAAAACTGGCCCTGGGTTTCTTTGAAAAGTCTACTCTGAATACCTGTCATTTACTCTGCTGGAAAAACCACGGTTTTCCAGGGAATTTCTAGAAACGATTCAATTGCATTTTCTATGGGCAACATGACAACCCTCTCTGTACCTACCCAGCATCACCTCTCCCTTCTCAAGAGACCCTTGGTTCTGCTCAAGTGTCCTTCCTGTGCCCACCTCCAGGGGATCCTGACTGTTGAATACATCAGCAGCCGTCCTGAGGGTGCAGACATGACCTCTACTGTCTCCCTCAAGCTGGGAAGGAGTTACAACCTAGCTGGATTTACTTTTTCCACAGCTTCAACTGAACAGAAGCAAGGAAGCACAGGACCTTAATTACCAGAAGCAGCCATACTGGAACTCAGAAGGGAATGTTGCAAAGCTGATGGTACTCATGATGGTGGAGGCGGCAGACGGAAGATACTGGGTCCTGGGTGACGTAAGTGAGTCACTAATCTCACTGTCAGGAACTTGCCCTAACTCTGCATTTCCAGTTACACTGGGCTGCAAATTTCCTTATTATTTAAGCCACACTGGACTTTCTGTAAAGGTTTACTGTTACCAGTAACTCAGACCATCCCATCTGGTATTAGCTGGAAACATTCCCCCTGGTGTGTCCAGTGTCTTTTGCTCTACTGTGTTTGAATATATGGTTTTTTATATAGTCGCATTTCTCATTCTTTCTTCTTTTTTTTCTTATTTTAAGTATTATCTTAAGAGTGGTTCTCCAGGGCGCCTGGGTGGCTCAGTGGGTTGGGCCGCTGCCTTCGGCTCAGGTCATGATCTCGGGGTCCTGGGATCGAGTCCCGCATCGGGCTCTCTGCTCATCGGGGAGCCTGCTTCCTCCTCTCTCTCTGCCTTTCTCTCTGCCTACTTGTGATCTCTCTCTGTCGAATAAATAAATAAAATATTAAAAAAAAAAAAAGAGTGGTTCTCCATTGCTATATATGCACTAGTGTAGCTCCTATTTATTAATCAGAGCATTTTGTGTGGGTTTATAGATTAAAACTAATTAAATTTTAAGCCATTCAGAAGATATCTTTCCATATATCACATTTAAGAGTCTTGTTACTAGGAAATCCTCCCTCCTGTTTAATCTAGACTTCCTTTTTATGTATTTATTTTTAAGATTTTTTTTTAAAGATTTTATTTATTTATTTGACAGAGAGAGATCACAAGTAGGCAGAGAGGCAGTCAGAGAGAGAGAGAGGAGGAAGTAGGCTCCCTGCTGAGCAGAGAGCCCGATGCGGGACTTGATCCCAGGACCCTGGGATCATGACCTGAGCCGAAGGCAGCACTTAACTGACTGAGTCACTCAGGCGCCCCTCTAGATTTCTTTTTTAGAAAAAAAAAAAATTGTGTATTATACCTTTGATACATACCTGATGAACAATAAAGTGCACTACTGAAAACGTATGTGGATAAGGTCTGACATATGTATGTACATATGCTACATATACCTGTGAAATCACCAGCACGAACTAAATAATGAACAGACCCATGTGATCCCCAAAGTTTCCCCACGCTCATTTGCAATCCATTCCCGAATCCCACACCCCACCCCACCTCTGTCCCCAGGCCACCACTGATCTGCTTTCAGTCCTCATAGATTCATTTTCATTTCTAGAATTCTATATAAATGGAAACTAAAGGAAAGTCTTTTTTTTTTCTTCGCTTGGCTTCTTTCACAGAGTGTAATTATTCTGAGATTTCTTATGTGTTTTAAGTTATCAGTAGTTCATTCCTCTTTATTGGTGAATAGTCCATTCATAGATAGACCATAAATTATGACGTTCCAGTGGCGCAGTTGGTTAGCACAAACTTATAGATATGCCACAAATTATTTGTTCCCCAATTAATGGACATTTCTGTACAGCCCTGTGTGTGGATATATACTCTCATTTCTTTTGGGTTAATACCTTGGAGTGGAATAGGTGGCTCCTAGGGTAGGTGCATGTTTAACTGGTAGGAAACTGCCAAGTTCTTTTCCAAATTGGTTTTATCATTTTGTGATTTTACCATCATTATATTATATATACATTCATCCACATGTATTTAAGATACATGAGTTTAAACATACAGATACATCTGATGGTTAGCAAACAGTACAACTTGAGTTTCTCATTCAAATCCTCTCCAACAGCAAGTCTTCCCAAAACTCCTTCCTGAATAATCCATCCTTTACTCCCCGATTTGAGGTATCATTTTAAACATATATGCATTCTTTATATAAACTTGAAGGTCTATTTCTGGACTCAAGATTTTATTTCAATAGTCAATCAGTTTATTCCTGCACCAGTAACACACTCATTGAGTAGCTGAAACTACATTTTAGTATCTGGCCAGGCACCTTCCCATACCACTCCCACTTATTTTTATTCATTAAAATTTTTTTTTCGGAAGTGAACTGGTGGTCACCAGGGACTGGGAGGATTGGGAAACGGGGGCTTGTTGTCAATGGATGTAGTTTCCATGTTGCAAGATGAAGAAGTTGTGAGATGTGTTGCCCAACAATATGAATATACTTAACACCATATACCTAAAAATGAGTAAGATGGTAAATTCTATGTTAAGATTTTTTACCCTAAAGATAAATAAATACATCCATTTTTTAAAAAAACTATCTTTGTGGAGTGCCTAGGTGGCTCACTTGGTTAAGCACCTGCCTGCAGCTCAGCTCATGATCTCAGGGTCCTGGGATCAAGCCCCGTGTCAAGCTCCCTGCTCAGTGGGGAGTCTGCTTCTCCCTCTCCCTCTCTCCCTGCTCGTGTTTCCTCTCTCTCTCTCTCTCAAATAAATAAAATCTTTAAAAACCCTAAAAAACAAAAACTATCTTTGCTCATTTTTCTCATCTAAGCTACAACTTGAAGAGTTAAGTTACAGAGTTTAAGAAATTCTATTTGCATTTTGTTTGGTGTCATATTAACTGAGAACAATCAACATCTTTATAATGCAAGTCTGCAATTCAGGAATATGATTATTTTGTTACTTTTTACAATATCGCTTCCTCATAAAATTTCATAATTTTCTTCAAAGAGCCCTTAAACATTTCTGTTAAGTTTATTCCAATATATTTTTTTACTTTTTTGCTTATTGCGGAATTATTTTTTCTATTATAATTTCTGACTGGTTAATGCTAATGTATGGCTGAAGTTATTAATTTTTGTTTATTAAACCTACTGCCTTCCATAAGTCCCTTATTTCATTAGTAATTATTTTCCAATCATTCTCATGGTTAATTTCCAGATACTTACATCACCAGAAATGAAGGGTAATTTTCTTTTTTCAAATCTCTTCAAAGTGTATGTGCATTTTAATTTTTGAAAAGTATAGTTAAATTTTGAGAAGTATGTATTCCATTATGTGGTGAAGCGTGGAACAATAAACAGCATCAATTTTTCCCGTATAGTCAGGGTTTTATATGATATGCATAAATTACATTTATAGGTAAAAAAAATTAAATAAAAACGGGGACCCAGGGTCACAGCAGCAATCGCAACTCACATCTGTATCACCAGCTTTATGATTTTGTTCAGGCACGTAAGTGACAATGCACTACAAGACTTTTGAAAACTTTTGTTCAAAAAATGAAGATTCCCTGAATGGAGATGAAGTCTCTTACGTCACATGATTATCTAAGTTCTCATTTCTGTTTCTCATTTGAAAAAAAGAAGAAAGAAGAGTGAAGATACAGAGTACTTACTTGTCAATGCACACTTTAATTTTAAGCTGATAATTTAACTCAGGGAACTTGACCAGCAATCTGTTTCAAAAAACGGGGAAAAAAAAGGTTTTGAG
Source organism: Mustela lutreola (assembly GCF_030435805.1). Classification (NCBI taxonomy): domain Eukaryota; kingdom Metazoa; phylum Chordata; class Mammalia; order Carnivora; family Mustelidae; genus Mustela; species Mustela lutreola. The sequence continues at coordinate 19,945,703 of NC_081304.1, read as the reverse complement.
TAAAGAAAAAAAATAACAGTTAACAAAGAAAAGTCAGTAGGCTCCCCGCCAAGCAACTCTTACTTAGAGGAATATAAAATTCAAAACCCTTTGTTTCTAAAAGGTGAAAAAAGCATAATCCCAAATTCCTCTTCCTGCTAGTAGTGTGTCTTTGACCTTATGCCGAGTATCACCTCTTCGGGCCAAGAGGTACTGAAAGAAAGCCTAAGAACCTCGAACTTGGACAAAGTTGTGAGAGATTCACGAAAGAATAGTAAAAGTCGTTTCATGAGAAGTATTACAGGAATACAAGCTCCGCAGCTGGTGTTCTTTCTGTTAAACCTGAAACCTAACACCAAGTTTCTGAAGAGGGAAATTTCACTGCAGAAGGACAAACCCCAACATACCTGTTCTTACTTAGGTGTGAAAGCCACACACACACCTCCTGCCCCCCACCTCCTCCCCCTCCAATCCCCACCCCCAACCCCCCACCCCACACCCTCCCCCCACCCCGCTGCAAGGCACACCACCCATCTGCTCCAGGGCTTCTTAACTTCTGGATCTCAAAGCCTTACTCATTCTCTTAAAATCCTTAGGGAAAAGTAGGCTCCAAGAACAGAAAAAAACCAGCATTATTCTGCCTCTGTTGCAGGACAGAAGGAGACACAACAGCCTAAGAATACAGGCCTGAAATCATAGGACTATGCCCAGTAATCTCCAAAAGAGGTAACCATTCCTTGGCTTTTGACAGGAGAATCACGGAATAAGCTGGTATTATGTCAACAAATTCCATACCTCCCATCCTACCGCCTGTGATGCCTAGAAAGGACAACCATGGCCACCAACTCTGCTCTCATCCTAAGAGCGTCTCTCAATAAAATATCTAGTGAAGGAGGAAGTGCGGGGCCCACCTGACTTTGGTAGTGAACTGGACTCCAGTCTTGATGACCAATGGCCGGTCAGGATGCATGGGCATACACGGCTGCCGCTCAACCACGAAGGCACTGAAAGGCAAAGAGAGGGACAGCGGTCCACATGCTTCACGGGGAACCGGTCTCCATCCTGTGCCTCCGAAGCAAGAGGATAAAGGAAAGAAACCAGAATTCTATGTTACCTTTTCATTAAGTTTCTAAACAGCTCTACAATCCTCTCCTCCAGCATTGGCCGGTGCTGTACAATGGGGTCCCCTTTGTAGGACACTTTCTGCTGCAACTCCTCTAGTTTCTTAATTTGCTGGCGGGTCTGAAGTTGAGATTCCGCTAATGAGGTTATCCTGCCAATAAAATAAGAAAGCTCTTAGTTACCTGAGTCAGTGCGTACCAGGGAGCTGGAGAAGAGGCAGGGAATCCCACAGATACAGACACCACCATGCAGACCCCTCAGATCAGAAAGGGAATTTTTTTTTATTGTGGTAAAATATATATTGCATAAAACTGATCATTTTAAGTGTGTAATTCAGTGGTATTAAATAAGAAAAAGTGGGGGGTGGCTGGCTGGCTTAGTCAGGAGAGCACGTGACTCCTGATCTCGAGTCATGAGTTCAAGACCCACACTGCGCAGAGAGCTTACTAAAAAAATTAAAATAAAAATAAGGGAATCTATTTTGTTTTTTTAAAAATAGTCCTTTCTGGGGTACCTGGGTGGCTCAAGGGCTTAAAGCCTCTGCCTTCAGCTTAGGTCATGATCCCAGGGTCCTGGGATCGAGCCCCACACTGGGCTCTCTGCTCAGCGGGGAGCCTGCTTCCCTCTCTCTCTCTCTACCTGCCTCTCTGCCTACTTGTGATTTCTGTCTGTCAAATAAATAAATAAAATCTTAAAAAAAAAATTTTTTTTTTAAACATAGTCCTTTCCTAAAATTTAAGATTTCAAAGAGAAAGCTAGGCATAGAGGAAGAAGTGTTAAAATTTATCCTCCAGGGCGCCTGGGTGGCTCAGTGGGTTAAGCCGCTGCCTTCGGCCCAGGTCATGATCTCAGGGTCCTGGGATCGAGTCCCACATCGGGCTCTCTGCTCAGCAGGGGGCCTGCTTCCCTTCCTCTCTCTCTGTGATCTCTTCCCTTCCTCTCTCCTACTGTGATCTCTCTGTCAAATAAATAAATAAAATCTTTAAAAAAAAAAAAAAAAAAAAATTTATCCTCCAAAGAAGGGGTGCCTGAGTGGCTCAGTCATTAAGTGTCTGCCTTTGGCTCAGGTCATGATCCCAGGGTCCTAGGACAAAATCCTGCATTAGGCTCCCTACTCAGCCAGGAGCTTTCTCCAACATCTCCCTCTGCCCGCCCCTGCCCCTGCTCATGCTCTCCTCATGCTTTCTTGCTCTAATAAATAAAATCTTAAAACAAACAAAACAAAACAAAACAGAGGCACCTGGGTGGCTCAGTGGATTAAGCCGCTGCCTTCAGCTCAGGTCGTGGTCGTCTCAGGGTCCTGGGATTGATCCCTACATCCGCCTCAGCATCCCTGCTGGGCGGAGAGCCTGCTTCCCCCTCTCTCTCTGCCTGACTCTCTGCCTACTTGTGATCTCTCTCTCTGTCAAATAAATAAATAAAATCTTTAAAAACAAACAAACAAACAAAAAACTTATATTCCCAAGAAGCATGAAGAAGTGACAAGCATTTGAACAAGCATTCGAATTATGAAAAATATGAAATATAAAACTTGGCACTTGCTGTCTTCATCCTCACCTGTCCTTGTACCAAAATGTAGGGACAGGGGAAACGCAATTAGACAGCTCAAGAAGATGAGTTTGAGCTAGGTCTGCCACTATCTGTGCAATCCTGGCCATGTCCCTTCACCTTCGCGGGTCTTCATGACTCCAGGCATGACAGAAGGAGTTGAAGCGCATGATTAATAAAGACTAGAAGACCTCAGAGAGAAGGTGTAGATGTGCTAGGGGGTGGGGGTAGCGGGGGCAGGTAGGAACAGGACAGCTGCTGGAATTTCTGGGCTCCCTGACTCTCTTCTGGCACTTACATTTTCCCATTCCCAGAACCTAAGATTTTTGGTTCCCTGATCAGAAAGCACTTAAGGTGGCCTGTGTGGCTCAGTTGGTTAAGCATCTCCCTTCGGCTCGGTCCTGATCGCAGGGTCCCGGGATCAAGTCCTGCACTGCGCTCCCTGCTGAGCAGGGGGTCTGCTTCTCTCTCTCCCTCTGCCCTTCCCCCACCCCCATCTCCCTCTTTGTGTCTCACAAATAAACAAAATCTTAAAAAAAAAAAAATGTGGGACGCCTGCATGGCTCAGTTAAACATCTGCCTTCAGCTCAGGTCATGATTCCAGGAACCCGGAACTGAATCCCATGTCGAGGTCTCTGCTCAGAGGGGAATCCGCTTCTCCCTCGGTCTCTCCCCAGCTCGTGTTCTCTCTCATCCTCATTCTCTCAAATAAATAAATAAACTCTTAAAAAAATAGAATGTATTTTTTAAAAAGCACTTAAAACTGCTTTCAATGAATTAACAAAATTCAAGGTTAGTGAGGATATGAACAAGCAGGCTTTCTCGTGTAGGGCTGTCCTAAATTTCCAGTTTCATGCTCTACACCTGCTGCGTGTCCTTTTATGTCAAGTTTCTCATAGTTTAAGCTGGTGCATCATAGGCACTGCTGGGCCTTGCACGTCAAGGATGCTCATTAAGGACATGCTGCATGAACAGCACGGAAAGAGCAGATGAACAATCATCCCACCAATGTGAAAATATAGAAATGACTACCGTATTTTCTTTTCAGATTTTTTTTCAAAAGATTTTGTTTATTTATCTGACAGAGACAGATCACAAGTAGGCAGAGAAGCAGGCAGAGAGAGAGATGGGGAAGCAGGCTCCCTGCTGAGCAGAGAGCCAGATGCGGGGCTCAAACCCAGGACCCTGCGATCATGACCCAAGCCAAAGGCAAAGACTTTAACCCACTGAGCCACCCAGGCGCCCCATCTTTTCAGATTTAATTAATGTATTATTTTAGAGAGAGAGCATGCATGCACTGGGGTGGAGGAGCAGAGGGAAAGGGACAAGCAGACTCAGCACCGAGTGCACAGCTCAACATGGGGCTTGATCTCATGACCCTGAGATCAGGACGTGAGCCGAAATCAAGAGTTGGATGCTTAACTGACTGAGCTACTCAGGCGCCCCTAGAGATGACTATCTTTATGTCCATAGATACAGTAACATATGGCGAGGGGGATAGCTACCAAAATACCACGTGTAGGGACCTCTGAAGGATTGTTTGTTTGGTTTTTTTTTTAAGTTTTATTTATTTATTTATTTATTTGACAGAGATCACTAAGTAGGCAGAGGCAGGCAGACAGGGAGAGAAGTGGAGGAAACAGGCTCCCTGCTGAGCAGAGAGCTCGATTTGGGGCTCAATCCCAGGACCCTGGGATCATGACCTGAGCTGAAGGCAGAGCCTTTAACCCACTGAGCCACCCAGGCACCCCTGAATGATGGATTTTTAAAAGACTTTTCTTCTCTTCATTAATTTGCTGTGTATCAACTATTTTCCCTTATAAAAAGCATGCATCACTTTAAGATTATTAGAATAACTAAAATTCAAACTTTGGTCTGTGCCACGTAAGTTAAAACCAAAAGCTTTATTTAAATTATTAAATAAAACGGGGCGCCTGGGTGGCTCAGTCAGCTGGGTGTCTGGCTCTTGGTTTCGGCTCAGGTTGTGACCTTTCAGGCATGGGGTTCTGCACTCAGCACAGAGTTGGCTTCGGATTCTCTCTCTCCCTTTCCCTCCTCCTCTGCCCTTCCTTCCATGTGCGTGCTCTCTCTCTCTCTCAAATAAATAAAAACATATTTAAGATATCGCAACATAGATAAAATTTTATTAAAAAATTGTCCAGGGGTGCCTGGGTGGCTCAGTCATTAAGCGTCTGCCTTCAGCTCAGGTCACGATCCCAGCGTCCTGGGATGGAGGCCCACAGGAAACCTGCTTCTCCCTCTCCCGCTTCCCCTGCTTGTATTCCCTCTCTGTCTCTGTCAAATAAATAAATAAAATCTTTAAAAAGAAAATTGTCCAAATAAAGTAAAACTTTTTAGATTTTAACTCTCAGACTTAACTATTTTTTTTTTAAGATTTTATTTATTTGAGGGCACCTGGGTGGCTCAGTGGGTTAAGCCGCTGCCTTCGGCTCAGGTCATGATCTCAGGGTCCTGGGATCGAGTCCCGCATCGGGCTCTCTGCTCGGCAGGGAGCCTGCTTCCCTCTCTCTCTCTCTCTCTGCCTACCTCTCCATCTACTTGTGATTTCTCTCTGTCAAATAAATAAATAAAAAATCTTAAAAAAAAAAAAAGATTTTATTTATTTGAGATACAGTATGAGCACACACAAACCAGGCAAGGGGTAGACGGAGAGGGAGAGGGAGCAGCAGACACCCCCCCTCAGCGGGGCAGGGAGCCCAATGTAGGGCTTGATCCTAGGACCCTGGGATCAGGACCTGAGCCAAAGGCAGACACTTAACTGACTGAGCCACCCAGGTGCCCCTAGGCTTAATCTGTGTCCATCCAAGTCTGCACCTGTGAGATGCAGTCTACTCCTGAGTTTGCAGTTAAGACCGTAATTTCAGAACAGCGTTCTAGAAAAGAAGGAAACACTCCTCTGCCTGTCATCTTTTACCAGTTTTCGAGGCGATCTAGGCAGATGTTGGGAGGGCCTCCAATGCACGCAATCTGTTGCCGCCTCTTCCAGTCAGCCAGCTCTTCGTCTGTGAGAGTTTTCTGCACATACTCCATCGCAGACAACAGCCCCGCCAACTCACTCACGATGTTCTGGTTGGAAACCAAAACAAAGTCAGGAAACATTTCCTCAGACCGTCTCTAACCACACTCTTTAGTCAATTCCAGAGAAGGAACTCATTAGAAACCAGGCAAGTTCTGCCAGGAAGTGCCATGACCGCCCAGGTCGGGGGGGATGGTGCAGACAGGGAAGGTGGTCTGAGCTCTTACCCGTCGCATCTGGTCCAGCGCCGTGAGCATCTGCTCCAGCTGCTGCATCTTCTGCCTGGTCACTGACTGGTTGTTTCCATTCAGATCCTGCATGTCTGTGGATGAAGGAAAACCCCCTTGATTCGATGGAATACTTGTGTCCTTAACCCTCCCAGAAGCACCAGAGCCCCTCTGTGCACCACCTCCATCCCGGCCACCAAGTCTGAGCAGGCACCCGATACACGAGTCCCAGGACTCAAGTAACAGACGCACTTTCTCCAGCAGATTGTAATGTCTCTAACTGTCACTTGCCTCCTTGACTCTTGAGGGTTTTGTAGTTGAAATCAAAGTCATCCTGGAGATTCTCAACCACTTTCATTTTCTGTTCTAGATCCTGTTTAAAACCAACACACAAAACACACCAAAACAAAACAAAAAGGCAGAAGTGAACAAGAGTTTCCTGGGAAGAGGGAAAGGAAAGTTTCTGAGAATTAAAATGAAGCCAAAACCTCAAACAAGACACACGCAGGACCCACAGGCAATGTCCCCCAGGAAAGGCTTCCTGCCCACGACTTGCTTCACCTGAACTCGCTTCCGAACATCTTGTAGGTGCTGCTCTAGCATCTGCTGCTTCTCTGTCACCACGGCGGCTGTAGGGTGGTTGGCCTGGCCCCCTTGCTGTCAGAAAAAGATATCAACACACACATGAACACAGGAACTACGGGGAGCTGTCCAGTGCCATCGCACCCACCACCCTTCCTGTTTGGCTGAGGTGCTGCTGCCACTGGGAGGGGAAGGGATACTGGCCGCAAGCTGGGCGTCATCAGCATGGTGCAAGGACACTACCCCGAAGTTTGGCCCGTGTCCTTGCCTTGACCTCAGGCCAACTCTAAAGCCACTCTCTGTTGGACTACGGAACCACACATTGAGCTAAGACATGGTCCCTACCTTCAAAAACCTCATTCTAAGTTAAGTATGTTAAAAAAAAAAAAAAAAATTCAGAACCGGGGTGCCTGGGTGGTTCAGTTGGTTAAGTGTCTGCCTTCAGCTCAGGTCATGAGCCCAGGGTCCTGGGACTGAGTCCCCTGTTTGGCTCCCTGCTCAGTGGGAAACCGACTTCTCCCTCTCCTGCTGCCCCTCGCCTTGGCTCGTGCTCTCATGTGCTGTCTCATGTTCCCACTGCTCTCTCTCGAATGAAAAAAAACAAACTTCTTAAAAAAAAATCAGAACAATTATGACAGCAGATCTTGGATGCCCACTTAGTGTAGTTGGTATCCGACACATTTTGGTGGTGTAATGAAAAACCACCATCCAGGGGCGCCTGGGTGGCTCAGTGGGTTAAAGCCTCTGCCTTCGGCTCGGGTCATGATCCCAGGGTCCAGGGATGGAGCCCCGCATTGGGCTCTCTGCTCAGCGGGGAGCCTGCTTTCCTCTCTCTCTCTGCCTGCCTCTCTGCCTACTTGGGATCTCTGCCTGACTTGTGATCTCTGTCTGTGAAAGGGATAAATAAAATCTTAAAAACAAAACAAACAAACAAACAAAAAAACACCCTAAAACAAAGAAAAAACCACTGTCCCAGGGGAGAAATGCATTATTAAGAGAGAATACCTCACGGGACGTACCCTGAAAAGGTCAAATAGCACATGAAACGTGAACATGGTATATTTCGTCAAAGTAGTAGGATATCTGGGGCACGTGGCTGCCTTAGGTGAAGGAGCTTGTGACTCTCGACCTCAGGGTCATGGTTTCCAGCCCCATGCTGGGTACAGAGATTACTTAAAATGAGTAAATCAATAAAAACTTGCTAAAAAATGAGTAAGATACCTGACCCCCCAAAAAGACCACATAAGGGTGCCTGGGTGGTTCAGTCTGTTAAGCAACCATCTCCTGATTTCAGCTCAGGTCATGATCTTGGGGTCATGGGATCGAGCCCCACGTTAGGGTCTGTGCTTAATGGGGAATGTGCTAGAGATTCTTTCCCTCTCTCTCTGTCCCTCCCCCTGCTTAAGTGCTTACTCTCTCTTGCCCTCAAATAAATCTTTTTTATTTTTTAAAGATTTTATTTATTTACTCGAGGGCAAGAGAGAGAACACAAGCAGGGAGAAGGGGCAGAAAAAGGAGAAGCAGACTTCCCGCTGAACAAGGAGCCTAACATGGGGCTCGATCCCAGGACCCTGGGATCATGACCAGGGCCAAAAGCAACACTTAACCAAATGAGCTGCCCAAATGTCCCTAAATAAATCTTAAAAGAAAAAAAAAAAAAAAAGCTGCAGTGTTCAAGACAGTACATATTGGTATGGGACTGAGGAAAGACATCCTAGTCCCAGTTTTCCAAATTAGAACATCTCCGTCTCAAAGACAGATTTCACACTGAGTCACCAAATCCTCCTGGCTCTGGGCTCCATAATCTCACATACAGATCTCTAGTTCCACTGGCTCAGCTCAAGCTCCAACTACTGATCTCTTTGCCTCTAGTCTCTCATTTCCAATCTGTCCTCTATACTGCTACCAGGCGTCCCCAAAGTAGACCCAAACTTGCCAGTCCTACAGGGACCCACTCTCTCCCTTTCCAACAGTCCCCATCCAAGCCCACAGAACACCAACTTCCATGAGTTCAGGGAAGGCAACCACCACCCCTATTTATTCTCTTCACAGTGAGAGTGACTCATCTGATTGGTGAGATTAGGAGAAAGACTGCACACACAGATCTTCGAAGAACCCAGCACTTTAGCTGGTGCCTCTCTCTTCCACCTCTGCCTTCCTGGGGCACACACGAGGCAGGAGCAGGGGCCTGGTTTGTAGAAGCCATTCTAGGGGCCTCTCACTCTGTGTTCAGTGGGTCCATAAGGATATCTAGGGACATACTGTCCTGCAAACCACCCCCAGATCAAACACAGTGGCAGGCATCAGAAATCCCCAATGGTTATCTGCCCAAACCACATTTTCCAGTCTTGTTTTATCAACAATACAGCTGACAGTTTACTGTTTTGGACTGCCCTGTCTATTTCTAAATTGGTACTGCACTTAAAGGGAAACAGATATGGTTCATTGCCACGCACAGAAGCCCACCTCCAGGACCAGTGTAAAACCTACCGGCTCCCTCTGCTTCCAGGTATAGACATACATCTCCACCGAGCACACACCAATGCAATCTGATGACAAGGGAAGCCGACCCTGCCTGTGTTTCAGTCACCCCAAACTACCCACTCTTCCCCACACACAGCATGCTCCCCACACACCATCGGCTCAGGCTGGCATGCGCTTCCACCCAAGGACACCTGTACTTCACCTTCAAACTCAGTGCAACTGTCTGCTCTCCTTTAAAACCTTATTCAACTTCTGTAGGCAAAATTACTCACATCTTCCTCTACATTTCTCTCGCTTTGAGTGTTTGTATACCTATCATCCCAACTAGACTGAGAGCCCTGCCTGGAAGGGCTCACAACTACTCGTCTTCCTAGCTTCTGGTGCTCTACCCATAAAAGACACTTAAGAACATGCCAGATGATGTAAAAAGAGAAACTTATAGAAGGCCTGCATTAAGACATCAAGTATCCAATTTGTAGTTCTAGGTCAACTGTGGCAAACTTTCCCTTATAAAGGCTGTGGTACATATTTTTGGCTTTCTGGGTCATCCAGTCTCTGCTGTCAAGACTCAGCTCTGGCCCCGCAGCATGAAAGCAACCAGAGACAACGTGTATATAAACGGGTGTGGCTGTGTTCCCCAAAATTTCATTTATTTAAAAACAGGCATGGCAGGTTGGACGAAGGCCACAGGCACTGTTTGCCAACCCCGGATCTGTAAGATTGGGAACATCCGCAGGGAACCCACTGTTCCCTTGCCTTTTGTGATCAATTTGGGAGCCTCTACCCAAATTGGCTTAAATCGAGTATTTTTATCTTACCGGACAGGATGAACACATAAAGGTTCTCCACAACAGAGAACTCCTGTGATGCAAGGAGTGCCTCTTTGCAAGCTGGACTGTCTCTGGTGTCTCAAACAGTGACTGTTATCAGCCCCCCTCATGTGTATCTGAGCACATCAGTGCTCTGCTCTGGGTTCCTCAGTGGGTTCTCATTTCTTACAGTAGTGGTGACCGCGACGATGATGACCATGATTGTGACAGCAGTAGCAGGGAGCAGTTCATGTTTACTTTGCACGTATGTGTCAGGCTCTAAGCACTTACAGGCACGAGTCAATGTAATTCTATGAAGTGAGGTATGATGACCATTCCCATGGAGGCACATTCCCACAGCCTGAGGTTATCCAGCAAGGGGCAGAGCTACGAGGCTCAAACCTGGCAGCCTGGCCCTTGAACCCTTGTGATAAACTGCTCTTCCAAAGCCCAGCTGCTGGGCATGACTGACTAAAGAGATTCACAATACGGCCCTTGACCGTTCCTTATCCAACCAGATGCGGAATTTTCCACAGCTCCTCCCAACAATACATGCGTTCATGCTTCCCTGTCTGAACACGATCTTCTCTCTGCCTGGAGTGCTCTCTCCTCATCAGCCTGGTGTACTTGCCATCAGCCTTAAGTCTTGGCTCAAACACATCTCTCTCTCTCTCTGTGATACCTTCCCCAACTCCCTCAGTTAGACTTAGATGTCCTTTTTATTCTGTTCCTGCTACATTTTTGTCTTGTAAGAGAAAAAACTGTACACTTCTGTTCACAGCAGCATTATTCACAATAGCCAAAAGGCAGAAGCCATCCAAGTGTCCCTCAACAGATGAATGTATAAACAAAATGTGGTCTATATACAGCGGAACATCATTCAGCTTCTAAAAGACAGCAAATCCTGAGACATGTTACAAGGATGAACAGTAAGGCATTATGGTAAGGAAAGTGACCCAGGCACAAAAATACAGGGTAGGAGTCCACTTCTATGAGGTCCCAAATTCACAGAGACAGAAAGGAAAGTGGTGGTTGCCAGGGGCTGCGGTGAGATGGGAACGAAGAACTGTTGTTTCATGGGTCTAGATTTTAGTTTTGTAAGATGAAAAGAGTTCTGGAGATGGCTGCACAACGATGTAACTGAACTCCAACACTATGAAGTGTACACCTGAAAATATATCAGATGAGGGCTTGGGTGGTTCGGTCGGTTTAGCGTCAGCCTTTGGATCAGGTCATGATCCCAAGGTCCTCGGATCGAGCCCTGCATCAGGCTCCCTGCTCAGCAGGGAGTCTGCTTCTTCTCTCCCTCTGCCACTCCCTCCCCCGACTCATTCTCTCTCTCAAATAAATAAATAAAATCTTAAAAAAAAAAAAAAAAGAAAGATTCAGATTGTAAGTTTCATGTTGTGGGTATTTTAGCACAATTTTTTTTTTTAAAGAAGTGGGGCCAGGGGTGCTTGTCTGACTTTGGCCCAGGACAGGAACCCAGGGTCCTGGGATCAAGCCCAGCATCCAGCTCCCTGCTCAGTGGGAAGCCTGCTTCTCCCTCTTCAGCTCCCCCTGCTTGTGTTCCCACTCTCACTATCTCTCTCTCTGTCAAATAAATAAATAAAATCTTTAAAACTAAATAAATAGTAAAAAGTGGGGTCAGGGAAGAAAAAAAAGTCTCTGATTATAATAAAGAAAATAAAACCCCCTCAGAGAAAGTTAAAAAAAAACCTCCTATAACCAACTACTGTGATGAGTCAATATATAAACTTCCAGTCATTTTATCATATTTACCAATAATACATGCATATTATATACAATGGTTTCTACTATTATGAATCAGATCTTTTCTTTCCTGACATTTTCTAACAGGTTACTGTAGCTATTATATAAGATTCTTAAAATACTTACCTTGAATGCAGTCATCTTTCTAAACTCTTGTTAATGCCAATGGCTTTTTTTTTTTTAATTATTTCTCTTGGATCTTATAGGAAGACCTATCTATCTATAAACAATGACAGTTTTGTTTCCAGCTTTCCAACATTTTTACATAATGTAATATTAAATGAAAAAGGCAAGATACAGAGAAGTAAACTCATTTAAATATACTGTGCGTGTGTTTATTTTCTGTAGTTTGTATGAGCCTGAAGAAAGGTACTGAAGGATATACACCAGACTATTCACATTGGTCTCCTGGGAAGAGATAATAAAGAGAGGGAGGGACATTTCAGATTTTTGTAAAACTTTCTTCCTTAGGGTGCCTGGGTGGCTCAGTTGGTTGAGCGACTACCTTCCCCTCAGGTCCTTGAGCCCTGGGATCCAGTCCCGTGTCAAGTTCCTGGCTCCACGGGAAGTCTGCTTCTCCCTCTGAGCGGGATCCCCTCTCACTCTCTCTCTCTCAAATAAACAAATAAAATCTTTAAAAAAACAACTTTCTTCCTTATACTATTGTGTCAAATTTTAATTTTTTTAAAAAAGACAGTGCATTATGCACTCAAGAAAAAAAACAACTTGGGGCGCCTGGGTGGCTCAGTGGGTTAAGCTGCTGCCTTCGGCTCAGGTCATGATCTCAGGGCCCTGGGATCGAGTCCCGCATCGGGCTCTCTGCTCAGCAGGGAGCCTGCTTCCTCCTCCTCTCTGCCTGCCTCTCTGCCTACTTCTGATCTCGCTCTGTCAAATAAATAAATAAAATCTTTAAAAAAAGAAAAAAAAAACAACTTTTCATTGTTTGTAAGAAAAACCCTAAGTGGGGCCCCTGGGTGGCTCAGGTGGTTAAGTCTCGGCCTTCAACCCATGTCATGATCCCAGGATCCTGGGATCAAGCCCCACATCCGGCTCTCTGCTCAGTGGGGAGCCTGTTTCCCCCTCGCTCTCTGCCTGTCTCTCTGCCTACTTGTGATCTCTGTCTGTCAAATAAATAAATAAAATCTTTAATTAAAAAAAAAAAAAGGAAAGAAGAAAAGAAAAACCCCACGCATCCACTTTTCCCATGGAGGTCTTTGCACACTGTTATGACTGTGTGAGAGGGAGCCCATCTCTGCACACAAGAAGGGAAGCGCATCTTCAGTGGTGCTTTGTTTCTTCCCCCGTCTCACCTGGGCTGCAGTGGCTGCGGTCTGGAGCAGACGGGACTCTTCCCACAGGCACCGGGCCACGATTCGGGCAATTTCCATTGGCTTCTCCAGATATCTGCTCTATAACGGGGGAGACAAAGAATGAAAAGTAGCAGTAGACCAAGGAGTTGTGGACACAGAATATTACACCTACTACATGAAACAATAAAATGAGGCCCTCAGAGCCTGGCTTCCACCAGTGGGAGATGAAGGGGAGAACAGAAAAAAGACCGTCACAGTGAGCTGTCCTTCTGTGGCCGAGGGCATACTGAGTCTTTGCACAATATGTTATCTTGGTGTCCTATGGAGGTGACAGACCTGGTCCAAGAGTTCTGATTACAGATTTTAAAATACTTAACATTTAAAAATAAATCATCTGGGGTGTCTGGGTGGCTCAGTCAGTTGGGCGTCTGACTCTTGATTTTGGCTCAGGTCATGATCTCAGGGTCATGATATCAGTCCCGAGTGGGGCTCACCCTGGGTGTGGAGCCTGCTTAAGATTCTTTCTCCCTCCTTCTGCCCCTTCCACCACTTCCTCTCTTCCCAAAAAAAAAAAAAAAAAAAAGTCATTTTCCTATGAAACCACTAGCTCTGATCATGTCATTAAGATGTACTAATGTAAGATGATTACTGTAACAATTATGTCTCCAGCGGACAAAAGAAGTGTATTTCAGATAATGATGCCCAAGGTTGGGTATACAGAGGTTTGAGGAAGAGCTAGTAATTTCTCCTTTGATTTAAAGTACAAGATAGGATCCCATTACCTAGGCAAATGAGGAAAGAAATACTTCCTGGACAGAAAGCTAACAGCCTACTCTGCGGGGTCAGTTTCGCATCCCACCTGAAGGAACTGCTTGATTCTCCGCAGATTGTGCTGATAGAGAACATTTGACTCCTGCAGGAAACGGCTGTATTGCTGGTCAATCTCACCCAGGAGATTATGAAACACCAAAGTCGCATGTGATTCCTTGCTGGCCGCATATGCCCTAGGAAAAGGAAGAAGGATACAACGGTTCTGAAACCAACACACATCCGCATACACACACATACACCATAAGTGTGCATGCGTGCATGCAGACAAATCACCATCAAGGTGGAAAAAAAACAAACTTGGGAAAGGTGGGGAAAAAAAACCAAACTTGATACTTTAACCCACTCCTCACTTTAGATTCACCTTGCTCAGCTGCAAGAAATATCATGAATTCAAAGATTATTAAAAATTATTCCAGACACTATTAGCCACTGCCATAGTCTATACTTATGAAATACTCAAGTGGGGGCGCCTGGGTGGCTTAGTTGGCTGAACAGCTGCCTTCGGCTCAGGTCATGATCCCAGAGTCCTGGAATCGAGGCCTGCATCAGGCTCCCTGCTCAGTGGGGAGCCTGCTTCTCTTTCTCCCTCTGCCTGCTGCTCTGCCTACTTGTGCTCTCTCTCTGACAAATAAATAGATTTTTTAAAAATCTTAAAAAAAATACTCAAGTGAAGTGGACAGATACGCTGTTTTGCTTTTTAAAATTCTCTCTCAGTCAGCTCTGCAGTCACATTATTAGTAACAAATAAGCAAACCCAGATCAGGATGGCCCATCTCCATCATCTCTGACTCACCTTCCTGGACCCTCTTCAAATTCTAGAAAAACTAGGTCATAGTCCTGAATTAAATGAAAATCAGTAGGTAGATCTGAACACATTAACATGAAGGAAAAAACAGTGCTTGCATGGCTCAGTCGGTTACGCATTCAACTCTTGGTCGGCTGGGGTCATGATCCCAGCATCATGGAGCCTGCTTAAGATTCTCTCTGTCAGGACGCCTGGGTGGCTCAGCTGGTTAAGCCGATGCCAATGCCTTTGGCTCGGGTCATGATCCTGGGGTCCTGGGATCGAGTCCCGCATAGGGCTCCTTGTTTGGCAGGGAGCCTGCTTTTCTCTCCGCCTCTGCCTGTTTGTGGGCTCTCTCTCTCTGACAAATAAATAAATAAAATCTTAAAAAAAAAAAAAAGAAAGATTCTCTCTGTCCCTCTCCCTCTGCCCTTTCCTCTACTCTCTCTCTAAAAAAGAAGGAGAAAAAAAATGAAGGAAACAGTCCTTGGAATTCTGGGCCATCATCTCTATGAATTAATCTGTTTCTCTTAACTCTGTGTCGCCTTCTTTTAATTAAAGGGGAATCAGAATTACATACCCAAATCTCTACCCATGGGAGAACTGTCCTTGAGATAAAATATATTTGTAGCACATCCCTGGAGTGTCAGAACACACAGAGGCTCTCCCCAAGGAGACAAGATCCAAATCAGCCTTCAAAACATCTACCACCAAGCAGGCTGCTGTCCCAGATGCCAAGAGACGGCTGCCTGCACACACTTCTAACATAGAACACATTTTGCAAGACGGAGAGTCCGTCTTTATTCTCCTGATCGCTTTCACCCCATCACCTACACCCTTAAGTTTTCTGATGAAATAGCACAGAGTTAAGCTAGAACAGGTTAGGTCTCTTGACTCAAACCCAAACCCAAACCCGACACTCTGGGGAGTTTCTCAGGAAGGACTTACCAATCCTGACTCTCGATCCAAGCAGCCAGAAACTGCCGCAGCTCCATCGGGAAGCTGTCGCTATACAGCTGATGAAGCTGCTCCAGGTACCGTGTATCGAGCTGCTGTAGCTGATTCCATTGGGCCATCCTGTGGCAATCAGGGGTCCCAACTGTAAACCAAAGCGTCCACAGGGTCACTGCAAGCCTTAGGAGGAGCAAACCACCTAGGAACACCCCATCTACCCAACACAGGCATAGGGTCCGTGATTAGGGATAAAAGATGCTTTGCATAGGATCCTCTGTGTTTCTCCCAGTTTACAGTAATACAGACACCTCCCCAGTCTCTGCCTCTGGAAGCACATCACAGCTTCTCCTGCACTGGGATGCCATTGTGGGCGTGGCATCAGCCAAGTTCCAGAATCTGTTATCTAGCAGACAGTGTGTGAAGTTGAAAAAGAACTTTCAGATTTCCACTCCCTCGTCTATAAAACAGAGATCATCATTCCCACCTCTCATGGCTGTTGAGATATTTCTGAAGAAGTTAGTAAAGTATGTTGCATAAAGTCAGACCAAAATGTGGGGGGATGTGACTGTTTAGGGAAAACAAAGCTAATTCCAAGAATACAGGCTTAAAAGTATAAGCAAGGACCTGCCTGAGATTCTCCAAGTCAATGAAAAGTAATTTTGTTTTGAAAAAAGTCCTCAGTTAACATAGGCAGCAATCTCTTCGATCTCAGTGGCAGCAACTTCTTCCTAGGAACATCGCCAAAGGCAGGGGAAGCAAGGGCAAAAATGAACTATTGGGATTTCATCAAGATCAAAAGCTTTTGCACAGCGAAGGAAACAGTTAACAAAACCAGAAGACAACTGACAGAATGGGAGAGGATATTTGCAAACTACATATCAGATAAAGGGCTAGTATCCAAAATCTATAAAGAGCTTAGCAAACAACACCCAAAGAACAAATAATCCAATCAAGAAATGGGCAGAGGACATGAACAGACATTTCTGCAAAGAAGACATCCAGATGGCCAACAGACACATGAAAAAGTGCTCCACATCACTCGGCATCAGGGAAATACAAATCAAAACCACAATGAGATACCACTTCACACCAGTCAGAATGGCTAAAATTAACAAGTCAGGAAATGACAGATGCTGGCAAGGATGCGGAGAAAGGGAAACCCTCCTACACTGCTGATGGGAATGCAAGCTGGTGCAGCCACTCTGGAAAGCAGTATGGAGGTTCCTCAAAAAGCTGAAAATAGAGCTACCCTGCGACCCAGCAACTGCACTACTGGGTATTTACCCTAAAGATACAAATGTAGTGATCCGAAGGGGCATGTGCACCCTAATGTTTATAGCAGTGATGTCCACAATAGCCAAACTATGGAAAGAACCTAGATGTCCATCAACAGATGAATGGATAAAGAAGATGTGGTGTGCGTGTACACATACACACACACACACACACACAAATGGAATACTATGCAGCCATCAAAAATTGAAATCTTGCCATTTGCAACGACGTGGATGGAACTAGAGGGTATTATGCTTAGCAAAATAAGTCAGTCAGAGAAAGACAACGATCATATGATCTCCCTGATATGAGGAAGTGGAGATGCAACATGGGGGGTTTAGGGAGTGGGAAAAGAATAAATGAAACAAGATGGGATTGGGAGGGAGACAAACCATTAACAGGCTCTTTTTTTTTTTTTTTAAGATTTTATTTATTTATTTGTCAGAGAGAGCGAGAGCGAGAGTGAGCACAGGCAGAGAGTGGCAGGCAGAGTCAGAGGGAGAAGAAGGCTCCCTGCGGAGCAAGGAGCCCTATGTGGGACTGAGCCACCCAGGCGTCCCTATTAACAGGCTCTTAATCTCACAAAACAAACTGAGGGTTGCTGAGGGGACGGGGGTTGCGAGAAGGGGGGTGGGGTTATGGACATTGGGGAGGGTATGTGCTATGGTGAGTGCTGTGAAGCGTGTAAACCTGGCGATTCACAGACCTGTACCCCTGGGGCTAAAAATACATTATATGTTTATTAAAAAATTTAAAAATTATATTTAAAAAAAAGCTCTCAGTTGAGGGACGCCTAGGTGGCTCAGTCGGTTAAGTGTCTGCCTTCAACTCTGGTCATGATCCCAGGGTCCTTGGATGGAGACCCGCATCAGGCTCCCTGCTCAGCGGGGAACCTGCTTCTCCCTCTGCCCCTCCCCCTGCTCAGGAGGACCCTCTCTCTCAAATAAATAAATAAATAAATAACTTCTTAAAAGAAGAAAAGTTCAATAAAGCCAAGAAATGAGAATATCAGAATGAAGTAATTGACCCCATCAGGCCAATATGTTTCCATAAATAAACTGAACCTTCTGACGACACCAGAGGTGGTGCTTGGCACTGATTTAATTTTTTTTAAACAATGTTTTCCTTCCTCTTAGGCATCTCCCAAACATTTTCAGCTACCACACCTTTGCTGTTGCCCCTGTCCTCACTACCCCCAAGACCAACCTGCTGTAGGACAGATGCTGCTTGGGCCATGGTACATGTATACTAAGCACTGGCTGGAACAAAAGCAGTAGCTGAGGCATTATAACCACGGTGGGTATCACCCTCGATAAGAAATGAAAGGCCAAGATGCCGGGGTGGCTCAGTGGATTGGGCGTCTGCCTTCAGCTTGGGTCATGATCCCAGGGTCCTGGGATCGAAGCCCCACATCAGGTTCTCTGCTTAGAGGGGAGCCTGCTTCCCCCCACCCCGTCTGCCTCTCTGCCTGCTTGTAATCTCTGTCAAATAAATAAATAAAATCTTTAAAAAAAAAATAAAGTACACTCTCTACCTGCAATGTGGGGACTGAATTCACAACCCCAAGATCAAGAGTCACATGTTCCACCAACTGAGCCAGCCAGGTGCCCCTAGACACCTAATTTTTATAATAAAGTCCAATGTTATAAGTTAATTTAAAAAATAGACTAATTACTTAATTCCTTAACTTGGATACAAATGTATAGCCATCACAATCTACTCCCTAAAGTTCCATGTTAGAACCATAAAGCGACACCCCACTATACCTGCTCAACTGGACGTGAACGTTGGGTCACACACAAATATACACATTTTCAGCAAACCATTAAAAAAGTACAAGTTGTTGAAAACTGTCTAGTTCATTTCTAGGTCCATAACTCAGCAGTGTTTTTTGCTGTTGTAGTTTTGGCTTGGGGGTTGGGGAGGACAACACAAAGGGGATAGTAAGTAGTACAGTAATTTTGTCATTTATTAAACCACAAACCAGTTACTAGTTTTGTTTTGTTTTGTTTCCGTAAAAGTAAAGCACCAGGGGCACTTGGGTGGCTCAGTGGTTTAAGACTCTGCCTTCGGCTCAGGTCATGATCCCAGGGTCCTAGGATGGAGCCCCACGTAAGGCTCTCTGCTCAGCGGGGAGCCTGCTTCCCCCTCTCTCTCTCTGCCTGCCTCTCTGCGCACTTGTGATCTCTCTTTGTCAAATAAATAAATAAAATCTTTAAAAAAAAGAGTTAAAAAAAAAGTAAGGCACCAAAAATGACTGGCATTATGCTTCACTTCTTAGTCTAATCACTGTAGGTAACACTGTAATAGCTATACTTTAAAAAAAAAAAAAATCACTGCAAGTTAAAGCCAAAAGCAGACAGCATTCTCAAAGAGAAGATGAGCAAAGAGCCTTATAGTGATGATTTTCTACAAACCATATTTAACCAACAACAGCCATGAGGCAATCAGCCCAATGTTCTTCATAAGAACTGTATATCCTTAGGAGATCACCAGCCAAACTGTCTAGGAAAGCCATTGCCAACTAGCTTGTGGCCACTGTTTTACCGGAAAAAGTTTTACAAGAGCCTACCTTATTTCACAATCTCAATTCTGTTTTTTAAAATTACAAGTTAATCTAAAGAACTCCACTTAAGTTCTCACTGAAGTATTTATCTACGAAATAATGCAAAGCCTGTGATTTAATAACCATTTTCACAGACCCGCAGGACACAGAAAGTGATCTGTACAATCTGAATGCCAATTGCCATTCTGGGTACAGAGAGAAATGAGTTCATTCCACAGAGAGACTGGCTTAGGGCATCACGCTGGGCTTAATTCTCTCCAGAGGTGAGTGCTAAGTTTACATTAGCAGACAGCAGATGGGAGCATATAAAGGGAATATTAAATCTGATTCTGTTTTCTACAACTTCAGAGAAAAGAAAAATAAAAATGAAACAGCAAGTCACCAAAGACTTTCCGGACTTTTCAAAACAGGAATTTCTCAACCCCTTGGGGATAACTTAGCAACAAGTCATAACTCAAACAGCTATTGTCTGATGAGGAACTGATTACTGTAAGGACCAGTAAAATTTGTCCAAAGGCGCAGTTTTCATTTATGTATTACATTCTAAGGAAACCAAGAGACGTGTCAAGAAACACAAATCAGGACCCCTTACAAAAGGGATTCATTACATCATTTCGTAAAACCTCGTTTTAAATTAAGATTTGTAAATCACATCCACGCACTAATGGATTTGTGGTAGAGTGAGGGGCCAAAGTGAGGAGAGAGACGAAACCCCAGCGCATATAATCCAGAACAGAAAGTGATCTAAAGATAATTTCTGTTCCACCTTGTGACAAGATTCTTTTGGGTGTCAGCCATACTTTGTATTAGAAATACCTATATTATAAATAGAACGAAGCCGTATCTTATCCATTGCCTCTACTAAGCCCCTTTTGCTTCAGGAAAGGCCCGGTGACTAAAGCAAACAAAGAAGTAACAGAAGTACCCTTGCACTAATTTCTATAGACATTACTTTCCATAAAAGTAAAGCACCAAGGGCACCTGGGTGGCTCAGTGGTTTTAAGAAGGTACTTTTTAAAAAGATTTTATTTATTTATTTGACAGAGAAGAGAGAGAAAGCACACAAAAGGGGGAGAGGAAGAAGCAGGCTCCCCACTAAGCTGGGAGCCTGACTCAGGGCTTGATCCCAGGACCCTCAGATCATAACCTGAGTCAAAGGCACATGCTTAACCAACTGAGCTATTCAGGTGCCCTAAGATTTTTTTTTAAAGATTTATTTATTTGACAGAGGGAGAGACTCATCAAGCAGACTCCCCACTGAGCTCAGAGCATGAGGTGGACTGAGGTCATGGTTTTATGACCTGAGTGGAAAGCAAGAGTTAGGCCCTTAACCAACTGAACCACCCAGGCACCCCTTTAAGAAGATATTTTTAGGGGCACCTGGGTGGCTCAGTCAGGTAAATGTCTACCTTCAGCTCAGGTCATGATCTTAGGGTCCTGGGATGGAGCCCCTAGTTGGGCTTCCTGCTCAGTGGGGAGTCTGCTTCTCCCTCTGCCCTCTGCCCCTCCCCTCTGCTTGCACATGCACTCTCTAATAAATACAATTAAAAAAAAAACATTAATATATAGCAAACTCTTTTCTATGAGAAGATATATATTTTTTAAGATTTTTTATTTACTTATTTGACAGAGATCACAAGTAGGCAGAGAGGCAGGCAGAGAGAGAGAGGAGGAAGCAGGCTCCCTGCTGAGCAGAGAGCCCGATGTGGGACTCGATCCCACGACCCTGAGATCATGACCTGAGCTGAAGGCAGCAGCTTAACCCACTGAGCCACCCAGGCGCCCCTATGAGAAGATATTTTTGTTCAAATCCCTTGAAACAACTATCTCATTTCTATTAGTGTTTTCAATCTAATCCTACTAATCTCGAGGGCCACAAAATTATTTAGACATGCAAGCTCCAATTTGTTTATCCTCCCCATACCACTTCTAAAATAATCTGAGGTAGCTGAAAACTCCATAAAGTAAATTAGGGAGAAGAAAAATTATTAAACTAAAATGCAATTAATGCTAGATCAAGACACTCAACCTGCATGAAATGAACAGCAGGGAGCCCATATTTAAATACTGTATTTTTAACAATTTAACCATGGATAAATTTTTTTTAAAAGATCCAGGACCCAGAGATCATGACCTAAACTGAAGGCAGACATTTAACCAACTAAGCCACCCAGCACCCAGGCACCCATAACCATTGATAATTTAACCATTCATAATTACCTTAGACATTAACACTCTGTGATTTCAAATCAGAAAAAGATAATTCAAAATAACTATGCCTGGGGGAGACTGAGAAGCTCAGATGTTAAGCCTATGACTCTTGCTTTTGGCTCAGGTCATGATCTAAGGGTTGTGAGATCAAGCCCCATGTGTGAAATCATACCCAGTGTGGAGCCTCCTTAAAATTCTCTCTCTTTCCCTCCCTCCTAAGCACACACACACACTCTCTCTCTTTTTAAAGTAGGCTTGTATAGTAAACATATAATTTTATTTCTTACAAATCCAAATAGTACTTTTAGTTTAAGTAATAGGAAGTTTATATATAAATCTAATTTTGATTTCCTAAGAAGAGAAAATATTAACAGTTGAGTGCCCAATCCAACTATAGTTACTGTAATATTCAAATATATTTAATTACAAGTAATGGGATTTGCTTTTAAGTCAGAAACCAACTTTTCATTGTAAAAATGGATATTGAGATATAAAAGAACATGAATTCTAGTTCCCTACTAATGTGGCAAAATTGAATATATGGACAGAGTATTAAACTACTGGGGAGTAGAGTTCAGGGAAGCAAGGGAAAGGAAAGGATGGTTTTTCAAGATTTTATTTATTTTCCTGGAGAGAAAGAATGTGAGTGAGAGAGAGCAGGAGCAGGGGGGAGAGAGAGGAGCAGACTCCCCACTGAACAGGGAGCCTGATATGGGGCTCATTCTCAGGACCCTGAGATCATGACAGAGTGTCAGGCAGACACTTTGACTGACTTTAACTGACTGAGCTGCCCAGGTACCCCGAGAAAGGGGAGTTTTCTTTTTTTTTTTTTTTTTTTTTTTTTTTTTTAAAGATTTTATTTATTTATTTGACAGAGAGAAATTACACTGAGAGGCAGGCAGAGAGAGAGAGAAGGAAGCAGGCTCCCTGCTGAGCAGAGAGCCCGATGTGGGACTCGATCCCAGGACCCTGAGATCATGACCTGAGCCGAAGGCAGCGGCTTAACCCACTGAGCCACCCAGGCGCCCGAAAGGGGAGTTTTCAATGGCACTCTGGAACATTCTCAACCCAAAAGTCTATTATCCCTCACTGCTCATATCTCACTTTAACTCTTGGTAGAGTTAAAGAATCTTGTGCCAAGCACCTTATTTTTTCCATTCTAAATCCTAACATGGTGTAAGGTCTTACCACTAGCAGTACCTTCTAATAGTTCTCTAATCCATATCTAGAAACATAGAGAATAAAATTTACCAGATTCACAGTTAACTTTAAGAAATGAATTGTGCCAGGAATGTGAACAGCAGAAAGGATAAAAAGATCTAGGGCTCTGATCCATGAAGAATAATCAAGATCTTAAAAATAATGGGGCACCTAGGTGGCTCAGTCCGTTAAGTGTCCAACTCAATCTCAGTTCAGATCTTGATCTCAGTCTCATGAGTTCAAGCCCTACGTCGAGCTCTACAACAGACCTGGAGCCTACTTTAAAAAACAATAAAAAGGTCTTAAAAACAAAACTACAAGAACTACTCAGATCTACTGCTCCTCCAGCTATCCAAAAGGATTCTGTGAACTTTGAATTGACCAAGTCTCCAATTATGTCAAATCTAATAGCATTAGTGACATTTTAAAAAAAATGATTGGGACACCTGTGTGGCTCAGGTCACGATCTCATGATTGTGGGGCTAAGCCCTGAGCTGGGCTCCTCGTTCAGTGCCTCTGCCCCTCCTGCTTGTGCTTGCATGCTCGTGCTCTTTCTCTCTCTCAAAATAAATAAATAAAATCTTTTAAAAACCCATGTATTCTCCATACTTGATTTGGTACAGGCACCATATCTGATCACAAATATTTCAGACTAAAGGAACAATATAAACATAATTGCTTCTAAACTGAAAGTAACACAAGTAACGTGCTTTTGTCAATTACTAAGTGTGCAGTTTATGGTTAAAGCTGTTTGAGAACAGGTCTGAGCTCTAGATAAAAACCACAGAACAGACCAAATTGGTGCGTCACATGGCCTCCCCATTTTGTGACACTTCCACTCCCCCGACCAGACAAGCTCCACTGAAGCAGGGTGATGGGAGGCCAAGGACACGGGACAGACTATCCCACAGGATGGCCTGGGTCCAAACCCTGCCTGCCATTTATCAGTGATTTCTTTTATGGGTATTACTTGACTTCACTAAAATGGGGAAGTATCATTCTTTTGAAAGACTGCCGTAAAAGTTAAAAAAAATAGTAATAATGGGGGCGCCTGGGTGGCTCAGTGGGTTAAGTCTCTGCCTTCTGCTCAGGTCATGATCCCAGAATCCTGGGATCGAGCCCCGCATCGGGCTCTCTCCTCAGCAGGGAGCCTGCTTCCCCCTCTCTCTCTGCCTGCCTCTCTGCCTATTTGTGATCTCTGTCTGTCAAAAAAATAAAATAAAATCTTAAAAAAAATAGTAATAATGGATATACAGCATCTCTCACAGGTGGTGCGGGGTGCCTAAGGGAGCTGGATGGTTCCTCCCTCCCACAGCATTCCTTCCACTGGTACTTCTTAGCTACATCTATCTCCTCAATGCCCAGGGAAACAATTAATTCATCAGATTAACCATGTTAAATGATGAAGTCAGCTTTCTCTGCCATGCAAAATGCATGCATTTCAATGAGTCTTTGTATTATCTCCTGAGGGAGGGAGTTCGTAATGCTGTGATTTAGTGTACGTGTCTAAGGGGAAGAGAGAACAGCAGGAGGGCTGGGGGGTGCTCTGATGAAGTTTATCTCCCTCCATACACAGTTCACCTAAGGATAGCTCCAGGTGCTAGAAAGACCAAAGGTAAAAACACTAAATGAGGGGCACCTGGGTGGCTCAGTGGGTTAAAGCCTCTGCCTTCAGCTCAGGTCATGATCTCAAGGTCTCAAGGATCGAGCTCTGCATCGGGCTCTCTGCTCAGTGGGGAGCCTACTTCCTCCTCTCTCTCTCTGCCTACTTGTGATCCATCTGTCAAATAAATAAGTAAAATCTCAAAAAAACCCACAAAAACCACTAAATGATAACCAAATGAAAGAAGACAGAAAGAATGAACCTTGGTTTAAGAGCAGGCCAAAATAACTAATGATTATCACTAATGTTTATATAGCACTTCACTATGTTCTAGGCACTGTTTTAAGCACTTGACATATTTCAGTTACTTATTTCATCTTCACAACAACCCTATGAGATAAATACATTTTTAACCCTGTTTTACAGAGGAGGAAACTAAGTACAGAATTTTAAGTGATTCACCCAAGCTCATCAGATAGTAACATCATGGAGCTCGAATCCTAACCCAAACAGTCTGTTTTCAGAATTCCTGGTCTTACCCATTAGGCTAGAGAAGGAGTTTTCACTGATTTTTAAGTAACACATGAGTCAATCATGACATCAAGCCAATGTGATCATATGGGTTTTTGTTTTTTGTTTTTTAAAGGTTTTATTTATTTATTTGTCAGAGAGAGAGAGCGTGAGAGCGAGCACAGGCAGACAGAATGGCAGGCAGAGACAGAGAGAGAAGCAGGCTCAAGCAGCCGGATGTGGGACTCGATCCCAGTACACTGAGATCATGACCTGAGCCGAAGGCAGCCGCTTAACCAACTGAGCCACCCAGGTGTCCCTGTTTTTGTGTTAATTTTAAAGGAAGCTCTCTGCCCAACATAGGGCTTGAATTCACGACCCCAAGATCAGGAGTCACACGCTCTACCGAGTCAGGTATCCCCATCTTACGTCATTTTCAACAGCCACATACGGTGTCTGAATTAAAGCTATCCATCCCGCTATAACCAGGCTCACATCTACAATGAATCTCTAAATGTATCATAATTTAAATGGCATGACTAAAAAATAAACATATTCAGGGAAGGGTAATCAGGTTGTGAAGAGTCTGAGAACTTGAGCATTTTGCCCAGCACGAAGGCTTGGGAACAGGAAGTGTGGTTAGGAGAGGAGAAGATAATTACAGAGGAGTAGCTCTTCAAAGATGGGGAGATCTGTACATGCAAGGGCGAAACACTCCAGAATCAATCTGCTTCCCCTCAAGACCGACCCCTGTTCTGCCCTCTGGAGCACTCCCTCTGCATCCACAGGTACCCATCCTGGCTGCAGTTCTTTTTTCTTTGAAGGGAGAGATGCCTGGGAAATCAAACCAGATTTATTAAATCAGAACTGCCAAGGGAGGGACCCATGTTTCGATATTTAAAATCTCCCCGGACGACGCTAACTGCGTGGCCAGACTGAGGACCCAGGAATGAGCGCAGAGATCAGGATCTGGGTGGTCAGGATGACGTGAGGGGCTTTCAGAAGCCGGAGGCTGCTCCTTACTCCTGATGTACTGAATAATCATCTCCAGGGATGGGGTCCGGGCAGATGTAACCAAGCCCCCACGTAAGCCATACTGAGAAACATGAACACTGACCGGGGGTTACAAGGAAGTCTGAAAAGTCTGAAAAGTGTTCAGCAGGCTGGGGACAATCTGATTTACATTTAAGATCCCTCAGGCAGCAATAAGAGGTAAGATCTGGCAGTGACCGGAAGTTGTTGCAAGGTGGACATCTTCCAGAAATAGAGGGAGCTGTGATGGGGCTTGGTGACTGTGTGAAGGGCAAATGGGACTCAGACAAAGGGAGGACGAGGAACAACCTCCCAGGCTCCTGTTGTGTTTGGGGTTCAAATGGAGGTTCATTGTTCACTGAGACGCAGTGGGAGACCCCAGGCTGGATGGCCTCCAGAAACTATTCGATCTGTAAACTGCGATCGGGCTCCATTCCCTCAAGACATTAAGGTTGCTGTGACCCAAGAAAAAATGCTGCAGCGAAAGGAGTACACGGATATTTAACAACAAGGATCTGGGGCTCGCACACCAACTACCAGTTAGCCTCTGTGCCTCAGTTTCCCCACCTGTGAAAAAGGGCAGAGAACAGGACTCACCTCATAGGGTCACTTAAGAACTGAATGAGTCAATGTACACAAAGGACTTAAGATGCCCAAGCAGGCAGGCAGGACATGTCTCTAAGTGTCATTAGTGCAACCGAGGGCCTGGTGAGCCCCGCCTTTCTTGCCTCAGCTGCTACTGGCCTGCTGGCCGAACACCCAGCACTCACCCTGCTCTTCTTCCAGCTGCTCAAAAGCACCAAGGCCTCCCTCTCGGGGTCCTCCTTCTATCACCATTCCCTGCCCAGCGCTGAGCACCAGGATTCCATAACCCAGACCTGCAACCACTTGGCCGGATGCCAGCTCTGTGAGGTCAGGAAGAGCCTTGCTTAGTGTGGCTCTGTAATGTGTTCTCCTCCTCACCCACCCCTGCCCCAAGCATCCAACACAGTGCCCTGCTCACAAAAGGGAGTCCAAAAAATGTACTGAATGAATCAACTGCTGGGCTATTACCACTCTAATTCAATCAGCCAGACGAGGACACCACATCTGGTAAGAATTACTCGGAGGAGCAGACCAACTGACCAATCCTTTCAGTTCTGCTGTCGGAAAAATTCAAGAATGGTCCCTCAGGGATCTTTCAGTAAGAGTAAAATCCCAGACAACACTCCCCAAGCAGAAAAGCGTACACTAACTTCTCACTGTCCAATCCCACATCTCTACCCCTGGCCAAGGTTCTGTGACTCCTCGGCCAATTCTGCCACCTCCCTCCTCTCTCCAGCCTCAAGAGGACTCTCAGGTCTGTTTATCTTCTCCCCCTTATCCCCCACCCCAAACACCAGCCTTTGTTCCTTTCTTGCAGAGAGATGTTCTTGCCTGAAGTGTTTCTCCCCTTGGTGACACTTATGTCCCTTCGCTGTCCCCAATGGAAAGGCACCTCTGGCACAACCCCTGCTTTAACGATGAACCTCCACAGCACTTAGACATGAGTCATGGCAATTCTGATTCCTTCTCCATGTGAGGAGTTCTCCGTTGGCAGCCCTCATGTCTCCTTCTGAGTTAGAGCTTCTGACCGGATGTTAGAGGATGCCAAATGAACACTGCCTTTAGTTTCCTTTCCTCGCCTTTGCACACAGACATAAATACCAGCTCCCACTGCAGAAGTGTCTACTGATGGCCACAATACTGAAAAGCAGGACATGAATATGACTAACTGCATCTGGGAACAAGATCTGCTCTAGCCTGGATGACTGGTGATCTAGACTTTTTTCTGGAGAGAAGCAAAGCATTCTTCCAACGTACAAATGCTGAGGGCTTCACCCTCGCAGGAATCAAAAGTAGGCTGCCAACTTTTTTTTAAAAGATTTTTATTTACTTATTTGAGAGAGAGTGTGTGTGCACAGAGGGAGAGAGAGAAGCAGACTCCTTGCTGAGCAGGGAGCCCGATGCAGGGCTCGATCCCTACACCCCAAGACCCTGACCTGAGCCAAAGGCAGATGCTTAACCGACTGAGTCACCCAGGTGCCCCAGGCTGCCAACTTTTTAAAACAGAAGGAATATAGCCCTTGAGAAACTGTAGATTGGGCAAGCAAACATCATGTCAAAATTTCCAGGCTTGAGGGCAACTGAAGGGTGAAGGGCAAGTTGCTGGTAAAAGCCTGCAGATATTGTATCCTTGGACAAAACCCAAGTAAGAGTCAAAAAAGCACCCACTGATCTGGAATGCTAGTAAGTTATAGTATTCTTCAAAGACAGGAAAACTGAAATAAACCAGCAAAAGGGAACTTAAATTTCTAAATCTGTTATCACAGACCCATAATATAGCTCACTACTTACTGGAGACAAGCAAGTACCTTTTCCCAACCTTATTCAAGTCACTTCCCTAAAAGAGGTATCAAGGTAATCCTGGTCACTTAGCATGCAGCAACGCACAAGAGGGGCTGAGAACACACAGCCATGGATCCCGTGTCGGAACTCCTTCCTCCAAAGAAACGATGGTTTGGGGGCAGAACCTTAAATTCAAAGGGCATTGGCGGTGGTTATACATGGCCCCAATTTCTTTAATACTCTTCCAGTTGAGACAAGAGGTCTTTGTCTCCTCCCCTTGAATCTAGCTAAAGCCATGACTGCTCCAACCAATCGGGTTAAGACAAAAGGGTCGATACACAACTTCAAGGCTTCCGCCTGATTCTCTTGGCAGGCTCATTTCCCAGCCAACACCCTGTGTGAAGCCCAAAGGCACGAGGAGCCACGAGGAGGCACTTGGTCTGCAGTCCCTGCTGAGATCAGCCTTTGGCTCATCCCAGCCCAGGCATCAAATATGTGAGTGAAGCAGCTCCAGAAGACAATTGCCCCAGATGTTCCCGTCTTCCCAAAGCTGTGCAACAAAGGCAGCCACCCCTGCTGTGCCGATCACATTTTCTGCCCCTAGCATCTCTGAGCATACCAAAATGGTTCTTGCCTTGTGCCCCTGAATCTAAGAGGTTTATTCCATTTGGTACTAGAACACCATTTTTACTAAATAGTGATAGAATATTGTCTTTACATAGAGTCTAACTTCCATGAGAAAAGAATTTGCAGTTTTAAAGGAAAAGGCTTTGCTGTTAAAACTATTTTATTTTTTTGAAGTTTTTTAAAAATTTATTTGAGAGAGAGAGAGAAGCAGAGGGAGAGGCAGCAGCACGTTCCCTGCTCAGCAAGGAACCCAATTCGAGACTTGATCCCAGGACCCCATGGACCATGACCTGAGCCGAAGGGAGACACTTAACTGACTGAGCACCCAGGCGCCCATTTTATTTTATTTTTTTTAACTTTATTTATTTAAGTAATCTCAACGTGCAACATGGGGCTCAAACTCACAACCCTGAGATCAAGAGTTGCACACTGTTCTGACTGAGCCAGCTAGGCGCCCCTACTGTTAAAATTGTTTTGTTTTGCTTTAAAGATTTTATTTATTTATTTGACAGGGAGAAAGCGAGCACAAGGAGGGGGGTGCGCAGAAGAGGGAGAAGCAACCTCCCGGCTGAACAGGGAGACCCTAGTCAAAGGCAGAAGTCAAACCAACTGAGTCATCACACACCCCTTAAAACTGTTTTCATAGTAAACCTCTTTCCTCTGTGCACTCCCCTTCTAAGTGATCCATCTAATCCCACTCCTTCAAAATGACATCTACACCCTGACAATCCCCAAATTTACATCCCTAGCCTTAACCCCCCTCTCGTGAGTTCCAGAGTCACATCTAACTGCCTATTCAATATCTCTACCTGGATGTCTAACAAGGAGCTCATATTTAATGTACCCCACACCAATCCCCTCATTAAAAACCTCTCTGGCCAACTTCTCCATTTTAGCAAATGACAACTCCATTTTTGCATAGGCTCAGGCTAAAAACCTTTAAAATAAGCCTTGACAGCGTGCCTCAGTGGCTCGGTTAAGCATCTGCCTTTAGCTCAGGTCATGGTCTCAGGGTCCTGGGATCAAGCCCCACATTGGGCTCCCCGCTCAGTAGAGATTCTGCTTCTCCCTCTCCCTTTAACCTGCCTCCCTGCTTGCGGGCACGCTCCCTCTTTCCCTCTCAAATAAATAAATAAAATCTTAAAAAGATAAATAAAATAAGCCCTGACTCCAATCTCTCTTCTCCTTCTCTTCCCTCCAACATCCAATCCATTAACAAGTCCTGTTGGTTCTACCTTCAAAATGTATCTAGACTGTGAGCACCTCTCACCATCTCCACTGCTGCTACAGTCTTAATCTGAGCCACTGCCACCTCTATTACCTGGCTGCCACCACTGTGCTGAATTCCTAACTGGTCTTGGTATTCACTCTAATCCCACCACAGTCTATTCTCCCCATTACAGATCCTTTCAAAAGAGAAATCCCAGGGCGCCTGGGTGGCTCAGTGGGTTAGAGCCTCTGCCTTTGGCTCCGGTGGTGATCCCAGGGTCCTAGGATCGAGCCCCACATCGGGCTCTCTGCTCAGCAGGGAGCCTGCTTCCTCTTCTCTATCTCTGCCTGCCTCTCTGCCTGCTTGTGGTCTCTGCCTGTCAAATAAATAAATAAAATCTTTGGGGGGAAAAAAAAGGGGAGAAATCCCACCATGCCATTCTTCTGTTCAAAACCCACGTAGGAAAAAGTTCAAGCTCCTACCTCAGCCCACCAGATGACCCAATTTGCCTCTGGAGATCTCTCTGATATCCTTTCCCACTGCTCCCCCTTTGCTCATACTGGTCCCCCTTTTGCTTCTGGAACATGCCAAGCCTCCCCAGAAAGCTCTTCCCTAGACTATCACTTGGCTCGCTCTCTGTTTTCACTCAGACTTCTGCACAAACACTTCACGTCACTTCATCGAAGAGCACATCTACCCCTGCTGAGTATTTCTTCATGGTACTCAACACCCTCTAATACACCATGTATTTTTTTTTTTTAAAGATTTTATTTATTTGACAGACAGAGATCACAAGCAGGCAGAGAGGCAGGCAGAGAGAGAGGAAGGGAAGCAGGCTCCCTGCCCAGAAGGGAGCCCGATACAGGGCTCAATCTCAGGACCCTGGGATCACGACTCGAGCTGAAGGCAGAGGCTTTAACCCACCTGGGCAGAGCCATCAAGGTGCCCCTCTTTTTTAACTCCTTCCACCACCAGCAGCTAGAGATGTAAGCTCCATAAGAACAAAGACCTTTTTCTGTTCACTGCTATGTCCCCAGGGCCTAGAAGATGCTTAAATATTTGTTGACCAAATGAATGAAAATTAGTTAAATTGTTGTTTTGTTTTTTTAAATCTGTGACAGGGGCACCTGGATGGCTCCACTGGTTGAGCACCCAACTCTTGGTTTGGGCTCAGGTCATGATTTAGGGTTGTGGGATCGAGCCCCACAAAGGCTCTGGGCTCAGCAAGGAGTCTGCTTGAGCTTCCCCGTCTCCCTCAATCCCCCCTTCCCCCGCTTGCACGGTCTCTGTCTCTCAAATAGTTTTTTATAATTAAAAAAATAAATTAAAAAATAATAAATAATTCTTAAAAATCTTAACATACTGCTAGCACAGAGAAGCCTGAAACACCTTAAGAAGGTAATTAACTTCAGGGAAGGGTATCCACTGATCTTCCTTGAGCATGAGCTAACAGGTGCAACTAATTCATGCAGATTTACTGTCAGTGACAAGCAAATATGTAACATTTCCCAATAGAAGAATTTATATTAAAATGTTAAACCTCAAAAGAAAAATGATTTTAAATATAAAGCTAGGGCTCCTGATGGGCTCAGGTGGTGAAGCATGTGACTCAGGATTTTGAATTCCAGCCCCACGCTGGTCTTAAGAGATTACTTAAAGAAATAAACTAAAAAACAAACAAAGAAACAAAAAGCTTAAAAAATAGGGGTGCCTGGGTGGCTCAGTGGGTTAAGCCCCTGCCTTTGGCTCAGGTCATGATCTCAGGGTACTGGGATCAAGCCCTGCATTTGGTTCTGTGCTCAACAGGGAGCCTGCTTCCCCCCTCTCTCTCTGCCTGCCTCTCTGCCTACTTGTGATCTCTCTCTGTTAAATAAATAAATAAAATTGAAAAAAAAAACTTAAAAAGTAAAATAAAAGGCTAAACTGTTATAGAGTTGTTTCCTCCTTAAATTGCAAAAAGGAGACTTTTGCACCTGTCATCATCTAAAAGAAGGTATTTCGTGACATGTGCCTGTTGGTAGTATTTGGAAATCTAAGAAATTATACCCTAAGTTAATACTGATGGGTAGACACTGAAATGAGACATCTCATAAAACATAAAACCCCTGGGATGAGTAAGTTTATTCTGAGATACTCCCAAAGTAAAAGGTAAGACCCAACCTAGAATCAACAGCAAACTTCTCTACACAGTAAATCAATTATCTGCTTTTCAATGCTTTACCCTCAAGACACTTGGACTCGGGGTGACTGGGATCTCAGTGGGTTAAAGACTCTGCCTTCGGCTCGGGTTATCGCTCCAGAGTCCTGGGATCGAGTCCTGCATCGGGCTCTCTGTTCGGCGAGGAACCTGCTTCTCCCTCTCTCTCTGCCTGCCTCTCTGCCTACTTGTGATCTCTGCCTGTCAAATAAATAAATAAAATCTTAAAAAAAAAAAAAGACACATGGACTCAAACTTATTAACAAAAAATATGTTGGTGATGGTTGTTGTTTAACAGCCCTTAAAAAATAGAAAATCCAACCTCCTCACTTTACAGACATGGAAACAGACCACGGATGTGAACATCGGGAATAATAATCAAAAGGGCAGCCTCTTGACTTGATTTATGGTTCTTTCCACCCCACTATGACTTAAGAGGCAAGGAGTACATTGAGCCGTAAACTTTGTAACTGGAAAAATGTGGCTAGAGTGGAAAAGACATGTGACTGCAAAGAGAAAATCATCTATCCAGGCAGAAAAAGAGAGTCATAGTTGTTATTCTCCCAAAGAGAGAAGTACTTTATTGTTGGGATTAAAAAAAAATAATAATGTATCACATAACTGTGACCTTGCTAAATAAAAATGCACAGAAGCCAAATGCATCATTTCTCAGAGGTTTTCTTTCTTTTATTTTCAGTGTTACTGAGATAAAATTGACATATGACATTGCATTATTTTTAGCTGTACAACATAGTGTTTTGATGTATGTAGTATTATGAAATAATCACCACAAGTTTAGCTAACATCCATCATCTCACATACCCACAAATTTTTTTGTGATGAGAACTTTTAAGATCTACTCTTACAAACTTTCACATATATAACATCGTCTTATTAACTACGGTCCCCCTGGTGTATATTACATACCCACCCTATAGGTGTTCTGGCCCACCTGTGACATTCAGGTGGCCACATGTAGAGGTGTCCTTGGTTCACTCGACACCTGAGTGCCTCTTTACCACATGCTTTGCCAAGCTGTGGGGACACCAAACTGCAGAATTCATGGTCCCTACCAGAGCAAGAGGGATGCACAATTTCAGGGGGAACCCCTGGAACGTAAGTCCAAAACAACAAGGCAAATGGTGCTCCTGGGAGTGGTGCAGCCTGGTCCCCACTGTCCATGAAGATACACTTTTCAGGGTGCCTGGGTGGCTCAGTGGGTTAAGCCGCTGCCTTCGGCTCAGGTCATGATCTCAGGGTCCTGGGATCGAGTCCCGCATCGGGCTCTCTGCTCAGCAGGGAGCCTGCTTCCCTCTCTCTCTCTCTCTGCCTGCCTCTCCATCTATTTGTGATCTCTCTCTGTCAAATGAATAAATAAAATCTTTAAAAAAAAAATTAAAAATTAAAAATTAAAAAAAAAAAAAAGATACACTTTTCAAAGAAAAGCAGGAGGTGCCTGGGTGGCTCAGCCGGTTAAGCGTCTGCCTTTGGCTCAGAACATGATCCCAAGGTCCTGGGACTGAGCCCCAGCTCAGGCTCCCTGTTCAGCAGAGAACCTGCTTCTCTCTCTCTCTCTGTCTGCTGCTCCCCTTGCTTGTGTGCTTTCTCTCTCAAATAAATAAAATCTTAAAAAAAAAAGAAAAGAAAAGCAGACATGTAACAAGATAATTACGTATAAATGGAATGGTGTAACATTAGAAGACCAATCCTTTACAAGGACTGGTGGTCATGCTATGGAGGAAGGGGTAAGCAGTCCCAGCACAGGGAACAGCATGTGCAAACACGGAAGATCTCCAGAGAACATGACACGGATCTCCTGGTTAACCATGACCCAAAAGCTTATTAAAGTGATAGTAAAGCAAGGGCAATGAGTATAAACCCACAAGGACAAAAAGTGGGAAATGAGATGACTGTGGACTAAAGAAATCAACAGATGCTGGAATCCAGCAAGTGGAGACAGGGTCACTGACCTAGCACAGCAGAGAACTGAATAATAAGCGCCTGTAGAAGTGATTTCCAGCCAGAGTTATGCTATATGACCCCCAAAAGCTCAAAGTTAGAGGAAATAGGTGTGGTTCAATGGCAGGGATGAAAAGTTTGGCTGAAAAGAAGAGAACTGGCTGGACAATCTGTATAGTTGAGATTTTCCAAATAACTACCTCTCTCTGAACCCAGGAGAAAAAGTACTCACTGTCTGGAAAAAACCAAGTACAGACCCGGGAATGCCAGACACAGCTTAGGGCAAGGCAGTCACTGAACTAAAACAACAGAGATTAGGTAAGAAGCTAACATCAGCTCCCAGAATCCTAGGAGCCAGGGCTTTCCCCAGTTACCCCAAAGTGAAGCCCAACAAGCAAATAAAACCAACTTGAACTGAGAAGTAAGAACTACCACACTTTTTTTTTTTTTTTTAAAGTAAGCTCTAAGCCCAACATGGGCTTGGGCTTGAACTCACAACCCCAATATCAAGAGTCACATGCTCTACTGACTGAGCCAGCCAGATGCCCTTAAGAATTACCACACTTTTGAAGAAAACCTCCAACATAAGAAAGAGAGGGATGAAAATAAGAGGAACCCAGGAATCAGAGAATGCCAGGAGCATATAAAAATTTCATTGAACTAGGGGTGCCTGAGTGGCTCAGTGGGTTAAGAGACAGACTTTGATCAAGTCTTGATCTCAGAATCATGAGTTCAAGCCCCGAGCTGGGCTCCATGGTAGCCATGGAGCCTACCTAAAATACAAAACAAAAATATCACAGAACTATAAATGGTATTGTCAGAGAGACAAATTATGCATATTAAACAGGATTAGGATGAAAATGAAGATAAAGAAAATGACAAGTGAAAAAGTGCTACTGAAACTGAAAATGGGAGCCAGAATTGAAAATTAAGTGGATGAGTTGAAAGACAGAGCCAAGGAAACCTTCCAGAATACTCTCCAGAACAAAAAATGATGGAAAATAGAAGCAGAGGGGAAACAAAATAAAACTCTGATGATCTGTCCAGAAGATCCAATTTCTGACCTAGAGGATTCCCAGAAAAAGAGAAGGGAAGAAGGGTAAGATAGAAATTATCAAATAAAGAATAAGAACTTCCCTTTCCAGATTAAAAGGGGCCCATCAGGGGCACCTGGGTGGCTCAGTTGTTAAGCATCTGCCTGCCTTCAGCTCTAGTCATGATCCCAGGGTTCTGGGATCCAGCCCCGCATCAGGCTCCTGCTTGGCAGGAAGTCTGCTTCTCCCTCTCCCACTTGCCCTGCTTGTGTTCCCTCTCTATCTCTCTCCCTCTCTGTGTGTCAAATAAATAAATAAAATCTTAAAAAAAAAAAAAGAGGGGCCCATCTACTACCCAATCCAATGAATGAAAACTGATCCACACTAAGGCACATCCTGTGAAATTTTGAGAGAGGGAATAAATAAGTTCTAGAAGCTTCCAGAGAAAAGAGCTACGTCTCCCAGAGAGGATCAAAATCAGAAAAGCCTTAGACTTTTTTTCTTAAGACTTTATTTACTTATTTACTGGGGCCTGGAGGGCAGAGGGAGGAGAAGAGAATCCCTAGGAGATTCCACTGAGGAGCGCAGCACAGAGCTCGAGGCAGGGCTTCACCCCACAATCCTGAGATCATGACCTCAGCCAAAGTCAAAACCAAGAGTTGGACTCTTAACCCACTGAGCCACCCAAGCACCTCAACACTGGACTTTCAACACAAACTGTGAAGGATTCTAAAGCCAATCACTGAGCCAAAATGCCTTCAAAATGATGGGACACACGATTCGATGCTCAAATGATCATTCAAGTCAGAAGAAAGAATAAAGACATTCCAAATACTCAAATTTTCAAAGAACTGAGTTTCCACGTACTTTTTCTTGACAGCATGTTCCTGGAATAGGTGCTTCAAGAAATGAAGTAGTAGGGGCGCCTGGGTGGCTCAGTGGGTTAAGCCGCTGCCTTCGGCTCAGGTCATGATCTCAGGGTCCTGGGATCGAGTCCCGCATCGGGCTCTCTGCTCAGCAGGGAGCCTGCTTCCCTCTCTCTCTCTCTGCCTGCCTCTCTACCTGCTGTGATCTCTCTCTGTCAAATAAATAAATAAAATCTTAAAAAAAAAAAAAAAAAAGAAATGAAGTAGTAAAGCTAGAAAGAGGAAGACATTGGATCTGGGAATGAGGGACTCCAACATAGGAGACCTTGATTGTGGCAGAATAGGGGGTGGGGCAGGGTTAATTGCCAAGAACATAAAGACTAGTTTCCCAATGTGTTTTAAGCATTTGAAGCAAACTGCCAGGCACTTGAGAAACCTGCTGGAACACTTGGGGGAAGTCAGCAATAGGTGTTAAGAAAACCGAGCAAGTTTTTAAAAATAAAAGTATTAACTCCAGAAAACAACAACAACAACAAGTATTTGTATATAAAAGGAAACATAACCATAGCATACTTCTTGGCTTACCAGTGAACCACCTTTGGTCAAAATAAAACATATGATTAGTGGTTTTGCTAAAGTGGCTTAAAATTTATGACCACTCTATTGTGAGGGATGGGAAGAACAGCGGTGGCAAAGAATACATCCTCACCAATGGTAACAGGAAGTTAAAGGGCATCTAAAATTCTGAGAGGTCAAAAATAGCAGTGTATACGTATTACTGAGAAGCATGGGATAGGTGGAAAGTAGCTTGGGAAGTAAGGAAGGGTGGGACAAAAGACTGTCATTTTCTTCTTTTTTTTTTTTTAAAGATTTTATTTATTTATTTGACAGAGAGAAATCACAAGTACACTGAGAGGCAGGCAGAGAGAGAGAGAGAGAAGGAAGCAGGCTCCCTGCTGAGCAGAGAGCCCGATGCGGGACTCGATCCCAGGACTCCGAGATCATGACCTGAGCTGAAGGCAGCAGCTTAACCCACTGAGCCACCCAGGCGCCCAAGACTGTCATTTTCAATGTAAGTTTTTCAGTATTCTTCAATTCCTAAATTATTTGTGTGCATTACTTGGATAAAAATTATTATTTTTAAAAAAATTTTTAGAAAGATTTTACTTGTTTGACAGAGCGAGTGAAAGAGGGAAGAGCAGGCTTCCCGCCGAGCAGGGAGCCTGATGCAGGGCCTGATCCCAGACTCTGGGATCATGACCTGAGCTTAAGGCAGACGCTTAACCACTGAGCCACCCAGGTGCCCCTTGGATAAAAATTGTAATTATGTTTTCTAAGTGAAATGCTTAATACCAAAATAAAACTTAGGTAACATCATGTTCTCTTCTTTCAGAAGGAACCTCTTTACTTGACTCATTCATTCATCTGTTCATTCATAAAAGAGAAACACATGGTAGGAAGCAAGGGCAAGGTATGGAATGGTGAACAGGACAGGTCCCTGCCCTCCTCAAGACACAGACACAAGACACAGGGAGGCAGACAGACAAGTAAATAAGGAAGTAATTACCACTTACGATAAGAGCAGTAAAGATGACAGGATAATGAGTGACTGGGGCCAGGCTGGTAAACTTGAGAAAATCAGGAAAGGCATCTTAGAGGAAGGAATTATTTGTCCTGGCTTCTAAAGGCAAACACACCTTTTGATGTTAAAATCTCAGCTTGGAGGGATGCCTGCTTGGCTCAGTAGGTTAAGTGTCTGCCTTAGGCTTGGATCACAATCCCAAGATCCTGGGATCCAGTCCCACATTGGGCTCCTTGCTCACTGGAGAGCCTGTTTCACCCTCTGCCTGCTGCTCCCCTTGCTTGTTCTCTCTGACAAATAAATAAAATATTTAAAAAAAAAAATCTCAGCTTGGAGTTTCCAGGACCAAAAAGGTAGTGTAGATTTAAATGTTAAAATGGGCAGGCCTATGCTTAGGAATGGTTTTGGGAGACTTGGCTGCTCCAACTCCTCACCAAGGACAAAGGCCTGGTCTCCTGCCTAGAGCAGCCTTTAAACTAAAAATCCTTAGTAAAGGGGCACACAGGTGGCTCTCAGCCAGTTCAGCATTGAACTTTAGACTTACACTCAGGTCATGATCTCAGGGTCATGAGTCTGGCTCCACACTTAGCACAGAGTCTCCTTGAGATTCCCTCTCTGTCTTCCTCTGTTCCTTTCTCCACTCACGCACACACTGTCTCTCTAATAAATAAAATCTATTTTTTTAAGTCCATGGTAAAAAGGTAAATGCTAAACTCCAAGCCCCATTATAAAAGGGTAAATTCTCTCTTTTTTTGGGTGAGATTCCATTTGCTTTTGGCCTCTCAAGACTTCCTCAATTTTTTTTTTTAAAGATTTTGTTTATTTATTTGACAGAGAGAGAGATCACAAGTAGGCAGAGAGGCAGGCAGAGAGAGAGAGGAGGAAGCAGGCTCCCTGCTGAGCAGAGAGCCTGATTTGGGGCTCCATCCCAGGACCCTGGGATCATGACTTGAGCCGAAGGCAGAGGCTTAACCCAGAGCCACCCAGGTGCCCCAACTTCCCCAATTTTCTTAAAAGTTTCTGCAACATTTCTTTGTGTTTCGCACAGGAGGGTTTTCAGGATATCTAGTCTACCAAAGAGCTAGAACAGAAGTCAATCAGGATGAGACAAGAACAGGAATTTAAGAAAACTTTAAAGGTAGCACCAAAAGGACTTGCAGATAATTGAAGAGAAGCAGAGGTATGAGAAAACAGGGGGTTGAGGGATTATTTCCAGATTTTTGGTTTGCACAGTGGGTTAGATGATAATGCCATTTATTTAGATGGGGGAAAATGGGGTACGGAGAATGGCACAAACTTACGGTGAGAAAGTTTAATAAGAGTTACGTTTCAGACAAGATAAACAGGAGACAACTACAAGTTGTCCAAGGGGAAATGTCAAGTGAGCAGCAGGACACAGGAACTGGGAGCCTGGAGAGGCCCTTGGTAATCACCAGAATGGAGATGACGTTTAATGCCGAAGTAATGCAGGAGATAACCTGAGGACAAAAAACAGAAAAAGGAAGGAAAAGAAAGCCCCAGAGACCTGAGAGCCTTCAAACGTTAGTTTCGGATAGAGGATGAACCAGGAAGGCAACTAGGAAGACAAGTAAGACTGAAGAGAAACCAAGGGAGTATGTTGTCACAGAAGCCAAGAGAGT
Source organism: Mustela lutreola (assembly GCF_030435805.1). NCBI lineage: Eukaryota > Metazoa > Chordata > Mammalia > Carnivora > Mustelidae > Mustela > Mustela lutreola. The sequence continues at coordinate 19,906,384 of NC_081304.1, read as the reverse complement.
GTTTTACGAAAAAGGTGTTCAACTGTGTCCAAAACCGCTTAAAGGATGAGCAAAATGGTGACAGCATCCACTCAATGTGGTAAATGCAGAAGTCTCTGGTGACATACCTAGTCCTTCCTTCAATTAGGTTAATGTTTCTGAACCCCAAGACAAATTCACCAAGATCACAAGGGCACTCAACCCCCTGGAAGAGTATCTTCTCACTTTTGTCCCTTAATCTGATACATATCCCCCCCCAAAAAAAGGCAATTTAAAAGGCCCCTAGAAGGATGATCTCTAGAAATACTATTCTTTTTCCCGAAAAAGATTTGGAAATCTCCAGTATTTCTCCACTATTTCAATATACCTGGGATCAGAAATGTTCAGGTCTTAAATGAGGAATCAACACTCTATCCAACATATGCCATGGAAGGGCACATGGCAGAGAGATTACGCTAAACATCAAGATCAGTGTTTAGGTCTATCCTCTGGACTACAACCCTCCAGCCAGCCCCATCTAGACCCAGAAGAATTTGAAAATTAAATGTGGAGAGGGAGCGAGGTTAAGTATTTCATTTCCTTGTTCTCAAAGTGCTAACCACAAGCATCCTGAAGTTTGTTTCTGTATCAACTTGAACTCTAGGAGAGAAATTTATGCCAATTAAAAACATTTTAAGGGAAGAAAATTAAATATATCGCAAGTATACAAAGAACTCTTAAAATTCTCTGAAAAATAAGAAAACAACCCAATTTAAAAATGGGCAAGGGGCACCTGGGTGGCTCAGTGGGTCAAGCCTCTGCCTTTGGCTCAGGTCATGATCTCAGGGTCCGGTGATCGAGCCCCGCATTGGACTCTCTGCTCAGTGGGGAGCCTGCTTCCCTGCCTACTTGTGATCTCTGTCAAATAAATAAATATTTTTAAAATAAAATAAAAAATAAAAATGGGCAAAAGGGGTGCCTGGGTGGCTCAGTCGTTAAGCATCTGCCTTCAGCTCCGGTCATGATTCCAAGGTTCCGGGATCAAGCCCTGAATCGGGCTCCCTGCTTGGCAGGAAGTCTGCTTCTCCCTCTCTCTCCCCCTCTGCTTGTGTTCCCTTTCTCGCTGTCTCTCTCTCTGTCAAATGAATAAGTAAAATCTTTAAAAATAAATAAATCAACAAATAAATAAATAAAAATGGGCAAAAGATCTGAACAGGCACTTCACCAAAGAAGATATACTACACATGCCAAATATGCGTATGAAAAGATGTTCAACTTAATACATCACCAGGAAACTGCAAATTAAAACAACAATGAGATGCTTTTACACACCTATTAGAATGGTCAAAATCCAAAATGCTCACAACAAAAAATCCTAGTGAGGGTGTAGGGCAACAGGAACTCTCATTCATTGTTAGTGAGAATGCAAAATGGTACAGCCACTTTGAAAGATACTTTAGCAGTTTCTTATAAAACTAAACATACTGTTGTTTAAAAATATATATATATTTTATTTATTTATTTGAGAGAGAGAGAAAGCATGACTGAGGGTAGGGGCAGAGGGAGAGGGACAAGCAGACTCCCCACTGATCACAGAGCCTAACCCAGGGCTCGATCCCAGGACCCTGAGATCAAAGTCAGACACTTAACTGAATGAGCCACCCAGGTGCCCCACAACTAAAAATACTCTTAACATATGATCTACCCATCATGCTCCCTGGTATATACCCAAATTAGCTGAAAACTTGTATCTACAACAAAAGCCTGCACACAAATATTTATAGCAGCTTAACTTCCCAAACCTGGAATCAATCAAAAAGTCCTTTATTAAGTGAATGGATAAACAAATTGTGGAGCATAGAGGGAAAGGAGTATTAATCAGCAATACAAAGGAATGGGCCTATCAGGCAACAAAAAGACATGCAGTGATTTGGATAAATGTTGCTAAGTGAAAGAGGACAATCTGGAACAGCTACATACTGTATAATTCCAACTATATGGTGTTCGGGGAAAGACAAAACAATGGAGAGAGTAAAGATGAGCTGGTTACGGTGGTTTGGGGGAGGGATGAATAGGTGGAACACTGGAGATTTTTTGGGCAGGGATACTATTTTATGAGATACTATAATGGTGGACACATCTGTCAAAATCCATAGAATGTACAACAAAGTGAGCTCTAATGTTAACTGTGGGCTTTAGTTAATAACAATGTACCAATACTGGCTCATGGGGCACCTGGCTGGTGTGACTCTTGATCTCTAGGTCCTGAGTTTGAAAACTCCGCATTTGGTGTAGAGATTTAAAAAATACATACTGGCTCTTCAACACTAACAAATGTACCACACTAACACAAGATGTTAATGATTGGAGAAAATGGGTGAGGGGAGAGGAGAGGGTGTATGGGAACTCTATACTGCTCAATTTTCCCATGAACCTAAAATGACTCTAAAATATATACAGTCTATAGGGGCACCTGAGGGGCTCAGTCAGTTAACATCCCAGACTTTTTATTTCAGCTCAGGTCATGATCTCAGGGTCATGAGATTGAGCTCCGTGTTGGGCTCTGTGGCAGGCATGGAGTCTGCTTAAGATTCTCTCTCTCCCTCTGCCCCTCCAGTCCACCCCTGTGAGCGATCTCTCTCTCTTTAAAAAAAAAAAATATATATATATATATATATATATATATATATACACATACACATATACACACATATATATGTATATGCATGTGTATCTATAAAATCTATTAATTTTTTAAATATAGGATTTGAGCTTTATGAAAAGGATTTTTTTTAAAGATTTTATTTATTTGACAGAGAGAGATCGCAAGTAGGCAGAGAGGCAGGCAGAGAGAGGGAGGAGGAAGCAGGCTCCCTGCTGAGCACAGAGCCTGATGTGGGACTCGATCCCAGGACCCTGAGATCATGACCTGAGCCAAGGCAGCGGCTTAACCCACTGAGCCACCCAGGCGCCCTAAAAAGGATTTTTATTTATTTATTTATTTATTTTTTTAAGATTTTATTTATTTTATTTGACAGACAGAGATTACAAGTAGGCAGAGAGGCAGGCAGAGAGAGAGGAAGGGAAGCAGGCTCCCTGCTGAGCAGAGAGCCCGATGCGGGACTCGATCCCAGGACCCTGAGATCATGACCTGAGCCGAAGGCAGCGGCTTAACCCACTGTGCCACCCAGGCGCCCTAAAAAGGATTTTTAAAGATAAATCTGACCTACAAGGCTTAAATTTTATTCCAGATAAAAGATGAGCTATCTCCCCAATTAAAACAAACTTCTCTCTTAAGCCTTCTTAAAATGAATAATATACTTAGAAAAATAAGTCATATCATATACATCATGGTTTTCATGATGTAAATACTCAGAAAAGAACTGAACTTATCCATTAGCATCTCCATAAGAGCTTATGAAAAGGCTCAATTACTCATGAAATTATAACCCAACAATGTGAGGTGGTGGACATGATTTAGAGAAAGAATAAATACTTAGAATCACAGCTGTACAGAACCTGGCCTGAAGCACGAATTCACATTGGATGCCCCAGTCAATCACTCAGCCAAAAAGAACCCTGAGGCGGCCAAGATACAATAACAATTCTATCAAATAGGTTGTTGTTCCCATTTTACAGATAAGGACTGAAATGTGAAGCAATCACAAAGATAATGGTACCACCAGAACACAAATTTAGAATCTTCAAATTCCCAGGCTAGTGGAGGCAAATGATCTGTCTTATCTCTGGTGTGCGATCTCTGACAAGCACATTCCTCTTCGAATTGGTTATATAAGCAATCATAAGAAGAAAGGAAAATCGTAATTTTACGTACGGGGGCACCTGGGTGGCTCAGCCATTTAGCATCTGACTCCGGCTGGGTCATGATCCTAAGGTCCTGGGATGGAGCCCTGTATCTGGCTCCCTGCTCCTTGGCAAACCTGCTTCTCTCTCCCCCTCTGCTTCTGTTCCCTCTCTCACTGTCTGTCAAATAAATAAAATCTTTTTAAAAGAATGTACACCTAGGGGTGCCTGTGTGTCTCAATGGGTTGAGCCTCTGCCTTCAGCTCAGGTCATGATCCCAGGGTCCTGGGATAGAGCCCCACGTCAGGCTCTCTGCTCAGCAGGGAACCTGTTTCCCCCTCCTCCTCTACCTGCTTCTCTGCCTACTTGTGATCTGTCTCTGTCAAATAAATAAATAAAACCTTTAAAAAAAAATGCACACTTAAAAAGAATTTTACATTCATTTATTACATGTAATAAATGAAAGTTAACTTTATTATGAAGACATGTCTGAAGGGTGCCTGGGTTGCTCAGTGGGTTAAACATCCAACTCTTGATTTCAGCTCAGGTCATAAACTCAGGGTCATGAGACTGAACCCCATGCAGGGCTCTGGAGTCCACTTGTCCCTCTCCCTCCCCTCTGCCTCTCTCCTCTCTCATACTCACTAAAACAATTAAGTAAATAAAATCTTTAAGAAATAGTATTAAAAGAGAGCCTGGGTGGCTCAGTGGGTTAAAGCCTCTGCCTTCAGCTCAGGTCATGGTCCTAGGACCCCTGGGATTGAGCCCCGCATGGGGCTCTCTGCTCAGCAGGGAGCCTGCTTCCTTCTCTTTCTTCCTGCCTCTCTGCCTACTTGTAGTCTCTGTCAAATAAATAAATTAAATCTTTAATTTTAAAAAATGAAATATTATTTTTAAAAAAGACGTCTGAAATAGACATGCCTGAAACTTATTATAAAGACATGTATGAAATTAATCAAAGCAGTCAGAAACTGTCTTAATACGTTTATGTATGGTCTACCAATATAGTAAGACTGAACATTAATCTGGTAAAGTCATGACTTTTTTTGATAGTCATAATCCACCCCTAATTAATATTAAAGTTCATAAATACTAAGAGGAGTAAACAGACGAAAAGGAAATACCCAGGGGCCCCGAGATCAAGAGCGATGTGCCCCTCTAACTGAACCAACTAAGCACCTGAGCATGTGACTCTTGATCTTGGGGTTATGAGTTCAAGCCCCACATTGGGTATAGAGATTACTTAGGATTTTTAAATAAATAAATAAATAAATAAATAGAAAGGAAGGCAGGGAGGGAGGGAGGATCTCCAAAGCTTTTTTCCTTAGTAAACTACATGCCTACCATTTACCTTTATCTCCAAAACAACAATGATTCTAAACCCTGTGGACATGACTCTGCTAATCTGAAGAAAGATTTTAAGACTTAACAGTTCTTCAGAGCAAAACGTCTCAAGCCGGGCGCCTGGGTGGCTCAGTGGGTTAAGCCACTGCCTTCAGCTCAGGTCATGATCTCAGGGTCCTGGGATCGAGGCCCACATTGGGCTCTCTGCTCAGCAGGGAGCCTGCTTCCTCCTCTCTCTCTGCCTGCCTCTCTGCCTGCTTGTGATCTCTCTCTGTCGAATAAATAAATAAAATCTTAAAAAAAAAAAAAATGTCTCAAGCCAAGGACCACCTACATCAGAATACCTGACTGCTTGTTAAAACAACCCTAGATCTATTAAATCAGACTCTCTGGGTCAAAACAGTAGAATCTTCTTTTTCTTTTTGAAACAAGTGTCCTGGAGGTTCTTGTACTAAAATCTTTAGACCAACAGTTCTCAAACTTTTTGCTCTCAGGACCCCTTTATATCCTTAAAAATAAGAACCTCAAAGAACATTTGTTTATGAAGGTTCTATCTACCAATTATTTACTATATTAGAAATTAAAACAGAAATTTAAAAATATTAATTCATTGGGGTGCCTAGGTGGCTCAGTGGATGGAAGCCTCTGCCTTCGGCTCAGGTCATGATCCCAGGGTCCTGGGATCGAGCCCCACATCGGGCTCTTTGCTCCGTGGGGAGCCTGCTTTCCCCTCTCTCTCTGCTTGCCTCTCTGCCTACTTGTGAGCTGTCAAATAAATAAATAAAATTTTTTAAAAATATTAATTTGCTTAAAAATAATAAACCTATTATATGATAACATGAATAACATTTCTATGAAAAGTAACTATAATTTCTAAAATTAGTGGAAAGAGTGACACTGTAAAAGTTTTAGAAATTTCTCTAATGTCTGGCTTAATCGAAGACATCTGGAGTCTCATATCTGCTTTTGCATTCAATCTGTTGCAGGATGTTGCTTTGATGAAGAAAACTTGATGTCACACTGGTTGGAAAAGGGAGGAGACTATCTTAATAGCCTTTACAGATAATTCTGGATATTCCATAACACCACATAACACCACACCAAAATTCACAAGTGGTCATTTCTTTTATTTTTTTTTTAAGATTTTATTTATTTGACAGACAGATATCACAAGTAGGCAGAGAGGCAGGCAGAGAGAGAGGAAGGGAAGCAGGCTCCGCACCGAGCAGAGAGCCCAATGCGGGGCTCAATGCAGGGCTCAATCCCAGGATCCTGGGAGCATGACCTGAGCCGAAGGCAGAGGCTTTTAACCCACTGGGCCCCCCAGGCGCCCCAACAAGTGGTCATTTCTTAAAGATCAGATGCAATGTGGATTGCATGCCACTGGATCTCAATTAACTTTTCATACTCAGCTGCAATGAGATCCACTAGTCTATCTGGCATTTTGAACAGAATGTTTTCCCAAGCATGATCTATTCATGTTGTGCATTAATCATCTGGAAAACACTATCTCAGAGACACGTAAACCTTCCACATGTCAATATATTTCATTATGAACTATCAAAAAATCACATCTGTTTTACCATAAAAAAATTCCACTCGTTAATATGGGAAAGCTGTCAAACTCACAATTTTTCTCCCAAGTTTTCTCAAATTCTAATTCTTACTCAAAAGTTTCAATTTTATCATTGGCAACAAATACTGCCAGCCAGTTGTTTTCTGGAAGAGACAGCTTCTCTTCTTTCATTTTTGAGAAAATGTCTACCAACATCCCAGCTGGTCTATCATTCTTTCACAGTAAAAACAGGATTTCAAGAAAAAAAAGGAGCTAGTTTGAGATTATAACTGAAAATGTTCCCACAAGAGATCTCCCCTGAGACAACCATCATACTTCCATGATGTTGCAGGGAAGAGCTCTTGTGGAACATTTCAGTTATCATCTCAAACTAGCTGCTTTTTTCCTGAAAACGTTGTTTTCTATCTTTAGATTCTGCAGTCTATGGCTATCATTAGGAGATTAAATAAATTATTAAAATTTTTAAAAAACACTTAAAAGAAAGAGGTGCCTGGCTAGCTTTGCCAGTAGAGCACATGACTCTTGATCTTGGGGTCATGAGTTTGAGCCCCACCTTTGGGGGGTAGATTATACTTTAAAAAGAAAAAAATATATAAATATATTATAGCATCCATAGCCTAGAATACTGGGCAGATCTTAAAAAACACCAGACAGGGGTGCCTGGCTGGCTCAGTTGGAAGAATATATGACTCTTGATCTCACACTTATGAGTTTGAGACCCAGGTTGGCTGTAGAGATCACTTAAAAATACAATCTTAAAAACAAACACACACAAAAACATGAAACAAAACATATCCACATGGAGGGTTTACTAAGATAAACAAAGTGACAAAAAGTAAGATACAGTTATATGTATAATGTACTATATTCTTTGGCAAGGGAAAAAGAGAAAATAATATGTTTGCCTGCATACAAATGAAATCACCCAGAGAAGAATAAAAACTAGGCGACTAGCTGTCCCTGAGAAAGAGAATTTGAAAGAAAATTTGAGAATCTGGAAGAAAACCTTCCACTTACTACTAAATTTTTGTACTGATTAAACTTTTTCTTTTTTTTTGTTTTCCTAAAATATTACTTTTACGATAAAGAAAGCCAGAGTCTGGAACCGAAAAACAAAACTGATATTCTTGCAGCCAATCTGTGGTTAAGACTAGCTAGCATTTATCTTTCCTGGGGGAAAGGGGAAGTAGTTGAATCCACAGACTGTAGGGTGTGTGGGTTTTCTCTACCTGCCACCTCCAACCTCCTTCTCCCTTACTCGGAAGATATTCTCACTGGGTATATAAGAATGGTACTTTCATTGTAAAGCTTAGGGTAAACTAAGGCAGATCACACAGGGCACTTCTGACCCAGGACACCTTAGATATTCCTATAGAAAGATTTTAATTAATAAGCTTTATTTTAAGGGGTGCCTGGGTGGTTCAGTCATTAAACATCTATCTGCCTTTCGCTCAGGTCATGATCCGGGGATCCAGATTTTGGATCCAGATCCAAAATCCTCCCCAGATTTTGCTCCCTGCTTGGTGGGGAGCCTGCTTCTCTCTGTCTCCCACTCCCTCTGCTTGCGTTCCTGCTCTTGCTCTCTCTGTCAAATAAATAAATAAAATCTTTTTTAAAAAATAAGCTTTACTTTTTAAAGCAGTTTTTAGGTTCAAAGCAAAATTGAGTGAAATTGAGCAGAAAGTACAGAGTTCCCATAAACCACCTCCCCAACCCCAACAGGCACAACCTCGCCCATTATCAATGTCTGGCACCACAGTGGAACATCGAGAAACAGGAATTTCAGATGGCTCCATGAACCCAATATTCTCCAACCATTATTAGGACCTTAAGGGTCCCCACGTGCTTCTCTGCAGTTACAGTCCACTCTTATGCGCGTAAATGCAAAGGGACAATAACACATAGTATTAAGAACAAATACTGAGGGGCGCCTGGGTGGCCCAGTGGGTTACTCTGCCTTCAGCTCAGGTCATGATCCCAGGATCCTGGGACTGAGCCCATATCGGCTCTCTGCTCAGCAGGGAGCCTGCTTCCCCCCCACACACACACCCTGCCACCTGCCTCTCGGCCTACTTGTACTCTCTCTCTCAGTCAAATAAATAAAATCTTTAAAAAGAAAAAAAAGAACAAATAATGATATTTGTGGGGCACCTGGTTGCTCAGTCGGTTGAGTCCCTGACTCCCGACTTTGGCCTGGGTCATGATCTTGCAGTCATGGGGTCAAGTCCTACATGGGGCTCCATGCGGGCGAGGGGTCTGTCTGGGATTCTCTCTCTCCTTCTCCCTCTGCTATTCTCTCTCTCTCTTTCTCTTAAAAAAAACAAAAACAAAAACAACCCAAGAGATCCTAAACAGAATGCAGTATCAGTTCAGAAAAAAAAGGGGGGGGGCTAGGTTCCCTCTCTCTCCGTTGAGAGTCAGTTAAGTGTCTGACTCTTGGTTTTGGCTCAGGTCATGATCTCAGGTCTTGAGATGGAACCTCACCTAGGGCTCCGGAGTCTGCTTGTCCTTCTCCCTCTGCTCCTTCTCCTCACTCTCTCTCAAATAAATAAATATTTTTTTTAAAAAAAAAAGATTTTATTTGGGGTGCCTGGATGGCTCAGTCATTAAGCATCTGCCTTTGGTTCAGGTCATGATCCCAGTGTCCTGGGATCGAGTCCCACATCGGGCTCCCTGCTGCAAGGGAAGCCTGCTTCTCCCTCCCCCACTCCCCCTGCTTGTACTCCCCCATCACTGTCTCTCTCTCTCTCTCTCTCAAATAAATAAATAATTTTTTTCAAAAAATTTTTTTAAAGATTTTATTTATTTATTTGACACAGAGAGAGAAATCACAAGCAGGCAGAGCAGCAGGCAGAGAAAGCGGGGGGAAGCAGGCTCCCTGCTCAGCAGAGAGCCGGATGAGGGGCTCCATCTCAGGACCCTGAGATCATGACCTGAGCTGAAGGCAGAGGCTTAACCCAATGGGCTACCCAGACGCCCCTAAATAAATAAATAATTTTTAAAAAGAATATTGATACTTGGCTCCAGAACACTTTAATTATTCCACCTCCCCCTATGCATAAAAGTCACCAACTTAATTATGTTTGATTTTAGTTAATGTTTCAATAAATTGGCTTTCCCTAAACATACTGATAAAAAGAAGCCCAAATACCAAACTGATTTATCAGACAAAATGAGTCTAAGATTAAATATTTACCATATCTAAGCCACAAGTAGGAAAAAATAAATTCAAAGGCTATTTTAATGCTAACTCAATGCAACATTGCCCTCTGTTTGGTTTATAAGAGAGATAATTATACAGCTAACATCTGGGTTTGGGGGTTTTTGAGGATTACCCTGGTTGGGAGAGAAGGGGAGAACAAAGGAAGGTCTTACGTTTTTCATTCTGTCATAAAAACAGCATAGGCTAAATAGCAAAACAAAAGTACATTAGAAGAGATTCGAAAAACATGCATTTTAGGAAGCTTTCACCTAAGCAGATGCTCAAATTCAGACTCAAATCCTCCATTTCTCATAACCAGAATGAGTGGTCAGGCTACCGAAAACTAATAAAATCAATCAACAAAGCGGGAAAGCAGGTGGTTAACACCAGGCGGGGCAGGGTTTTCCTAAATTGAGCTCACCTTCGCTAATCTCAATCAGTTTTCAGAAATGGCTTTTACAAAAACTACCCAAACATCCCCCTAATAATCTGTACTCCTCCTCCACAACAGGGAAGCCATTTATCTACCAGAAGGTTTACTTTCTCTTTCAAGCTCCGCAGGCTTCCTCCTGCCCCACATACTTGCTAGAAGCAATGGGGCGGCCCTTCCTTCCTGGCTTCTTGGATCCCGAACTGGAGAGCTAGTGTGAGAAAACCTGTTTCACGGAGAAGCTGAGTGGTTCTTCTTAACCGCAAGACTATTTTGAATACAGATGCACTTTGCAAAGGAAAGTTACAGGACAAGAAAATAATGCTCTATTCCTCGGGTGAAAACATATGCACTTACACACACACACACACACACACACACACACACGAAAGGACAAATCATCTCCTAGCCACAGACATGTCATTCATTCCCCTTGGGAAGCACCACACCATCCCCCCCAAAACGGTATGCTGCCCCACCTTCAGAGCCCGACGCCTCTCCCCCTCAAACCTTCAACATCCTGTGTACTTCTGGTGTTAGGAACTCCAAGCGGCTGTTCAAATTCCTAAGGGGTAATACATTTTTTTTTTTAAAGATTTTTTTATTTTATTTATTTGTCATAGAGAGAGAAGCGAGAGCAAGCACAGGCAGACAGAGTGGCAGGCAGAGGCAGAGGGAGAAGCAGGCTCCCTGCCAAGCAAGGAGCCCGATGTGGGACTCGATCCCAGGACGCTGGGATCATGACCTGAGCCGAAGGCAGCTGCTTAACCAACTGAGCCACCCAGGCGTCCCAGGGGTAATACATTTTTAATGTGTCGACTACTACTTAAAATAAATGGCCCATAATCAGAGCCTTTGGAAGATGTAGAGAGACCTGTCACAAGAGCATTCGTGTAAACAGGAATTTACGGGTTGCCTATTCCTTTTACGTGACAGCCTCCATCTCCTCCACCACAATGTAAATCCCCCTGGTCCCTATTCATTTAGTTTTTTCCTATTAGGTTAGAATCTCCCAATTACTCCTTCTTTCCTTTGGGTCATTAATGGCCCCCATGAATCATAACTTGCCTGACTTTGTAGGTGGATAGATACTGTAGTTTTTAATGATATTAATTATTAGCATTCAAATTTTAGCTATCTGCCAGGCACCAGACAAAGTACTTCTTATGCATTATCTTGTGGGGTCCTTGGCTAGCTCAGCCCATAAGGCATGAGACCCTTGATCTAGGGGTGCTAAGTAGAAGCCCCATATTGGCCATAGAGTCTACTATAAACAAACAAACAGTGGCACCTGGGCAGCTCAGTTGGTTGGGTGGCTGCCTTCGGCTCAGGTCATGATCCCAGGGTCCTGGGATAGAGCCCCACATCAGGCAACTTGCTCAGAGTGGAGCCTTCTTCTCTCTCCCTCTGGCTGCTGTTCCCCCCACCCCACCCCGGCTTGTGCTCGATAATCAAGCAAATAAATTCTTTAAGACAAACATATACAAATACATATATACACACATTATCTTGCTTAATCCTCACAACTTCCCAGCAACAAAGCCTGGTATCTGTATTTTATGGCTAGAGAAACTGAAGCCAGGAAGTTAAAGCACTGACCTTGCAAGGTCTAAGAGGTGCTGGATTCGGAAATAAAGCCCAAGGAGTCTGACCTCACAGTCCATTCTTTTACTTCCCATAGCAGCTTTGGCTCATGAGACCCTCAAACACAAGGCCCAAGCATTTTGACAGTACAATGTTACATTAGGAATGCTCAAAATGAGTTCCTTGTCCAATGGAGTTATAAAGCAAGCCAAAGGTCAGGCAAAAGTTCAGTGATTAAAAGAGTCATTTATTGGGGCACCTGGGTGGCTCAGTGGGTTAAGCCTCTGCCTTCGGCTCAGGTCATGATCCCAGGGTCCTGGGATGGAGCCCCACATCGGGCTCTCTGCTCTGCAGGGAGCCTGCTTCCTCCTCTCTCTCTGCCTGCCTCTCTGCCTACTTGTGATCTCTGTCAGATAAATAAAGAAAAAATCTTTAAAAAAAAAAAAGAGTCATTTATTCTTATGGGTGGGGGTAGCAGAAAGAAAACCCAGATAATCCAAACCTTATCATATTTTGCGAGGTAGATTTGCCTTCCTTATTGTTTTTTTATTAGGCTATTAGAAAGAAATTTGCTATAATTATGTCCAAGTTAGGGCACCTGGGTGGCTCACTGGGTTAAGCCTCTGCCTTCAGCTCGGGTCATGATCCCAGGGTTCTAGGATAGAGGCCGGCATCGGGCTCTCTGCTCAGCGGGGAGCCTGCTCACCCCCCCCCCCACCTGCCTCTCTGCCTACTTGTGGTCTCTGTCAAATAAATAAATAAAATCTTTAAAAAAAAGTCCAAGTTAAACTGGTAAGTAGAAAAAGGTACAAAAAATCTGGAGATACACACACCATTAACCATTAATACAAGTATTAACAAGATATATATTATATATATATCCACACATACATATATATATATAAAATACATAGAGCTTATAGTTCTACAAATTTAAATATTTTGTAACAGCATATATTTCTTTTGTAAGCAGGACCAAACAACTTAGTTTTGATAACATGTGAACCCAATAAGGAACAGAAAAGAAGGGGGAAGAGCCACAGCTCAGCAGCTTCCTTTCCCCTCAGTTCAGTCCTCCTAAATTAAGAACTTACACTTGCAGCTCCCTGGACACACTGCTGTTTTAAGCCTCTGCACATTCATGTTCCCTGGCCTTGAATGCAACATTCACCACTCAACTTTATCAGGAGAACTCCTATTCAAACCTACAAAACATAGGTGTTCCGACCTGATAAAGACCCTTTTCATAGGTGTTCTGACCTGATAAAGACCCTTGGTCATAAGCCTTTTTCTCACCCCTAAAGAAAATGAATCTCTTTTCTGGGACAATTAGTAAGAACTTACATTTATGGAGTTCTTACTGTGTGCCAGGCATTATGCTAAGCATTTTACCTGTATTTTCTCAATGCATCTTCAACAGTTCCAGGAGATAGGCCCTGTTACCCTCTACCTTTAGAGATAAGAAACTGAGACTCAGGTTCTGAGGAGGAAGCAGCTGATCCAGGATCTGATCCCAGACTTGTCTGACTCCAGAGCATTAGATGTGAACCTCTTATCCTGTCACCTCCCCTGCCCTGTTTCCTTACTAAAGCAACACACACCCTCGTCTGCATCACGCCTCTAGATCCCTGAAAATAGGAAGCATATTTCATTACCCTTCGATACCACCAAGCACAGTAATTGGCTCTCAGTATAAAATGTCTGCCAATAATTAATTAATTAAAACAAAATGAAATGAAATAAAATGTTTGCCGGCCTGATCTAAGAGTTCTGACAATCCTCACATAATGAGAACTGAGCAGAATAGAAATTCATTCTTCCACATGCTGCTCCTTTTAAGAACTAGAGACATTTCAAACAACTGACCACCAAAGTACCATCTGGCCATCCGGACTAAAGTACACCACAGTAAGCGGAGGTTCTGAGGGACAAACATGTAACTGGGATATTAATCCTTTTCACCGTGACTGACAAAGTCTGAAAAGGCCGGGCAAAGTCATCCTACTGTATCTCACCAAGGTTGCTCTAGGAACCAGGACTTCAAGATCTGGGGACACCCTTCAGTGCTCTTTTGGTGGTTTTTATGAATGACCCAAAAGTTCCAGTAGAATTGTTTAAATATGGAAGACATAAAATATAAGTGGCCATTTACAGCCAACCAAAAATCCTAAAAGACATTTCTGCCCTTAAACACACAGATCTGTTAAGTCAGAACACCTCTCTGGGTGCTGGCCCAATTTATAAGCTCAGCCCCAAGGACAATTCCCCTAGGGAAGATGCCATGTGCACTGATCTACTTTGTACAAATTAACCAATGCTAGGCACGTGCCCAACACACAGGAGGCACTCACTCCACAATTAAACACCAATACTTGGCCTCCTACATCTTTGAAAGGACAAAACCTGAAATTCCATGGTCTGGCCTCAAGACCTCTTATGAGTAGACACTCCTCCCCTACTTACCTTCCTAATCTACCAGGATTTTATTCCTACTGTACCACCATACCTCCTTACCCCCAATTCTTTACACCTATCAAATTCAGCTATTATTTGGGACTCAGATCAAATCTCTCCTTTGGCAAGACGACTTCCTAGACCATTCCAGACCTTATAACCTCTTCTTCCTCTGAAGACCTATAGCACTTAGTAAAGCACTGTCCAAAAGAACTTTCCAGGACAATGAAAATGTTCTATAGCTATGATACTTTTTTTTTTAAGATTTTATTTATTTATTTCACAGACAAATCACAAGTAGGCAGAGAGGCAGGCAGAGAGAGAGGGGGAAGCAGGCTTCCTGCCAAGCAGAGGGCCCGATGTGGGACTCTATCCCAGGACCCTGGGATTATGACCTGAGCCAAAGGCAGAGCCTTTAACCCACTGAGCCACCCAGGTGCACCAGCTATGATACTTTTAACATGTAACAGCTACCTCATTGAATGATGGCACAGATTTAAGGTCTCAGCACCTCTTTAAGGACATGTTGTTGTACAGGGATAATGCATTTATCAAGCCCCTCAGTGGACTGCAAGTCCTGTGAACAAAGCCTCTGATTTTTCATGGCAACTTTCACAAAGTCACAAAAGGCAAATATGTGTTGATCTATACACCACCTCTGGGGAATCCATAAGGTAAAAAAGATGCTGGACTCAGCATCTGGAATGCTCACTACCTCGGCCCCATCTCCCATTGGAAAGTTAAAGAGAACCAGAGCCAGGAAGGAGAAAGCAACTTTCTAGAGACACGAATGATCACCGATCAAGCCACAAAGCACCGATCAAGCCACAAAGCAATTTTTTCTCCCTCTCCATTAGCAAATAGCTAAATTCTGACAAGTTACACTAACTAAAAAGTTTGTGACTTCCCAAGTTAGACACAGCAGATGAAAAAATAACCTAAGCATACCCTGTTTCTACTTATTTTTGCACCTGTACTGGCTATCTCCCTTGGAGTCTTAACAGCCTAATGGTGGTATTTCACTGTCCAGAGAGATTTTATAATTTCAGTGACACTTTTCCCAGCAGGGTCTGGACTCACTGTAAATCAAGACCTAATACTTAACATAGACAGACAAAATAACACAAAATATACCAAAAATACGAGTTCCACCACTGTGACATTCTGCTGCGTTGGGCAAGCGCCTTGTTTCTTTGGCCTCAGTTTTCTTATCTATAAAATGGGGATAATGTCATGTGAACTATCTAGCCTTTGTAGGGCAAGTCATAGCTGTGGATATTTCTAAACAGTTATTCTTGCCAAAAGTACTATATACAGAAAGAAAAGATCCGTGAATTTGCTAGTGGTTCTCCGTGGTGGATATGCTAACGAATATACAGACTTTAAGATCAAACCTCTAATATCTAATTTTTTCCCCTGGTATTGCAGACTTCTTTTCTCCATCTCACTATGCAAATATCTGAGCAAAAATTCTGCTAGTATGCCAGTTTGGCACATGTAACAAGGAAACAAATGTGTTGATTCAAGGAACACAGACATATTTAATATAGAACAGAAATTTGGCTGAATCAAGTCATAACAGTCCAAATCCACATATGAAAGACTGAGATGATTTATAGTTCTGATTTATTCCAACCAATGCTTTATCAGCAAAGCCAGCCAAAAAGTTACAAACCATACACAGAATATAACCTGTAGATGCACACATGATAAAAACCAGCAGATACACATTATGCACATTTTTATTTAAAAAAAAAAAGTGTGTGCCAATACCAGACACAAAGATGTGCACTAAATATGGAAAAAGCAAGTTGGATGACGGTGTGAATTTTGCTAACTTAAGCCCAACCACACCCCCCAATCACAGGTAAAGTTTGCACACATGGCTTTGCCAAGGCCAGCCTGTCTTTGTTTCCTTCTGCGTTTACCCAAGATCTTGGCTCTAAGACAGAAAACTCCCACTCTCGATTGGTTCATTCTGTCCTATGCAATTAAGCAACACCACAATCCAGTAAACGCAAGGGCTCAATTATTTATCTTCTGGCCAAGTTTACCAGGTGTTTATAAAAGAACAATGTCAAGGAAGAAAGAGGTTTATTTCTCTCTAGAACTGGCTTGATAGAGGTTTTATTTTGCTTTGTTTTTAGAAGGGGAGGAGAGAAGCAAGGTTTAATGTATGGGGGGAAAAAAAGACGGGAGGGAATTTAAAAAAGAGTCCAAGACTGTCAATTTCCCTACAGGAAACTTGATTCTTATGCAATAATCCTAGCCACAACCAACCAGCCTGTGGGGCTGCAGGGGGGAGACACCTATTCCTACCTCTAGAGGGGCACAGCTGGCTCCTAAAGGAAAGAGAACAGGGCAAGGCCGAGGAATTGGCTCAGCCGGGAACTGGCCGCCGGGGAGAGGGGAGAAAGCTCTTTCCAACACCCCCACGCCCCTGCCCGTGATCTCTGCCTGCGTGACAGTTGCTCCTGTTGCCGGAACGTCCCCAGAGCCTCGGGGAGCAGGAAGTCGGGGGGCTGTCCCTCACTCCTACCACCCCCACCCTGGGTGCTTTCGCCCCACTGTCTTCCCCCTTGAGCCCGTTTTCTCTCTTCTTCGGCGTCTGCCCTTTCTCCGAAGAACGAAACTTCCTTCCAGCGCCCCGTCCCTTCAGAGGCCCGCTCCTGTCATTCCGGGAGTTGTCCCTTCAGTTCAACCCTGGCGTCTCCACGTATTCGCCACTACCCCCCCGCCCCACTGAAGTTTCCATCCACAACTCCCCCAAACACCGCAGAGGCTCCCGGCCCCTCCCGCGACCCCCCGGGATCCCCAGGCCTGGGGGCCGTCAGGGAAGGCGGCCCCACCCTTCACCCCCTTCACCTGTTTCTCGGGCTCAGGCCCGATAGACCGGGGCTGCGCTTGCGCCGGGGTGCGGGCGGCGGGTCTCCCTCAGGCCGCAGGGCCTCTCCTGGCAGACGCGGAGAGAGAACGCAGAGCAGGGGTGCTCGTCAAGGATCCGGTTCGGGCTCGCTCGCTCCGCGGCGACGTCGGAACCCCAGACTCCCCCCTCCCCGTCTACGCCGCGGCAGCTCCGGAAACCGCTGAATTACAGCCCCTCCAGCCAATCCCCGCCCAGCCCCAACTTGGCAGGGACACGCCGCTTCTGCATAATTCATGAGACGGCCAGTTTTCGCGGCCGCCCAGAGGCACTGGTGCGTGTACTGTACACCCGAAGCCCCACCCACTGGCCAATGAGGAGAGCCTCTGGGGAAAGGGCGGGGACAACAGTAGGCTGGGAACGCCCCTGTGCTGGCTGTTCCGAGCACTAAGTATCTCTCCCTCCGCCACAGCAGAGGAGGAGCCGCGGCCTTGGGCACAGAAACCCGGGGGGAGGGAGGGAAGATGACCGGAATGTCCTGCTGAAAACTCAGCTGAGTTCCTGGCAATGCGTGACGTCAGGACACTTTAAATGCCCCTGATGCGGCTCTCTTCAGCCTGCTCTCCCTTTTCCCAGCTTTTGGCACCACGTGGGGTCGAGGTTGCAGGCCACTTACCACGTGGGAATCAACCAGTTAGACAGTCCCCAGGTATCGCCAGATCCTCAGGGGCCCAGCGCCAGAATTGGGTTTTTGGGGACAGCAAAAGGAACATGGGTGACTCCCGCCTGCTTTGAACTTCAGTTTCTGCGTGAGTCGGGACACACAGACACCCGGAAACATGACGTGGAAATAGAGTAATTACTAGAGTGCGTGGGGAGAGGGTAGTGGATTTAACCCTGTTCTCCGTTCCGTCGCTTCAAGCATCAAACGCCAACGGCTCGCATATTGGCGGGTTCACAAAAAGGCAGACGATAAAGCATGTGAAGATTGACAAACACATTATTTTTATAAGTCTGAGCCGAAAATACTTGAAATTGCCTGCCTTTTTCTTCTTCGTCTAGTCTATTTCGATTGCAAATTTTACTGCATTGAAGCCAGTAGTTTATAGGAAATGTAGACATTTTACCTTACAAAATAGGGGATGTACCTTGCATAATGAAATGGGGGAGGTGCCCGCTGACACTATCAGGATTTTTTAAAATAACAGCTATTAATATTTGTGTTTATTGTGTTTACTACAAAACAGTATAAAGATGAGATCTAAACAGGGCTCTGACGACACCATCCAGGTAACCCCTGATGAGTTTTCTTCATTTCTTTTTTAAAAATTTATTTATTTTATTTTTTTTATTTGACAGAGAGAGAGAGCGGGCCCGGGAGAGAGCAAAAGCAGGGGGAGCGGCAGGCAGAGGGAGAGGGAGAAAAGAAGCAGGCCCAGGACCCTTGGGATCATGACCCAAGCTGAAAGCCCATGCTTAACGAATTGAGCTACCCAGGAGCCCCAATGAGTTTTTTTTCAATGAAACTTTTCATTTCATGGTTGAGTGAAACATGTTCATGTTTCAAAAACTGATGTAGTTCAGAAAAGTCAAAAATTAAAAATGAACTTCCATCACTTTCTGGTGAGAAATTTCTCAATTTCTGGTGAGAAAATCAATGGCTCTTAACTTTTGGGGTGCAGGGGTAAGGGTGTCACAAGTGCTTCTGAGAGTCGGCTGGAGACTATGAATTCTAGCCCCAAGAAATCAGCAGCATAACTTTTACTCATTGATGGTTCCCCAGATACCTGAAGCCTAGCCAGACTCCAGATTTGGATCTTTGGACCACCTTAAATCCAAGTTAAGAGGAGAAGGTGTCTGTAGCACAATTGGTAAAGTCCCTGGTGGTGGAATTGATTTTCCCATCCCCTTCTGCAGACCCAGCCCAGTCCCAGTGTGGAAATTACTGTACTTGTCTGGGGTGTGTGTGTGTGTGTGTGTGTGTGTGTGTGTTCCTGTGTTTATCTTCACCCCTGAACAGTAGAACAGATACCCTTACCTTCCATCTCACCTAAACTCTGCTTTAGCTGTGCTCTTCCAGGCGACTACTGCCTCCCTAAAAACGTAAGGTCTGATATTTGTTTAACTATTTACTGCTTACAAAGCACTTACTCTTTACCTCTTGTCTTTTTCACAATAATTATGTGTAGCAGGGGCGCCTAGGTGGCTCAGCGGGTTAAGCCGCTGCCTTCGGCTCAGGTCATGATCCCAGTGTCCTGGGATCGAGTCCCGCATCGGGCTCTCTGCTCAGCAGGAAGCCTGCTTCCCTCTCTCTCTGCCTACCTCTCCATCTACTTGTGGTTTCTCTCTGTCAAATAAATAAATAAAATCTTTAAAAAAAAATTATGTGTAGCTGATAGAAGCCGTATTATTTACCAATAGAAAACTAAGGACAAAAGAGTGTGACACTCCTTGGGGTGCCCAGGTAGCTCAGCTGGTTAAGCAACTGCCTTCAGCTCAGATCATGATCCTGGGGTCCTGGGATCAAGTACTACATTGAGCTCCCCTTGCTCTGCGGAGAGCCTGCTTCTCCCTCTCCCTCTGCCTGCAGCTCCCCCTGCTTGTGCTCTCTGTCTGTCAAATGAATAAATAAAATCGTAAAATTAAATATATATATATATAGTGTGACACTCTCAAGATCAAAGAGATACTCAGCAGTATACCAGGTAGATTTAGAGTCAAATTTTTGGACTCCCCATCCCATAGCTTTGTTCATCCACACAAACCCTGCCCTCTTCCCTTCACTCTTCAGCAGGTGGCCTTTGCTTCCCTCACTGCCCCCCACCCCCGCCACAGGTCACATAAAATGTTCGCCTGAGCCTGTCTGTTCCACCTATAAAACCTCTCTCCAGCCCCACTACTGGCCTTTCTCCACACTCTACCAAATCCCCCCAGCTTACAGATGGCTCACAGTTTCTCCCACATAAGCCAATGTTTTGACCTGAACTCTGCTTTCCAGCCCTCTTCCCACCATACCACACACCTTAAACTCCCACACTGAATTTATCACCTTCCTCCAAACATGTCAACACCTTCTGTTACTTTATCCCTTTGTGGATCTTCTTCCCTCCGCCTGGAATGCCTTCTCTTTCCTCGTTCTCAGCCAAAAAACTCTTACTCATTCTTCAAAGCCCAGTCCAACGTTACCTCCTCAGGGCTTTCTGAGATTCTTCCTGGCAAAGTTAATCTCCTGCCGGACTCCTTTAGCAGCTTGTTTCCCCATCCAGGATGGCGCTCTTTACCTTGGACTGCAATGTCTCCATTAATTAGCCTATTTCCTGATAAATGAAATTAATAATTAACACATAGTAAGTAATTACCGTGCTCCAGGAACTGTGCTAAGCCTTTTCCCTAGATTATCTCTTTTGATCCTTACCAATACCCAGTAAGGTAGGTACTACCGTAATTCTCATTTTCAACTGAGAAAATTGTGGTTGAGACAGTGGAAGATAGGTCCAAGGTCTCACAACTAGAAACTATGGACTAACTCAGAATGAGAGTCAGGTATGGCTGGCTCCAAAGCCTGGACTCTGCTTGCATGCTTAAAACACATCCCAAGGATGCCTGGCTGGCTCAGTCCATGGAGCATACAATTCCTGATCTCAGAGTCATGCGTTCAAACCCTACGTTGGGTATAAAGATTACTTAAAAAAAAAAAATATATATATATATATATATATGTATGAATATATATACATATATTCCCATAGAAAAAAAATATATATATATATATTCCTGTAGGAATATAGTTGTAGGTTCCTGGAAGCTTAAACCCCTAGCTATATGCTAGAATTATTTTCATAATTCTAGCATATATTATTACTATTATAGCAATATTATTTTCATAATTCTAGCATGAAGCATCTAGCAAACTCAACTAAGCATGGGTTAAATATTGATAAACATATATTGAATAATCATTTCTGCAACAGCTAACATGGAGTGTTCACTATGAACTAGCTCTTGCTCTGAGCATATATTATTAACCCAATTATTAACCCACTTAATCCTTGTAATGATCCCATGAAGAGGATACTGTGATTTTACAGATGACAAATAGGTGGCTTATCCTAGTTTAAGTGACTTACCCAAGAACACAGACCCTGTAAATGGCAGAACCAGGATTCAAATCCAAGTGTATGTATGGGACGCCTGGGTGGCTCAGAGGGTTAAAGCCTCTGCCTTTGGCTCGGGTCATGGTCCCAGGGTCCTGGGATTGAGCCTTGAATTGTGCTTTCTGCTCAGTAGGGAGCCTGCTTCCCCCTCTCTCTGCCAGCCTCTCTGCCTACTTGTGATCTCTGTCTGTCAAATAAATAAGTAAAATCTTAAAAAAAAAATCCAAGTGTGTCTAACTTGAGAGCCTGAATAGCTGCTCTTCCTTAACTATATCCCCAGGCTGAGGCTTCGTTTGGATTCCTAAGGAAGAGTCTTAAGGAGTGGAAAGATGAGGTGCCCACCATCCTCAACCCATCTAAGTGGATAAATCAGCGTCCATCCCATTCAAGCCTGTAGTGGTTTATAAACACGTTTGCAAATTCTTCGATACTTCCCCCATTTAAAGATAGACTTATTCCATTCCCTTGGTAACTCACTTCTAATAAATAGAACACAGTGAAAATGATGCTGTGTGACTTCTGAGGTGAGGCCATAAAACACCATACAGCTTCCACTGCACTCTTTCCCTTGGGACACTCACCCTTGGAACTGATGGAGGAAGCCCAAGCTATATGTAGAGGCCGCATGAAGGGGTTCTGGCCAGCAGTTCCGCTAAGGCCCAGCTGACAGCAAGCATCAGCTGTGAGGGGAGCCAGCTCCCAGATGATTCCAGCCCCAAGTCACCTTAACAGAGGCCAAGTAAAGCAGAGGTGGGTGGTTTTTGCTGAGCCTTATACAGATTACAAATTCATGAGCAAAATAAGTGTTGACATTGTCTTAAGCTGGTAAGTTTTGGGGTGGTTTGTTACATAACACTAAGTAAGTAGGGTAAGCTCCCATTTATCATTTCAGAGAGATTCTGGAACGATAAGCTAGATCAGGAAGGGAGACTGATCAAACTTTGTAAGGTTCTAGAAACTTTATTTACTCTCTTTTCCCTGGAGGAACTAGCAGGTAAACTCTAAATCAAGAAGACATGGCAAAGGGGGTGCCTGGGTGGTTCACTGGGTTAAAGCCGCTGCCTTCAGCTCAGGTCATGATCCCAGGGTCCTGGGATAGAGCCCCGCATCAGGCTCTCTGCTCAACGGGGTGCCTGCTTCCTCCTCTCTCTCTGCCTGCCTCTCTGCCTACTTGTGATCTCTGTCTGTCAAATAAATAAATAAATTTTTTTTAAAGATTTTATTTATTCGTCAGAGAGAGAGCACAAGCAGACAGAATGGCAGGCAGAGGCAGAGGGAGAAGCAGGCTCCCTGCTGAGCAAGGAGCCCAATGCGGAACTCGATCCCAGGACGCTGGGATCATGACCTGAGCCGAAGGCAGCCGCTTAACCAACTGAGCCACCCAGGCATCCCTAAATAAATAATAATTTAAAAAAAAAAAAAAAGGAAGAAGAAGACATGGCAAAGAAGAGATTTGGAGAAGAATCTTGGGGGTGACAAATGAGTGGTGCCTCACTGCAGTGACACAAGGGAGCAAGGGGCAACTTGGGTGTGTGATGGGACCCCTGTGGGGCTCAGCAACAGAAAGGCTCATCAGGACTGCCCAACTTCCCCCTCACTGAAATAATAGAGAAGATCATCTCTCCTTCCTCCTGTCTGAAGAACGTCCTCCCTCCTCAATACTTTCAAGGCAAAGCTCTTTTCCTATACTGCTTAAAACATCATTCATACCATATCATTCTGTCCCTTCAGTGGCTTCCCATGGGGCTTGGGATAAAATGGTTCTCCTTTTTCTTATCCCTGTCAAGTCTCTGCCTATTCCACCAACCTCTCTCCTGCCCACTAAATTCCAGCTAGTCCCTTTTCCACCTCAGGGCCTTTGCACAGGCCTCCCCCCCAACCCTTTGCCAGCTTTGGCACATGCTAGTTCCTTCTCACCCTACCGGTCTCACTTGTTCAGAGAGGCAGGTGTAACTGTGTTGTGTAACTACCCCCACTGACAATTGCTTCCAGTGTGTTAATCACTATCTTTATGTGCTGTTTCCTGTGAACTCTTAGCATTCTCATTTATTTATCTGTATAAATTTTCTTATCTGTCAGTTCCAGGAAAATGAATCTTACCTGCTTGCTGCTCCCTTCTCTTCCCAGTGCTAGGCATATTGTAGGTGCTCAATAAATGCTTTGTGAATGAGTGGAAGTGCTCTTGGTCTCACCCTTCCCCTCTCTTGAGTTTTATCAATTCTCCTCTCCTTCCTGACCTTGTCTCTGGTCATGTCTCTGTCTCAATGTCTCTGGAGATATTCCTTCTTTCCTATCTTGACCCTCAAGTTACCCCTGCCCTTTCCCATCATGGCCCCCATGTCCTCACCTCCACTCGTTCTGCCAAGGTGGCTTCTGTCCTTTTTCTTCATAGGACAGTGCTTTTGAAGGCCACCAGGGATCCCCTCCTCATCAAAGCTAATGTCTTCTTGTTGTCATTTTACTTAACGTTGCAGTAGAATGTGGTACTGTCAATCACTCGCCTGTCTCCTAGACATTCTCTCCTCCCTTGACCATTGCAGCCGTCAATAGAAGCCATTGCATTAACTACAAAGCTGATGGAGCTGAAGTGAGACACACTCGGTTTGAATCTTGACTTTGACATGGAATGGACTGTGCCGCCCTGGCCAAGTTCCTTACCCTCTCTGAGCCTCAGCATCCACATCTTTGAATGGAGAACATAATTCTGACTTTGATTAGTTTGCATTAAAATGTCTTTGATCGGAAGGAAGATAATCTCAAATTAACTGTGAAGCATGGCTGATAAAAACCAGACCCCGGGGCACCTGGGTCCCTCAGTTGTTAAGCGTCTGCTGTCTGCTTCGGCTAGGGTCATGATCCCAGGGTCCTAGGATCAAGCCCCACATCAGGCTCCCTGCTCCGCAGGAAGCCTGCTTTCTCCCTCTCCCACTCCCCCTGCTTGTGTTCCCTCTCTCATGATGTCTCTCTCTGTCCAATAAATAAATGAATTTTTTTAAAAAGATTTTATTTATTTGTTTGACAGACAGAGACCACAAGTAGGCAGAGAAGCAGGCAGAGAGAGAGGAGGAAGCAGGCTCCCCACCACGTGGAGAGCCCGACTCGGGGCTTGATCCCAGGACCCTGAGACCACAACCCAAGCCGAAGGCAGAGGCTTTAACCCACTGAGCCACCCAGGCGCCCCAAATAAATAAAATCTTAAAAAAAAGAAAAGAAAAGAAAAGAAAAAAGCCAGACCCTAGCAGTGTTCACCACTCAGCCACCCCACCTACGCAGCAATGTGACCCTGGGCCAGTTGTGCGACATCTCTGAGCCTCAGTTTCCTCCTCAATGAAATAACTATGAGAGCACCTCCCTCATAGGTTGCTATGAAGATTAGATGAGATAACCTGCCAAGCATTCGATACAACATCTGGCTCATGGCAACCCCTTAATAGACATTAGCTCTCATTGTCTTATGCAATGTCTTTTTAAATCACAAAATCGGGGAGACTTGTTGGAAGAAAACCGAGATTTCTCCCAAATTCCAGTAAAGAGTTGAACAACCACACCCTGGGAAGGGCAATTTTAGGGTCCTCACCAGAGCGAGTCCTTGCAGAACATCTCACTCAAGTTCTGTCTATCCTTTGTTATGACTGGAAGCTGTTGCTGAAAATGTTCAGTCTTTCTGGCTGTCAGCTCAAAATTCTAAATTGCTGGCTGAGAGGATTTCATTGGCCCAGAAAGGACATCCTTGGCAAGGCAGCTATGGATGGGGCAGGGGTCTAGGTCAACCAGCAGAGCCCTGGAGGGAAAGGGCAGGGTCTTTTCTGAGCAGAGGGACATCCAATGCTGCTCAGAATTACCTGAGATAATGTTTATGAAAGTGCCCTGCATGTAGCAGGATGTACTTCCCCCTCTCTGACTATCCATGGTCCACTTTGCTGCTCCCCCCTTCCAATCCCCATGACCTCCTAAGATGTGCCATCCCTAAAGATGGGCACTCCTGCCTTTAATTCTAAATTCCATTCTCTTCTCCCCCACATTCCCTCCCTTGGCACACTCATATATTCCTAGCACTTCCAGGGCCACCTCTCTTCTGTCAGCTCTTTTGTGCTGAGTCTTACTAGGTGCAGATAAATTACTTTCTCTTCTGGGTCCCCAGCAACATCCTCTGTAAGATGACTCCTTCTATTGCCTCATCTATAAAACAAAACCCTTTTTAGTTCCAACATTCCATAATTCTATTAATTCTTCCTCAATCATGCCTTCAGCTTTCCTGCCTCTACCTTTCCACACACTATCCCCTTTGCCTGGAGAACTTTCCCTGTCCCACATCACTGCTTTCGTTCAATTACCTTTATTGAATACCTACCATATTAACAGATACCTCTTGGGTCCTGCCTGGTGCTCAACAAATCCTTCTTTCCTGGGGATTGCTCCTCTCCCCACTCTGCAATCGTACACTGGAATGGGTCCTTTCAGCCACGCCTATATTACATGAGCCTGTCCTCCTGGCCATAGATGATTAAATCCAGGGTGAACACTGATGTTAACTGCTTTAATCAGATTCTCTGTGCCAGGAATCTGGAATTTGAAACTGAGAACCACAGAGCCTGGGAGCCCTTAGAGCTAAGTTCCATTAATGTCAGCATGTTAGAGAGGGCTATCCATCAACTCCCTCTCAGAAGTCCCTGGAGATCCCCTGGTTCCTATTCTTCCTACCTTAGCTGTTCAGCGGTTCCTTGGAGTCCACGGGATATCTTGGCAGCCTTCCAATGTAGGTTCCTTTTTCCCTTTATGGCCAGTGTCTTTTTTTTATATTTCCAACCAAATAATCATTAACCACTGCAATAACTGAGACACCATTAGGCTCTGGTGGCACAGAAATCATGGAAAATGCTATCTCAGCCCTCCACCAACATCTATTTGAAATCCTACCCATGTTTAGGAGTGCATCTTTCAAATGTCCCCATTTTCCCCAAGCAGGATTAATCCCTCTCCAGTGTACTGCTTTTGCATTTTGCTTTACCTCCCTTACCTCCCACCTTGAGCTATTTTGTATATCTGCTTTTCCCACTAATTGCAAATGCTTTAAAATCAAAAGCTAGATATGTTATCTTTTTAGTCTCTTGGCTCCTAGCACAGTATCACAAACAGATCACTGTTGTTTCATTGTCTGGCTATCGTCCTCTCCCTTTGCTGTTGATAACAGCAGCCCAATTTTCCTTTGGGAAATCAGCCTTCCTTCACTCTCTAGTCTATGGTTCCAGAAGTGGTACATAACCTAGATGTGGTCAGAGGCACAGAGATTCAGATTTATGACCTATTTATGACCTTTAGGGCCAATGGACATCCTATCTGCAATTCTGGCTGGAAGGATTTGGAAAGGAACCCTCCTACAGTTACTGATGGTCATCTTTGCCAAAACATGGGGGAAAATCTGATTATTAATCCAACAAACAATGAAAAAGATAAAATAAGAGGGGAAATAAACTTCCAATGACATTATATCAGAATTTGCATCTTGGACACCCTTGGAACCTATTACCAGGAATTATTTTATCACATTAATTCCTTCTGCATTTGTTTTCAGCTTTTTTCCCCCTTCATTCTTTTTTAAAAGATTTATTTTTTTATTATTTTTAAAGAGAGAGAGAGTTAGGAGGGAGAGCCTGCACGCCAGTGAGGGGTGGAGCAGAGGGAGAGAATCTCAAGCAGACTCCCAGCTGAGGGGGAGGGGGCGCTCCATCCCATGACCTATGTGATGATGACCTGAGCGGAAATCACCAGTTGGCTGTTCAACTGACTGAGTCACCAGATGCCCCTTTATTTATTTATTTATAAGTAATCGCTATATCCAGCATGAGGCTTGAACTCGCAATCCTGAGATCAAGACTCATGTGCCCTACCGACTGAGCCAGCCCAGGCACCATGATTGTTTTTTTTTTTTTTTTTTTTTGCTTTGTTTCTATTGCAGCTGGTTTGAGTTTATGACTCAATAGAAGGAGTCTTCTCATCCATTCAACAAGTGTTTATTGAAATAAAGTTCTATGGGAGCCCTGAAAAAGGCAGGGATAGTATAATCAGGGTGGAGCTGGGGAAGAGGTTGGCTTAAGAGAGAAAGTGGTGAAGGGGAGGCCATTCCATAGAGAGGGAGCAGCCTGAGCAAAGGCCCACAGGTTTGAAAATGTGTGGTCCATTTCTGGCCAGCAAACTCAGTAAAGAGCATGTTGAAGACCAGTAAGAACTGGGGTGGGGACTAGTCTCTTAAGGGATCTTGTGAGCCACGTCACTAAGTTTAACCCTTTGGTCAGAAGAAGGGGTTTAAACTGTAAGGTATGTTTTCTTTTTTTTTTTTTTTTTTTTTTTTTTTTAAAAGATTTTATTTATTTATTTGACAGAGATCACAAGCAGGCAGAGAGACAGGCAGAGAGAGAGAGGAGGAAGCAGGCTCCCTGCCGAGCAGAGAGCCCGATGCGGGACTCGATCCCAGGACCCTGAGATCATGACCTGAGCTGAAGGCAGCAGCTTAACCCACTGAGCCACCCAGGCACCCGAGTAAGGTATGTTTTCTTTAAAAAAAAAAAATCTGTTATCTCTAGATCTTCTATCTCTATCTGGTAGTAATTTGGGGAATGGATTGGAAAGAGAATTTAAAGTCCATTCAAAAATCCAGGTGGGAGCAGATGAGGGTCTGGACCAGAGACGGGCTTAAACTGTTTTCTTCTGACCTCAACAGACCCCAGCCTTCTTAGCGCTTTGGAGGTACAATTTAGAGACCTGACCAACTCAATCTGAGGCTGTAGAACTTCCTTAGATCCCAAGGCGCACTTTTTGTTATCCTTTGAGAAGACAATACCCCTAGTTTATTGTCATGGAAATAATGCTAATGATGGGTGGGCAAGTTCAGGGCAAGGATTACTTTGTGGAAAAGATGCTTTGAAGCTGTGGGACCTTGGAATGCCCTCAAATCCTATTGGTCAGCTGTTGACTATCTCATCAGTACCTGAGACCCGCCCTCCTCCTCACTTCAGCAGCAAGAGAAGACGGAAGGGAGTAATTTCTGGTTCTGGGGAGGCTGTGGTCCCTCACTTTGCCGTGGAGCAAGGGGTAGCAGAAATGTGGCTGCTCAGAGAATTAGGACTGTTCTTCACAAAGCAGTGCCCAGGATAATCTGGGTAGGGAAGGCACAGCAAAGTCATTGCCCTGGTATTAAAATTGTGGTGGACCAGTGAGAGGCATGGCTTGTAGAAGGGATGTGTGTGTGTCAGGTGCCCGATTGTGGATAAGAGAAGTAAATTACAGCCTGGTATCTCAGGACTTCCCCTGGCCTTCTTACTTCACAGCTGGGGTCCTGACATCATTCCCTGCTTCTCACAGCTGTACATCTGGATCCCAGAGGAAGAAGGATCCTCTCCTGGCAAGAAGGAAGTTTCCTGGCTCCCAGGCTCTGAATTTTCAGCATCTGTTTTCATTTCTTTTGGCAGGAAGCCAACCCTTTCTGGGAGATTTAGAACTCCAGACTGCTGCTGTACTTGTTGCTGGTGGCAGGGATAGGGGAGTTGAAGGGAAATGCATGGTTCATGAGGAAGGGCTCAGCTTGTTTGAGTTGTGGGAAAAAGCTGGGATGGAGCCCCAGAAGTGACACTATTTTCATTAGGGAGATTCTGATATATAGGTGGAATCCACATGATGACTTGAGTCCATTGTTCTAAAAAAAAAATCCATAGCTTGTGGACAGGTAGGGCAGGCTGCTTACTCAAGGGGAAGAGAGACTGCATAGACAACAAAATAGGTGCTCATCCCAGGATTGTGGGGAGAATTAACTATGCTGTGTGGCTATGACCGGCACATCCAACATGCACTGGAATCCTTTCTCTATGACATTCAGCCCTCTGAGTCAGGGTCTGTGAATTTTCCCCTCCCAGGTTGCATCCTCTAGGCCAGATCTGATTCTGAAGGGTGGATTTGGAGAAAGCTCAAACTGAGTAGGGTTAACAGTGTGTCTGAAGGGCTAATGCCCTGACAGCAGGGAATGGATCCACACCAAGAGAAGGTTACAGATTCTTGACAGTTAAGACCATGGAGCCAGGCTGCCCAGCTCAGAATCCCAGCTCTGCCACTTACTGAGTACGTGACTTTAGACAAGTCACTCTGTGTTTCTTCATCTCTAAAATGGGGATGATAATAATATCCCACTCCCACACCCACTCCAGGCACATGGGACAGGTTTAAACCAACAGTCCTCTCCCTCTTCCCCACCCTGGTTCTCTCCTGTCCTCTACCACTCAGCCTATGTAACTGCCTTTAGACAATATAATCCAGCACAGATCCTTTTAGAAAAGCGGGTTTATTGGTCGGGCTGCTTACCAGGACACAGCAACATGAGAGGCTCCCAGGAGCCCACAGGAAACTGTAACTGCCCACAACTCAGGCCCCTTCAGCCCATCAGCACCAAGGGACCCTGTCCCACAATCCCCATCCTCCCTCAGCTGAAGCGTCTCCAACCGTTCAGAAGAGAGAAGGGAACCAAAAAGGGGGGTAGGGGTAGGGGTTGGGAGCGGAAAGCAAAGCTTTGTATTATAAAAAAAAAAGTTTGTGTCCCCAGGCTCCCTCCCTCCACCCCTTAAAACTATTAGCTGCAACTCTAAAAAGCAAAGCAGGGAAGATAAGGCAGAGGAGATGGGGGAGGAGGAAGCCTTCAATCCTCGTTTTTGGGCTGTGCTTGAAGGGGAAGGGAGTTGTCTTTGCTTCTGACAAGCGGCCTTTACTGGAGAGGAATGGGGGGGGGGTGTACTGAAGTGTCCTGAGGAGAACCTTTCAGTGCACAACAGGACTGGAAGTAGCATACCCATCATCCCCAATGATTCAGGAGAACCCACAAAGGCAAGGAGGTCTTGGCAGAGATCTTGGCAAGTTTCGCAGTTTTATGATACTAGCTCTAGGGAAGGACCTTGAGAAGAAACTACCAGGAGTGAGCCAAGGCCGGGTTGCTCCATACACTCTCTCCATGTCCCCTCCAGCTCTCAGCTTGGTGGCCTGGCCATGAGCACGTTGCTGTCCTTCCAGTCCGCCTCCCTGCTACCTCCCAGCTCTCTGCAGTCTGGTGCTGCCCCCTTCTGGAACCCTCATATTCTGGATTTGAGAAATGGGCTGCCACAAGGGGCACCATTATCTCAGTCAAGGGACAGGGGTGAGTGAGGCGTACCTCTTTCTCCTCTTTGGATCATCTCTTTCTCACTGTCCTTCCTCCTTATTCTGAAAATTGTCCCGCTGTCCTCTGAGAACCCCACTACCACGGGATTCTTGTCCTGTGTTTCTCAGGCTGCTAATGAGGAGAATTCTCCTCTCTTCACCCATTTCCACTTTCTACTGTTTCCCATTCTCTTCCCAAAGCCAGAGCCATGTGCTGCTGTTGCAGATGCAGAAACATCGTAAATGTTCCCTACATCATCTCCTCCTTCCCCAGGGCTCTGCTTGGCTGCAGACTTCCTTGTTAGAACCCTATACAGATACAACAGTGCCAGCCTCTCATTCCAGGGTCACGCTCACTCTGCCCTCTTCCCCCAACTGCCCGAGGTTCTCCTGAAAGCTGCTTTTAAGTCCTTCCAGTATGGGGCCTCCCGTGTGGGCAAGGGTCCTCTTCAGGATTCACTCTTTCTTTTTATGGTAGTTTTAGCTTTCAAGCCTCCAGGGATCAGGATGAGAAACAAGAGCTCAGTGAGCAGGAATGACAGCAGCTGGGTACAAGTGTGAGGTGGAGGTTGGGTGGGGGGGCGGGGAAGGCAGCCTACCCCAAAGTGGGGTGGGGCAGCCACGGAAACGACAGCCATTTCCTTTAAGATCCCTGACTTGGACAACCATGACACACATCACTCCCCTCTCCACTCCCACCCAGAATGTGCCCAAACTGGGGCGATCTATGGTGGAGGCTGCCTCCCCCTCCCATCTTAACAGCCGTTAAGACTTGGAGAGGTGCTCCTTGGGCGGTGTTGTCAATTTAGAAACATCTCAGCCCGCGTGGGGCCGAGAGAGAATGCGAAAGAGAAGGGTCCAGAGGGAAAGGCATGGGGAGGGGGCGGGGAATGGCGGGGCAGGGTGGCGCGGCCTCCCGGGCAGAGCCCCGCGTGCGTCCGCTCAGTCGCTGTCGCTCTTGTCCACCAGCACGGCATCCGACTCCTCGGTGATCTCCAGCAGCGTGTGCACGTCGGGGCTGCTCCCGCGCAGCAGGTCGGCCGCCTCGCCGCGCTCCGCGACGCCCTCGTCATCGTCGGCGCCCACCTCCACCATCTCGGTGGCCTTTAGCACCTCCACCTCGCCCTCGCGGATCTTCTTGACGTGGAAGGTGAAGGGTGGCACCTTGTAGACCGCTGTCTTGGAGCGCGCGTACACCACGTGGTCAGGCGTGAAGGACTTGCGCAGCTTATCTCGCGAGGTCTTGAGCTTCTCGCGCCGCTCGGCGGGGACGAGGCGCGTGCCCAGCTTGTTCATGCGTTTCTCGAGCGTGTGCCGCGTCTTCTCCAGGTTCTCCTTGGTCTTGAGGCGGGTCTTCTCCAGGTTCTCGCGGGTGCGCACCTTAGTCTTCTCCATCTTCTCCTTGGAGAAGGCCTTCTTGAAGTCGTCCACGCGCCGCAGGCCGCTGCGCTTGATGCGCTCGGCGCGCGACTCCTCGATGACCTCCTCCACCTCCACCGCCTCGTCGGACGACAGCTCGAGCGCGGCCGTGTCCTCCTCTGGCCGCTCGCCCTCGCCCAGCTCGTCGCCCTCCTTCTCGGGCAGCGCCTCCGCCTCTTTCAGCGACTTGCCGATGCTCACTTTGGCCGGCAGTTTCACCTCGTCCTGAAGGGAGAGCAGAGCGAAGAGGTGAGGGGGCAAAGCGGAGGGCTGGGCGGGGACCTGGGGGACCCTGGACGAACCCGCGGCAGGAGGGTGGGTGGTGATTCGGGGGAGTGCGTGGTAGCTGTGACATCCGCCCGACCCCTTCGCCGGTGTGCCAGTGTCCAGTGAGCTGGACATTGCGTGGGCGCCCGGTAAATTATGTGCTAAATGAACGGTAACTATACAGACCGGGCGAGGAGCGAACGGAGCTTCCGGCTTGTGCAGTCATTGCACTTGAGCTAAATATCTCTGCAGTCCCCAAACCTGTCCTACATCCTGCGTCCACGCATCTTACTACTCCTAACTCAGGGAACACAGTTTAACTTTGGAAATGGGCAGAGCGCCCCCTGGTGCACACTGCTCTAGCTAGACCAAAAAATGCAAAGGGGTTTGAGAAGTCGTTGAGGGGGTGGGGGGAGGGAGTGAGCTCACAGCCAGTCAGGCGACCCCCAGGTACGGTAACTTGAAGGCGAGATAAAGGGAGTGTTTCCCAGACTTCAAATAAGTTCAAAACCAGTCTCAGGGAAGGAGAGCTGTGCTGAGCCCATGCGCCCCATCCTTGATCTCCTTATACTGATTTGTTCCAGCAGCGGTCATTACACCCACGTAGAAATTGAGAGAGGAAAGAGGAAGAAGCTGGCTGGCAGCCAAGAGCATGTTTTCTCCCCAACATGGACAATTATTCTGGTTCTGACTTCCCAGCCTTGGAGTGGAAGGGAGGGATTACTTTTTCCATTGTGATTTTTTTCTCCCCAGACCAGAGCTTAAGGGGCCAGGAATGGGGTAGTGGTCCCAGAGTCCCTGAGATCTAGAGCTCAGAGCCAGTTCTTCCCTTTGCCTCTGGGAGTACCTAGCACCAGCACTGTCTTCCATTCTGGGAAGATTTTCCAAGGTCCTGACTCTGGGCCAACATTCCAAAATCTCAGGATTACCCTCTACAAGAAGGTAAGGGAGGCTGAGCACAGAAAGGGCAAGAGGGCATATTCAAGAACATAAACATAAACCCAGAACTCTTTGGCTTAGACCCTCTTTAGGGACTTCAGATGAAGGAAGGAGACAGTAGGTTTTCAAGGGGTTTCTTTTTTTTTTTTTTCTTTTTTAAGATTTATTTATTTATTTATTTATTTGACAGAGAGAGAGAGAGAGAGATCACAAGTAGGCAAAGCAGGCAGAGAGAGCAGGGAGCAGGCTCCCTGCTGAGCAGAGAGCCCGATGCGGGGCTGGATCCCAGGACCCTGAGATCACGACCTGAGTTGAAGGCAGAAGCTTAACCCACTGGGCCACCCAGGCACTGCTTCAAAGGGATTTCTGAAGACAATTTCCCAGAATTGTAAAAAAAACAACAAAAAAACCCATCTGAGAAAAATGAGGCAACATGAATTGACCCCTCTCATAAACACACACACACACACACACACACACACACACATTTCTACTTGGTATCTCAGCACCACATGCTACAGAAATTCCTCCCCCAGCCCCCAACCTCTTTCCTCTTCCCTCCCATCCACATCCCCCCAAGAGTTTCCTGGTTTACACTGAAAACTAGGAACACCCCCTCCCAACTTCCTTCCCTCCCTGTCAATAGCATTAGCAAGGACAAAGACAGAATGCTGGCTCCACCCTTTCTCCCAAACTGGACACCAGTACTGCTGGGCATCGAGCCACCTCAAGCTGTCATTATTTAACTACACCTCCCAGCAGGCAAGGTGATCTGGGCTCAGGGCATTCTGGGACTTGTAGTCTCCGTCTGCCATAGCTGGCTTAGTACTGTCATTCTGCCATCCCTCTCCCTCTTATCACTCACAGAGGAGTTGAAGGGATTGTTTTCCTTGTTTTGAGTGTAAGAGGATCCCAACCTCTCTTAACATTCCTTATTTCCAGTTGTACCCTTTGGGTTTCCTTTTTACAGTCTTTCTGCCTGCTACTCAAGTCCTCTCTCTTACACACCATTTTAGGACTCTCCATGATCTAAGCTCTCTGCTACCTTTTCATCCTTCACCCAGAATTTACCTGCAACCCCAGTATCAAAAAAATTTCAGCTCTGATCTTCTTCAAAGACTCTCTGACTAAAACCCCACACATGCTCCACCAAAGGATAGTAGAGAACCCCTCCTTTCATTAAACTCAGACAATGTGGATGGGCTAGGGAAGGATTAGGGTGATGGGGGGGAATAGTAAGGAAATAGTCCCAGCTGCTGGAAAACAAATCGACATTGTCCCCCTGCCCCACCCCCAACATCCCTGATGCCTCCCCTTACCACCGCCCCCTCACCCCTGCCCCACCCCATCCCTTAAAGGCTGAGCTGACTGGTTTTCCTGGCCTCTGGCTTCCTAAATTAAAAGTGTTTGCCAGCTGAGCTTGAACGGGGCTAAGGACAGAGTCGCAGACCTCTTGTAGCCAATCCCATCTTCCTAATTCTTGTTGAAAGGTCTCAAATACAACATCAGGGAACAATCCCAGTGAAGGGGGTTTATTCCTGGATTTGGAGGTGTCTCTCCCAATCCAGAAAGTTATATGAAAATATATTAACACCATTCATTGTAGGTTCCCCCCACAGTGATAGCTTACACCAGAAGAGCTGCTTTGGTGGAAGATCAGGGGATGGGGGAAGAAATAACTTGACCTAACTCCCTGGACAACGTCCAGTAGACTGGCTCTGCAGAGGGTATACCACTATGATTTTAGCTTTTTTCCTCCATTAATGGATTTTCTCTTTTCTCCCCCTTTCCAAGCCAGGTTTCCCCTATGACTCATAGGCTTGGAGTGCTGTTTTGGGTCCACCCCATCAGCCTGTTGCTACAACAACCACCAACACAATTCCAAAGCACCTCCCCCTACCCTGGGCACAATGGCCAGGGACCCTTGTCCCACCCCTGCTGCCCTGGCAGAGCTCCTCCACCAAAGGAGGGGCCTCAGGGGGTGGCTCTGCTTGTTCTGTTTTCACGCTTTTATTAAAGAAAACCACCACTCCCGACAGGCTTGGTTTCCAGAGTTACCTTTAATGACCAGGTCTGAGCAAAAGCATGCACAGCTTTCCCTCCCCCCAACCAAGCACACACAGTTCTCCAACCCAGGAAGGCACCAGTCCAAGATGGGTTTCAGGAGCCCCAGGGAAACTTCCCGCCCCATCCACTCCACTGCCCAACTCTGCTTTATAAACTGAAGATCCTCTGGTCTAGGAAGAAGATTTTAATATGATTATAATTTAATCGAGCACCTACTATGTGCCTAGTCCTTGGCCAGGCACTTCACATTTGTCAGGGAGAAGGGACAATGTTATATGACTCTTTAAGTAGGAGCCTTTCTTTCCTTTTTTTTTTCTTTAATCTTTTTTTTTTTTTTTTTTAAGTAAGTTCTATATCCAATGTGGGGCTCAACCTCATGACCCTGAGATCAGGAGTCACAGGCTCTACTGACTGAGCCAGGCACCCCAGGAGACTCTCTGGACTTTACGCTCTGTCCCCAACTACCGCCTGGGACTAGCCAGAGAAGACTCTGGAGAGGGCATTCAGAGACCCAGGATCTGCTCAGAGAGTAAGTTAGAAGAGGGGCAAGACTTGGGGAGAGGTAGAAACGAGGGAAAGTCATAAAATCTCAGGATTGCTGAGGGATTCATATTGCCCCCAAGAGGGTGGAAATTAATTCTTGAGGGGAGAGGTGAATTTAGGTATCCCAGTAGTTTGTAGTGCCAAAGAGTCCCAATACATATGTAAATAGATAGTATATCTGTAGCATTAAAATTTCGTGGAGGAGGGGACAGTTAGGGAAAATGTTTAAAAGGATTCCTTAGGAGGATGATTTTGGAAAAGGAAAAAAAGTTGGAGGAAACCCTTTTGTGCTATAGGGAAGCCAGAGGATCCAAGCCAGAGCCAGCTAAAATGTCCCCCCTTCCGGCCTCTCCGAGTTGGCAGCTTTTGGGTGCCCCACCCAAGGCAGGATCTGGCAAACATAAGGGATCCCTTTGCAAAACACTTTCTAAAAAAAAAAATGGAAAAAATAAGTTTAAATGTTTTCCTCAGCTCCAGGGAGGGGGTGTATGGGGCACAGAACAGACCCCAGGCCTAGGCCTCATGAGGGCCCTCTCCAAAGAAGCTTTGAGCCAAACTGGCCTGTCCCTGAGGAGGAGGCGGAAGGGGAACAGGAAGGAGAATCAGATGCCATGGCACAGTTTCATGCAATTTCATGCAGGGCAGCACGGGCTACAGCTCCAATATGGGGTTTGGAGCGTCTACTATTAAGACAGAAACCCAGAGGTGGGGGAGGGCCCCGTCCCTTCGCTTCCCACCCCATTGCACACACCACATTTGCCTGAACTCTGCGTACTGCGAGAGTGTTTTCACCATATCCACCACCAACCCAGGGCTTGAAAAAGGCCTCTCATCCCAGCACTGACCACCACTAAGCAGTGAGCTGGTGGTGGACTGAAGTGACGGCCCATGCCCATTGCGCCATGTCACCCAAAAGACCCTAAGCGCCCCCACCAGCTGTCGGCTTCTCTGGGGTGGGCAGAGACACAGGCTCTGGGTAATAGGGCAGTGTCCTAGGCGTCTGGTCAAAGGGTGGGAGCTCAGGCACTGTCTCAGGCTTCAGGTCAATGGGCTCAGTCTCAGGCAGAAGGTCAAAAGGCACGATCTTGGGTGTGGCCAGGTCAGAGGGTGCTTTCAGCTTCTTCTCGGGCTAAGATGAGGAAAAGGGGTGTAAATGGGGCTTGAGTTGGGTATGGATGCGGTTGAGAGAAAGAGGCCTTAGTGGGCATGCAGAATTGGAGTTGGCGAGTAGGGAGAAGGGAATATGGCATGCATCAGGCTGGAAAGGAACCATATTTTATATGCTTCATCAAGAGGGCCCCGGGGATGAAAGTGTGACAAACCCAGGCCCGTGTTTAATAAACAGTTTAAACAGAGCTCCTCTCTTCTTCCCTCTATAATCTTCCCCACTCCCATCCTTAGCCTTCTGCCTTCTGCCCCTACCAAGCCATAGTCATGGGATGACGCTGTTGAGGGCTGGAGTGCGGGAGTAAGAGGCTGCTGCAATGTAGAAGGGGCTCTCTAAGCGGTCAGTTACCGACTCTAGCTGGAGAGGCTCTGAGAAGTGAAAAAGAAGGCAAGTAGGCGAACAACTCTACTGTCTTCAGAGTCCTAGTTCTTATTATTTCCCCAGGGCAGGGTGGGCACTGGGTGCCGCCCAGGATAAGGAGAGGTAGAGGCATGGAAGAGGGACATCCTGGTTGTTTCCCTTTGGCCATGTCCCCACCTCTTGTCTTCCTTGCCACTCCTCCCCCTACACATGCCTGGGATAGCAGACACCAAGATACACAGAGAAATCAGGAACAGCTGGGCTTGCATCCTGGAAGACCTAGCAGCAGCTCCCATTCTTCCTCCTGAGGGGCTGAGCTGCCACTCTTGCCTTGGACCATCATGAGAAGTCAGGGAGAGAGATAAGTTAGGGGCACTACCAGACTCCAGTGACAGCAGTGGTGGGTAAACGCCTGCAGCCACAAAAACACAAAGTAGCAGGTGCCAACCTTCCCTGTGGAGTATAAGGAGAGGGAAGGCCAAGGAGAAAGCCAACATGGTCCTCTCATAGCCAGCTGCGGAGCCTATGCCAGGGGGATACCCATACCGGCCAGGGAGCTCTATGCTTTACTCTCTGTACCCCTCCCTCCTCCCTCACTGTCATTGGTCCTTTGTCATCGGCCATTGCCTCTGCTTCAGTACTAGGAGACTAAGCAACTAATGGCCACCAACCTTAGCTACTCTTAGTAATGTTGATTGCACCCTCACGTGTATACACACATGCACACGCACACATGTACTCAGACAGCAGCCCAAGTGCCAGGATGGTGCAACTGTCTCCCTTAGAGAATGACGGAGCCAGAACAAACCCACTGTTGGAATAATCTCTGCCCTGGTTTCTCCGCAGAGCCCGGGAATGGAGGGAGGAAGTGGGGAGCAGAGAATTTAGCAGAAGAAGGGGTACACCTGGGTTCTAGTCCCAGCTTTGACCCCCCCACTGACTTGAGTGACAGTAGGCAAGTAAGTTCCCCTCTTTGGGCCTCCACTTCCCCAGCTATAGAATGAAGGAGCTTAAGCTGATTATCTCTGAAGCATCTTCCAGCTCAAAAAAATCTGTAGTGGCAGAATAATGAAACATGCACAATGGTATGCTTCAGTGAAATGGAACAAACCACTACTCATCTCTGAGGTTGGTTGCCTAGCAACAGTATCCTCTCACTTCTCTTTATCAGTAGCTTATTTTGTGTCATTGCATCCCTTTTTGATTTTGACCTTTATAATAGTCAGACTTTAGTTATTTAAAAAAAAAAAATCAGAGGGAGGAGTATTATTTCCTTTAGTCTTAGGATTACCCCTAATAGTATCCTCCCTGCTTTGGATCCAATGACCAGGAAAATCTCAGGGTTTCAGAGGAAGGATGTGGTAAGCACTCTTTCCATGGCCACTAGGCTCAGGGACTGAGCGGGGCAAGAGCCTCACATTGGAATATTTGGGAACAAAACTTTGGAGTTCTGGAACAGAGAGCCCTAATTTGCCTTGAGTCCAGTAAAGAGCTGTAGGGGTTAGGCTAGGATTTGGGGAGGAAAAGCCAGCAAGCCCTCATTCCAGCCTTGGTGCCCTTGTTTTTAAAGCCTGAAAGTCCTTAATCTCTTAAATGCTTCCTGGTCATATCATCAAGCACTGGGAGCAGGTCCAAAGGGTCCTTGTGGAGATCATGTCTCATCACAACTGCTCCAGAAAGTGTTTCTTTCCATTTTGGCCCCTTTCCTGCATTCTAAAAGAACACTAGTAATATCCAAATCGTTATCTGGAAGAACCGAATCTTTAATGATCAGTGCCCCTCCCGTTTGTGCAGTGCCCACGATCTGCCTGATCTTCCCAGCAGTCAGTTCTCAGTCCACTGACCCTTCGCTACTAGTAGATTTCGTTCTTCTCCTTCACTAGATGTTGCCTAGTTAGGTATCACCCTGATAGGATGGGATGCCAAACTGCTAGTTTTTATTAGGGGATAGGGAAATGCCAGAGGACAGTAATGACTCAGAAGTGGGTTCAAGGTGAGGGCTCTGATATCCTGGGGTGGGAGGTGCTAAATTTCATGGGGGAGCCAGGGGAATCGAATACAAACTTAACCTGTGGAATCATTATGTCTAACAGTTCCTTGAATATGGGATGAGGCCACACAAGGGATTCTCTTCTTTATCCCCCCCAGGAAAAAGGTATGGGGGGGGCAGGTGGCCTGATCCCACAGCTGGGGCCTTCCTGGCCTTTCATTCTCCCTTCCACCCTGCCCCCACTGCTGCATCATCACCTCCCACATCTGCAGCGGAGAATGCAGTATCCACTCCCCTGTTCCCACTCGGGAAAACTCACATTCTCCCAGGAGGCCTTTCTCCAAATCTCTCTCTCTCTCTCTGCCTGGCCACCCAAGCATCCTGCCCCTCAGCCTGACTACCATAAATGCTGCCGCCCCCAATCTTCCCTATTAGGTCTGCCAAGGCGCAGAGCTATTTTTACCTCCTTCTCTTCCCAGGCCTGAAGACCTCAGAAAGGAGCAGCCTCTGCTCTTTCTTTAGCTGCTGAGTACCCCACACCCTCGCCCCTTACCTGGACATCTGCTCTGCATCTCAGGGAAGTGATGCTTCCCTGAGCCCCACCCCTGGTGCTGGAATCTTTTCCTTGCCTCTGAGCTCCTCTCCAGGTTGGAACAGTGTTACTTATTAGTTAGTTGTCCTGTGGTTTAGAGGCACAGGGTCCCCAGCTTGAGCCATTCTTTCTACCTCCAGGCTGTGATTAGACCCCACCCCCCACCCCCAGAGATACATGACAGACAGATCCCTGCCAGCTGCTGAGTGGGAGTAACAGAGATACCACTGGCCTCTGCACAGGAGTTTTGCTTCCTAAGGATTCATCCTTCTCTCAGCATCTCTACCTTTGACATAGGTTTACCTCGAGTCTGAGAACTTTCCCACGTTCTATGGTCTGGGATATTTAGAGTGAAGACAGGAACCTATCCAAGCCCTTCGTGGCAACCCTCTAATACACGAGGCTGTGGAGAAAAGAGCTGGCAGCTGTGGTTCCAGACACCTGAGTGTTCTTCCCTTGGTGACACCCCCTTCCTGGGACTTATCATATTTCTTTTAAAATCTCTCTCACATACAGTCTTCCAAGCATTTAGATTAAGTGAAACAGCTCTAGACAAACATTTCTACCAGATAGTGCTATATGGGCTGATGGGGGAACTAGCGCCACTTGGGAGGAGTCTCTGGGCATTGGAGGGAAGGGGACCGTGCCAGTTCTGTATCTGTCCCACCACCATCTCCTTGGATGGGTACAAGTTCACCCATCTCCCTTTGTCTACTGTCCCAAACACTTGTCCTAATCTGCATCTCTCTTAGTTCCTCTTAGAGAGACCCAGTTAAGGACCTCACTGAACCCCAGATGGTCACTCAGAATCCAGCTTGGTGCAGTCAGGGAAACCACAGCTCCCTGACAGGTTCTCTCACCTAGAGGGTGTGGGAAATGTAGCCTTCCTTTTCTTTCCATTCCCTTCTATAGGGAGAGGAAGGGGCTGAGGGAGCATAGATTAACGCCTTCACCCCCGATCTCACCTCCTTGGGGTGAGAACGTCAACCAGGCCAGTGGGAAGAAGACAGCAGGAGAGGCTTGGCAAATTCCCACCCGTCCAAAGATCCCCAAGCCCTCAGCTCAGAGCCTCTTCTAATGTGATTGGGGAGGAGGGAGCGGGGAGGACCAGCAACACTGAGATTTCCAGGTTTATTTGCGGTCAGGATACAAAAATGGCATTTTTATCCGAGCAAAACCGGTAGAGGAGCAAAGGAAGCAACAAGCGGCCTGGGCGGAGCCTGGCGCGTGCCAGCCTCCTCCCGCCTGTCTGCCAGCTGCTCCGCTGTCCCGCAGGCCAGCAGGGTGATTCCTGCGCCTGGATCGTCGGGCCCGGCAGGGACTGTCGGCTTTGCCCCACCAACCCCGCTTGCACTCCTTACGTTGCACCCCCACCTCCCCTCCCCAATCACCCCCCACAACCCCCGCGCCTTCTTCCATCTAGCAGAGAGGGGTCGGGAGCGCTGCCTGCGTCCCCAAGGGCCTGAAAGTGCCCAGAGGCTCGGGGCAGCTCTCAGCCCGAGGACGCGGGGGCTGCCGAGGCCCATGCGGGTCCGGGGGCGTGTGCTGGCGGTCGCTGCCCTCGCTTGGCGCAGCCCCCGCCGGTGCGTGCCTGAGCCCTGAATCACCCGCTATATCGGGCGGGCAGGGCCGGAGGCCCCAAACCCGGGCCACGCCGCCAGTGTCCGCTTACAGTGGGCCCACCGGCCGCCACGGACCCCTGGCTTTCCCCAAAACCTCCGCCAAGCAGGAAGACTTCGCACAGCAGAGCTGGGAACAGTCTGCGAGGGGGGACGTCCTCAAGCCCTGCCCCCTAACTTTTTTGCTAGTTTGTTGCCAGAGGGACGGGGCTCCGTGAGAAGGCGTGGGGTGCAAAGCGCGCCCCTCTGCGTGCTCCCGGAAGGAGGGTGGGTCCCGTGAGCCACCCACGCCAGGCTGGCGGGAGCGCTGCGCGGCGGGCAGGTCCTCCTACCCCAAGCTCCGGAGACCCCGGGCCAGACGCGTCTACCCCGCAGCTCACCTGGTAGATCATGACTTTAAAGTTGCGGCGCCTCAGCAGCTCAGCCTCGTTGACCTCCAGCTTCTTGATCTGGCCGGCCTGGCGCTCCAGGCTGCCGCGCACGGTCTTCACGTTGACGCTGACCTTGCGCACCTTCTCCAGCAACTTGCTCACGGTGTTGCTGGTGGTGGCGTGTGCCTTGCCCAGCTTGCTCAGCTCGCCCTGGATGCTCTGCACGGCACCCTCCATCTCCGCCTGCCGTTCCTCCAGCTGGGCTTGGGTCAGCTGGATCTGGTCGACGGCGCCGATGATTTTGTCCAGAAGGCTCAGCACCAGCACGCCGTTCACCTGGTCCGACTTGATCAGCTCCTCAGAGCCGGCCCCTGACGGCTCCTCCGCCGCTGGCGCCGCCATTGGGGAGGACCCCGGGTCCCCAACATCGGGGTACCCGGGAAGCGGCTGCTCGATGATATGGAGCTGGGTGTCCTCCATGGCTAGCCGGAGCCGTGCGGGGCCGGCCGGGTGGAGCTGGAGCTGAAGCCCAGAAGAGGAGGAAGAGCAGGAGGGGGGAAAGCGAGAAAGAGCGGAGAGCCGAGGAAACTCGAGCCACGTCCGTGCGCACCGGGACGGTGGCCAGAACTGTAGGGCGGGGAATCGGTGAGCTCCCTGGCTCCCGGGCCAAACCCCAGAGTCTCCTCGCCCATTGGCTGGCCCCACCCCAGAAAGGGAGGGACCGGGGCCGAAGGGGAGACCGATGGTGGGGAAGGGGGGCAACCGAGGGGGACCCAAGAGCCGAGGGCCCCACCCTTCCCAGGATGGTTGGAATAGTTGGAGCGGGAGACTAGGGCCTCGGCTGCCAGCGGAGGCCACGCCGCGGGACTGGGGCGGAGGAATGTGAGCTGTAAACCCGGGAAGGGAAACAGGTCCAAGAGTGGGGCTCTCCTTTTCCCTCCTGTGTTTTTTTTGCTCACGCACAAAAGTACCTAAGCCTTTGAAGTTCTAGAACAGGGAGTCAAGTACAACACGAGATCTAAAGTTGTATCCAAAATACTGGATTTGCCTGTGCCCAGATTTTGAGAGGGAAAAATATCCATGGCTTCCGCAGTGTTTTCCAAGGGAGGGGAGGTCTCTACCTCCCCCACAGCCGAGTTACTCACCACCGTTCTAAAACGCGTGAAGAGTTCTGGGGTGCTGGCTGGCTGAGCCAGTAGAGCATGTGACTCTTGATCTTGGGGTTGTGAGTTCAAGCCCCACCGTAGATGTAGAAATGATTTATAAATAAAATCTTTAAAACAAATGTTTGATGGGTTGTTAGGGACAGGGAGAACTTAGATTAGGATCACAGTGGTGGTGAAGGGCTGCACAGCTCCTCTAGGTTTTTAGATTTATACTAACAGAGTAGGACTAAGATGGACAATAAAGCAAAAAGCAAAGCCTTTTACCCACCTCTCACCGCTCTTTAAAAATTACCTTTCCCTGTGTTTCCTCCTGCCAGAGGCCTAGCTCACACTGACTTCCCAGAGCAGGACCTAGGAATGTATCTATCTTTCTAATGCCAGAGACTGGCCCTTGGCAATGAGAGGAATCATCAAATCCCACCTCCTCACTTGACAAGAACAGGAGGGCCTGGAGGGGACAAGTGACTTGCTAGAAGTACCCACAGGTTAACCTGGGCTTGGTGCTCAAATCAGGCCCCTATATGTCTCTCTTGCTCTCTCTACCTTAGCATTCTACTTTTCACTAGGACAGGGATGGGCAGTCATGGCTGCCCATGCATACTGTTTTCCAGTATGTGAGCCTGAAGATTAACTACAGATATATTTTCAACTGTGTTGGGCATCAAGGACCAGAACCAAAGAGGACCCTTGACTCAGAAGTCTAGAGAAAAAGAGGCTGTCCATGCTCCCCTGTTTTGCTCTCTAGCACAGCACTGGAGTAATGAATTCCCTGGAGTGGCACCAGCCCTCTTTCCCCCAGAAAAGCTGCAGACCTTTTCCCTGCTTAGGAAACCAAGCTTGGGTTTCCCCAGCTGGGTGGATGATGGTTTTGGCAAAAGGTCACTTCTAGTCTGGCATGCATTATCATTAGGAAGAGTGAAAAACTGCTCCGTGGGTCCCAGGCCCCAACAATCCATTCAGAGAACCAAGCCAGAAAGATGCTGAAGAGTTCAATATCTGGGACTGCGATAGCCCCAATGACTGGCAGATATATATCTGTTAGAATTGACAGATGACCATACTAAATTTTTTTTTAGAAATTAAGAAAAAATGTACTGGGTCATCTGGATGGCTTAGTCAGTTAAACATCTCCCTTCACCTCAGGTCATGATCCTGGATCCTGG
Source organism: Mustela lutreola (assembly GCF_030435805.1). NCBI lineage: Eukaryota > Metazoa > Chordata > Mammalia > Carnivora > Mustelidae > Mustela > Mustela lutreola. The sequence continues at coordinate 19,862,177 of NC_081304.1, read as the reverse complement.
GGTCCTGGAATTGAGCCCTGCATTGGGCTTCCTGTCCAGTGGGGAGCCTGCTTCTCTTCTTCCCTCTGCTCCTCCCCCTGCTTGTGTTCTCTCAAGTAAAATAAGAAAAGTCTTTTAATAAAAATTAGAGAAAATGTGCTATAGCAGTTTAAGTTGCTTCCACTGAGGATTGATAAGACTTCTAGAAAAAAAGAAGTAGGATGCCTGGGTGGCTCAGTTGGTTAAGCCACTGCCTTCAGCTCAGGTCATGATCCTGGAGTTCTGGGATCGAGTCCCACATCAGGCTCCCAGCTTCTTGGGGAGTCTGCTTCTCCCTTCTCATGCTCTCTCTTCCTCTTTCAAATAAATAAATAAAATCTTTAAAAAGAAAAAAAAAGAAGTGACAGTAGAGAACCTTACTAGCCTTTTATAAGGTCCTTATTTATTTATCTGCACCCTGTATGGAACTAGAACTCATGAACCTGAGATCAAGAGTCCCATGTTCTTTGGACTGAGCCAGCCAGGGCCCCAGGTTCTTACTTTTTAAAATTGGTTAGATTGTTTTCACGGGTGACACACAAGATACAGATTGTGAACAGGACACAGAGAAGTAGAGGGGAAAAAAACTTTTCCTTCTACACCTTCTGCACAACTAATTTCTCCCCCCAAGAGACAAACTGTTACTGTTTTCTTGTGAAAGAAACACACACACACCCACACACACACGTATGCACACATGCACATATATGCTCAGCGCTTTGCCTTTTTTCAGTTAATAATATACCATGAAGATTGTTCTGTGTCACTGAATATAGAGCTGATTTGTTTTCCAATGCATGGATATGCTATACTTATGTAGCCAGTTCTCTATCAATGGAGAGTCAGAAATTACGATTTAAACCCCACTGGGGATGGGGGAGATGCTTAAGAAGAGTTTTAGTGGTTGATTTGGTTTTTGTAGTTGCATGCTTGCTCAAAGGAATTAAGTCCATGCCATTTTGGCTTTCACATTTGGAAAATATTTCTGTTCTTCAAAAAGGAATATCAGTATTTGTGGATGAGTCAAGTTATATCCAAAGACAGTCCAGGGAATACATCTCTGACTCATTTGATGCCTCCTTAATAGAGAATTTTGCAGAAGGGCCCTTACCCCTGCATACCTACTTCTAAGAAATTGCAAGGAGTTTCTCTCTTGTTCTTCTTACTAAATGCCAGCAAAATCCAACAGGGGGCGTGCTAAGACTTGTTGCATCAGCTTTATCAATCCTGATAACCAGAAATGGAGCCCAACAAGAGCCTTAACCAGAAGGCTTCACTCCATTTCAGTGAAAATAGTCCGTTTCTCTTCATTTGGAATTATATTCAGCATGCCATTGCTTACATTCAAGGTTGATGTTTTGCATTTTCCATCGCTCACTCTATTTGCTGAAAGGCACACTGTTCCATTGTGTACTTTCAGCTGCTGAGGCAAGAGTCTGTAAAAGGGATGGAGAGGTGGAAACAAACAACCCTTTGGCCCAGAAAAAAGAACACTGGGATACAACCACGTCAGCAGCTGGGAACTCACAGAGCTCTGTCATATTCCTCTATCCATTCATTTGCTCAAAAAGGGTGACTACTGGGGCGCCTGGGTGGCTCAGTGGGTTAAGCCGCTGCCTTCGGCTCGGGTCATGATCTCAGGGTCCTGGGATCGAGTCCCGCATCGGGCTCTCTGCTCAGCAAGGGAGCCTGCTTCCTCCTCTCTCTCTCTGCCTGCCTCTCTGCCTACTTGTAATCTCTCTCTGTCAAATAAATAAATAAATCTTTAAAAAAAAAAAAAAAAAAAAAAAAAAGGGTGACTACTTAACATGAGCCAGCTGCGGGACTGGAGCCTTAAAGGAGGAATCATAAAGCCCAGTCGCTCCTGGTGAGAAGCTCATAGTGTAGCAAGGAAGACATGTACAAATAGTTTCTTGTACAAAGTGGAAGGTCCTCCAGCAGCTTAGGGAGTACTCCCTCTACTTCCTGGGAGAGGGGGGGAAGATTTACAGTGGGGAGAGTCTCTAGGTGTAAAGGAGGAGGAAGTGCCCCCCCCACACACACACACCCTCACCCCCATCCCCGAAGCAACAACATGAGGTGTGAAAGTGCAGGGCTGGGGAAGGAGATAACCAGGCACTGTTCATCTCTTACTGTGGTTCTCGTAGGTCCTCTGAGTATATAATTAGGGAGATCCAGCAAGGTGTGAGGTACACAGCATGCAGTGTGTTCCATTTATTTCAGATCCGTCCTGGGAGAAATCCTAGGGAGACAGTATGCTTTCTTAGTAATAAACAGTTGGGATAAATGATGTGTCTTTACATTAGAGAAACCATGCCACATGAAAAACCAGTCCCCAGGAGCTGGCTATCAGCTGCTACAGACAGCAGCTGTGTTTTTCTCCCCTGATTTATAGGCACTATTCTTGTCCCTCTGACATAAACAAAACAAAACAAAACAAAAATGCCTATAATATTTGCATATTTCTCTTCCTCAAAATTCCTTCCTTCTCCCTCAAATATTAATATATAAGGTAGCTTTCATGAGGCAGAAAACAGTTGAAATTATTTATTAAGAGCTAATTTATGCACAGCTTAGTGCTAGAAACCTTTCAAAGGCATAACAAATTTGCTGTTGGGAGAGTTTTTCATCTCAGAGAAGCAGTGATGCAGCCAGGCGAACAAAACTTAAAGAAAATAAATTAATGGCGGGGCGCCTGGGTGGCTCAGTGGGTTAAAGCCTCTGCCTTCAGCTCAGGTCATGATCCCAGGGTTCTGGGATCTAGCCCCGAAGCGGGCTCTCTGCTCAGCAGAGATCCTGCTTCCTCCTCTCTCTGCCTGCCTCTCTGCCTACTTGTGATCTTTGTCTGTCAAATAAATAATATCTTAAAAAAAAAAAAAAAGAAATTAATGGAAATGCCCTAAAACCTCTCCTCCTCCTCTGCTGTCAACATGCACTGGTCTCTTATCCTAAAAATAAGAAACAAAACACACAAACAAACAAAAACTGCAGTCTTAATTGGTTTTACCTTCCTGTCTCCTCAAGGTTAGGTCTGTCCATTTTCTAGCATTCAAATTTCATTGTTTTTTAAAACTGCTGCCACAGATCCCTAACACTCAATTCAGTTCTTAAACATCTGCCATTTGCCCAAAAAGATGGCTTCCTCTCTACTAAAAGAGCACTTAAAAGTCACTAGTAAACTCCATATTCTCCCAATTACCTCTCCTTTTCTAGTTTTATTTGAACCCTGCAGCATTTAGCACTGCTGACCAATTTGTCCTTGACACTCTCCCTCTTGGTCTTTGTGAGGTTGTATTTATTTCCTGTCCTATTTGGTAACTTATTTTTTCTTCCTCTCATTTTCTTTTTAAACAACCCACCTTTCTAAACTGTTAAAAAACTAAAAACAAAACAAAAACCCAGCTTTATGGAGATATAATTCACATCACATACAACTCACCTATTTATTTAAAGTGTACAATTCAGGGGCATCTGGGTGGCTCAGTGGGTTAAGCCTCTGCCTTCCAGTCAGGTCGCGATCTTGGGGTCCTGGGATCAAGTCCCGCTTCGGGCTCTCCACTCCCTGCTTCCCCCTCCCTCTCTGCCTGCCTCTCTGCCTACTTGTGATCTCTGTTGAGGAAATCAATAAAATCTTCAAAGAAAAAAAAAATAAAGTGTACAATTCAGGGGCGCCTGGGTGGCTCAGTCAGTTTAGCATCTGCTTTGGCTCAGATTTTGATCTCGGAGTCCTGGGATCGAGCCCCACATTGGGTTCCCTGCTCTGCAGGAAGCCTGCTTCTCCCTCTCCCTCTGCTGCTCCCCCTGCTTGTGCTCTCTCTTTCTCCGTCTCTCCCTGTCAAATAAATAAATAAAATCTTACAAAAATAAAAAATGAAGTTTACAATTTAGGGGTTTTAGTACATTCACATAGTTAGCAACCACAGTGAATTTTAGAACATTTTTATCATCCCCAAAATGAACACCTGTTAAATAAGGTGTTTGGAGGCAAAGAGGCCGAAGTGAGATTGGGCAGGAAAAAAGATGCCCAATCCCAGAGCATCCTGGAAGTCATGCTAATAGGTCCAGGCCTTTATCCTAAAGGTTAAAGGCTTAAAGGCACTGTTTAAGGATTTTAACCGAAAGAGCAAGAGGGGAGAAAAAAAAACAAACGAGGGAGAGGAGATGATTTACATTGTATTTTATTTTTTTAAAGATTATTCATTTATTTGATAAACAGAGATCACAAGTAGGCAGAGAGGCAAGCAGAGGCGGTGTGAGGGGGGGCCGATCGCGCCGGGAGCAGGCCCCCTGCTGAGCAGAGAGCCTAATATGGGACTCCATCCCAGGACCCTGAGATCATGACCTGAGCCAAAGGCAGATGCTTAACCAACTGAGCCACCCAGGCGCCCCTGTTTTTTTTTTTTTTTTTTTTTAAGATTTTATTTATTTGAGAGAGAGAGAGCATGAGGGGGGAGGCAGAGGGAGAGGCAGGAGCAAGACTCCTTATATTTATTAAATAAAGAACTTATATATAAAGTAATTTCAGCTCATAAATGAAGATAGAATGATATAATATCACCATTTTGTAACCTCTAGTGAAATAACAATGAAGATAATGATCATTAATACCTGGTAAAACTCTGAGGTGGAAACTAATGGGGAACTCTATAACTGTTATATCACACTAACACCTAAACCTACTCATTAATCTTAATATCGCAAACAGAGAGGATTGACATTATGTGTCTAGGGTGTGATAGGAAGTACACACCATCACCTATGAAGTACTCTTGACAAAAAAACAAGCAAAAAACAATCAAGCTTGAATCTGAGTCAAGCATCTGGATCTAACTACCAGTTCACAGGAAACCTGAGGGCCAGAGAAATACATTAAGCAACACCATATTAATGCAACCAGCAAAAGTCAGAGATGGGAAGCTCTACAGGACAAACAAGCCAGTTTCTCCAGCAAGCAAATTGCAGAGGTGGAGGGGAGAGGAAGAGATGATGACGAAGGGGGAAATCACTAAATTAAAAGAAACTTCAAAAGCCTATTTAAAAGAAGCGAAGGGGTGCCTGGGTGGCTCATTTGGTTAAGTGTGTGACTCTTGGTTTTGACCGGGGCAGGATCTCAGGGTTGTGAGATCAAGCCCTGCATCGGGCTTTGTATTTAGTGGGGAGTCTGCTTGAGATTCTCTTTCTCCCTCTCCCTTTGCCCACACACCCCTGCCTCTACTCTTGTCTCTCTCTCAAGTAAATAAATAATTTTTTTTTTTTTAATAGAAGAAAAGAAGAGGGGTGCTTGGCTGGCTTAGTTGGTAGAGTATGTGACTCTTGATCTCAGTGTTGTGAGTTCAAGTCCCACATTGTATAAAGAGCTTACTTAAGGGCAACTGGGTGGCTCAGTCTGCTAAGTGTCTACCTTAGGCTCAGGTCATGATCTCTGGGGTCCTTGGATTGAGTCTGGCATCTGTTTCCTGCTCAGTGGAGAATATGCTTCTCTGTCTGCCCTTTACCCCATTTGTGCTCTATTTATCCTTCTTTCACACAAAAATAAATACATAAAATCTTTTTTTTAAGAGCTTACTTAAAAAGGCAAAAAAAAAAAAAAAAAAAAAGAACAGTCAACCAATTACAATGTGTGGACCTTATTTAAATCCTGATTTGAACAAATTGTTAGCAAAAAATGGTTTATGAGACAATCGGGAATCTGAATACTGATTAGATCTTTGGCATCAGGGAATTATTATTAACTTCTAAAGTGTGATAGTGGCATTGTGGTTATACTTCAAAAATAATTCTTGGGGATGCCTGGCTGGCTCAGTGGGTGGAGCATACAACTCTGGATTTGGTGGTTTGAGCCCCACAATATAAATCTTTATATTTAAGAGATATATACTGAAGTATTTTTTTTTTAATTTGTTTGACAGGCAGAGATCACAAGTAGACAGAGAGGCAGGCAGAGAGAGAGGAGGAAGCAGGCTCCCTGCCGAGCAGAGAGCCCGATGTGGGGCTCGATCCCAGGACCCTGGGATCATGACCCGAGCCGAAGGCAGAGGCTTTAACCCACTGAGCCACCCAGGCGCCCCATACTGAAGTATTTACAGATGAAATGATACCACATCTAGGTTATGATTCAGAAATAGTCCTGAGGGAAGTAGCTGGGGATCTAGATGGAAGGAGATTGGCCATACGTTAATCATTGCTCAAGCAAGGTGATAGGTACATAGGGATTCACTGTATTATTCTATTTTTGTCTACAGTTGAACTTTCCTGTTATAAAAAATACCAAGGTTCTTTGGAGGAGGAAGTGTGTTTATATATGTAAACAGATATGTTAGAATGGTCGACATACCTACCATTGGTGGCAAGAAATGTACGTAACCATTTTTCCCTTTCATGCACTTAAACCAGTTAAGAACTGGTAGTATTCAAAACAACTTTCTGTTAAACCCATTCTGTTGGACACAAGACGACCTCCCCCTGCACCCCCGCCTCCTTTCAACTTTCCAGTTGGAATCAAGACCAGATCTTCAAAACAAGATACTCTCAATAAGCACAGTTTAAGTGTTTAGCAGCTGTGCACATTTAAGCAAAAGCATTTAATTGTGAAATCTGGCCCTTTTCCCAGGAAACCATGTTTCCATTTCACAATGTAACACAACAGGAAGAATGTGAACTCTTGTTCGGATATAGATTCCTTGCGCTTCACTCAGATTTCCACATTTTCTTTGTGCTCTGGGTGTGAGAGTCTAGCTGTGCGTTGGTGGAGTGACTCATTTTTCCACCAAGACACATATTTCTATGAATCCCAGAGGCTACCGATTGGTGTGAAAGAGCAGTCAGCACAGACTTGGTTCCTGGATCCATCGTATGACAGAAGAGAGATGATTTAGTTTTTCAATGGACTTAAGTTGAAAGAAGCAATTAAACTATTCAGATAATTCATGTTCCAAAACCTTTAGTGTTTTCAAGTGGTTATTAAGAGCAGCTATTTGATACTTTAAGGGAATACAAAGGAAATAGAAGCATAATATATGTCTTTTGGGGGTTTAATAATCTCATCGAGGAAATAGATTAGATTAGAGAGAAATGTAGAAAGATCCTCAAATAAGTAGATGATATTAATACACATTTATATCAAATATATCCATCATTGTTTAGGTGCTCTAGAATAACAGAGTGATCAAAATGAGAAAAGGCTATCTGGAAAAAGTTTCATTTACAAAATTTTTAAATCATTTAAAATGTATAGAAAAGCTTTTTTTTTTTTTTAGTACAAAAAGATTATTTTTTTCTGAACCATTTGAGAATAAGTTGACAGCTTGATGTCTGATCTCCCAAATACTTGAGTATGTGTTTTCTACAAATAAGGACCTTCTGATACATAACCAGAGTACAACCATCACAGTCAGGAAGTTAGCATAGATGCATATCACCATCTGTTTCTCAGCAGCCTACCAGATTTCATCATCTGTCCCAATAATGACCCAATCTGAGATCAGACTTTTTTTTTTTTTTTTTAAAGATTTTATTTCTTCATTTGACAGAGACACAGCAAGAGAGGGAACACAAGCCGGAGAAGTGGGAGAGGGAGAAGCAGGCTTCCCACTGAGCAGGGAGTCTGATTTGGGGCTGGATCTCAGGACCCTGGGATCATGACCCGAGCTAAAGGCACACACTTAACAACTGAGCCACCCAGGCACCCCTGAGATCACACTTTAAATTGAATTGCCCTTCTCTTTAGTCTTCCTCAATTAGGGGCATAGTTCCTCATTCTTTCCTTGTCTTTGGTAACTTTGGTCTTTTTGAAGATTACTATGCATTCATTATGTATAATGTTGCTTGATTTGACCTTATCTGATGTCTTCTCATGATGGGATTTAGGATGTTTATCTTTGTCAGGACTGGCACCAAAGGGATGCTGTGTTCTTGTCGTTGGATCGGATCCTATCACGTAGCACACAGTTTTGATTTACCAGTTGCTAGAGATGTTATCCTTGATGAGTGGTGAAGGTGATGTCTGGAAGACTTTTCCTGTCTAAAGTTACTCTTTCCCTCTTTGTCATCCATAACTATTTTTGTAGGGGGTTGTCTTGAGACTAAGTAAATATCCTGTATTCCAATTTCTCGAAAAGTACAAACTACCACAACTCACCCAATATGAAATAGTTTGAATAGCTCTGTAACAGTTAAAGAAATTTAATTTATAACTTAAAATATCATTTAATTAAAGAAGGAAATCTCTGGCTCCAAATGGTTTTAGTAAGAATTCTACCAAACATTTAAAGACTGCAAAGCTCCTGGGGCGCCTGGGTGGCTCAGTGGGTTAGGCCGCTGCCTTCGGCTCAGGTCATGATCTCAAGGTCCTGGGATGGAGTCCCGCATCGGCTCAGGTCATGATCTCAAGGTCCTGGGATCGAGTCCCGCATCAGGCTCTCTGCTCAGCAGGGAGCCTGCTTCCCTCTCTCTCTCTGCCTGCCTCTCCATCTACTTGTGATTTCTCTCTGTCAAATAAATAAATAAAATCTTTAAAAAAAAAAAAAAAAAAGACTGCAAAGCTCCTAATATACACTTGCCCTAGGGCCCCTGGCTGGCTTAGTTGGTAGAGCATGTGACTCTTGATCTCAGGATCTTGAGTCCCACATTGGGTATAGAGACTAAAAAGGCTAATAATAAGATAAAAAATAAAATAAAATTTACTTGCCTCACAGGGTTTACTCAAATCTCTTTAATAGCTATACATACTGCCAGAAAACTTTAAGGTCCCAAGGTGTGTGTATGTGTATTTTTTTTTTTTAATTTGAAAGAGAGAATAAGGGTGCATGTGTGTGTGCACGTGAAGCAAGGGGCAGGGGGATAGGGAGAGGGAAAAAGAATCCTCAAGCAGACTCTCCACTGAGCTCGGAGCCAGATGCTGAGTTTGGAGCCAGATACTGAGCTCAGTCAGTCTCAAGACCCTGAAATCATGACCTGAGCCAAAATCAAGAGCCAGCAGATTAAGAACTGAGCCGCCTAAGCACCCCCACAAAGCATACATGTATATGTCTATTTATATGGGTGTATATATGTATGTGTATGTATATAATTTTTTTAAAGATTTTATTTACTGGAGAGAGAGTGAGAGTATGAGCAGGGGGGAAGGGGAGGGGCACAGGGAGAGGGAGAAACAAGACTACCCGCTGAGAAGGAGCCTGATGCAGGACTCTTTTTTTTTTTTTTTAATTTTTTTAAAGATTTTATTTATTTATTTGACAGGCAGAGATCACAAGTAGGCAGAGAGAGGAAGGGAAGCAGCCTCCCTGCTGAGCAGAGAGCCTGATGCGGAGCTCGATCCCAGCACCCTGGGGTCATGACCTGAGCTGAAGGCAGAGGCTTTAACCCACTGAGCCACCCAGGTGCCCCTTGATGCAGGACTCTTATCTGAGGATTCTGGCATCATGACCTGCCAAAGGCAGATGCTTAACCGACTGAGCCACCCAGGTGCCCCAAAGTGTGTGTGTGTGTGTGTGTGTGTGTGTGTGTGTGTGTGTGTATTTTTAAAGATTTTATTTATTTCACTTGAGAGAGAGGGAGAGAACACAAGCTGGGGGAGCAGCAGAGGGAAAGCGAGAAGCAGACTTCCTGTGGAGCAAGGAGCCAATATGGGGCTCAATTCCAGGACCCCAGGATCATGACCCAAGCCAAAAGCAGAGGCTTAACTGACTGAGCTACCCAGGAGCCCCATCCAAAGTATATTTCTTTAATAGAAATAGTTGTTCACCTGTATTCAGAATTTCTAAACCTAACAAAAAGAAACATATAATGAAAATAGGACTCAAGGCAATATCCAACTGAAGATTCACTTTAGGTATCTTTCTCCTCCTAAGAAAATTTTTCTTCTCTAAAGACCATACCCTTGTACATCCTCCCTAAAAATATCCTGCAGGCTCCCTTTCCCACAACTCACTCCTTAAAATATCACCCAAGCCCAGTTAAACACTGCATTATAAAACAAAACAATTCAATTGTAAAGCATAGCAATCTCTAGCCTTAACCTGAGCCAAAATCAAGAGTCGGATGCTTAACTGACTCTTCTAAAAATATTTATTTAGTAGGGGTGCTTGTCTGGCTCTGTCAGTAGAGCATGCAACTCTTGATCTCTTGATCTTGGCGTCTTGATCTTGGGGCCATTAGGGTCTCCATATTGGGTGTAGTGTTTACTAAAGAAAAATTTATTAATTATATATTAAAAATCAGGCACTAAGATGGGCAATACAACAGTTCAAATTAAATACATCCCTTGCGGGTGCCTGGGTGACTCAGTGGGTTAAAGCCTCTGCTTTTGGCTCAGGTCATGATCCCAGGGTCCTGGGATCGAGCCCCACATCGGGCTCTCTGCTTGGCAGGGAGCCTGCTTCCCCCTCTCTCTCTGCCTGCCTCTCCGCCTACTTGTGATCTCTTTGTCATATAAATAAATAAAATCTATTTAAAAAATGCATCCCTTGATCCTTGGATCAGTCAGATCCTTTCTACTGGATTTTTCCCAATATATTTCTTCACTCTAGGTCTCACCTTTTTTCCAAGTCACTGGAAACCCAATACAAAACATTTACCGGATTGTCTACTTCAGAAATCTCCTTGAACCAGTTTCTTGTTTCTCTGGCAAGTATTTTGGGCCTAACGTCACAGAGTCTCTTCTCTGACCTATGTCAATCAGTCCTTTCCCTTCATCCCAAGTTTTCTTTCTTTCTTAAAGATTTTATTTACTTATTTGACAGAGAAAGACAGTGAGAGGGAGAATACAAGCTGGGGAGAGGGAGAAGCAGGCCTCCCGTTGAGCAGGGAGCCCTATGCAGGGCTTAATCCCAGGACCCTGGGATCATGACCTGTGCTGAGGGGAGGCGCCCCCCCATCTCAGGTTTTCTCAATTAAATTTCTTTAAAATTGAGGAACAGTTGACACACAATGTTGCATTAGTTTCAGGTGTATAACATTGTGATTCACAACTACATTTGCTATGCTCAGCAAAGTTTAGCTACCATCTGCCACCATAAAATGCTATTACAATACCATTGACTATATTTCCAATGCTGTACCTTTTATCCTCATGACTCATTTATTCTATAACTAGAAGCCTCTGTCTCTTGCTCCCCTTCACTTATTTTGCCCATTCCTCCACTCCGCTCTCTCTAGCAGTCATCAGTTTGTTCTTTGTTTTTATGGTTCTGTTTCTGCTTTTTGGTCATTTGCTTATCTGCTTTGTTTTTTAGATTCCACATTTGGTGAAACAATATGGTTTGTCTTTCTCTGAAAATTTCATTTCATTTAAAAGCTTTTTTCTGGGGCGCCTGGGTGGCTCAGTGGGTTAAAGCCTCTGCCTTCGCCTCAGGTCGTGATCCCAGAGTCCTGGGATCGAGCCCCACATCAGACTCTCTGCTCGGCAGAGAGCCTGCTTCCTCCTCTCTCTCTCTCTCTCTGCCTGCCTCTCTGCCTACTTGTAATCTTTGCCTGTCAAATAAATAAAATCTTTAAAAATAAATAAAAAAATAAAAAGCTTTTTTCCGTGGCATTCTTAACTTCCACAAGTTAAGCGTTCCTTCTCTTATGTGTTGGTCACAAGTCTTGAGGGTTACATAAAATGTCACATGCCTTAGGCTCATTAATTTCTCCTTGTGGATGTAATCACTAGCAGAGCTAAGGGAAGCTGACATTCCTTGAACTTCAAAGGAAGCCTCAAAAGCTATTATGAAGAGATTTTTACTTTTTACCCAAAGGCTTTTATTTTAAACATTGACGGGCTTTGAAAGTAAAAGCAGAGTGTTATTTTAGAGAACTCGGGGTGAAGAGGAATTACTTCTGTGGAAACACATTGCTAATCATCATTTTCAAGAATGATGGTCAAACGTGATTACAAGTCACCTGAAAGTCGTGGCAGGGGAATCCTCTCATCAACACTAAAGTCAGTTCCTGGGCCTCCTAGCTGTCTCAGTCAGTGGAACACAGGATGCTTGATCTGGGGTTGTAAGTTCAAGCCCCATGTTGGGCATAGAGCTTACTTAAAATAGATAAATAAATAAAATCAGTTCCTTGGTAGAACTAGAGTTCATTTTTACATAGAAGGGGAAAACAAAAAATGATGTTACTAGATGCAAACCATCATTAAACCGAGTGACTATCATCTCAAAGAAATGTAGGCAAGCAAAAGTAAAATTTTAAATCGCAATTTTGCTGTTTGCTGCCAACTACTTGCAGGTGAACAGTTGGAAAAATTGAGGGGGTAAAGGAAAAACATTTATTTTAGTCATTCTACTATAGTGACAGGTTTTTTTAAAAAAGATTTTATCTATTTTGAGAGAGAGAGAGCATGAGAGGGGAGAAGGTCAGAGGGAGAAGCAGACTCCCCATTAAGCAGGGAGCCTGATGCGGGACTCGATCCTAGGACTCCAGGATCATGACCTGAGCCAAAGGCAGTCACTTAACCAACTGAGCCACCCAGGTGCCTGTATAGTGACAAGTCTTAAAACTTTTTGAGATTCTGTTAGACCACTGCCTCTGTTGTCTACTTTGTCTGGGTAGTGAAGAACTAATTTCTACAATTTTTGTTGAAACATCTTCCCAAATGCTAAGGAGTAGCTCAGTTTAGGCTCCCAGAATTGTATTACCTGCTAAGTCTCCTATAAATCTGTTCCCATCTTCCAGATCTGTGTGATTAACAGCATTTTATACTTGGTCTTGTTGGACCTATGCTGTGCTTGTTCAATGAAAGAAAGGCTTGAGCACAACCTAGAAGATTCTTCTTGTCTCCTTTCTTTACTCCAGAAGCATACAGATAATTAGAGATAAAAACACAAATGCCTGATTTTTCTGGATCAAAGTTGTCTATCGGTTTTGGGCTAAGTTAATGTATTTGCTTACTATGATGAAAACAAATTCTGATTTTGGTCTAAAATATTAGTACTGTTTCTCTTCAATTTTATTAGCCTTTGTTTCCTCCTCTAAACAAAATTCTATCCATCCCTCAAAGCCCACCTTGAATATCATGTCCTCTTACAGGCTTCTCTAGGGCCAATAATAGCTCTGAGCTTTCATAACCTTCTGTTCTAACCTCTGCTGTATTACATATGCTATATTACAGTTAGTTGTTTGTCTGTCTCCCCTGATGGACGAGTGATTTCCTTGCTCATCTTTGCATTTCCATCTTCTAGCTTTATGCCCCATATAAAGTATGGACTTAGTGAGTGTTTGCTGAAAGAATCATGGAGGTTTGATGACTGAAAGCTATTTATAAAAGTATTCTTGGGGCGCCTGCATGGCTCAGTCAATTAAGCGTCTAACTCTGATTTCAGCTCAGATCAAGCCCCATGTCCGGCTCAGTGTAGAGCCTGGTTGTCTCTGTCTCTGCTCCTTCCTCCCTCCTTCCCCCCAATGCTCTCACTCTTTCTCTAAAATAAATAAATACATACATAAAATCATTTTTTTTTTAGATTTTATTTATTTATTTGACAGAGATCACAAGTAGGCAGAGAGGCAGGCTGAGAGAGAGGAGGAAGCAGACTCCCTGCTAAGCAGAGAGCCTGATGCGGGGCTCGATCCCAGGACCTTGAGACCATGACCTGAGCCGAAGGCAGAGGCTTTAACCCACTGGGCCACCCAGGTGCCCCCATAAAATCATTTTAAAAAAATATTCTTCAAGTATAGTGCTTGGTGGTCTGTCTTCTATTTCCCTTTCCCTCGCTTCTGAAGAGAACATTCCCCACACTCATGGCAGGGATTTTGTGCTCAGTAGTTCGGAGATCCCCAGACCAACTCCAAAATGTGAAAAAAGGTGTGGAGTCTCTCGTGTGTACAGATTGAATTCGTCATAAATTTACCAAGTCAAGAATTCCAGATAAAGTATTTCAGCCTTCAGCGATGCCTGGGTGGCTCAGTCGGTTAAGCATCTGCCTTCAGCTCAGGTCATAATCACAGGATCCTGGGACCAAGCCCCGCATCAGGCTTCCTGCTCAGCGGAGAGCCTGCTTCTCCCTCTACCTGCCTCTCCCCTGCTTATTCTCTCTCTTTCTGATAAATAATAATATATAAAATCTAAAAAAATTAAAAAGATGCTTGGATTAGAAAAAACACATACTCCTCAAGGTCCCAAGAATATCCCTTCAGTGAATGCAAAACTGTAAGTGGTTCAACATTTGATAAGAATCAAGCCTCTCATGGGGGCGCTTGGGTGGCTCCGTGGGTTAAAGCCTCTGCCTTAGGCTCAGGTCCAAAGGTTCCCAGGGTTCCCAGGGTTCTGGGTTCGAGCCTTCATCGGGCTCTCTGCTCAGCAGGGATCCTGCTTCCCCTCCTCTCTCTGTGCCTGCCTCTCTTCCTACTTGTGATCTCTGTCTGTCAAATAATTAAATAAAATCTTAAAAAAAAAAAAAAGAAGCCCCTGAGGTTGCCACAAGGACTTCTAGCAGAAAAGGACCTGTCTAAAGGTGCCTCACGGCCGCTGGGGAATCAGTAGATCAGGCAGCAGTTAAGTCCTAATTGCAGAGCAATTTCACATTAAAAAAATGTAAATCATTTTTATTTAAAGATAAGAGAAGTGGGACACCTGGGTGGCTTAGTCAGTTAAGTGTCTGTCTTTGGCTCAGGTCATGATCTCAGGGTCCTGGGATTGAGCCTCACTTTGGACTCCCTACTCAGTGGGGAGCCTGCTTCTCCCTCTCCTACCCTCTGGTCTTCTCTCTTGCTACATTTGTCTCTCAAATAATTAAATAAAATATTTAGGAAAAAAAAAAAAGATAGGAAGTGTTCTCATTAAAACACACACATATACAGATATACATATATACATATGTATGTATATATATATGTATGTATGTATTAACATATAATGTACTATTTGCCCCAAGGGTACAGGTCTGTGAATCATCAGGCTTACACATTTCACAGCACTCACCATAGCACATACCCTCCCCAATGCCCATAACCCCACCACCCTCTCCCTACCCCGCCCCAGCAACCCTCAGTTTGTTTGTGAGATTAAGAGTCTCTTATGGTTTCTCTCCCTCCCAATCCCATCTTGTTTCATTTTTTCCTTCCCTACCCCCCACAACCCCCTGCCCTGCCTCTCAAATTCCTCATATCAGAGAGGTCATATGATAATTGTCTTTCTCTGATTGACCTGTTTCGCTCAGCATAATACCCTCTAGTTCCATCCACATCTTTGCAAATGGCAAGATTTCATTTCTTTTGGTGGCTGCATAGTATTCCATTGTGTGTGTGTGTGTGTGTGTGTGTGTGTGTGAGTGTGTGTATATCACATCCACATCTTCTTTATCCATTCATCTGTTGATGGACATCTAGGCTTTTTCCATAGTTTGGCTGTTGTGTACATTGCTGCTATAAACATCCAGGTGCACGTGCCCCTTCGGATCACTACATCTGTATCTTTAGGGTAAATACTCAGTAGTATGATTGCTGGATCCTAGAGTAGTTTTATTTTCAACTTTTTGAGGAACCTCCATACTGTTTTCCAGAGTGGCTACACCAGCTTGCATTCGCACCAACAGTGTAGGAGGGTTCCCCTTTCTCTGCCTCCTCGCCAATCTCTGTCATTTTCTGACTTGTTAATTTTAGCCATTCTGACTGCTGTGAGGTAGAATCTCTTTGTGGTTTTGATTTGTATTTCCCTGATGCCGGGTGATGTTGAGCACTTTTTCGTGTGTCTGTTGGCCATTTGGATGTCTTCTTTGCAGAAATGTCATGTCTTCTGCCCATTTCGTTCTTTTTTTTTTTTTTAAGATTATTTATTTATTTATTTATTTGACACAGAGAGAAAGATCACAAGTAGGCAGAGAGGGAGGCAGAGAGAGAGAGGGGAAGCGGGCTCCCTGCTGAGCATAGAGCCTAAATGCAGGGCTTGATCCCAAGACTCTGGATCTCAGGACCTGAGCAGGAGGCAGAGGCTTAACCCACTGAGCCACCCAGGTGCCCCTTCTGCCCATTTCTTGATTGGATTATTTGTTCTTTGGGTGTTGAGTTTGCTAAGTTCTTTACATTTTTTGGATACTGGCCCTTTATCTGATATGTCATTTGTGAATATCTTCTCCCATTCTATCAGTTTTCTTTTGGTTTTGTTGATCAGTCCTCTTCACTAGCTAAAATTTTAAAAATAAATAAATTTTTAAAATATTCTTAAAAAGTATTTAAAGAGTGTTTTCCTCGTAAGTATGCTTTGATGTAGAATAACTTTGAGAACTGTAGATGGAATGCAAACGTTAGCGCTCCTGTGCTAAACCTGGCGATCCTACACAGTTGGCCCTGACTCCACACACATTTTCTGATTTTTAGCTTCTCCTCTGAACCCTTCCCAGCTGTCTCTCATATGTTACAAAAGTAGAAGAATCTGTCACTGACGCTATTACACTTTATGTTAGAATTCAAATAAAAACTTTAAACATTAAAAAAAAGGAAAAAAGAATCTGTCACAAGTTCTTCTCCCAGATAATGAAGCCCATAAAATAAAGGGGATAAGGTGTAATCATATTCCTTTTTGTCTGTTAACCTGTGTTCTTTCATTGATAGTAGATTTCTATTAGGAGGCTCCCATTTCTTTCAGAATCATCCATCTGTTCACTCATTCATTCAAGAAATAGTACTTACTATTGAATGAGTAGGCCCAAAGCTAGAGGGAGAAAAGGAATTTATAATTTGGTGATAGAAGAGAAAAAAAGTCAGGAAGAAAATGCTGTGTTTTCTTTTTCTTTTCCTCTCTCTCTTTTTTTTTAAACGATTTATTTATTTTAGAAAGAGAGAGCATAGGGAGGTACAGGGGAAGAGGGAGAGAGAAACTTTAGCTGACTCCTCACTAAGCTCAGAGCCCAAGACAGGGCTCAGTCTCACGCCCCTGAGGTCAAGGCCTGAGCCAAAACCAAGAGTCAGAAGCTCAACCAATTGCACCACGAGGGACCCCAGTACTGTGTTTTCTAAAGGAGATAGGATAAACCCATGAGAGTCTCAATGAGGAAAATGAAGATCAAGAAGGTGAACCAGCTTGCTCAAGTTCACACACCTTGTAATTGTTAGAGCTGAGATTTCTCTTACATTTGATATTGGAATGAATGGAGGATCTGAGATTCAAGCCTAGTTCAGGACGGTACTAAAGCCTGTGGTCTACTACACTCTACCCGATGCTGCTTCCCATTGGTTCCTGCTTTAGTATCTGAGAGAGGCTAACAGACCTGTATAGGTTATTAGCAATGAAGATAAAAAGGATAAGTGGGTAGAGGCAAGAAATGCAGGACACATAACTAACATAATTAACATACATGGCAACTGATTAAATGTGGAGGGAGAAAGAATGGAATTAGCTTAAGTTCCAAGCTTAAGCTTAGAACTTGGGTAACTAGGAAAACAATAATGCCATTAACAGGATTAATGATCTGAGGGGAAGGGCGAGTTTTTATTCAGTGAGAGCATAATCCTTAAAAACTCTGCTTTCAGGCACCTGAGTGGCTCATTTGGTCAAGCCTGTGCCAGAGGCTCCAGTGGTCACGGTCTTGGGGTCCTGGGATATGTCATGGTCTTGGGGTCTTGGGATAGAGCCTCGAGTTGGGCTCCCTGCTCAGCAGGGAGTCTTCTTCATCTCCCTCTCTCCCTCTCAAATAAATAAAATCCTTAAAAAAAAAAAAAAAACCCTGCTCTCATATCACCTCCTCAATGTAAACTTTTCTGAGATTCTCTGGTCCATTATACAGTATTTTGTGTATCAACAGCAACAGTCATGATAATGATGATAATTAGCAATTTTTTTTTTTAAAGATTTTATTTATTTATTTGACAGACAGAGATCACAAGTAGGCAGAGAGGCAGGCAGAGAGAGAGAGGAGGAAGCAGGCTCCCTGCTGAGCAGAGAGCCCGACGCGGGACCCAATCCCAGGACCCTGAGATCATGACCCGAACCGAAGGCAGCGGCTCAACCCACTGAGCCACCCAGGCGCCCCGATAATTAGCAATTTTTAAAAAATATTTTATTTATTTATTTGACAGAGATCACAAGTAGGCAGAGAGGCAGGCAGAGAGAGAGTGGGTGCGGGGCAGCAGGGGGGAAGCAGGCTCCCACTGAGCCACCCAGGCACCCCTAGTTAGCAGTTTTTTAATACAGACTGAGTGCCAAACATGTACTAAAGTTCCTTTTATTCCTCCCACTAACCATATGAGGAAAGTATCATTATTAACCCCACTTTACGGAGGAGGGAACAGGGGCTTAGAGAGTCTGAAGGTTATAGATATTAAACTCAGATTGGACTCAGACAGCACTCTGTAGACGGTACAACAGAGGAACACTAGAAATCTGTACAACAGTGCAGTACTTAGCACAGGAAATGGGCCATTCTGCCTGGGTTTGAATCCTGCTCTACCCTTTACTCGCTGAGCAACTTTGGGCAAATTATTGAGCCTCAATTTCACCACATCATCTATTTTTTTAAAAAAAGATTTTACTTAGGGCGCCTGGGTGGCTCAGTTGTTAGGCCTCTGCCTTTGGCTCAGGTCATGATCGGGGTCCTGTGATCGAGCCCCACATGGGGCTCCCCCAGCTTGTGTTCCCTCCCTATCAAATAAATAAAAAGAAAATCTTAAAAAAAAAAAAAAAGATTTTGCTTTATTTTTAAAGAAATACTTGTTTAAGTGATCTCTACACCCAACGTGGGGCTTAAACTCATGACCCTGAGATCAAGACTCGCGTGCTCTACTGACTGAGCCAGTGAGGTGCCCCACACCATATCATGTATTATATGGGAATAATACTAGTATCTTCCTTCTAGTATTGTTATGAAAATTAAATGAATTTATATTTATAAAGCACTTAGAAAAGTGCCTGTCACATAGTAAGTATGAGTCATTACACTCATCTCTGTCTCTCATAATTATTGAAACTTTCTCACTGAACTGTAAAATAGGAAGTGGGTCTATTTCATTTTTCCTATCCCCAGCAGTTAGTACCATGTTTGCCACATGTTAGGCCCTCAGCAAGCATTTGTTGCCTGAATGGCATTATTCAGGCTGTTTGAAATTCCATCTGGAAGACTTGGAGAAGGGAGGTGGATGGAAAAATCGGTGTGAGTCCCACACATAGACATTTACACCCGACAAGAAGCAGGACTGCTAAGGAAGAGAGCATGGAGGGAATGAGAACACTGAACACTGGAGAAAGATTGATGGCAGGAGATAAAAGGAGCCAGAAAATGAACTCTTGAGAGGATATACTTTCAAGGAAACCATGAAAAAACAGAGTTCAAGGGGATTGAGGTGAGTCCAGATGAAAGCCTGTCTTAAAACTGGAGTACCAAAAATTTGTGGTTAGCAAGTTGACTCTGAGGTTTAAAAGAAAGGTGGGGGGGGGTGTATTGTTTTGTTTTTAAATCTCAGAGGAAGGAAATGGTAGTCATTGTGTAATAGTTTTCTGAAACTTGGCAGGCTTTCAAGTGTGGGTCTCTATCTCTCCTGCCAGGAAAAGTTGAGACAGCTAGGGGACATTTAAGATCACAGGGAAGGGGAGGGTTTAGGCTTCTTCCAGGTGCTACTTCTCAACTAAATCGTAATGGAGTCAAGTTATATCTTCACTCACAACAGGAGATAGAAAATTTAAATAAAATGTCCATTTTTATCCTTCATTATTTTGTTTAGGCTGGTAAAGCAGGATTGATAATGTTTTTGCTGGGTGGACAAAATTATCGGCATCAAGTTTTTATCTGAAGTATCTCCCTCATTACACTTGAATCTCAATAGGGTTCCACCATCCACCGAGCCTGAAAAACCGGTTTTCCAAGTTTTTCCTGACACAGCTCTGGTTACCTACAAATGATTTGGGATCCATACTCCTCCTTATGGAGTTGATACCAGTATTTGAGAAGGATGTTTTTATAAATAGTAGGTAACACTGATGTGGGAAATGTTAGGGTTTGGAGCTGATGTCCCAGGAAGAATTCTTGAGATGTCTTTGGTGCAAAATGGTGATTTTATTAAAGCATGGGGACAGGATCTGTGGACCCAAAGAGCTGCACTGGGGTCCTGAGAAGTGGCCCATTATTTACTTCCAAGTTGGGAAGGGGTTAGGGATAGGGTTAAGTCTTTAAGGAATTTGAAAGGACCTTTGAGGGGATTAGGAAAAAGTCGTTTATTACTGTCTAAAAAACCATAGTCATGAGACCCTTCAGATGTATACTGGTGGGTCATATGCTTGGCGGATGATTGCCAACATGTATCTCTGGGGGTAGAGAGCAAAGAATTTTCCAAAGGAACTTTTATATGTTAAAGTAGACTTACAGGATCCTGGGGGTCCAGCTGAGATTACCTTTTGCCCTTAACAAGGTATTAACATTGAGGGAGCTAAAACAAGCAAGGAGCTACAACAAGCAAACAAAAGTCGAGGCAGCTGAGTTCCTAAAGCAATGCCCCTCTGTCTCAGGGACTTGTCAGTGGGTTGTAGCCAGTAAGGAAATTTAGTTTTTCTTTTGCCTTTGTTTCCCACATTAGCGTCACTTTTGCGGTTTGATTTGTTTTTAAGATTTTATTTATTTGAGAGAGAGAACAAGCAGGGGTGGGAGGCAGAGGGAGAAACAGGCTGTCTGGGGAGCAGGGAGCCCAACATGGGGCTCCCTCCCGGGACCCTGGGATCGTGACCTTCTCTGAAAGCAAACGCTTAGCCAACTTAGCCACCCAGATGCTCCACTTTTGCCGTTTAAAAAGTTACTCTTTAAAAACTTTTGAGGAATAGAAAACCCTTACGTGGTCAAACGGGCCTGCAGGAATCCACCGAACAAGATAAAAATGTACTGTCACTACATAGGGTCTTAGGGGGATTTCCCCACTAACTGGAGAAAAACAGACCCTGAACGCTTGCTAAAGGGACTTAGCCAAGCACCTTCCTAAAAAGGGCTTTTCCATACTTAAGTGAAAGAGCCCCTGTTCAAGGTTCTACTTCGATCTTAGAAAGGCCTTGCTCACTCGAAGGCTTAAATGTTCTCTGTAAAATAAGGAAAACGCGTGCGTGTGTAATGTAGAGAAGACTGGACTGTAAGCGCTTTTAATAAGCTCTCTTCCAGCTTTCAGGCCATTCCATAATGTCTCCCCTTCCTTGATGTGACTTTCCTCAAGGAAGTTGTGAATTAATCGGCAAGCAGATAGCCCAGCCTCGAGGGTAAGTGGCAGGGAGAAAAGATTCTGAAGGGAATATGAGTGGAGGTCCTCGAGCACCCGCACCAGCAGCCCCCACAGCCACGCCGCCCCGCGGGGCGGGAGTCACAGCCCCGGGAACAAGATGGCGTCAGCACTCAGGGTCTTGCCTGCGCCCCCGCGACTCTGCAGTGCGGCTGCTGACCCAGGCCTCCCCCCATTGGCTGACTACAATGAAGTCATTGTGGGGGCGGAGCCGGCGGCTGCGCGGGGGCCGGGCTTTGCGGACGCACGCACGTCGAGCGCTGATGTCCCAAGCCGCTGAGGCTGTGGGCTCTGTCTGGGGCGGCTGCTTTGGCTGCGGCCCGGCCCGGGGCTGAAGGTGAGCGGGGGGGATGTAGGCACGGCGCGGTCTAGAGAAGCCTCGGAAGGGCATGGGAAATTCTAATTAGTCTCCTCGCTTGTCAAAGGAATTAGCAGAGATCTTAGGTCTTTGAGAGGAAGTGGGGGTTCACCCCTCTTCGGGCACCCCCACCCCGGGGCATAGGAATCGGAGGTTCACTCCTCCTTGGAGGCCCTCGACCCTTCCCCCGTTTAAGACGTAGGCGGAGGAACAGAAGGTTATTGGGGAGGCAGAAGAATTTGGGGGGCTTTTTAAAGGGGCTCCCAATTTGATGATCCCTCCCCGCCTTTTAATGGCCACTTGGGGAGGTAGGTGTGCCTGGGCTCAGAGAATTCCTGCTTTCTCACTGGGTAGACAGGAAATGAAGCAGGTGAATTTGAATACCTCGTAGGAGGCGAGGGCTGGATGACAATAGTGAGGCTGGGCGCCGGGCACTTTATTTATACTCATCTTGTGCAGAATTGCTGTTTATTCATATTTTGTTTTGTGACAAGACATCCCCGAATCGTTTAGTTTTCTGTTTGGCTCCAGTGGGATAGAGATGTTCTAGCGAGACTTGTAATCATTAAAGAACAGAAGGAGGGAGGCAACTCTGGAGGCTGTCATTATTGGCAGCCCCTGAACTATGCTGATCAGGCATAATTTTACCTGCTTTAGAGGTTGTGGACTCTATTCTTGTTTGGGGGAGGATGTGGGAGGGTTGATAACAGCTGTTTTGGGTGATTCAGGTATAGACAGTTTTAAAGACATGCTACATAATCTCTTGAGAAATCTTTGCTTATATCGGAGTGTTTCGTGTTGCTGTCTTGAACAAATGCACAAAGGTTTTGTCATTCAGATTTTTCAAAATGTCTTCCAGCCTTGCAGAACAGTAACTCTTCCTTTGATGCCAGTTTCACCTACCCTTATGGATGCCCTCATGATACTAAAAATATTGTAGGGTTTGCTGAGTTTAGATGGAGCACAGTCTGTGCCTTACAATAGCTGATTGAGAATAAATAATTGCAGTTTCAGGACCACTGATAGCGCCATTGTCTTTCATACTAGGCAAGGATAAGACAGCCCTAAAAGGAAACCTTTATTGGCTCATGCAGGAGAAGCTTTAACAGATGGAGGAATGTAATTAATCTTGAAGGTGGGGATAAGAAATTGAAAGCTATGGAAGTGGCAGGTTATTCTCTGTGGTTTGATAAAACTGCTTTGTCATTATCAACATATTCCTGTCATGCTGGACTCGAAATTTAGCTTAATATGCAAGGCAGCTCTTTTTTTTTTTTTTTTTTTTTTTTTGAAGTAAACTCCACACCCAACATGGGGCTTCATAATCTCCTGACCCTGAGATCAAGAGTCACATGCTGTACTGGCTGAACTAGCCAGGTGTCCCCGCCCCCCCCCCCCGACCTTTTTTTTTTCTTCTTCAGATAATGCTGATGTGTTTAGATTCCTTAGGGAGAAAGTGGTGTTTCCTAAGGAGTTGGAAGATTAAACCCTTTAAGGTACCTACAGCTCTAGGGTAATGCTGGGACTCCAGCAGTCAGAAATGGGCAGTAGAGGGGCTCCTGGGTGGCTCAGTGGGTTAAGCCTCTACCTTCAGCTCAGGTCATGATCTTGGGGTCCTGGGATCCAGCCCAGCATCAAGCTCTCAGCTCAGAGGGGGCCTGCTTCCCCCTCTCTCTCTCCCTGCCTCTCTCCCTACTTGTGATCTCTCTGTCAAATAAATAAATAAAATCTTTAAAAAAAAAAAAAGAAATGGGCAATAGAGGGTAGAAAACTAGTCTCAACGGAGACATCCTTTATGAGAGAATAATCTAGATCTGTTCCATGTGTTCCCTGACACAAGCCAAAAAAAGGTGGGGCAGCATGAACATCACTGCCTCATAATACCCCGCCCAGGGTATTTAAAGAGCTGTTTGGGAATCCCAGTTCCTGTTTTTAACCTGGATACACTCTTACGTATTGGGATGCCCCCAAATTTTGTCATTTGATCCTAATGTTGACTGAAGGAAGTAGCTTTTTGTTAGGTATTCTGTGGGAGAGGATTTAGTAACAGCCTTTTGCAATTTCTCCTTTCCATCCTTTGAAGCAGGATGTTAAAGATCTGTCTGCATGGGGTGGAAGATATGAAATGCAAAACAAAAGAGCCTTACTATTGTGGTGTTTGCTCCTTTTAGTAATGCAGTTTTCTCTTTTGCTTAAGGTTGGAGAGAAATTCAGGTACTCCGTTGACTGGTGCTTTCCGCCACCATGGGGGAGCTCTTCCGGAGCGAGGAGATGACGCTGGCCCAGCTTTTTCTACAGTCAGAAGCTGCTTATTGTTGCGTCAGTGAATTAGGAGAACTAGGAAAGGTTCAGTTTCGTGATGTAAGTAGCCGTGCGGTGCCTCTTGAATACCGCTCAACTCTGTTTTTGTTGTCAGAGCCAATTGTCTTATAATGAATATTATGCTTTTTATTTGCAAAAACAACATAGAACTGGGTTACTGTTGGTAGAATGTACATATCAAATTGTCTCTCTAGAGGTGAGAATATTTTGTGCCAGTCGTTCCATGATTTTACTAGCTCCCTCTTTGAGAATCATTCTAAGCAGTCTCAAGGTAATTGGTTGAGGTGCAGGTAGAGGACACCAACTAACCTTTTCAAGGCTTATAATTTTCTTTTGGCCTCTTTAACACCATAGCAAGTTATTTAAAAAAAAAAAAAATTACAGCTCTTTTATACAATAGGACTTTTTTTTTTTTTTTTTAACAAAATCTGATGCATCCCATTACAGATGTGTAAGTAAGGATATACTAAATACCCATTATTTTGAAGCATTATGCTGAGCAGTTGGAGAAGATATCAAAAGAAAATGAACAGTATAAGAGTATAAAAAAGTATGCCCTTGGGGTGCCTGGGTGCCTCAGTGGGTTAAGCCTCTGCCTTTGGCTCAGGTCATGATCCTAGGGTCCTGGGATCAAGCCCTGCATCACAGGGACCCTGCTTCCCCCTCTTTGCCTGCCTCTCTTCCTACTTGTGATCTCTGTCTGTTAAATAAATAAATAAAATCTTAAAAAAAAAAGTATGTCCTCTTGGGCTTACATTCTGTTCCGGAAGGCACAGTATACACTGCTAAAGGGAGGAAGGAGTTAACAGTTCCCTAATTACGCAGTCTCAAAGCTCCATGTACTCCCTTTGATAGCATTCATTATAGTTGTGATTTTACATTCATCAGTGTTAGTAATTGATCAGTTTTTCTCTTCTACTGTGATCATAGGACCGTAAAGACAGAGAGAATTATTGTATCATTAGTGTCTACATACAAGGTACTCAGTCAGCTTTTGTTGGAATGAATGGGTGAAAGAAGAGTGGTTAGAAAGTGTTGGGATCAATCAATATTGGCTTCCTGAAATTGGCGCACTGAAATTATACGAATATAATCCAGTGAGCTAGCACATTCGTCATTCTCTTTGAACCTTTTTATACCTTCTTTCTTTTTTTTTTTTTTTTTTAAAGATTTTATTATTTGTCAGAGAGAGAGAGAGAGAGAGAGAGCGTGAGCACAGGCAGACAAAGTGGCAGGCAGAGGCAGAGGGAGAAACAGGCTCCCTGCTGAGCAAGGAGCCTGATGTGGGACTCCATCCCAGAACACTGGGATCATGACCTGAGCCGAAGGCAGCTGCTTAAGCAACTGAGCCACCCAGGCGTCCCTAAACCTTCTTTCTTCGAATGTTCTCCTGTCTGACTCTGATTCCTTCACTGACC
Source organism: Mustela lutreola (assembly GCF_030435805.1). Lineage (NCBI taxonomy): Eukaryota > Metazoa > Chordata > Mammalia > Carnivora > Mustelidae > Mustela > Mustela lutreola. The sequence goes on along the minus strand of NC_081304.1, from coordinate 19,836,896 downwards.
TTTCTGAAGACTCACTGCCATCTTCCCCTAGCCTCTCTTTTATCTTCTCCACCACGGGCCTCTGTGTCTGTTCCCTAAGCTTTATCCTCTGCTCTCTCTCATAAGCTTCTTTATATGCTCATTTTCCTTTATTACCCTTTTTGATCATCTCATCCATTCTCAAATCTTCCACCTTTATTCAGTGAGTCCCAAATCTGTATCTTTGGCCCTGACAGCTCCCAAACACTACCTTTAAATTTACAACTCTCGGGGCGCCTAGGAGGCTCAGTGGGTTAAAGCCTATGCCTTTGGCTTGGGTCATGATCCTGGAGTCCTGGGATCGAGCCCCACATCGGGCTGTCTGCCCAGCGGGGAGCCTGCTTCCTCCTCTCTCTCTCTTTGCCTGCTTGTGATCTCTGTCAAATAAATAAAAATTAAAAATCTTAAAAAAAAATAAATTTACAACTCTCTTTATATCTTTGCTGCCCCTGGTAGCATGTCTAAATCCCACCACCTTACCTTTTCCCAAACTGTTTCTTCATCCTGACTTGCTAAATTTGAGCTATTGCAGCAGTATTCTTCCAGTTTTCTAGAGTTGAGACCTAAGTCAAACCGAAGTCACCTTTAATATGCAATCCTTCATTTGGTCCGATGGTGTCTTCCCCTTCATAACACCTTTGTATCCATTCAGCATTCTTAATCTTTGCTTATGATGTATTACAATCATACAAAAAATTATAGGGAATAATATAATGAATACCTGTGTTTCAAGTACATATGTAATTGATGTATATACTTGAAAGCCTCCACATATAATTGAAGGCTCCTGTGTATCTTTCCCTCATGCTATTTCTTTCCCCACCTCTGCAGAGGTAACCTCTGTGAAGATTTTTCCTTTTTTTTTTTTTTTTTTTTTTAAAGTAAGCTCTGTGCCCAGTATGGGGCTTGAACTCATGACCCTGAGACCAAGAGTAGCGTTCTCTACCCGCTAAGCCAGCCATGTGCCCCAGTTTTTGCTTTTATCATTCCCATGTGTTTTTATTTTTTACTTTTTCTGTGTATATGTGTATCACTAAATAATCATATATTTTAGTATGATTTTAGATGTTTTAAAACTATATGCTTGGTATATTGTATATATCTTTCAGCCCTGTGCTTTTAAAATTCATTATTTGTGAGATTTGGCCATGTGATACAGGTAGTGCTAGTTCATTTATTTTTAATTTTTAAAAAGATTTTATTTATTTATGAGAGAGAGAGAGAGGCAGAGGAAGCAGGAGAAGCAGGCTTCTCCCAGAACATGGAACCTGAGGTGGGACTCGAACCTAGGACCCCAGGATCATGACCTGAGCGGAAGGCAGACGCTAGGCACCCTAGTTCATTTCTTTAAATGACTATCTAGTTATTTTATACACAGTCTATCATTTTTTCCTTCTGATGGACAGTTCTTTGCTCTTAGTGTTGCAGGAAGATTCTTGTGTGTCTCCTGGTATACATTTGTGATTGCTTCTCCAGGGCAGTGGTTCTCAAACTGTTTGGTCTAAGGGCCTCTTTACACCCTGAAAACATGATTGAGGACCCCAAAGAGCTTTTATGTGAGTTATAGCTATCAATATTTATTGTATGAGATATGCTTAACATATTTATTAAAAAATCATAATAATAAACCTGCTATGTGTTATCATAAATAACATTTTTGTGAAAAATAAGTATTTTCCAAAACAGAAAAAAAATAGAAAAATGACATTGCTTTTACGCTTTTGAAAATCTCTTTAATGTCTGAATTAATAGAAGACAGCTGGATTCTCGTGTCTGCTTCGGCAGTCATCTGGCTGTGACGTGTACCATGAGCCTCTGGAAAACTTCACTGAACACTTGTGAGAGAGTGAGGATGAAAGAGGCAAATGATGTTCTGGTGTTACTGCGTAGAGTAACGGACTTGCTGCTGCTGCGGGGATTCTAACTAAGACGGGCATGGCTGATCAAAAGTAGGCAGAGAGGCAGGCAGAGAGAGAGGAGGAAGCAGGCTCCCTGCCGTGCAGAGAGCCTGATGCGGGGCTCCATCGCAGGATCCTGGGATCATGACCCGAGCCGAAGGCAGAGGCTTTAACCCACTGAGCCACCCAGGCGCCCCTGTGCTGCGCCTCTTTAACTGTCAGGTGTTGTCAAAGGCTTCTTGACAGTGTTGAACCTGTTCAAACTTCTGTTGCCTGGTTGAGAGTTCCTGTCACTTTATAGTTGTGTCAGTACGTCTGTGCTTAAGCTTAAAAGAGTTTGCCGCCGTGGTGGGTGTGAAGTGCTCTATTTTTTGTTTTAATTTGCATTTTCTTGATGAGTACACTGGGCATCTTTTTATGTTTATTGGGCATAATGGGTTTCATTTCCCATGAATGTGTAGTCCCTATCATCTGCTTTTTTTCTTGTGGGTTGCTTCTCTTACCTACTGACTTGTAGAATATGTACAAGTTCTTCGTGTATTCTGGAAGCTAATCTTTTTCTAATCCTTTACGGATAACTTGGCTTGTCTTTTCCCTTTGTTCATGGTATATGTTGTCACAGAATTCACTGCTTTGCTCATCAGTATTTTTTGCTGTAAATACTTATTTTTTTAAAAAAATTTTTTATTTTTTAATTTTTTTAAAAGATTTTATTTATTTATTTGATAGATGGAGATCACAAGTAGGCAGAGAAGCAGGCAGAGAGAGAGGAGGAAGTAGGCTCCCAGCTGAGCAGAGAGCCTGATGCGGGCCTCTATCCCAGGACCCTGGGATCATGACCTGAGCTGAAGGCAGAGGCTTTAACCCACTGAGCCACCCAGGCGCCCTGTAAATACTTATTTTGAAAAATTTCAAGGCTGAATACTCTGATGTAGATTCGCCAGTTGTTAACATTTTGCTTCTTTGGTATAATCTTTTCTACTGCACCACTGGAGTGTAGGCTGTTTCTTCCTTTTTTTAATTTTTTTTTTAAAGATTTAATTTATTAATTTGACACACAGAGATCACAAGTAGGCAGAGAAGCAGGCAGAGTGAGAGGGAGAAGCAGGCTCCCCGCTGAGCAGAGAGCCCGATGCGGGCCTCTATCCCAGGACCCTGGGATCATGACCCGAGCCGAAGGCAGAGACCTTAACTCACTGAGCCACCCAGGCGCCCCTGTTTCTTCCTTTTAAATCCGTATTCTTTGCGCTTATGTTGCCATATACATTAAGACTTTACTAACATGTTAAAGAAGAGTAACAGCAAACTTATACTGGTTAGGATTGTGTTCAGCTCTATGTAACTGAAAACCCAAGTGAGAGGGGTGTACTTTTCTCATGTAACGGGAAGCCCAGCTTCACACTATCATCAGTGTCCTAAGATCATTTTCTCTCTCTCTTTCTTTTTAAGCCGGGTGGGAAATGCAAACCACCATTTTTTTTAAAATTCTATTTATTTGAGAGACAGAATGCGAATGAGAGAGAACACAGAGGGAGAAGGAGAAGCAGACTCCCTGCTGAACAGGGGACCCCCCCCCCCACTCCGATGTAGGACTTGATCCCAGGACCCTGAGATCATGACCTGAGCTGAAGGCAGAAGCTTAACCGACTGAGGCCCCCCGGTGCCGTCTGTATCTCTTTTTTTTTCCAAGATTTTATTTTTTATTTTATTTGACAGACAGATCACAAGTAGGCAGAGAGGCAGGCAGAGAGAGAGAGGAGGAACCATGCTCCCTGCTGAGTGGAGAGCCCAATGTGGGGCTCAATCCCAGGACCCTGGGATCATGACCTAAGCCAAAGGCTGACGCCCAACTGACTTGAGGTACCCAGTCGCCCATGTTTTTTCCTTTAATCTATTAATTTGGTAAATTACATATCCAGATTATTTCCTATGGTCTTTTTTTAACAGAATTACTGAGCTATCATTCACATACCGTATAATTTGTTGATTTGAAGTGTATAATTCAATTATTTTTTAGTATATTCACAGTTATACAACCCCCATCACCACAGTTTAAAAATTTTTATTACCCTGACAAGAAACCCTGAACCCATTAATAGTCACTGCCCATTTCGTCCCTATACCCCCTCCCCCTTCCATCCCCTGAAAGCCGCTAATCTACTTTCTGTTTCTATGGATTTGCTTATCTGAACATTTCATGTCAATGGAATCATATACTGTGTAGTCTTTTGTGACTGGCTTCTTCCATCTGGCGTGTTTTCAAGGTTCATCCATGTTGCAGCTTGTATCTGTACTTTGTTTTTTGTATCTATTTTTCCTGTGAAAATGTGCAACATATTAAAATGAATTCAGGGTTTTGATATAAGAGAGAGCTATAGAGTTGTTACCTATCTTCTCTGCAAAAGATACCACTCTGGGTTTTAGACAGACAATTGAATAAGACATTTTTCTCACTCAGCCCGTTCAAAATCTTCTGTGACTCATCGGTCCCCTCATCCACTCTTCTTTTGGACATACTTCTTCTCTACTGTTCAGTCCCTTACTGTCTAACACTTAAAATCACAAGGATAGTTTGCATTTTTTGATCAATGCATGTTGAGCATTTTACATTATTACTGTGGGCATTCCTCATAGCACTGGAGAAATAGAACCTACTTTTGAAGAGTGGAACCCACCATTTGCATTTTCCACACTAGGAACCTATGACATAGATGAAAATAGCTACCCAGGGTACACACATCTGTACCCCTCTACTGTCTGATTCTACTGCCTATGTTTGTTATAATTGAGATAAGCCAAAAAAAGTCACCATTTCACAGTGTACAATTCATTGGTTTTTAGTGTATTCACGGGGTTGTGCAACTGTCACTACTGTCTAATTCCAGAACATTTCATTACCCTCAAAAGAAGCCCTGTACCCATTTGCAGTCCCTTCTCATACCCTGGCCAACTACTTAATCTATCTCTGTCTCTAGGGCTTTCCCTATTCTGGACATAATTGGAATCATAGGATATGTTGCCTTCTGTGTCTTGATTCTTTCACTTAGCGTGGTATTGTCCAGGTTCATCGACCTTGTAGCTTGTATTAGGACTTCGTTCCTTCTTATGGCTGTATGATATTCCATTGTATGTGTAATACTTGTGTTTATTCATTCATCAGTTGGTGAACTTATTTGGGTTGTTTCCAGTTTTTAAGTCTTGTCGGTAATGCTGCTGCAAGCATTTGTGTACCAATATTTGTTTGAGTTCTTATTTCTTTTGGTTGTATACCTACAGGTGGAATTATTGGGTTATATGGTAATTCTGTGTTTAACTTTTTGAGGAACCTCCAAACTGCTTTTGACAACAGCCACAGCCCTTTACATTTCCTCCAGCAATGTACAGGGGTTCCAACTTCTTCCCATCCTCACCAACACTTGTTATTTTCTATTTGAAAAATTTTATCAGAGGGGTGCCTAGGTGGTTCAGTCAGTTAAGCGTCTGCCTTTGGCTCAGGTCATGATCTCTGGGTCCTGGGATTGAGCCCTTTGTCAGGGTCCCTGCTCAGTTGGGAGTCTGCTTCTCCCTCTTCCTCTCCCTCTGGTACCCACCCCCCACCTCATACTTGTTCACTTTTCTCTCTCTCAAGTAAATAAATTAAATCTGAAAAAAAAATTAAAGATTTTATTATAGCCATCCTAGTGGCTATGAAGTTGTATCTCATAGTGGTTTTGGTTTGCATTTCCCTCATGGCTAATTATATGGAGTATCTTTTCATATGCTTATTGGCCATTTGTATAGATTTTTTGTTTTGTTTTGTTTTGTTTTGTTTTTAAAGATTTTATGTATTTAGGGGCGCCTGGGTGGCTCAGTGGGTTAAAAAAAAGATTTTATGTATTTATTTGAGAGAGAGAGCGCGCATGAGAGGAGAGAGGTCAGTGGGAGAAGCAGACTCCCTGCTGAGCAGGAACTCAGATGCGGGACTTGATCCTGGGACCCCAGGATCATGACCTGAGCCAAAGGCTGTCGCTTAACCAACTGAGCCACCCAGGCACGCTGATTTTTTGTTTTTTTGTTTTTTTGTTTTTTTTAAGATTTTATTTATTTATTTGACAGACAGAGATCACGAGGAGGCAGAGAGGCAGGCAGAGAGAGAGGGGAGGGGTAAGCAGGCTCCCTGCTGAGCAGAGAGCCCGATGCGGGGCTCGATCCCAGGACCCTGGGATCATGACCTGAGCTGAAGGCAGAGGCTTTAACCCACTGAGCCACCCAGGCACCCTGATTTTTTGTTTTTGATGTAAAATCATCCTTGCAAACTTGGGTAAACTCAAGTTGGTCATGAAGTGTATTTCAAAAGAATTTGGAGGGTCAGTTTCCTGATGTTGTATGAGGATTTTTTTTTTCTTCTACAGTAATCCCCCTCCTTATCCATGGGGACACATTCCAGGTCTCACCGTGGGTGCCTGAAACCAGAGAGAGTATTAAACCCTGTACATATATTGTTTCTTGCTCTACATATATACCTATGGTAAAGTTTAGTTTATAAATTAGGCACAGTAAGATACCAACACAATAATAATAAAATAGAACAATTATAGCATATACTGTAATGAAAGTTATGTGCATTTGGTCCCTCTCAAAATATCTTATTGTACTGTATTCACCCTTTTTGTGAGGATGTGAGCATAAAATACTTAGGTGAGGAGACTCGGTGAGGTGAATGATGTAGGCGTGGTGACGAAGTGTAGGGCTACTGTTGACTTTCTGAGTGTATGTCAGAAGGAGGATCACTTGCACAGACTAAGATGACTGCAGGTAACTAAAACCGTGAGTAAGGATTTACTGTATCGATAAGTGATATGGCTTGTATTGTCCTTTCTCAAACTGTTCTTATCTGGTATCAAGTTTATACTGGCCAGTCCTATTTACTAGTTGAGGAGTGTTCCTTCATTTTTCCTCTTTGTAATAATTTTTCAAATATTTGGGCTTAATCTAGTTTTTGAAAGATTAGTGGAAACTCTTTTTAAACCTTCCAGGCCTGATGTTCTTATTTCTTTATTATATTATTTTTTTAAAGTAAGCTCTACACCCAGCGGAGAGCTTGAACTCATGAACCCTGAGATCAGGAGTCACACATTCTTTTTTTTTTTCCACTTCAGATTTTTAAAAAAAATAATTTATTTATTTTCAGAAAAACAGTATTCATTATTTTTTCACCACACCCAGTGCTCCATGCAATTCGTGCCCTCTATAATACTCACCACCTGGTACCCCCCCCCCCCCGCCACTTCAAACTCCTCAGATTGTTTTTCAGAGTCCATAGTCTCTCATGATTCACCTCCCCTTCCAATTTACCCCAACTCCCTTCTCCTCTCTAACACCCCTTGTCCTCCATGATATTTGTTATGCTCCACAAATAAGTGAAACCATATGATAATTGACTCTCTCTGCTTGACTTATTTCACTCAGCATAATCTCTTCCAGTCCCGTCCAAGGAGTCACACATTCTATCCGCTGAGTCAGCCAGGCACCTCTAAGTCCTGATATTTTAATTTTGATTTTAATTTTTTTCTTGCTTGCTTTTTAAAAATTAACATATTATTGGTTTCAGAGGTACAGGTCTGTGATTCATCAGCCTTAGATAATAGCCAGTATTCATTAAATCACGTGCCTTCCCTAATATACATCATCCAGTTACCCCATCCACCCACCTACCATCCTTCAGCAACACCCAGTTTATTTCCTATGATTAAGAGTCTCTTCAAACCATAAGTGACTCTTAATCTCACAAAACAAACTGAGGGTTGCTGGGGGGAGGGAGGTTGGGAGAAGGGGGGTGGGGTTATGGACATTGGGGAGGGTATGTGCTATAGTGAGTGCTGTGAAGTGTGTAAACCTGGCGATTCACAGACCTGTACCCCTGGGGAAAAAATACATTATATGTTTATAAAAAATAATAAATTTTAAAATAAAAGAAAAAAGTCTCTTGTGGTTTGTTTTGTTTCTTAAATTCCACATAGCAGTGAGATCATAGGATAATTGTCTTTCTTTGACTGACTTATTTTGCTTAGCATAATACCCTCTAATTCCATGTCATTGCAGATGGCAAGATTTCATTTTTCGATGGCTGTGTAATATTCCATTGTGTGTGTGTGTGTGTGTGTGTGTACACAGATACCACAGTAATTGTCTTTCTTTGACTGACTTATTTTGCTTAGCATAATACCCTCTAATTCCATGTCATTGCAGATGGCAAGATTTCATTTTTCAATGGCTGTGTAATATTCCATTGTGTGTGTGTGTGTGTGTGTGTGTACACACAGATACCACAGCTCTGTGTATATATGTACATATATTATGTGTATATATATATATGTATCCACACATATACCACATCTGTATCCATTAATCTATCAATGGACATCTGGACTCTTTCTGTACTTTGGCTATTGTGGACATTGTTGCTATAAACATTGGGGTGCAGGTATTCCTTCAGATCACTACATTTGTATCTTTGGGGTAAATACCCAGTAGTGTGCTGGGTCATAGGATAGCTCTATTTTTTTTTTTTTTTTAAGATTTTATTTATTCTTCAGAGAGAGAGGGAGAGAGAGTGAGCACAGGCAGACAGAATGGCAGGCAGAGGCGGAGGGAGAAGCAGGCTCCCTGCCGAGCAAGGAGCCCGACGTGGTACTCGATCCCAGGATGCTGGGATCATGACCTGAGCCGAAGGCAGCTGCTCAACCAACTGAGCCACCCAGGCGTCCCAGCTCTATTTTCTTTTTAAGGAACCTCCATACTGTTTACCAGAGTGTCCGCACCAGCTTGCATTCCTGCCAACAGTGTAGGAGGGTTCCCCTTTCTCTGTATCCTTGCCAACATCTGTCATTTCCTACTTGTTAATTTTAGCCATTCTGACTGGTGTGAGGTGGTATCTCATTGTGGTTTCGATTTGTATTTCCCTGATGCCAAGTAATTTTGAGCATTTTTTTCTGTGTCTGTTGGCCATTTGGATGTCGTCTTTGGAGAAATGACTGTTCATGACTTCTGCCCATTTCTTGATTAGAGTATTTGTCCTTTGGGTGTTCAGTTTGATGAGTTCTTTATAGATTTTGGAAACTAACCCTTTGTCTGATACGTCATTTGCAAATATGTTCTCCCATTCTGTCGGTTGTCTTTTGTTTTGTTTTTGTTTTTTACTGTTTCCTCTGTTGTGTGAAAGATTTTTATTTTGATGAAGTCCCAGTAGTTCATTTTTCCCTTCATTTCTTTTGCCTGTGGAGAGATGTGTCTACCAAGAAGTTGCTGCAGCCGAGGTCACAGAGGTTGCTGCCTGTGTTTCCTCTAGGATTTTGATGGATTTAGGCATGGTATTTTTATTTATTTATTTTTTTTTTTATTTTTTTTTTTTAAAGATTTTATTTATTTATTTGACAGACAGAGATTACAAGTAGGCAGAGAGGCAGGCAGAGAGAGAGAGAGGAGGAAGCAGGCTCCCTGCTGAGCGGAGAGCCCGATGCGGGACTCGATCCCAGGACCCTGAGATCATGACCTGAGCCGAAGGCAGCGGCTTAACCCACTGAGCCACCCAGGCGCCCAGGCATGGTATTTTTAGATGGATATATTTTAACCATTGAAATTTCTTTACTGATTATAGGCTTATTCTGTTTTTTTTTTCTTTCTTTTCAGTTTTGATAAACTGTATTTTTCTAGAAAATTGTTTTAATCTAAACTGAGGAGTTATTGGCCTAACACTCATTTTAGTATTATTCATTTATAATTGCCTATTTATTATTTTGTTGTACAGAACACTTCAGGATTTTGTGTACATTTGTTGTGCAGGGGCTGTGCTAATCTTTGTATAATTCCTTTATTATTTTTTTTTAACTTAATTTAATTTTTTTTTTAGCATACATGCTGCTAAAGCAAGCACTATAGTTGTCTTTTTAGATTCTTACATTTATTTATGACTTCCCTCAGCCTAACAGAATTTTGTTTATTTTGTCTTTTTATTTATTTATTTTTTAAGATTTTATTTATTTCTTCGGCAGAGAGAAAGAGAATACAAGCAGGGGAAGTAGGAGAGGGAGAAGCAGGCTCCCCGCTGAACAGGGAGCCCAATGCGAGCTCGATCCCAGGATCCTAGGATCATGACCTGAGCGGAAAGCAGATACTTAACTGACTGAGCCACCCAGGCGCCCCATGATTTCTTCTTTGAGCCATGAATTATTCAGTACTATTTTAGAATTTCCAAATATGTCCTTTAGGTTGCTGCTGTTGTTGTTGTTTTAAATTAATCTATTTAGAGAGAGAGAGAGTCTGTGTGTAGAGCCAGGAGGATAGGGGCAGAGGGAGAGGGAGAGAAAGCCTTTTTTTAAAAAAGACTTTATTTATTTTAGAAAGAGAAAGAGTGGGAGAGTATGTGTGGGGGAAAGGGGCAGCGGGAGAGAAAGAATCCCAAGCAGACTCTGCACTAAGTGTGGAGTCCATTGTAGGGCTTGATCTCAACCCTGAGATCACAACTTGAGCCTAGGAGAGAGAGTCCTTTTAAGTAGTGCAGAGCCCCATGTGGAGCTCGATCTCGTGATCCTTGAGATTGTGACCTGAGCTGAAACCAAGATTTGGCCACTCAACTGAGTGTGTGTTTATGCTAGTGGGGGAAGGGGCAGAGGGAGAGAATCTTCAAGCAGACTCCCCACTGAGCAGAAGACAGATGGGGCTCCATCTCATGCTGAGATCATGAACTGAGCTGAAACCAATAGTTGGATGCTTAAGCAACTGAGCCACCCATGTGCCCCTTGATTCGGATTTTTTTTTTTAAGATTTTTATTTATTTATTTGACAGATATATCACAAGTAGGCAGACAGAGAGGGGGGAGGAAGCAGGCTCCCCGCTGAGCAGAGAGCCCGATGCGGGACTCGATCCCAGGACCCTAAGACCATGACCTGAGCCGAAGGCAGCGGCTTAACCCACTGAGCCACCCAGGCGCCCCCTGATTTTGATTTTTAACTTAATTACGTTGTCATAGAACATTATCTGTATAGCAAAGTTCTTTACTGAGATCTGCTGTATGACCTGTTGTGCTCAGTTTTCATAATGAATTCCTAGAGAACTATTAGATACTGGGATAAGAAAAATATGTGTGTGTATGTTTTAGATTAAGCTCATTGATTAGGTTGTTCACATTTTTTCTGTCCTTATTATTTGGTAGACTTTTTGAATTAATAATTTAAAATTGTATTTAAAAATTTCCACTACATAGACAGATTGTCAGTTGTCTCCTTGTGGTTCTGTTAATCTCTGTTGGAAATATCTTGAGGATGCCTTGCCCAGATATTTTGAAACGTCTTATCTGACACTGGTTGCAGTTGAACTTTGCCTACAGATAATGAAACCAGTAGAGTTATCAGGAGTCTTTTGTGGCTCCTTTCACCTTAGTTTCATGTTTATTGAAGTGGAAATTTATGAATGGAAGGCCAAGATACTGCCTGCTCAGTGAAAAAAGCAAACATTTTCTTAGAGACATCCAAGTTTAGGATTATTACATCTTCTGGGAAATTGTTTATAGTTATTCTTATAATCTCTAATAATGCTTTTTGCCTTAGATTCTCTCTAATATTAATATAATACTGATGATGTCCTTACTGGTTTCTCCATTTATCAGTCTATCCCTCTTACAATTTATTCTGCATATACAGTATTATTTTATTTTTTATTTAAAAAAATTTTTTTAAAGATTTTTATTTATTTACTTGACAGACCGAGATCACAAGTAGGCAGAGAGGCAGGCAGAGATAGAGGAGGAAGCAGGCTCCCCGCAGAGCAGAGAGCCCGATGTGGGGCTCGATCCCAGGACCCTGGGATCATGACCCGAGCCGAAGGCAGAGGCTTTAACCCACTGAGCCACCCAGGCGCCCCTACAGTATTATTTTAAAAAGTAAATCTTTAAAAAGTGTTTCTAAGAAATGGGATTATTTGATTCCATTCTGCCTGTGGAAAAATTCTTCCCCTTCTCTGAATATACAACTTATTTATGTCTCTGAGTCACTTGTCTTAGTCTTTCTGCTTCATTCTGCCTATTTCTGCTTGGTGAACTCTGCCTCATCTCCCAGAGTCCCACCTCAAGTGTTTCCTTTACACATTTTTTTGACTTACTCATTTTTTTTTTTTAAAGATTTTATTTATTTATTTGACAGAGAGAAATCACATGTAGATGGAGAGGCAGGCAGAGAGAGAGAGAGGGAAGCAGGCTCTCCGCTGAGCAGAGAGCCCGATGCGGGACTCGATCCCAGGACCCTGAGATCATGACCTGAGCCGAAGGCAGCGGCTTAACCCACTGAGCCACCCAGGCGCCCCTACTCATTTTTTTCTCATAGTAATTCCTGTATATTTTCATTTCTTTCTTTCGTTCTTTCATTTTTTTCCCTTTTCTTTTCTTTCCTTTTCTCCCCCCACTTTTTTTTTTTTTTTGGATGTAAAATTTATATTCACTGAGATGCATAGACCCTAAGAGTACAATTTGATGATTTGGTAAATTTTTTACCTCTGCAAACACCACTCCAGTCAAGATATAGAATATTTGCATCAGCCCAGAAAAGTATTTTCTGCCTATTTCTGGTCATTCTCCACTAGTTTGATTCCTACCATCATAGATTAGTTTTGCCTTTCTTGAACTTGTATAAATAGAATCATGCATTGCAAAGGCTTATGTCTGACTTTGTTAACTCAAGCTAGTGTTGAGATGTGTCTGTTTTTATGTGTATCTATAGTTGATTCTCTTTTTATTACAGAGTAGTATTCTCTTGCATGAATATACCACAATCTCTTTATCTGTTCTCCTGTTGTTGGATATTTGGAACAGTGCCATATTTGTGGTTAGAGCTGCTGTAAACATTCTTGTACAAGTCTCTGGAGACAGGTTTCATTTCTCTTAAGCAAATACCTAGTAGTGGAATGCTTAGTCATGAGGTAGGTAGGTGTATGTTTAAATGTATAAGAAAATGACAATATTTACTTTTTAAAAAATAGTATTTATCACAACAAATTGTATTTATTAGTTTGTGTCTGTCTCATCCATGGGTCTGATAACTCCTCAAAGCTGGGGCATACTCTTTGGTATTTACACTGGTGCCTGTTATAGTGCCTGGCACATAGTTGGTGCTCCATAAATGTTGAGTGAGTAGCCATAGCTCATTATTTGTATTGCTTTTTTTTTTTTTTTAAGATTTTATTTATTTATTTGACAGAGAGAGATCACAAGTAGACAGAGAGGCAGGCAGAGAGAGAGAGGGAAGCAGGCTCCCCGCCAAGCAGAGAGCCCAATGCGGGACTCGATCCCAGGACCCTGAGATCACGACCCGAGCCGAAGGCAGTGGCTCAACCCACTGAGCCAACCAGGCGCCCCTGTATTGCTTTTTATTTTTAAAATTTTTTATTACTTCTAAGCTCATTTTTAAATTAAATTTGATTTATTTGTTTTAGAGAGAGTGTGTGCATGTGCAGGGGGAAGCGGCAAAGGGAAAGGGGTGAGAAATCTTTTTTTTAAATTCTTTTTATTTTGGGCGCCTGGGTGGCTCAGTGGGTTAAGCTGCTGCCTTCGGCTCAGGTCATGATCTCAGGGTCCTGGGATCGAGTCCCGCATCGGGCTCTCTGCTCAGCAGGGAGTCTGCTTCCTCCTCTTCTCTCTCTCTGCCTGCCTCACTGCCTACTTGTGATCTTTCTCTGTCAAATAAATAAATAAAATCTTTAAAAAAATAAATAAATAAAATAAAATAAAATTCTTTTTATTTTTTTATTTAAAGGTTTTATTTATTTATTTGAGACAAAGAGAGAGAGAGTGAGAGAGAGGCACAGGTGGTGGAGGGTGCAGAGGAAGAGGGAGAGGCAGACCCACCCCTTACCCCCAGAGCTCGATACGGGGCTCGATGCCAGGCTGAGATCATGACCTGAGCCAAAGGCAAATGCTTAACCAAGCCACCCAGGAGGCCTGGAGTGGGAGAATTTTAAGCAGACTCCATGCTAAGTGCAAAGCCTGACCTGATCACGACCTGACCGGAAACCAAGAGTCAGATCCTTAACAGACTGAGCCACCCAGGTGCCCCTTATCTGTATTACTTTTACAGAGTTTATCACATGGGGGACACCTGGGAGGCTCTGTGGGTTAAGACTCTGCCTTCAGCTCAGGTCATGCTCTCAGGGTCCTGGGATCAAGCCCCACATCGTGCTCCCTGCTCAGCAGGAAGCCTGCTTACCCCCTGCCCCCCCCCCCCCCGCCTCTCTGCCTACTTGTGATCTCAGGATGTCAAATAAATAAATAAAATCCTTAAAAAAAAAAAAAAGTTTATCACGTGGTATGTTACTGGTTGTCTTCATCCTTTTTCTTTATTAGACTGCAGGCTTTTTAGTAAGTAGGAAGTTTTATTTTTGTTTTATTTCCCAGAATGTCACATTGCTTTGAAAATTACTTGTGATGTATGACTAAAAAACCAGCCTATCCCTAGGAAGTGAAGACTCTGGAAGAATAAGAGAAGTTTGCTTTTTGTGTCTTCTGATGGGGATGAAGAGAAGGAAAACCTGGCAGAGCTTCTCTTACAGCCATTGCTCAAATTTTTGGTTGGGGGAGCTTACTGAGACCTTGGCCTGGGAAGACCATTTGTACTGTATTGTTTTCTCTAATTTGCCTCCATTCTAGTAATATGGTGCTATGGTGCAGGAGGGTTTTTTGCCTTCAGTTGTTGTGATTGGCCTCAAAACAGTTTATGTAATCGGTAGGCCATTTTTGTTAGTGTTGCATCATGCACTGACACGTTTTCGCTTTGCAGAGTGTTGCTTGTGAAACAGAAAATAGATGCAGCATTTAAATATGTGGTATTGTGTTCTTATTTTGCAGTTAAATCCAGATGTGAATGTTTTCCAGCGGAAATTTGTGAATGAAGTTAGAAGATGCGAAGAAATGGATCGAAAGCTTCGTATGTGCATTTTTGGTTCCATATTATATTCCTGTAACGAATCATTTGTCTTAAACTAGAGACACTAGTCCTCTTAACAAAAGAAGAAAATCCTACAGAAGAAAAAGAAAGAAAGAATAGTCTTACGATCCTGATATTAAGATGGATTTCTTGTGTACAAGTAGATTTTATGGTATTGGGTGTAGGTGGTGCTTAATGGAAACCTTGTTTGATATGACAAGGCTGAAAACTGAACATAATGGTTATTATTATTATTTGTGTGTGTGCGTGTAGGAAGGTTTTTATACCAGTACTGCATTATAGAATTATGAGAAGCAGGGCACAGACCCCCATCTTATTTTATTAAATAATTTTTTATTTTATTTGTTTAAAGATTTTTATTCATTGGGGTGCCTGGGTGGCTCAGTGGGTTAAGCCTTTGCCTTCGGCTCAGGTCATGATATCAGGGTCTTGGGATCGAGCCCCGCATAGGGCTCTCTCTGCCTGCCTCTCTGCCTACTTGTAATCTCTCTCTCTCTGTGAAATAAATAAAATATTAAAAAAATATATTTTTATTCATTTATGAGAGAGAGAGAGAAAGAGACAGAGCACAGCAGAGGGAAAGGCAGAGGGAGAGGGAAAGCAGAAGCAGACTCCTGGTGATCAGGGAACCCATCATGGGCCTTGATCCCAGGACCTGGAAATCATGACCTGAACCGAAAGCAGATGCTTAATGATCTGAGCCATCCACATGCCCCAATAATTATTTATTTAAAAAAAATTTTTTTTTAAGATTTTATTTATTTATTTGACAGACAGAGATATCAAGTAGACAGAGAGGCAGGCAGAGAGAGAGGAAGCAAAGCCAGCTCCCTGCTGAGCAAAGACTCGATCCCAGGACCCTGGGATCATGACCTGAGCTGAAGGTAGAGGCTCTAACTCACTGAGCCACCCAGGCACCCCTAAAGATCTTATTTTTAAGCAATTTCTATATCCAGCATGGGGCTTAAACCCACAGCTCTGAAATCAAGAGTTGCCTGCTCCACCGACTAAACCATCGAGATGCCCCACTATCTAAGATGTCAATATAGCCTTTCTATGAGGGAAGAAACTAACACACTTAAGAGTCCTGTGGAGAGTTGGGGTGTTCATAGACTTTATTTCATCCTTCAGGTGGGTGTTAACCTCATTTAATAAATGAGGAAGCTGGGGCACCTGGCTGGCATAGTTGGTAGAACATCTCACTCTTGATCTCAGGGTCATGAGTTTGAGCCCCACGTTGGGTGTAGAGATTACTTTAAAAATAAATAATAAATAAACAAGTAAATAAATGAGGAAACCAAAGATCAGAGAGGTTAAGTGACTTGCCCGAGAACATAACCAGTTATGCTGGAATCAGTATTTGAATCCCGATTGCTCTCAATGGCTCCCAAACCAATGATCTTGTTACTCTCCTGTGCCAGCTTTCAGCTAGCTGATGGGTAAATTTGGTCTCTGCCCTAAAAAAAAGTCACTAGTTGTCACTTTTCTGGTATTTTGGGGCCTTACTCCATGTCACTTTTTGTTTTTTTGTTCTGTTAAAACCGATAATTATTGTTTTCATATTTTATGAAACTGTTGATCTGGAGTTGTCTCACTAGTATGCTAAATGTCAAATATTCTATTGAATTGTGCCCTTCCGTGGCTCTGCTCTACAGCAGTATTTACAAATTGAACCATCGTACTCCGGAGTACTGGTTGCACAGGGGGGAGAACTGACGCAGATGAGCATTTAAGATCACGAGAGAGAAAGAAGATGGTTGTGGGATGATAATCCTCTTTGGGGTGTCTGTGATTTAAAGATTTTATTTATTTATTTGAAGGATCACGAGTAGACAGAGAGGGAGGTGGGACGGGGGAAGCAAGCTCCTGCTGAGCAGAGAGCCCAGGACCCTCCCTGGGATCATGACCTGAGCCAAAGGCAGAGGCTTTAACCCACTGAGCCACCCAGGCGCCGCTGGGGAGTCTGTGATTTAGAGAGCGTGCAGTGAAAGAAAAGGAATGTGGAGGAAAAATAATTTACATGTTGTGCTGCCTTCGTATGAAAGTATCTTTATAGAACAAAGCTCTTTTTAGCCAGGTTTTTGCTCTTATTTTTTTCCTCAAATATTGGCAATTCCAGGCCTATGTTTTACATGAATGTTTTGATTCTGTCGTTTTAGGATTTGTTGAGAAAGAGATAAGAAAAGCTAATATCCCAATTATGGACACTGGTGAAAACCCAGAGGTGCCCTTCCCCCGGGACATGATTGACTTAGAGGTAAACAATTCTAAGGAAGCCAGATATGTTTCTTTCTACTTAAATGCAGAAATTATTTTCCTGTGTGAATGGAGAGTAGAGGAATTCTTGCTGCCATTGTCCACATTGTCTCTTGCTTATGAGTTTCTTGTGGAGACTTATTATAGAGCACTGTCTTGAACAATATCACGTTACCAAATAAACATTTATCGCTTTATTGAAACCTTATTGGATTAATGTCAACTTATTACCATTTGATTAATCTCACAGACTAAATGAATAAGCAGTAGACTTTTTTTTTTTTTTTAAGATTTTATTTATTTACTTGACAGAGAGAGAACAAGCAGGGGGAGTGACAGGCAGAGGGAGAGGGAGAAGTAGGCTCCCTGCAAAGCAGAGGAAGCCCGATATGGGACTCGATCCCAGCCGAAAGCAGTCACTCAACCAACTGAGCCACCCAGGCACCCCAGCAGTAGACTTTTCCATATTTATTTTATCCAACCAAAGTCCCCTGAGAAATTCAACCAAGTGTGTAATAGAACCTATAGATAAAGACAAGATGCTAAGCAAAAAATTTTCATCAAGAAAATTGTCTTGGCAAAATCACATATTTGCTGGGTAGGTATAAAATTTGTTTGAACCATGAGGGTTGCAAGAATTCTATGGGATGGATGAATTCATCTGTCTTTCAGAACAAGCATGTTGAGCTTAGTGTAAGTTAAGTTTGATTTTTTTTTTCCTGTAGGCCAATTTTGAGAAGATTGAAAATGAACTGAAGGAGATCAACACAAACCAGGAAGCTCTGAAGAGAAATTTCCTGGAACTGACTGAATTAAAGTTTATACTTCGCAAAACTCAGCAGTTTTTTGATGAGGTCAGACTATTGTTTCTTTTAGTATTTGAGCAGCTGATATCACACCCGCACAAATGGGCCATGTTGTTATGCCAGAAATTATTTTAATTTGCTAGTTTGAAAGCAGTACCATCTTTGCACCATTTTAGTTGAAGAAATAATCAGATTATGTTCCATTTTTCATGCAGTACACAGCCAGTCATGGTTTTGTATATTTTTGCATTTTCTGCAGTTTTTCATCTCGAGCTGGGGAAAGGAACCCTAAAGTAGTTGTATATACATAGTTGAAATTTTTACATTACATTTTAAGGTAAGTAAAGGGTTAAGGTAAAAGTTAAAGCAACAAGAAACATTCGGTCCTACATGAAACTATAATGAAGTTTTAACCTCTGAACTTTTTATCATCAAGTTTTTATTTTTATTTTATTTCTCTATGTTTGCTTATCAGTCATGAGCATATTTGTAACTATCCACAGAGCACATATCACATTTTAATTTTTCAAGAGTTTTTCTTTATGTTGTATGGAAATACTGGAAGGATGCCTGTTTTGAAGTTCCTGGGTTTTCACAGAGACTCAATTGCACTACTTTATAGAGAAAAATGTAAATCAATTCCTGCGTTAAAAATGTAGGTTTTTTAAAAGGAGGGCTTCCTTCTAATTACACCTGGAGAGGACTTTCAGCCGGGTCTTGCTTTATGGGTGGCCCAAGATACTGGTAATTCTCTTTTTTATGGTCAGGTGTCTTGGCCACCAGATTAGTAATACCAGATACTTCAGCTGTTGGTCCAGCCACTGTTCAGTGTGCCTTCCATAAAATTCTTCATTTCCTTTGCTCAACAATGACGACAAATTTGGCAAAGCTTTTTAAAAATAGAAGGCCCATTTTAGTTAGCACATGATGTATTCTCTCTTTTTAAAGATTTTACTTATTTCTTTGAGAGCAAGAGAGAGAGAGAGAGAGTGCACGAGCAGTGGGGAGAGGGAGAAGCAGGCTCCCCGCTGAACAGGGAGCCCGATGTGGGACTCCATCCCAAAATCCTGGGATCACGACCTGAGCTGAAGGCAGAAGCTTAACCCACTGAGCCACCCAGCCGCCCCATGTGATGTATTCTCAGTTCTACTTTTAATATCTGTCTTTTAGGGAAAGACCAACTCTCTAGCCCTCTAGACTGGAGCACGGGGTCTGTAACCAGCAGCGTGAGCCTCACCCGGGAACTTGTCAGAATGCACATTACTAGTCCTCACTCCAGACTCAGGGAATCTGAAACTCTGCGGGTGGGGCCCAGCAATCTGTTTTCACAAGGTGACTCTGAGGCACACTAGTTTGTGAACCGCTTGGCTCCAGAAAGTTAGCTGAAGATGTGACACATTCTTTAGTAACTAAGAACTGATTCAGTGAAGCCACGCTAATTAAAAAAAATCCGTTGGGGCAAGGGAACAGGGAAAAGCTCAGATTAATTTAATTGCGTGATCATCCCAAGAATCAGAATCTGGCTATGTACCAAGAGAGGTTTGGTGTGAATATTCAGTTTGCTGACTGAGTGGAGAATTTTGAGACTGACAGAAACTTCTTTCACTAGTACTCGATATCTCATTGCATTAGAGGGTGTGGGGCAGTGTGATGAACTCTTTCCAAGTGTTTCAGGTCTTTTGCAACAGGCATGGACACTTTTGCCGTGTGGTTTTAATGAACAAATAATCTGGAATTCCAGTTGCTCACTACCTGAACTGTTACTGTATTTATATTCATTAACTCACTGAGCTTTAATGAGCACCTACTCTTCGTGAGTCACAAGATGAGTAAGACATGGTCCCTGTGCTCACGGAATGCACTGCTGAGTCATATCAGGAAACATGCCTGAACACGGTGACATCTGCTCCCAGATGTGTGCTCTTCTAAAGCCTTCCAAGCTGCCCACAGGTCCATTTTTAGCTGGCCTCAGAATCAAAGCTCAGGTACTTTGAGCATCATTTGGGGCTTAATTCTTTTGCCCTACCCCCCCTTCTTCCCCTTTTGATATAGTCTTAGTTTATTGCTGGGTTGTTGCTGAAATGTATACAGATGTCTTTCATAACCTCCTGAGTTTAAGCAATGGAATAGGTTTCCTTGTCTAGTGCATTCTGAGAGAAAATCTGAATAAACACTGACAAGTGGATTCCCTTACAGGGAATTAAAAACAATATACTAAAAACAAAATAAGAGAAATCACTTGGAAACATGATCACAGTTTTAAAATCTCACGTTCTGGATTTAGGAATTATCTTTGTGATTAATAAATCTCAACATGAAACACCCATGCTGAGAAGGCACTCTGGAAGTCTTCGTGACCTTCATGCCCGATCCATAGTGTGTTGTTTTCCCCCTTACACAAAACACTTTCTGGTGGGGGCAGGGAATAACCTTTTTTTTTTTTTTTTTTTTTTAAGATTTTTTTTATTTGAGATAGAATGAGAGAGAGAGAGAGAGAGAGAGCACAAGCATGGGGATCAGCAGGCAGAGGGAGAAGCAGAACTCCCTGCTGAGCAGGGAGCCCGATATGGGGCTCGATCCCAGGATTCCGGGATCATGACCTGAGCCAAAGGCAGGTGTCCAACTGACTGAGCTACCCAGGCACCCCAGGGTGGGGGGTGGGTAATAATCTTGAAGTACTTTTGAGCATGAGGCTTTGGCTGTGAGAGATTCTTTGGCTGCTTTTGTCATCAGTCTCTCTTGTTCCTAGAACCCTCACCATAGCGTGGGGAGCCTTCTGGCAACAGCTACTCTGCCTTTCTTCTTGAGTGCAGAGTCCATGCCTTGCAGAGGCACGTCACTAACTCAGAGGCTCAGCCAGGTCCCTTTCAATGGCCCTTGCCCTACTGTTGCCAGACAGCAGCATCAGGTGTCACTACCTTGACAGGAAGTGAGTCCTCACAGAGTAAGTGCATCTGTGCACGTGAGCACACACTTTAAATAATGCGAAAGATAAAGAAACTTGGGACCCTCAAATCTCGGAAATGTAATTTTTTTCACAAGATTGTCTTCCATGCCTGAGATTATAATGTTTGCAAATGGCCTAAAACACAACCAGTTCAAACCCTTCTTTTTTAAATAAAATTTGGTGAACATGATCAGTAATTTATAATAATGAGTTACCAGAAAATGGCTAAATCAGGAAATGGTCCTTTCCATCTTTAGGCATAGCGGTCATGATTGGCAAGATGTCTGGAAGGGGAAGAGTAAACATAAATTGAGCATTCTTATGATTTAAGATGATTACAAATTCAACTTAGCCATTTCTTATCCAGAGCATTTAAAATGACTTGTTAATGATTATCCTTTTCTCAGTCTTCTTGCTTATGAAGAACTGTAAGAGCTGGAGAGCATTCTCTGCATCTTTTACCATAAGTACCCTAACATATGAGAGCGTAAAGAAGACTGGAAAAGTAATAGTTAATGGCATGCAGGTCTCCCTGCCTTCCTTTCCTTCTGCGTCTTCCATCCATCTGCTTTTCTTTACTTTTCTTTGCCATCTGCCATCTCCTCTGGGGCTTGGGTGAATACCTTCAGTGATGAAATGTGGTTTCTCTTGCAGTGTAGCTGGAAGTAAAAGCGTTTACTCTTGTTAATTAATGCAGCTCGAACCGGACGTGCTATGGACAGGATGCCGCTGAGATTCTGCCACTTCCTCTTTCAGGGCATGGTTTTCATGTTCTGACTGGGGGAAAGGTGAACCGGAGAGCATAGCAAGTAATTCAGACACACATTGGCAGCGTTGTTATTGTTATTAGGGAACCCAGAATAGGATTCAGATGCCCCATGATGCAGTTTTAGAGATCGTCTTAAAGGCCCTCAGTGAGCAGTTCTGGTCCTCCTAGTTCCCCATGAGGCACAATTATTTCATTTAAAAATGTTTGACTTTCCTCTCTAAGGTTTAGGATTTTTTTTTTTAAGATTTTATTTATTTAACGGAGAAAGAGATCACAAATAGGCAGAGAGAGAGAGTGAAGCAGGCTCACTGCTGAGCAGAGAGCCCGATATGGGGCTCGATCCCAGGACCCTGAGATCATGACCTGAGCGGAAGGCAGAAGCTTAACCTGCTGAGCCACTCAGGCACCCCATAAGATTTAGGATTCTTAAGTAGCAAGTAGTGAAATTATTAATTAGAATCTTATTGCAAGTTTTCATTTAGTTTGAACTCTGCTGAGGATTGTGTACGCCCACAGAGTCCCGGGGTGGGAGTAGATGATCGGGTAGTCTGGTTTTGCTGCTCCAGCAGTTGTCCCCTGTACAGCACATAGGCTTGCACTGTGCCTGATCTTTTGGATTTACTAAAACCAGGTCTTATGAACCGTGGCAGGAAGTAGGCAGAAGTCTTGTGGGTAGCAGTCAGTTTCACTGGTTTCTGCCAAGGGACATCTCTAGAACAAGTTGACATGAGGTAGTCATCTAGATCCTTAAAATGAGTTACCTGTGGCTTGCAGCTGATTTGATATTAAGTAGAAACGAAAAAGCTAAACTTCCATTTGATAGGAAATGGAAACCTGTTGCCCCTATTATCTCATCTTAAACTTTTTTTTTTAATTTTTTATTTTATTTTTTTTTAAAGATTTTTATTTATTTATTTGACAGAGAGAGAGTGATCACAAGTAGGCAGAGAGGCAGGCAGAGAGAGAAGGAGAAGCAGGCTCCCCGCAGAGCAGAGAGCCCAATGTGGGGCTCGATCCCAGGACCCTGGGATCATGACCTGAGCGGAAGGCAGAGGCTTAACCCACTGAGCCACCAGGCGCCCCTCATCTTAAACTTTTTCAACATCTGAGGACAGTATCTGTCTGCCCTCTGATGTATCAGTGCCTGCCCTTCCTTTTCTTTTTTTTTCGGGGGGTCGGGGAGTGAAAGGAGGGTTGAATGTTGATCCTGCATCAACTTTTAGAATTCATTTCCCCCCAAATTTATTTATTTATTTTTAGGCTTTCAGCCTTATCATTTGGTTTATATACGCAGGTTTACACTCAATCCTAAAGTCCCCCTCCCCCACCCTTGGCGTTACCTTTATGGTCCTGTCACTTATCAGGTGAGATTCCCTTGTGACATTTTTAAGGTTTTTTGGTTTGTTTGTTTTTTTTCTGAGATTTTATTCATTCATTTGACACAGGGAGACACAGCGAGAGAGGGAACACAAGCAGGGGGAGTGGGAGAGGGAGAAGCAGTCCCCCCAACCCCCCGTCAAGCAGGGAGCCTGATGTGGGGATCGGTCCCAGGATCCTAGGACATGACCTGAGCTGAAAGCAGACACTTAACAATTGAGCCACATAGGCGCCCCACCCCGTGACATTTTTTGATCACAGGGTTAACAAGAAGGGAGTTGAATTGATGTTTGGATTGAAAATGATAGAGAAAAATTCTCCTAATTTTTTTGTTTAGTTTTGCTTTTGAAAAGGAAGGTTATTCTGACTAATTTCTAGTCTGGTCAAACAAGCAGTGTGTGGATATTAAAGTTGGGGAGATCAAGTGATAGAGACGTTGATTGGCCTTTATTTTTTAGAGCAGCTTTTCCTTTCTGATAAGAATAAAAGGTGGTAGGATGCGTTGGGTAGAGAGCATCTAGGAAGTATAGATCTCCATCTGAGAAGGTCCCTCTCCTTCATTTCATTGTATAAACTGTCATGGTGGAAATCATTTTAAATCTGAACAATTAAACTATCCTACATGCTCTATATTGGCTTATTATCGGTTACATTATCTTCACTTGATTAAGATTATTGGGTTCCACTTTGTTCTCAGTGACACTTAAGCTATGTAGCCTAACATCACCTTTTTAATATTCTTAGATTTCTGGTCAGAAACTAGGCCACTCAGAGAGGTTTTCATCTTTTCTTCCTTTTGTTGATACAGTGGAGGCCTAGGCCTGCCCATCTACTGTGCTTGTGGAGAAAGAAATACTATTTTCTTTTTTTTTTTAATTATTTTTTTAAAGATTTATTTATTTATTTATTGGACAGAGAGAGATCACAAGTAGACAGAGAGGCAGGCAGAGAGAGAGGAAGCAGGCTCCCCGCTGAGCAGAGAGCCCGACGTGGGGCTCGAACCCAACACCCTGGGACTACGACCCGAGCCAAAGGCAGAGGCCTAACCGACTGAGCCACGCAAGTGCCCCTCTTTTGTTTTTTTTTTAATATGATTTACTTTTTTTTTTTTTTTTTTTTGGTACGATTTTATTTATTTATTTATTTGTCAGAGAGAGAGAGAGAGAGAGAGAGAGAACATGCACAAGCAGGCATAGGTGGAGAGAGAAGCAGACTCCCTGCTGAGCAAGGAGCCTGATGCGGGACTCGATCCCAGGACTCTGGGATCATGACCTGAGCCAAAGGCAGCGGCTTAATCTACTGAGCCATCCAGGCGTCCCAAGAAATACTCTTTAAATCCCATGGCTTGGGGCATTTATACAGTGGCCATGTTGAAAGCTCTCATGTTCTGAATTTTGAAGAACATGGAAACCCAGAATACCCCTTCTGCCTTTCTCCTGATAACACTGTGCTCGGGACGGTGGCTGTGCCTTGCTTTCTTCCTTGGAAGGAGAGTCTCCATCTTTCACATTCCCACCTAGGGAAAATTCTAGTCTGTGGCTGCCTGGAAATTTGATGTTGCGAGTATCTTCACAATTGCTTTGGTTTTGCTAAAAACAGCAGCATTTCAGCTTCCATCCATATGCACACATATTTCCTGATAGTTTCATGGCTCATTCAGGGAAACAGAAAAAAATGGTTTCCACCAAATAACAGATTTATACATTGTCACCATTATTTAATGTTTTTTCCTTTATTCCTTGTTTCAAAAACCATTTCCCCAGACGCTTTACTGGGGCAGTTAAGCTTTCTTTTCCTCTTGTTTCTTTCCTTTGTTTTCTTCCATAACTTATTGTTTTTGTGGGTATGTTGTCTCTTTTGGTGGTTTCTTTCTTTTCCGTCTTTATTTTCGGAACTTATCTCCTGGTTCCTCGTTCCCTGCATGCCACTAACTATTTTCATTAGATATTAATTGATTTGTGAATTCAGGCTGAATTGCATCATCAGCAGATGGCGGATCCAGACTTGCTGGAGGAGTCCTCGTCCCTCCTGGAGCCAAGTGAGATGGGAAGAGGCACACCTTTAAGACTTGGGTAAGTCGCGCTTCAACCCTCCATAACTCGGGGTCACCTTCATTTTTGCTGTCAAAAGAGTAGTGAGGCTGGGCATTCACTTGTTTCCAGGATGTGTTCTCTTCGGAACTTCTTGAGACGTGTTCCTATGTCACTTTGGATTCAGTTCCTGAGCTGTTCCATCGACCCTCTCCTGGTTTTGGGAAGAAGACTTTGGGAGCTCTTTTGACATAACATTGCATAGCTGTGTGTTTGTCATGTTTGCGCCTCTCCCCTCACTTCCCTTCTTTGTCTTAAAGCCTTCCAACCCATGGCGTGGAGTAGAGTTCCCCATCTGGCTCTTCTCCCCACAGCTTCGTGGCTGGTGTGATTAACCGGGAGCGCATCCCTACTTTTGAGCGCATGCTTTGGCGGGTGTGCCGGGGGAATGTGTTCCTGCGACAGGCTGAAATCGAGAACCCCTTGGAGGATCCTGTGACTGTAAGACAAGGAAATTGTGTCCCGTGGCGTAGGTCTTGTAAAAGGGAGCTCAGAACAGTAACCCTGCATGGTACCCCCTGAGTCTGACCCTCCCACAGAGGATCCCTTAAGTTTCCCCCTGCCCGGATCTACAAATAGGAAGTATTGCTCTTTTCCTCTTAACTTCCACCCTCTGTGTGCCATTGATGTGTACTGACAGATGCATAGACATTTCAAGCCTCACCTGTGTCAGTATTATTTGGACTATAAGTATATTCTCCCCTTATTTTAAACTTTAGCTTTATATACTTTGTTACTTATCAGAGGCTAAAAGAAAATTAATGAACTTTCTATGAAAATTCAGAGTGTGACATCTGAATTTCCAGTTCCAAGTTTCCAGTTCCAGTTCCAGTTCAATGTGTAAGGAGAGGAGAGAGTTCCTCCTCCACTATGACCTTTATAAGTTGATGAAAGTTTTACTTGGTAAGGTTTTTTTGTCTACTTATTTGTTGGGAGATTTAGAAACTTGGTTTAAAACTAATACATTGTGCAGGATCAGAGGATCTTCCCTACCTCGTGCTTTGCAAAGTAGGAATGGCTGACATCTTAGCATTTGACATAATGGGGCAGAACTCTTAACATCAACATACACTAAGTATGGTGAATCCTGATTTCAAAGTTCCCAAGCAAGGAAGGTGAAATGTTCTGTAAAAAAATTTACTTTACTTTTGTATTGGTATTATTTGGAAGCCTGGGCTTTGTTTTCCTGTTGAAAGTTATCCTTTGGATTTTCTTAAATGAGTATCCTTTGCTCCACAAAGAGAGGTTGGACTGTGAGACTTCTCAGAGTGAGTGGGTCATGCAGCTGAAATGGTCTGAGCACCTGAGGCTTTTATCCATTTATCCTCCTGAACAGGAGAGTGGTGACACTTAGGGTTCAGGGAACTCCCAGAGGAGCGGAGCTGGGCAGGCTCCCCGCAGGCTGTCCTCGCGTTGTGGAGACATTGCAGTCTGTAGTGACTCCTGATGTGGAGCTGTTCTCGGGAATATTCGGACAAGTTTCTGGGCAACAGAAACATTATTTTATCAACAAGTTGAGGAAAGGGGTCTGGATAGCTACAGCAGAGCGGCTACACAAGGCACATGCTCCAGTTTATTTTCCATCCTGGAGAACTTCGGGATTTAAGACTCTTTGCCTCATTTTCTTCACTCCTCATCTCCTTTTATCCTTTTAAAGTCTGTTTGTTATTTATTATAAGAACTCTGGGAATATGAGAAAATACAGGCAACCAGAGACAATACTGGTTAACACCCAGTTATGCTTAATTTTCTGACCTTGCTCTGCAGTCCTTGTGTCAGACTCCACGTGTGAACTTGGTATTTGGAATAGATGGCCCTCCTCCCTGGCCCTTAGATCAAACTTAGCATGAAGCATGAGATTCTATATCGCTATTCTCCCCAAACCCTCACTTCCTTATGGTTCCTCAGTCCCCTTTATCTGGGGACTTCTAAGCGTGGAACAAACAGGAATGGCTTCCTTTCCTCTCCTCGTCCTTACTCAGCCATTGTAAGGTCTGAGGTTGAATTAGTAAAAAGGGCTATATGGTGCTACAAGGAGAATCATCTTAGCATCTGTATTTCAGCTCATGGTTGAGTTTAAAAACAAATACAGAAGGGTTTTTTTGTGTGAATGGGAGACCACAGGGCAAATGTTTTAGTAACAGAGCTTAAACAGTGCAGGGTTGCCATATCCTTCAAGGATTCCTGTTGTTCCTGTAGCACCAAGTAGGGTATTTAAGAACTCTTCCAGGCCAGAAATCTGAATTCTTTGTTTTGGGTTTGGGGCCCAGGGTGACCACGTGCACAAGTCCGTATTCATCATCTTCTTCCAAGGCGATCAGCTGAAAAACAGAGTCAAGAAAATCTGTGAAGGGTAAGAGAGATGCGCCTCCCAGAGGGTGCAGCCAGGATGCCTATTAAGCCATGGAATATAGAAGAGTGAAACAATAACCCTTTTAGTCTACTTTGACACAGTGCAAATATCTTTTAATTATATTAGGACTATTTTAAACAATTAAAAATGACCTAAGTTCGTTTTTAAAAGTACTGTCAAAACCACAATTTCCTTTCTTTGAAAAAATGTATTTAGGACTCATGGTTTACAAATGCTACGTTGTGGGCGCCTGGGTGGCTCAGTGGGTTAAGCCGCTGCCTTTGGCTCAGGTCATGATCTCGGGATGCTGGGATCGAGTCCCGCATCGGGCTCTCTGCTCAGCAGGGAGCCTGCTTCCCTTCCTCTCTCTCTGCCTGCCTCTCTGCCTACTTGTGATCTCTCTCTGTCAAATAAATAAATAAAATCTTAAAAAAAAAAAAAAAAACAAATGCTACATTGTTTTAGGACAATGGGTTTGTGTACCCAGCAGTGTGTTGTAGGCACTGTGCCCTCACACTTTTCTGAAATTCTACCCATAGGATCTCTTTTTCTTGCCACTTTTTTCTAATAATTTACAATAAGATTTGCACTACTGAGTTTTTATTTTTTTTTAATTTTTACTTTTTAAAGTTTTTATTTATTTATTTATTTTATTATTTATTTATTTTAAAGATTTTATTTATTTATTTGATAGAGAGAAATCACAAGTAGATGGAGAGGCAGACAGAGAGAGAGGGGAAGCAGGCTCCCCGCCGAGCAGAGAGCCCGATGCGGGACTCGACCCCAGGACCCTGAGATCATGACCTGAGCCGAAGGCAGCGGCTCAA
Organism: Mustela lutreola; assembly: GCF_030435805.1. Taxonomy (NCBI): domain Eukaryota; kingdom Metazoa; phylum Chordata; class Mammalia; order Carnivora; family Mustelidae; genus Mustela; species Mustela lutreola. Next base: position 19,808,586 of record NC_081304.1, on the reverse strand, counting down.
CCCACTGAGCCACCCAGGTGCCCCAAGTTTTTATTTATTTTTTTGACAGAGATCACAAGTAGGCAGAGAGGCAGGCAGAGAGAGAGGAGGAAGCAGGCTCCCTGCGGAGCAGAGAGTCCGAAGCGGGGCTCGATCCCAGGACCCTGAGATCATGACCTGAGCTGAAGGCAGAGGCTTAACCCACTGAGCCACCCAGGCACCCCTCACTACTGACTTTTTAACACTTTAAGGGAATTCAATAGCTGCAGAAAATGTAAGGGTAGTTCAGATGTTCTTGCTCTGTCTATAGGACACTTAGAATTTATTAATGATCAGCGTGACAGTCTGAGCTAATTCTGTTTTGGTCCTTCTAGTACACTGAGATTTCTTTCTGAGGTTATTTAAAATGGACACATTAAGAAACTTGGGTTTTCAGGGTGCCTGGGTAGCTCAGTGGGTTAAAGCCAATGCCTTCAGCTCAGGTCATGATCCCAGGATGCTGGGATCGAGCCCCACTTCGGTCTCTCTGCTCAGTGGAGAGCCTGTTTCCTCAACTCTTTGCCTGCCTCTCTGCCTACTTGTGATCTCTGTCTGTCAAATAAATAAATAAAACCTTAAAAAAAGAAAAAGAAAGAAACTTGGTTTTTCATGGGGCTGTGTCTGTATGTTCCAGGTTCCGGGCCTCACTCTATCCCTGTCCTGAGACACCACAGGAGCGGAAGGAAATGGCTTCTGGAGTTAATACCAGGATTGATGATCTCCAAATGGTACCAGAGGGCTGGAGGGAATTTGTTTGTGTGTGAAATACCATAATCGAAGACCGTTCTCCTTCCTTGAAATACTAACAGTTTATGAGACAACTATAGCAGCCAGGATGCCAAAAACAGAAGTGTCCGTGGGTGACTTGTGCTGTTGGGCGCTGGGGAAAAGTTGCAGGGAATGATTGCTAAAAATAGCATGACAGTGTTAATCATCCTCAAACGTGACAGGAATGCTATACCTCTGAAATTGTTGTTGCTTTGAGTATTCAGTTTCCCCTCCTTATGAGTCTGAGGTATTTTTTATGAGGTAATAAAAAGTATACTTAGATGAGAAAAAAGTATCAAGCAATACAGAAGTACACATAAAGTCAGTTCCTCCATCGTCTCTCACACTCTCTCTCCCTCCAGAGGTAGCAGCTCTTAACAGCTTGGTGTGTAACTCTGGTTACCTCAGATCTTAACCACATGGTCTAGCCAGAGAGGCCTACCATAAGTCTTGTACCCCAGAAGAGACTGACATCACCAGTGTGGTTTATACACTCCATGGTTATCATGAGGTCCTAAGGTTGGAGTCCTGATTGAGGCATCCATGGAGGGAAAGCATGGCCAGTTGGAGCTTTGTTCCCAGTTGAAAGGATGTGATGATTGTCCTCTTGAAGCATTAAAACGCACAGCAGTCCCTGCTCCCCCTTCTCTGTGATTTTGCCTTCTGAGATGTCAGTTACCCACAGTCGACTGCAGGTCTGAAACATGATCCTCCCCCTGATGACGTCAGAAGGCTAGTAGCAGCCTACGCCATTATCCTCACTCCATCCCCTCACCTAGGCATTGTGTCCTCTCACATCCTCACCAGAAGGGTGAGTATGGTACAATAAGATACTGAGAGAGAGAGACCACATTCGCATGACTTTTATTGTAACATATTGTTCTAATTATTCTGTTCTATTATTAATGCTGTTAATCTCTTACTGTGCGTAATTTTTTTAAATTAAACTTCGTCATAGGTATGTGTGTGTAGAACAAAATGTGCTATAAATAGTTAGATAGTATTAACGGTTTCAGGCACCCACTGGGGATCTTGGGTGGTGTCCCCTACAGATAGGGGCCCGCTGTACTTAATATCAAAGACAGTTCTTTCCAGCAGGGGCAGAATTGTCAGAGATATGTTCTAACTCCTATTTCAACTCCCTTTATCATCTTTCCCTCCAGCTCGCATGGTCTGTGACCCACCAACAACCTATTCCCATATCCTTTGAGATACACTTAACCTGTTTAACCAAGGGAAGACAGTTTTTTAGACTTTTAGACCTGCTGGCCGGTGATAGGCCAGTTAGTACATTCTGGGTTCTAGAGCTATCTTATCCCCTCCTTGACTTATGCATAGGTTTTTTAAAAGGCACAGGCAATATGCAGAATTTGATCTTTGAAATACCCAGCTGTATGAACTGAAACTTTATTTTTTTTTTAAGATTTTATTTATTTATTTGAGAGAGAGAGTGAGAGAGAGAGAGCGTGAGGGGGGGAGGGTTAGAGGGAGAAGCAGTCTCCCCGCTGATCAGGGAGCCCTATGTGGGACTGATTCCTGGGACTCCAAGATCATGCCTAAACCAAAGGAAGTCACCCAACCACTGAGCCACCCAGACACCCTGAACTGAAACTTTAAAAAGGAATAGAGAGTGGGGCACCTGGGTGGTGGTTAAAGCCTCTGCCTTCGGCTCAGATCATGATCTTAGGGTTCTGGGATTGAGTCCCGCATCGGGCTCTCTGCTCAGCAGGGAGCCTGCTTCCTCCTCTCTCTCTCTCTTTGCCTACTTGTGATCTCTGTCTGTCAAATAAATAAATAAAAATCTTAAAAAAAAAAAAAAAAGGGAATTGAGGGGTGCCTGGCTTATCAGTCAGTAGAGCATGCAACTCTTGATCTTGGGACTGTGAGTTGGAGCCCCGTGTTGGGTATGGAGATTACTTAAAAATAGAATCTTAAAAAAAAAAAAAAGTGGGTGTGGGGGATGGGGAAAGAGAAAAGCAGATAGGGCAATGCTTACAAGTTTATCCAGCATCCTTCCTGTAGTTGTAAAATTGTCAACAGTCAGAAGGTGTGAAAATAACTTTGTTCCTTCTCAAGTGATACAAGAGTTTCTCTAGCATGTGTGTTTTTTTATGGAAGTCACTACCTATTACCCTTCAGAAAGTAGTTACTACTTCTTTCTGAATTGACTTGATGAACCAGGTATGATGGAGCCCTATGCATTTTTTTTTTAAAGATTTTATTTATTTATTTGACAGATTATAAGCAGGCAGAGAGGCAGGCAGAGAGAGAGAGAGAGAGGAGGAAGTAGGCTTTCCGCTGAGCACAGAGCCTGATGTGGGGCTCGATCCCAAGACTCTGGGATCGTGACCTGAGCCAAAAGGAGAGGCGTTAACCCATTGAGCCACCCAGGCACCCCAGCCTTGTGCATTTTAAAGAAATGTGGAGATTTAAGGTCAATTTTCATGCAGAAGTGTGAGTGGCAGGTTGCTTACCCTTTGGCTTAGCCCCTCTCTTGCTTTTGAAACTGTAAATGGTGATAAATAAGCCAGTAGAATGTTAAGTACCCCTGCTCCTGAGGGCAATGTGTACTGGTTTCCAAAGGATCACCACTGAAACGTCTTTTTTCCCCCAAGAAGCCTGACAGAAAGATAAAGACTTATCTGCCCCACGATAACAGTGGTATGTGGCAGTCTAAATATCTTGTAAGGGTTTGAGTCCTTCTGACCCCGCAGTGTCTCCTGTCCCTTGTTCCCTGGCATGGAGTCTCTCTTGGCATAGGCGGGCAGCGGCATTCAGCCCTGCCTCTTTCCCATCATTCCCCGGTGCTGGCTTATGTTCAGCGCATTCTGCAGCTTACTGTTTTTAATAGTGAATTTTGTCCAGTCCCAGCCCTATAATGCTGACGTCTTTGAGTCTGAGTTACAGACTCTACATGGAAAGTCATTGCTCTTTAATGATCAGATAAGCTGTGGAGTTGGGGGGAAGATAAATATAGAGGAACTAAAAACCATCTCTTCAGGTTTCTTTTTATCTTGAAGCTGAGTGAAAATGAATATTAGTAACTAAAATTCTAATTCCCTATAATCCTCCCCGAAAAAAGGCCATTCTCGTCAGAAGAAGAATAAATCCCTAGCAATTCTTCTCAGAAAGCTGTGCCTCTTGGCCATTTATATGCTGAGACCTAAGCCTGGTGTAGAAGGATCTCTCCTTGCTGCTTTCTCTCCCATAAGGTTCTCAATCAAACAGAGGATCACCGCCAGAGGGTCCTGCAGGCAGCTGCTAAGAACATCCGAGTCTGGTTCATCAAAGTGCGGAAGATGAAGGCCATTTACCACACCCTGAACCTGTGCAACATCGACGTGACCCAGAAGTGTCTGATCGCAGAGGTCTGGTGCCCCGTTACTGACCTCGACTCCATCCAGTTTGCGCTCAGAAGGGGCACGGTGAGTCCGCCACAGCTGGCAGTGCAGCTGGGAGGAGCAGTTCTCATCCATACTAACATTAATTGATGACATTTTATGGCATTTCTACTTTCAGAGTTCTTAGACTCATCTTGTACTCCTCTTGCCTCCTAACAATACATTTCGTATAACTTTGTTTTCCAGACGTGGAAACTGCAGTTCAAAAAAATGAAATGACTGGGCTCTTGGGTGGCTCAGTCCTCAGTCGGCTGAGTGTCTGACTTGATTTCAGCTCAAGTCATGATGATCTCAGGGCTGTGAGATCCAGCCCCACATCGGGCTCCGTGCTGAGTGTGGAGTCTACTTGGGATTCTCTCTCTCCTCCTCCTCTAGTCATGTACACACACACACACACACTCTCACTCTCAAAATTATTATATAAATATTAAAATATTTTTTTAAAAAAGATGAAATGACTTGGGTATATACTCATGCTTCTTCAGAATAGCTCCTGACCAGAATGTTAGTTTCTTTATCCATTCTCTTTGTTCCTCAGACTGGTTCCTTTTTTTTTTTTTTTTTTTAAGATTCTATTTTCTTGAGAGAGAGGGAAGGCAGAGCACAAGTGGCAGGGGGTAGGAAGGGGCAGAGGAAGAGGGAGAAGCAGACCCCACTGAGCAGGGAGCCCAGGACAGGGTCGTTGATCCCAGGACTCTGAGATCATGACCTGAGCCAAAGACAGCCACTTAACCAACTGAGCCACCCAGGCGCTCCCATCAGACTGCTCCGAGAAATAACCCTGGCAGTCCTGTCTAGTAGTTAGAGTTCAAGAAGATAACACTGCTTTCTCCATAAAAGGGCAGAACAATAATACTCTTAATGCTGCTTTCTCCATAAAAGGACAGAACAACGATACTCTTAGAAAGGCACATGAGAATGTCTCCAGACAAGGAAGTTCCATGTTTTCTTTGGTTGCACATTTTAGAATTGAATTTTCTCACATAAGGATATTCCTTGTAACACTTAATTTAAATCTTTCACTGTAGATTTTATACCTAGATCATATTTCTCTAAAGACTGGGCAAGATCGACATAAACATAACGTAAAAAGCACCTATTTTATATGTGTAGTTTGATGAGTTTTGATAAATACATATGATCTAATTTTGATATATGTGTTTACTATTTCCCAGGAACACAGTGGTTCCACTGTGCCCTCTATTCTGAACAGGATGCAAACAAATCAGACACCCCCAACCTATAACAAAACAAACAAGTTCACATATGGCTTTCAGAACATAGTCGATGCTTATGGAATTGGAACTTACCGAGAGATAAATCCAGGTAAAAAAGCTTGAATCTTCTCCCTCTAGAGGTTTTATTTGTTTGTTTGTTTGTTTCTTCTAATGCCTCTCTTCAAATGTTCCTGAGTAACTGGCATAAAACTAACGATGTAGTCAAGACCTCAGCCCTGACGGAATTCCTGTAAGGAGGTGCCCATTTTGACACAGGGAGGGAAGTTTATTACTGGGCGGCTCTCCTTTGAGACATGGTTTTATAGGAGTGAGCTCAGGGGATTGGATTCTTTTGTGTGCCCTCACAACTATGAAACACCTGACTTTCTCTAGCATACCATTTGTAGGAAGTGCTTAAAGCAAAAAGTTTATTCGGAGATTTCTGATATTTTTAAATGGCTTCCCTATTCCAGGTTAGAGAAAACATAGCAATTATCTACCATTTTAGACACAAAACAGATTTCACAAAGCAAAAACAGAGTAATATATTAAGTCACAAGTCTGAAAGTTTGTTTTTAGCTAAAGTCTGCGGGACTGGCTTTTCTCTGGGCTCTGGGCTTCCTCCCACTTACCTGGGAACTTTATTCAGCTGAGAAATGGTTGCTGCACAAGAGAAGAAAGCTTGCCTGTCAAAGGAGCAGCATTCTGGGCTTAGAGAAAGGGAATCAAAGAACAAACCACACTGTTGCCAGGGCTAGGGACAGAACTTTCACTTCCTGTGTTCTTTGTTTAAAATGCTAATGGTCACCCGGATCCCATCAGAGCTGCTTTGTGAGGACGTGGGGATCCTGTCATGGAAGATTTTCTCTGGGAGTCCGTCTGACCAACAGCTAGAGAATAAGTCCCCTTATACTGATCTTAGTGTATGAGGAGGAATGTGATCTGCTGCTGATGGTCACGGTTTCCTGTACTTTGCTTTTTCCCTCTGGTTTCTTTATAGCTCCATATACCATCATCACTTTCCCTTTCCTGTTTGCTGTGATGTTTGGGGACTTTGGCCATGGTATTTTGATGACCCTTTTTGCTGTATGGATGGTATTGAGGGAGAGCCGGATCCTCTCTCAGAAGAATGAGAATGAGGTAATGTTTGCTCCATCTGCGTTGGACTGAAACTTTGTCATCTCTCAAACATTCATTATAAAATTATGATCTGGGAGTCTTTTATCCATGCATTTACAGAGAAGTTACAGAGGCCGTTGCAGGAGTAGAGAAGTTATATTCATTTTAACTCTAAAGTGGTCATGTGTTGTGAAAGTAATTTCTTGTTAGCACTGTATTTGGCTTTTACTCTAAGCTCTCTGACCCAAGGTGGGTGGGGTAGATTAGTGTGAGAAGAAGGGTCATATATTCTCTGTAACATTGTCACAACATGAGCCATGAGGAGTACGTTTCATTGATGTCTTTCTTCTGGTTCCCAGATGTTTAGCACCGTGTTCAGCGGCCGGTACATTATCCTGTTGATGGGCGTGTTTTCCATCTACACTGGCCTCATCTACAATGATTGCTTTTCCAAGTCTCTTAATATCTTCGGGTCATCCTGGAGCGTACGGCCAATGTTCACTTTATATAATTGGACGTAAGTTGCAAAGAAGCTAAAAGTCAAAGTTCATTCCCTTTCTGTTCAGCTCTGATTGTCCAGACAAGAGGTAAACTTATACCTCTTGAAGAGGTGGCTGACAGTGTCTCTGTTTAGGAAGAATCCAGTGTCCCCTCTTATTTATGCCCCAGCCAAGCAAATGTTTGTGATTCCTTCAACACTATCAAGAAACTGAGTGCCTGGGGTGCCTGGGTGGCCCAGTCAGTTAAACACCTGACTGTTGAAATCAGCTCAGGTCTTGATCTTGGAGTTGTGAATTCAAGCCCTATATGGGGCTCCACGCTGGGTGTGGAGCCTACTTATGCTTAGCCAACTGAGCCACCCAGGCAGCCCTAAGTGTGGAGCCTATTTAAAAAAAAAAGAAGAAGAAGAAGAAGAAGAAAAGAAAGAAACTGAGACTATAAATTTAGGCACATTGTTTCTTCTTGTAAATTAAAAGCAGAGTCCCCAAATTCCTTACTTAATTGTGTAGGTGTGTTTGTTTGTGGTCTTGTTATTTCTGCTCCCTTCTTATTCTCAGATGCTAGTCTCTCCTCTTTTATTGAAGAGAGAGGACAGCTGAAGTAGTTTCTTTTAGGATCAGTTTTGGACCCCAGCAGTTTCCCTCTCTTGATAAAAATAAATGGAACTTTTCTCCTGACGTGGTAGGGAGGAGACACTTCGGGGGAACCCTGTTCTGCAGTTGAACCCATCCGTCCCTGGAGTTTTTGGTGGACCATACCCTTTTGGCATCGATCCAGTAAGAACACTTCTTTCCTTTTGTCTAATACCACATTTTAAAAAAAAGATTTATTGGTTTATTTACGTACTTACTTAAGAGAGAGTGAGAGAGAGTGTGCATGTGTGTGGGGGAAGGGCAGAGGGGCAGGAAGAGGAAGAGGGAAAGCATCCCAAGCTGACTCCTTGCTGAGCACAGAGCCCGTTCCAGGGCTTGGTCCCTGACGCTGAGATCATGACCTGAGCCGAAACCAAGAGTCAGACGCCCAACCAACTGAGCCACCAAGGTGCCCCTAACACCAGATTTTTAAACTGTAACCTGGAAGTGAGAGAATTAAATTGAAGATAGTTAACTTGGTTTTCAGCTGAAGTATTTTTGGAAAGCCTTTGTGTAGGGGTCTAGAGTACTTCCAAACCATGCCTTAGGGAGCCAAATAATTTTTCCTGTACTATTTATTTCAGAGGTGTGTGATAATTTTGACCCTGGGAAGACTGACTTTTAAGACTCCTTCCCAGTTTATTTCTGTTTAACTTAGTTTGGCTTTTATTTTTAGCAGATGTTTTAACAAAGCAGAAGCAGTTCTTTCTATGGATTTTTAGATTTCCATTTTTATCCTTACATACTTACAGAAACTTTTCCCAGAATTAACAAAAACAAAAACAAAAACTTAGGCAAATAAAGTGTGATCAAATCTTTTGTATTGTCTGTTTAAAAGGGGATGGAGGAGGGCGCCTGGGTGACTCAATGGGTTAAAGCCTCTGCCTTCGGCTCAGGTCATGATCTCACGGTCCTGGGATCGAGCCCCGCATCGGGCTCTCTGCTCAGCGGGGAGCCTGCTTCCCCCTCTCTCTCTGCCTGCCTCTCTGCCTACTTGGGATCTCTGTCTGTCATATAAATAAATAAAATATTTTTTTTAAAAAGGGGATGGAGGGAGGAATTTAAGAATGAGCATTAGACAAAAAGGAGCACAGAATTCCAGAGGAAAAACAGATCGTTATGGGACAGAAAGATCAAGGTTTCTTTAAAAAATGGGCATTAATTTGGCCTTTAAAAAATATTTCGGGGGCGCCTGGGCGTCTCAGTTGGTTAAGCGTCTGCATTCAACTCAGGTCAGAATCCCAGGGTCCTGGGATCAAGTCCCACATTAGGCGCCCTGCGTGGTGGGGAGCCTGTTTCTCCCTCTGCCTCTCTCTCTCTTTTTCTATCTCTCATGAATAAATAAAGAAAATGTTAAAAATTTCAGACTGTTACAGGTGAGAGAGAAGTATGTGCAAAAGCATAGAAGTGGGGAGATACACAGTTACTCATTTTGATTATTTTAAAAGCAAATGTTACTGAAATGGTCTCTGTGGGCCGATCTCTGTCCTCTGCCCTGAAATATTTCTAGCAGGGAAGTAAGTACTGCTCTCCCCGTCATACAGATAAGGAGACAGAGGCTTGAAGAGGTTGAATAACATTTCACATAACAAATGTTTACTGAATCCCATTGTGTCTAGTGCTTGCTGGGGGAAACACATAATTGCAGTTGTAGCCCCTACCCTCAAGTAGCTTAGTCTAATAATAATACTAGGTAACATTCTATAGTGTTCTGTAGTTAACAGAAAGTTTTTTGGTTTGGTTTGGTTTTGTTGTTGTCTTGCATACATCTCATTTGATGCTTAAGGGTAGGTTTTGAGTTTGAAGAGCCTGTTGGACGTACAGGTATACATGTCCATCAGGCCGTTGGAGCTATAGAACTGAATCTTAGGGTACACTGGGTCTGAGAGAGAATCAGCCACAAGTTTTCAGGTTAGAAGTCGCCGAGCGTGAGCGCCTCACAAGGACCCCGGTTCAGGAAACATGATGCCAGGCTAGCCGATGGAAGACCTGGCTCCTCATGTTCCTGAGTCTGCTCTTCATCCTGAAAAAGACAGTGGGGGTGTGGGGTAGGTTTGGGCACAGGGAAGTGCCTGCATTGGAGGCGTTGGTTCAGGAAACATAATCTGATGGTCAAGTGGAGGCAGAACTGTGGAAAATATTGCAGATGTCCAGGCCCAGGTGACAAAGCTTAAGGCAACTGATATTTTAAAATAGATGGAACTCCCCCAGAAGACAGACTGGAAGAACAGGTGAATGACAAGCTATGGATCCCACAGGATGGCAAAACTCCAGCACCAGGGGAAGAGACTATTTTGAGCTCGAGCTCCAGGTGTTTCCTCACAACTCGTTTGTCCTTCAGACTAACATTTTACATTTCTTTTTTTTTTTCCTTTGTTTCTTTCTCTCTCTCTCTCTCTGTTTTCTTTTCCTTTTTCCTGTTTCAAATAGATTCTTATTTTCCCAATAAAATTTAAAAAAATAAAAATAGATGGAAAGACAGCACCATGGGGATATGATCAGGAAAACAATGACCGTGGGAACATCTACAAAATAAATGTCCTAGCTTCTTCAAATATTTTGTAAGGAAAAAAAAGGAGAGTAGAAGGAGAATTTATAGATTAGATATTTAAGAGCTGTGTCAGTGTAGAGACCTAATCTGGACTCTACTTTGAATAAATGAATTTCTTTTTCTTTTAATTGAAGCATAGGGTGCCTGGGTGGCTCAGTCAGTTAAGCATCTGCCTTCATTTGGCTCAGGTCATGATCCAAAGAGTCCTGGGATTAACCCCTGCTGAGCAGGGAGCCTCCTTGTCCCTCTCCCTCTGCCTCTGCTTCTCTCCCTAACTTGTGCTATCCTTCTCTCTCTCTCTCAAATAAATAAAATCTTTTTAAAAATAAATAAATAAATAATTGGGGCACAATCAAAGAATTTTTTTTTTAAGATTTTATTTATTTATCAGGGGGAGCAGAGAGCGAGCACAGGCAGACAGAATGGCAGGCAGAGGCAGAGGGAGAAGCAGGCTCCCTGCTGAGCAAGGAGCCCGATGTGGGACTCGATCCCAGGACGCTGGGATCATGACCTGAGCCGAAGGCAGCTGCTTAACCAACTGAGCCACCTAGGCGTCCCTTAAAGAATTTTAAATACTGACTATATGTTTCATGATATTAAAGAGTCATTGTTAATGCTTTTGGGAGTGATAACAGTATTGTGGTCATGTTTTAAAAAAAATTAGTCCTTACCTAAAAAAGGTAGGGTGTGGTGCCTGGGTGGCTCAGGCAGTTAACCATCTGATCTTGATTTCAGCTCAGATCATGACCTCAGGGTCATGAGATCGGGCCCCATGTCCATCCTGGGTGTGGAGCCTGCTTAAGATTCTCTCTTGGGGTGCATGGGTGGTTCAGTGGGTTAAGCCTCTGCCTTCACTTCAGGTCATGATCTCAGGGTCCTGGGATTGAGCCGTGCATTGGGATCCCTGCTGAGCAAGGAGCCTGCTTCACCCTCTCTCTCTGTCTGCCTCTCTGCCTCCTTGTGATCTCTCTCTCTCTGTCAAATAAATAAATAAAAATATTAAAAAAAAAAAAAAAAGATTCTCTCTGTTGGGTACCTGGGTGGCTCAGTCAGTTAAGCATCTGCCTTTGGCTCAGGTTGTGATCCTGGGGTCCTAGGATCAAGTCCTACATCCTCAGCAGGGAGTCTGCTTCTCCGTCTGCCTCTGCCCTTCCACCTACTTGTATGCTCTCACTCTCTCTCTCTCAAATAAATAAAGTCTTTTTTTTTTTTTTTTTTTTTTTTTTTTTTTTTTTTAAAGATTTTATTTACTTATTTGACAGAGACAGATCACAAGTAGGCAGAGAGGCAGGCAGAGAGAGAGAGAGAGGAGGAAGCAGGCTCCCTGCTGAGCAGAGAGCCCGACGCGGGACTTGATCCCAGGACCCTGAGATCATGACCTGAGCCGAAGGCAGCGGCTTAACCCACTGAGCCACCCAGGCGCCCTCAAATAAATAAAGTCTTAAAAAAAAAACTCTCTCTCTCTCTTTCAGCCCTTCTCCCCACCTCTCCTCCTTTTCCCCAGCAGGCGGGCTCTCTCTTTCTTAAAACAAACAAAAAAGTCAAATATTTACTGGTAAAATGATATGATACCTGGACTTTGCTTCCAAATAATATGGAGGTGGAAAGTAGATTGTCTGTATGATAAAAGAAGATTGACCTTGAGTCAATAGGTAATTGTGCATCTGGGTCATAGGTAAATGTGAGTTTGTTATACTGTCTTCTCTATTTAAGTCTGTGTTTAGGATTTTCTATAACTAAAAAAAAAAAAGCCAGGAGCACCTGGCTCACTCAGCTGGTGGAGTATGCAACTTTTGATCTCAGGGTCATGAGTTCTAGCCCCACATTGGGAGTAGAGCTTACTTTTTTTTTTTTTTGTAGAGCTTACTTTTAAAGAAAAAGAAATAGGTGAATAATATCCTATTCACGAACTCTGTAATGCCTTTTTGTTTCCTTGTGTTGTGACAGATCTGGAACATTGCTACCAATAAATTGACCTTTCTCAACTCCTTTAAAATGAAAACGTCTGTTATCCTCGGCATCACCCACATGATGTTTGGAGTCACCTTGAGCCTCTTCAACCATACGTGAGTTGCTGTATTTATGTCACAAGAACACGCATAGCTTAGATAATGCTTTTGCATAAAGATATAATGGCTTATTTGGGGAGGAATTAGTAACTCAGAACCCCATTCTGTGTTAAAGAAGTGCTTTTATAAAAATTGCATATTCTTTTTTTGTGTTTTAAAGATTTTGTTTATTTATTTGACACATAGAGAGATCAGAAGGAGGCAGAGAGGCAGGTAGAGAGAGAAGGGGGAAGCAGGCTCCCTGCTGAGCAGAGAGCCCAGTGTGGGGCTCAATCCCAGGATCCTGAGATCATGACCTGAGTTGAAGGCGGAGGCTTAACCCACTGAGCCACCCAGGTGCCCCCTAAAAATCTCATATTCTTAAATGAGGCGTAATATTAGTTCCTTAACAATTCATAACTGCAGTGAAGATCTTTGAAAAACCTTGTGTCATTTTCATCAAAATGAGTGAGTTACCTTTTTTCTTTTATAGGTAACTCATTTAAAATTATGAACTGTGGTCCCAGAATGTACTATATTTTCTAGTCTCTTTCTCATGGGAAAAGATTACTGGGGTTGGTACCAGGATGTTCAAGGTCCAAAAGTTTGGAAGTCACGGTTAATCCTTCTTATTTCTGTTGGCCTCCTGTGCTTCTGGCTGTTGCTTCTTTAAGTGATAAGGACAGAATTGAGGGAGCTGTAGGTAGGAAATCTACTAAGTACTCCATTTCGTGTAGGGGTGACCCTGGGTCTCTTCACCTTTAAAGTAAGCTCTGTGCCCAGTGTGGGACCCAAATACACAACCCCGAGACCAAGAGGCCCATGCTCCACTGACCGAGCCAGCCAGGCACCCCTCTGGGTCCGTTGACCTTTAACATTTTTTTTCTCTCTTCCTTTCTAGCTATTTCAAGAAGCCCCTGAATATCTACTTTGGATTTATTCCTGAAATAATCTTCATGACCTCTTTGTTCGGCTACTTGGTTATCCTCATATTTTACAAGTGGACAGCCTATAATGCTAATACATCCGAGAAAGCACCGAGCCTTCTGATCCATTTCATAAACATGTTTCTCTTCTCCTACGGGGACTCCAGTAATTCGATGCTGTATTCTGGACAGGTGCGTCAACCCAGAGGTGGACTGTCTTAGGTGGTTACGCTAGGTCAGGAAGCCAGATACTTCTGTGACTCTGGCAAAGCCTTTAAAAATCTCTTTCTGTGGTTTTAGTTTTCAGACCATATATCCAGACTTAAATTCAGCCCATCCTCTTTAGCTTTGGAGGACCTATTATAATTCCTGTATCCACAAAGAGCAGAATTTATAATTCTCATCCTATGAGACAATTCCTGGGCTTTGCCACAACATCATCTAATTATTTTGAGAAGCTAGATAGTGTTACTGTTAGATCAGTAAGAAAGTACTGTTTAGGGGATATTTGTGCTGGAGTTGGAAACTGCATGTTTGATTAATGTGATGTGCCTTGTCCTTATTTTGTAGAAAGGAATTCAGTGTTTCCTGGTAGTGGTTGCACTACTGTGTGTGCCTTGGATGCTACTGTTTAAACCACTGGTCCTTCGCCATCAATATTTGAGGAAGAAGCATTTGGTGGGTGTATTTTTATTGCTGAAAGTTACTAGATTTTTCCCCCCTTGAGATCAAGGCAATTCCTCATCAGATATAATGAATTGTGCATAAGTCTATATGATCTTAAAATGCACCTGTGTCCTATCCCAGCATGAGCACTGGACCTGCTGAAATTTAAAAACCAAAAAACCACATGTATTTGCTGTTCGAACATCTGGATTCAGCTTTGTGTAGCTCAGGTAGAGAAAACAAGTCATAGGTCTTTACCTTTCCTGGCCATGCTTTGCTCATGCTGTGCTCAGCACAGTCCAGGTCTGGGCCTGCCTGGATGCAGCGTCAGCCAGATCAGGGCTGCAAGAGCTGCAGGGAGGTGAATCCACTCCTGTGGTTTGCCTGGGCAACCACAGGGCTGACGCTGAGACATTTTCTTTTAAAATGACACCATGATACTTTCACCAACCAAGACACCCGGAAAAAACATTTGGTTTAAAGAACACTGATTTTTTTTTTTTTCCTTTTTAGAAAGGAGCACATACACTTGTATTTACTTAATGTATGTGTGCTTATGAATTCTACACACACACACTTAAGTTGCCAGATTTTCATTTCTGCCTATGCAATAATGCTTACTTATTACACTGCCTAGTAAAGCCCGAAAGATCTCATTGCATGACTCTCAAAAGGCTGTTAGGTTATTATTCCTATTGGAGAGCAGCTGAGTTACAAGACCCTCCTTCTCCCTTTTCTGACCATCTTCATCCTTCCATGTACCCTCCATTCGTCTCCCCCCTCACTCCTTCCCTCTTTTTTTTCTTTCCCCCTTCCTCTTCTCTTCCATTCACTATCAGGAAGGGCAGCCTGTGGAGGCCCCAGTCAGCCCAACCCCGAGCCAGCAGGGACTAGAGGCAGCAGCGGCTGCAACAGTGAGTGAATTAAAACTGACAAACCATCACATTTTGTGTAAAGAGGTGGCAAACAGTGCAGCAGAATTCTTTTCAGTTACATCGAGAGCATGGGACATGTGTGCTCTTGGGAAGTACGTCCTTGTTACTCATTGAGATGACAGAAAAGATATCCACCTCTTACGAATAGATTCTAATATCATCTTTACCATTGGTCTCCTAAGTTAAGTTTCTATTAAAATCTGTAAGTACAGTCCTATCTATGGAAGCAAAGTGACTGTTGTGCCCTCTCAGAATCCCGTCATCTTAATCCAAGAGGCAGCTCTTGGACTTATCCACTTTCATGTCTGTCTTTTGTAACCATGTATTAGATGATTTTTCAGCATGGAGCAAGAACATTCCTGTGATTCTTGAAGTAATTCCCCTGCTCTTTAAACTTCTGGTTTGGAGGGATGCATGGGCATTTGGTCCATTTTAGCTATGACTCTCTCTCCTGCCAGTGGGACCTTATACATGTCTGCTCTTTTGTGAGAGACTCAGAAGCCCTCCTGTCCTCCACTGCTCCAGAGACCTCCAGTCTGCGTGGGTCTCTGTGCCCTCTGCATCTGATGCAGTAAGCAAAGTCATCTGTCTGGATCTTTCCTTCTTTAAATATCAACTCATAATTCAGCAACAGCACTTCAAATTAAAATGAAACATTTCAATATTTGTCCTTAACGATATCTCTTAACAAAACTCTTTTAATGTGCTGAGACCATCTTAGCCCAGTCAATTCCAGGTAATTGGTGAGATTTTTAAAATACCACCAGCAGTGATCACACATGTTGCTGGTGTGATCTAGTGACAGAAAGAAAATGAAATATTTAGATGGAGAACTATTTCCTTCATTAGGTGTTTCTGATCATTTTAAACTTAGATACCTGCCATAATCATCCTTCTAGAATGAGTCTAAAAGGGCTGGCATTTTGGATCAGAAGATCATTTAATGTTGCTGCTTGAAATTATGTTCAAAGAGAGACTTACTCTCTCCTTTCCTATGAGAAGTTTTTTTTTTAAAGCCCACAAAGCACATACTATCCATTTATCAACATTCTTTCCCAATGCTCTTCTTTTTGCTAGTCTTAGCATATTTAAGATGTGCTTCTAAGGCATCTGTCTTGATGCTCTTAACTCTGGTATCCCCTTTCTGTGACACTCTCCAAATTAAATGTCCCCAGTCTGGAAAGCTGCATATTCATGGGGTCTTCTTCACCTCACTAATTCTTTAGCAAAATATCTGGCTCTAGAGAGCAGCCTGAAGGCATCATTTCGGTCATTTAACAACAAGGACCCTGGATTCTTGACCCTAAGGGCTGAGGATATGATCACTGATCTGTGTTTCTTCTGTCCTTTGGTTGTCTATAAGCGATGTGTTACAGTTTACTTTTTTCTTTTTTTTTGCTGATGTATATGTCTCATCCCCTCTTCCTAGAACTCTCATGTCCTGTGTCCTGAAGGGACACTTGTTGGTGTCTGCCTGGGGAGATGGTTTACCTGTCTGCCCCTCACTCTGTCTGCTGGTTGGGGAAAGCTTCAGAAATGACCTTCTGTTTTGGGAGCCTGAAAGCCTAAAGGCTAGCTGGACCCTGTAACCCTTGTCAGGGTACTCTGGGGTCCTCTCCTGTCCGCAGTCCACCTGCTGAGGGTTGTTGGGTATAAGGTGTGTGACCTGGAGGTGCCCAGGGTGTTAGGTCTTCCTGAATCCGACTACACATCAGAATCACCTGGTAAACTTTAAATTTGTTTGTTTCTTAGGGTATTAAAACAAAAGAAGTAATAAAGATGGTTCCTGATTCCATGACCTAGACAATCCCCTATTGACATTAAAAAGTAAAATTAGGGGGCACCTCGGTGGCTCAGTAGGTTAAGCGTCTGGCTCTTGATCTCAGCTCAGGTCTTAATCTCAGGGTTTTGAGTTCCATCCCCACGTTGGGGCTACTAAAGCCCAACTAAAACCAAAACACTAAAAAGTAAAATTAAAGCAATAGTTTAGAGAATGCAAATAGTACAGAAAAGGAAAGTCCCTCTCTTCCCAGACCCCTTCTGCTCAAAGGCAGGGGAGTTTTTGCTTCCAAATTTTTTCTGCATATTTCTATTATCCATTAATATAAATCTGTATATATGTTTGTACATGTATATATGTATGTGTTTAAAATGTACTAGGAATTGTGTTTTAAACTGTGGCACTCTTCTGCCACAGTTTTAGGTTTAAAAATTTTTAGTGTGTCCTGGGAGATCGTTTCACTCTTTTATAGTTGTCTGGTATTCCATAGAACATTCTGTTGGATATGCTAAAATTGTGTAATCACTCTCTTGTTGATGGATATGTTGGTTGTTCCCAATTCTTTGCTATTACAAATAAGAATGCAGGGAACGTCATTGTCCGTGTACCTTGATCAAATTTCATAAACACAGATGTTCCCAGCAGCAGGACTGCTGAGTCTCAAAGGGTACTTGCATTTTTGTGTGTGTGTGCTTACATTTTCAATTTTGACAGACAGTAAAAGTAATTATACAGTTTGCACTTGGGGGATGTTTTTTTAAACATAGATTTCCTAGGCCCCATTCCAGACCTACTAAACGTACGATTTCTGGAGGTAGCATTTGAGAATCTCTAATATCAAGGTGATTCTGATGCAGCTGGCTCTCTGACCAGCACGGGAGAACCCGTGCTACAAGTAGAGAGAGACTTTGCCCAGACACTGAGTTCTAGTAGTCCATAAGCTGTGGTAAAAAGTGCACACCAGAAGGTAGAGCCCTGAGTGGGGACCCCAGGGCAGTTGGCACATCGTGCTGCTGCCCAGAAGGCCATTTTGCTGGAGAGCAGTTTTTAAACTCTTGCCTCCTTTGGGTTCCCTCATCAGAAACCATAAGCATTGGGTCTAAGGACTGGTTCTTTAGCTCCTATTCCCTCTGGTAGGTTAGCTCTCATTGCTGTTTGTCTGATTTCACTCCAGTTCTGCCTGGTTTTTGCACTCAAAGAGGCCTTTTGCCTCAGCAAACCCAAGCTTTTCAAGTCAGGTTGACTTAGAAATTCTGGTTCTGGGGAGCCCACTGAACACAGTGACTGGGAAACAGGTAGAGGCAAGCACCCAGTCTGCAACTGCCACATGCCTCCAAGATTGTTGGAACATTCCAGAGTCTTCCACTGAAGGAAAGGAGCCTTTTCCTTGTTCTTTTTTCTTTCTTTCTTTCTTTCTTTCTTTTTAACTCCATATTCTCTATCCACGAGCTGGTGTACATTAAGCTTTTGTCCCTTCCCTGATCCTAGGAAGTCCTTTGTTCCTGGGCAGAGACCCGGTCCGCTTCTGGGGGAGGTTGCTGGAACTCTTGGGTTCCAGTTGAAAGCTTATCCAACCAGGTTATAATCACCTTGTCATTTGGCTCCCCTCCCTCCTAGAAAGTCTGGTCTTTAGTTCTAGAAAAACTTAGACCCCTGACAACTTTATAGATAGAGCTACAGTCGTTATAAGAGTCTGCTCATAGGAAGCTTTTCCTTCTAGCAGGCCTCTCAGCTGGCCTTGACCGAGGCCAGGTTAGTGCATCTGGAAGCGGCAGGCAGAACTGATCAGAGTGAGGTGGTAAATGCAGCTGCAGCTGGGGCTGGGGCTGGGGCTGGGCCGGTGGTGGTTGGGGCGGGGACAGTGGTTTGTTTTTAGTTCAGCTGTTGGATCAGCGGGTTTTGATTTTGTTGCTAGAATATATGCTTTTCTGAGGTTTGTATGTACTAACCATCGCCCTTCCCCACCTCACAGAATGTCACATTAAAGCCCAGGCAAATTCTACTCTTTCTGTTCATCTGTGTAGGGAACTCTCAACTTTGGTGGGATCAGGGTGGGCAACGGACCGACAGAGGAGGATGCTGAGATTATTCAGCATGACCAGCTCTCCACCCACTCAGAGGACGCAGAAGAGGTAAGATCCAGTGGCATGGGCTTCCTCTCCTTCTCCTGGGGGTCAGCCCTCGTCTTATGTGCAGAAGTGGCCTCCCTCTGGTCTTCTTGAAAAATGAAAATGCTCATATTAGTGATCAGCCTGCCTTCTGGCCCTCTTTAGGCAGCACAGCTTTTTCCAGCTGGCCTACTGCGAGCTCCGGGTGGCCCCTCCAGTACCCGCAGCAGTTGTGGTTGCTTGTCCGAGCTCACTGAATTCTGAGTTGCCCGCAGTACTCTGCATGCCAATCTCAGTGACTAACTATGCTCCTGGGGACCAAGGGCAGAGGAGGCCCAGGCTTCCCCACTCTTGTTACCAGAAACACAGCCCCCTTAGGGCAGCTTCTTCTTCCCTTTCCCCTTCCAGGAATGGTTCCAGTTGGAACTGTAACCACGGGTATTTTTCAAGTCTTGTCCCACTAATGGGCTCTTTTTTTTTTTCCCCAAGATTTTATTTATTTATTTGACAAGAGAGAGAGAGTTCACAAGTAGGCAGAGCAGCAGGCAGAGGGAGGGGGGAAGCAGGCTCCGCGCTGATCAGAAAGCCTGATGTGGGGCACAATCCCAGGACCCCAAGATCACGACCTGAGTTGAAGGCAGAGGCCCAACCCAATGAGCCACGCAGGCGCCCCAACTAATGCACTCTTACTACAAATATATTACCTGAGCTTTTAAAAAATGTTACTTGCCGACCTTTTACAGGGAGAGTGAAAAGTAGTAAAGTCAAATTAGACTTTTCCTTAAACCACCACCCCCAGGCTGTTTTTTAAAATCCAGTCTCCTTGCCTGACCACTCACACTACAAAGTCTCTGAATTGAACTTTTGAATGTCATCTGTTCATTATATTGTCTCTCTCTCTCTCTCTCTCTCTTTTTTTTTTTTTTTTTTTTGCATTATATGCTTTTTGAAGCAAATAGAATAGGAATTAGGGAACCAGGTGACTAAACTTCTCAGTCTGTCTGACCGCTTCCCCCATGTGTATGACATTTTTAAAAGATATTGTAAGGGTTGGGGTGCCTTTAAAAGATATGTATCTTTTAATGCTGTAAATCCCGCTGGGTTTGCTTTCTGCGTGTGCTGAGGAGGCCTGCCTCCAACGCATTAGGCCCATTTAACATCCACAGTTTTCCCCGGGAAACAGTCCGTAACCTTGTGCTCGTGACTTGTGACCGTGTGTGGCATGGCTTCCCACTAAGTGTAAATTTGTGTTTACAAGCCTACCGAGGATGAAGTGGTAAGAAACAAGCTGGCTTTGCCTTCATGTTTATCTGGGGCTTCTCTTCCCATCCTTGTGATCACTCTGCTGACCCTGCTGCAGCCGGGGGCCACACACGACACCCGCGCATCCCGCATCTCATGGGCCATGTCTCTAACCAGTGCGTGAACCTGTGTTCTGAAAAAGCTCATCTCCATTAACTGCATCTCATGTCGGTCACCTCTGTCTTTGTTTCACTGACTTTGCTGATCTAATCCCTCTGAGAATGGCTTTGAAAGGAGCTGCAAGTAATGTCTGCTTTGGCATTCTTGAAGTGACCCCCCTTGGGGGTTAGATCCCATTGGTCTTGGCCTTCCTCTCCTGTGGTGTTATGTATGGTCCGGTCGCTCTGCCGCTGGGAGTAGCTGTTTCCTCCTTGCTCTCTGAGAGCTTGTGAGTAAAGCTTACCCTTCCTCCCTGTCTGAGATGCAGCCAGTCTCTTCCTCCTGTCCTCATCAGCTTGATGATGCTTGAAGTGAGAATTGCTGGACCTTCACTTGGGGTCCACTCTATCTCCCTGTGACCCAGATGGGAGGTAGAAAGCTTTCAAAAAGGAGGCTTTGTCTCTCCAATGTATTCCAGAAAAAAACAATCCCATTTGCGTGAAAGGAGTTCATATTATACCAGGTAATAGAAACAAAGTTGGCCATTCGGGCCACATTTGGAGTAGAAGGCCTTCTAGCTTAGCAGTAATTCATTTAGTGATACACAAATTTTAAATTGATTTTTTTTATTTTTAAAGGCCTTGCTGCACTGTTTGCATCTTCCCCCAAAACTTTTCTCTAAAATATATAGACCCATGAACCTTCCCTCTCCTGGCTCTCCTAGTCCTCTCTAAAAGAGGAGTGGGATGGGAACAGGAAGACCTTGGCTGTTCTGTGTAAAACCAGACCATGCTCGGTCTTCCTGAAGGCTGGAGAGCCTCATTCACTGGCCTCCAGGAGCCCCCCTGTTCCTGTGAGCTGCTCACCTGCACATAGTGACTGGTCGAACTGCTTGGAAGGGCTGGCGGGGAGTGTGTTCCGTGTTAGTGAGGAGCCCAGGCCTCTCCCAGTAACATAGCCTCCAACAACACTGCTCTTTCTAAGTGTCTTCTAGTAGAGCACCCAATGCGTGGTCATCATCAGAATGGTCCACATTAGTGAGCCATGTCCCAGGGGCTTTGGATGTCCACACAAGATGGACTGTAATTCAGCCTCCCTAGTCTCTGGCCCCTCAGCTCCCTCAAGGGTTCAGCGTCCCATGGCTTCCTAAACAATGATGACATTTTATCTTTATCAGGCACATGTATGGTGTAGTGCTCCACAGCCAGATTTAGATGAACTGTTAAAATTATCTAAAGATTTCAAACAAAACTTTTCTTTTTTCTTTTTTTTTTTTTTTTTAAAGTTCAGCCTAATTCTTCTAGAACGTCCCCTTTTTGCTTGGCTGTGAAAACCCATTTGCCCCACGTAGGCCATTATTCCAGCCTTGGTGAAGCTGTAGTTCCTCTCCCTGGGAAGCACTTAGTCCAGTTGTGAACCAGGGCCAGGCTGGCTGATCTTCTGGGAAGTCTTGAAAGGCTGTAACCATTCAGCAGGGGTCAGTGGCACCTCTCCCTGCTGTCATCTCACCAGGTGTGGCCATCCCACACACCCAGCCGTGTACTCATTCCATCCGTTCGTGTGTTTTTTTCATCCCACTCACCCATCCATCCATCCAGTCATCCCACTTACCCATCTGTCCACCCCACCCGTTCATTCGTCTCGTGCGTCCGTCTGCCCACCCATCCTCCATCTGTCCATCCCACCCACCCGTCCATCCATCCATCTGTTCATTCATCCTACCCACCCATCCATCCATTAATTCTTTTATCCCACCCATTCATTCATTCACCCTCTGTGTGCCAAGCACTGCGGTGCTACAGAAACTGCAAGAAGAAAAACATAGACGTTGCCTTCGTGGAACTCCCAGCCCAACTGAAGAAACAGCCTGGGTGACAGATGGCGTGATTAAGATGTGCCCAGGATGCTGTGGGAACACGGAAAGAGGGCACCTGACAGGCACTGGGGTTGGGGTGGAGAAGAGGTCGACCAGGAAGTGATTCCCTACAGAGATTGTTGCTAACTTAGTCCGGTCAAGCAGGAGTCTTTGTGGGGGCTGGGTGTATACACCATCAGTGTGTATAGTTATCGGAAAGACCCAGGCATGTGGGTCCATCACGTGTTGGGGGTAAACAGGCACACAGCTTGGCTGGAGCTCAGGGACAGGAATTGGAGACCAGTGAGAGGGGCGCCTGGAGGTTGCAGAAACTCACCATGGTACCGAGTGTTTGAATAGTAAGGAGCGATCAGAAGGCGGGGGCAGCTGGAAGTGTCACAGCCTGTGTGCATTGCTGAAATGCTCTAGTGGGTGTGTTCTAGGGGATATTGGATTGGCGAGGGGTCACAGTGTGGAGGCATGGAGACCAGCTAGTTTGATATGAGTCATGAAAGAATCAGGAGGCCTGAAGTGAGGCATTGCAGAGGAGTTGGAAAGGAAGGGACAGCTAATGAGATCAAGGAAGTTAGAGCTACAGGTCCCAGGACCTCAGTGAATGTAGGCGGTGAGAGTGAGTGAGGATTCCAGATTGACTTCCAGGCTCGGGTGCCTGCAGCCCTAGTGATGACACTGTTAGACGTGGGCCCTAGAGTAGGAACAGGTCCTGGTGGGGTCAGAGGAGAGCAATGAATGAGCGTGGGGGCATGGAGTTTGAAGTGCCTCTGGCTCACTGGGAAGGGATGTAGCACGGCCTGTGGGGAACAGGGAAAGTGGAAATGAAGGTGTCCGTCGGGGAGTCACTCCTACGGGTGGCCGTCCAAGACTGAGCGGCCACGCTGCAAGAGAAGTGTGAGAGCTGAGGCTGGACCTCCAACATTTAAGGAAGAATCAAGATGGAGACTGGGAAGGAGCATCCGGGGAGGTAGGAGGAAAACTGAGGACAGGGGAGCGTCTCCAGAGCGAGGAGGAAAAGGCAACAGTGAGAGGCACTGCAGGGGCTCAGTCAGGACACAGAATGTGTTAGACCTCACGCCTGGGAGGCAAGGGAGTGGGTCCTGGGAAGGTAGGGTCTGTCAGGTGGAGAGGGTGGAGGGCAGGGCCCAGGAGGTGAGGAGGGGAGGGGCCGCACACCTGGAGGAGAGTGTAGCCGGGAGTCCCTAGCGGTCCTTCTCAGTCACAGCTGACTCCTGAGTCAGTGATAGGCTCCTAAGTGCTGGGCTGCATTTCACGATAAATCCTCACCCACTTGCTCCATTATATAGTGATGAAAACTTGCCCACGGTTACAAAGCAGGAAGTTAAGAAGAAAGTACAGGGAGAGTGTGGTAACACCCGGAAGGGAGGCTCCCTCTGTGTTCTCCATTCTTCTGGGAGGAACTCTGGATAAAATAAAACTGAAAAGGGGCCAGTTCTACAGGAAACCCAGCAGTCCGTGCTTTCGTGGAGCTCTTAGGAGCAGTGCTCCTGGGAGCCAGGACTGTCCTGCCTCTACAGGCTCTGGGGTGACAGCCAGCACTGGTGGGAAAGAGCTCTTAGCAGTGTTCTTGGGATTGGAGTAATGAAGATTTCTCTAGTTTTTAGGGTAACAGGCCTCTTTAGGAGGCCTGAAGAGCCTGTTACAGAAGAAAAGCCCAGAAATACTCCAAGTCAGGTGAGGGAAACTGAGGCAGTTGCCCAGAGATGGTGTGTTGGAGCTGGCCCCCCTCCCTCCTGGCCGCACCCCCGAGGCCTGGGCTGTGAGCACTTTACCCGCCAGCTCCTTCTCTCATCCTGCCTTCATGCAATTTCTCAGGACATTTCTTGTGTCCTTTGGGAGTGGAGTCATGTGAGTCTTGAAAGAAACTGGTGAGAAACAGACTCCAACCTGAAGGCAGGGCAGGCAGGGAGGCCCTGTGCTTCTGGGTTTCTGTGGGGGCTGTGTAGGAGGAGCCCGGGAAGGGCCCACCTCCTGATTTTGGTGGCTGTGATTGCCCCACCTGGGGTGGGAGTTGGGGTCCCCGGAAGGATGCCTGGCTCCCCTCCAGTGCATGCCAGTAATTATTCCCTAGCCGCTCTTGGAGCGGGCTGCATGTGAACTCCTGCAGGCTTGTTCTAGCTCTACCCCTTTATTCTCGAAACAGTATTTGATGTGGGAAGGAAAGATGGAGAAAAGGAGCCTGAGAAAAACAGAAACAAAAAACAATAGATGTTCCATGTGGTCTCAGTCAACTGGAGGATTTGGGGAAACTTCTGTCAGAATTTCCATGTGTCATCTTCTCAGAAGCCACAAAAGAAAAAGGAGGTTATCTTGCTCCCAACAGGCCGTAAGAATAATAAGTGAAGTGACTGTAGAGGCTTAGTCTTGCCTTGGCAGCTTCTGGCCTGCAAGCCCGTCACCTGAAGCATGGCCGCCCAGGAAAAGCCCTCTGCTCTGAGGACTCGGAGGAAGGAGGAAGGAGGAGGTCAGCTGGAGGAGGCCCAGCAGCAGGGCCCTAGAGTCCCGCAGCCAGACAGCCCATTTCTCTGAGTGCTCTTAACTCGGCATACATTCCTCTCTCAAGCTTACAGCCTAGTGAGAAGAAAAACATGTGTTGAGAGTCATCTCGTTAAGATGGAGGTCATTAAAATGTAGTTTGTCAAGGGAAATGGGGTGTCCCAGTTGGGGGCTAAGCCAGGCAGGATTTCTGGGGATAACGTAGCTGAATCACCACCTGTGGTCAACACTGGGGGCTTCCTGGCCCGGATAGCCGTCAGTGCTGGTCCTCAGGCCCGGGCCCCAAGCTCCAAATGGCCACAGCCCCATCTGCACATCACCTCCCAGCCTCTGTCTTCTCTCTGGTTTACTTCCATGGCAGTTTGACTTTGGGGACACCATGGTCCACCAGGCCATCCACACCATCGAGTACTGCCTGGGCTGCATCTCAAACACTGCGTCCTACCTGCGGCTCTGGGCCCTCAGCCTGGCACATGCACGTGAGTGTATTTCTCTCTGGTGGGAAATTACAGGTTTCCCCTTCTCTGGGCACTTTCCCCGATGTGGGGCTTAAGTAGAGTGGAAATAACATAGAGGTCTGGAACTACTCAGTCTCCTGAATCCCGGGAGAAAGCCGTCCAAACGGGAGGACCAGCACTTTGCCACCTGAGCTATGTGCAGGGAGTCCCTGCAGGAAGCCGGGGTGCGGCAAACACTTGGGATGAGGGACGGCAGAGCAAAGTGGTAGGCCCACGGCATCTCTTGCCACGCTGAACCAGATGTCCTGTCTCTCTGCATTCCCCAGAGCTGTCTGAGGTGCTTTGGACCATGGTGATCCACATCGGCCTCAGCGTGAAGAGCTTGGCGGGAGGTCTGGCGCTGTTCTTCATTTTCGCCGCCTTTGCCACCCTGACCGTGGCCATCCTCCTGATCATGGAGGGCCTCTCGGCCTTCCTCCATGCGCTACGATTACACTGGTGAGCGGCAGCGAGTTTGGGGGGCTGGGATGTGTCCTTAGCTGCACGCAAGGCAGCTTTACTCTGGTACAGAATCCAGAGACACTGGGAAGTGTCTGCTTTCGTTCACATCATTATACCCAAGGACCTACATTAGGAGTGAGCATCAGGAAATGTCCACAGAATAGCACAGCTCACTTTTCAGAGCCTCCAGCGGAGAATTCTCTGGTGGGTGTTGTCAGATTCCCTCTCCCTGCCTTTAGCTTTCTTCACTGCTCTTGATTATGGCTTAAAAGCCCTGCTGAGGGTGTTGGTTTGTTTGGTTTTTGTTTTTTGTTTTATTTTGTTTTGTTTTGTTTTGTTGCTCTGGCATAAACTTTCTCCTGTCTTCAGAGCAATGGAAGCAACTCTGGAATCGATTTTCAGTCCGGGAAGGTGCTAGAACACACTGTACCCCAGTTTTGTCCCCCTCGTTCTGTCACTGTGCCAGTGTCTTTGCGTAGGAGCCCTGGCAGCCCCATGTGGGTAGGGGGGTTCCTGCTTCCACCCTGAAGCAGCTTCTTCAGAAGGGCAGGTTTGGATTTGTTTGTTTTCCTTAAAGTATTTGGTGGCTTTTAATGGCTCTGTCTGGAGAGAGCTAGCTCAGTCCCAGGGAGTGGGAGAGGTGGAGTCTGGTCTAGGCAGTGACCCTGTGGCCTCAAGGTAGGATTACCAGGTTTGGCAAATACAATTACAGGACACCCAGTGAAATTTGAATTTCAGGTAAACAACTTTTTTTTTTTTGTAGTATAAGTATTTCCCAAATATACATGGGATATACTAAGCACTAGCATCCTGTACTTCATCTGGTTTCCCTACCTCAAGCTCTCCCTCTTTTGAGTCTCTACTTCGTCCTTTATGTCATGATTCTCCCTCTCTTTTTGCGTCTCAAACCCCAATGGCTGTGGAAGCTCTGGACCCTGTCTCTAGAGAAACACCCCCACCAACAGTCTTACCCGTTTATGGGGTCACAAACTCAGGAACCCTAACCGTAGGAACTCCTAGACGAGAGGGCCTATGGTGCCAATGATTTCGAGATCAGAGGGTGTATGGAATGTCTCATGACATCAGTTTTCTAACCCTGAACCCAAGGATCCTCTTCCCCATTCCCCTTCTCTTTGGTTTTCCTCCTGACTTGGTTATGCCGAGCCCCCTCCAGGATTCCTCTGTTTGCTGTTCTAAAGGACGGGAACGTAAGGCATGGCAGAGCGGGGCATAACTGGGACTTGCTCTTCCCTCAAAAGCTCTTTTAAAATAACCCATCCTCTGGCTGGCTTTCCTCCCCCTTGCCGCCCTCCTCCTCACCCAGCTGTTGTTTATTTACTGTCCAGCCAGGAGGTTCGGGGCGCTGTGTGGCTCGGACTGCTGGCCCGCTGCCCGTTCTCAGCTTATCAGCACGCTCTCTCCCCAGCACACTTCCTCACCCGCTCGGTATGAGGGAATGTCTGTGTAGCCAGCCTGTGGTGACTCACTGTCTCTTCCTTCCTTTCCTAATCACTTCTCTGTCTCATGAGCCCTGGGCTTGAGGGGCCAGTTGCCACCCCACCTGAATTCCAGCCCAAGAGGGAGGCCTGTCACCTCCTCCCTTGGGCAGGCTGGGAGCAGTCACGGTGCTGGATCAGAACTGTCAGAGCAGTGAGCCAGGCACACCGCCGTCACCTGAGCCTGGGCCTAATCTCCAGAGTGAGCAGAGGCCGCTTGGGAGGCCATGTTCTATTGGGGCCAGAAGGATTATTTCTCCCTCGGGCTTACCTGTGGCCTTCAAGTGAAGGTGTCTTCCCTCGGCCCCATGAGTGAGTCCAAGAACCTAATGAGTGACAAGAGAGCAGGCTTCAAATTAGGCCCACCTGGGTTCAAATTCCGGCTCTGCTGTCACTGGCTGCCTGACCCTGAGAAGAGCACTTACCTTTCTGGACCTCACTTTCAGGTGGGGAGAGGATGGTGTCCGTGTAACGTGGTCGCTGTGATAAATAGGAAATAACGCGCACACCAGGTGCCTGTGGCAGTGGCTGGGCTCCTCAGAAACTGACGTTTGAGTGCAGATCACTTAGAAGCGGGCTGCCCTAAGGAGAGGGCATCTTGGTGGCAGTCCCTCGCAAAGAAACTGCTTTTAGTGTTTCAAGAGGGGAGGGCCCCCCCCCCCCCGCAAGACAGGTACAGTCTCATCAGACAACCTTGTGGGTTGTGGAGGTAGAGAAGAGAAACATGAAGCTCCTTTGTCCAGCTTTCAGAATCCCGTTGTTGGAGGCCCGTTTGGAGCATTGCCCTGACTGAAAGGGGGTGAATGAAACGGGTGCTCGTGCTCCCCCTCCTGGCCAGATGTGGATGTGAGGCAGGGATTCAGGGCCTGCTAGTCCCTGTCCCCACCACTGCTGGGATGCAGGAATTCTGAGTTGTGGCCCTCTTGTGAGGCTGGGGACAGCGGGTCCTGCTGAAAATGGGTGCTTGACATTGCTGTATTTTTCCTGGGGTCCAGCCTGGACGTCCTCATAACTGTCACTGTATCCTTGGCTGTCAGCTGGGGTTTCCTGATCCTATGCAAGGGCTGCCCCATTACAAGAGCTCTGGATGTCTTCAGTGGGGACAAGAACAACATCATACACCACTAGTGTGAGATTCATGTAGGGTCCAAAGGAGGTGGGTGATATATTTGAAACCAAGAGTGAACAGGTTACTGTCTAGCTATTCATTCCGTGTCCTTCTGAGTTACATGTCTCTCTCTCTTTTGCCTAATGTCATAGATGTCTTTCCTTGCGCAGGAAAGGCAAAGGCAGGGATAGGATTTGTCAGTTTGTGGACACCAAACTGACTTCAGTAGAAAGGCTGTTGCCTCCTAGCCCACTTTCAGGAACCAAATCCCTTCTTACTGAGCAGATCCACATGCATGTCGATATGCACACGTGTGCACTCACGGATTTGTTGAAGGGCAAAGGAAGGTGGGGACCAGGCTGTCATAAAGAGTGGAGTGGTGGCGCGCACAGGACACCACGGGGCGGTTGCAGGAACAGCTGGCCTGGAAGTGAGTACCCCTGGAGCGGAGTTCCTGGCTGCTGTCATTCCCCTGGCTGGCATGGGGGCCGTCGGACAGATTTGTGCTCCAGGCCCTGGGCTGCTCAGAGAGCGGCAGAAAGGGCCCGAGAAGCAGCTCAGCCCCAGATCATCTTTCTAAAACTGCCTCTTTCCACTCACATGCCTGCCAGGAAAGGGAGGAGACCCAGGACTCCTTTCCCCTTCCTTCACTCAAGGAAACAGGTTTCTGGTTACATAGCGGTGCCGAGCGCTCCGGCAACTCCCCCTTACCCTTCGGGTCACGGGGTGGCCTCTGCCAGGTACCGCAGCCGGGAGGGAAGGGGTGGGAGGGAGGAACCCATCTGACTTCCTGAGGCCGGGCCTCCTCACAACTGTGGAATTCTAGAGGTGGCTTGGGCCATGGTAGGGCCCTAGAGACTCCCTGAGTAGTGTAGTCGACTCCCAAAATAAGAGGAACTTGCAGGGCTGTGAGCAGGGCACTCGAGGCCCCTGCGCAAAGAACTTGATGTTTGTACTTTCTCAGGAAACACTCATTTTCCTGACTGGGAGGGAGAAAAGGGTGGGGAGCCCGATAGGGAGATTGCTTTCCAGCTTTGTTCTGGGAGGTTGGAGTAAGTGAGGCTGAGAAGGGACAGGAAGTCGGCCTGACCCCGAGATGCCCTAGGGTGTCCGTGGTGGTGGCCACCTGAACCCTCTAACCACAAGCAGTCGCTCGAGGTAGAAGGAGTATCGGGCCATGTGCCAGAGGGACCACCCATGTGCTCACACAGCAGAAGTCATCCGCCTGCATCTCAGACCCCTGGAGCCCTTCCTTCCCTCTGGGCCCCTGGGTAGGTAAGGCACACAGAGGAATGCCAGAAGGATGGTGATCCCACGGGCTTCGGAAAACTTCCTGAAGCTCCTATTCCATTCGTCCATTTTGGAATTTGAATTGTTTGTGTGATTAGCCAGCCAGGGGGTCAGAGTTCTGCGCCCCTCGTAGACCCTAAGGTGACTTGGCCACCATCTCGCCACATGCCATGCAGATGGCATATGTCGATCTCTTTCCGGTTGTTCAGAAATGCCCTTGCCATATGCAGACAGCCTGCTTGGCGGGAAGCATGCAGTCCCGACAGCAGTGGGTGAAAAGCAGGAACCTACCCCATCCCTACCTAATGCCCCCAATGGAGGCCTAAATAGCTGTAGCTTCTAGGACTTCTCAGGGGGTTGGGACGGGGGAACGAGTCCAGATCCCGGTTTGAAATTGCTCTTGCCAGGAATCCTGTGACTTCAATGTGAAGCCCCTTCCCCCGGGTCCTATTTTCCCTTGGCCCAGGGAACCCTCCGGAGTCTGGGAGGCTTTGGGATTTGGGCCCAGCCCCTGGAATGTGGGGCTGGGAGGAGAAGGCCGCCTGTTCTTAACGCCCCCGCAGAAAATTCTGTTCACCTCTTCTCCCCAGGGGTTGCAGCCAGCAGCTCTGCAGTGTCCTCTGCCAGCCCTGCAGGGCTGAAGGGGCCTCTGAGGACCTCTGAGGGCTACTATCAGACCGTCCCTGCTGCACATGGTCCTTCCTGTGCAGGCCTCTGGGCTTGGAGGCAGGACAGAGTCCCGCCCTAGGTCCCAGCCTCTAGCCCCCAGCCCCTCTGTCCTTTGCAGGGCTTCTGCTGGTGCCCCCAGGGTCACACAGTGCTGAGTGGAAACTATTCCTCAGGGCAGCTCTCCTTGGCTTTTTTATCCTCTGATTCATGCATTTTTCTGCCCATATTTGGTGGTGATTTGGTTGCTGGGCGGCCCTCCAGGAAATGTGCAAGGGAAGCTCGGCCTGCAGCCTGGCTCTGCTTCCAGGAGGGCCGGCTTCCTGCCCTTCAGAGTTGGAGAGGGCCCCAGGGAGGCGGTCAGCGATGGCTGCTGGGCTCCCTGGGAAAGGAGGTGAAGCTCTGCTTTTCCTTTCAGCCCCTGAGAGAAGAATTCGTTCTCAGATGTTTTTGTCGTTGGAGAATATTTTTACCGTTACTTGGAGAAGACTCCCCCCCCCGCCCCGCTCCCCACACCATCCCACCCCCGCAACTCCTGGGAATTTCCTCCCCAAAGCCTCCAGCCTCCACTCGAAACCCTCCCTTCTCCTTCCTCCTGCAAGAGAAGAGACAAGGGCACTTGCCGGAGTCCCTGGCGCTGAGCTCTGCCACCCTGGGGCTTCCCTGAGAGGTCGGCCGTGAGCCCCTGAGCCCTGGCCAGGAGCTGGTGTCTAGTCTCATTGCCCTTAAGAGACTCAAAGCAATGGCACTTTTGCACATGGCTAGACAAAGAGTTTTGCGTAAACACACTCTGCTTAGCAGGAAGGAGCAGGAAGGACAAACCAGTGAGGAGGTACGCGGCACTCACTCCTGCCTTGCCAGAGTGCCTGGCCGAGGGCAGGCCCCGGCTTCAGAAGCAGGGCTTGTGTGCACTGTGGGAAGTAGGCTAAGGCCTGGGCTCGGTGGGTGGGTGGGCAGGTGGGTGGCAGAAGGCTGAGCTGTTTGCCCAGGCTCAGCTAGGAAAGTGAGGTCTCTAGGAGGAGGGTCAGAGCTTCCTTTTAGCCCCTGGGAAGCCCCAAAAGGATTCTGTGGAATGATGGCTTTCCTTTTCCCTTTCCCCAGGGTCGAGTTCCAGAATAAATTCTACAGCGGAACCGGTTTCAAGTTCCTACCCTTCTCCTTCGAGCACATTCGGGAAGGGAAGTTTGACGAGTGAGCCCGTCGTGCGGCTGTGTGCCGGCAGGCTGCCCTCCCCACTCCTGCCACAGTGGTTAGCTGTGCGCCTCTTGCCTGTTGGTCGTGTTCCCTGGGTATCGGGGTATTTGTGTCACCCCCGCCACCCCTCCCCCAGCCACCTGTGAGTCATTTAGATAGATCCGTCCCTCCCTGGGTCCTCCGCCACCGCCAACGTCATGTGTAGTGTAGTGATTTTCTAGAGAGAAGCCGGGCTCTGGCTGTCACTCCTACCCACTGGGCACTGGCCTTGCCCTCCCAGCCTCCGTCCAGCCAGAGGCAGCCCCTTCTCTGTCCCCCGGTGATGAACAAGTTTGTGCATTTTACACTTGAGCCCGAAGCCCACGGAAGGAGCGCCGTCCCTATATATACCAGGACTTGGAGCCCCCCTCCCTGCCATTCTAGTTACCGGTTGGGGGCAGGGGTGCCCTTTAACACACCCCACTCTTGTGTTAGCAGGGAGAGGGTCCAGGAGGTGGTGTTGCTGTCCTCTGCCCATCCCGTCTGGTCTTCAGGGCAGTTGTTAATCAGGAATTCAGCTGGACCCGACTGTGCCGCTGTGTGTGGCTTCGCCCTGTCACTCCCAAGAGTCCCCGGGGACCGCACACCACCTCCCTAATCCTCGCCCTCTCCTCCCTCCCAGAATCCCCTCCTTCTCCCTACTGCTGTGTACCCGGCACAACAGCACAGCTGGGTCTCTGCGCAGAGAGACTCTCCTGTGGCTTCTCAGGCGGAGCTGCAGGCCCTGCCGCAAGCAGGCCCTCAGGGCAGAGGCTTCGAACTGGTGCTGTTTTCCTGGCGCAGTCCCCAAGACATTCCCCTACCCCTAATCATGAGTCTCTAGGTCAGGACCATAGTCATCCAGGGTGGTTCTGCCGGCAGACCTGCCTTCTCTGCCCCCCAGTGCCCCTCTGCACTTCTACTGGGGACCCTGGTCAAGGGAGTGCGGTCCTGGTCCTGGGCAGTGAAGGTCAGGGCCATTTACAGTCTGTCAGTGGGAGGCTGGGCCAGGGCTGCAGTGCGCTGCTTGTGAGAGCTGCGGGGCCTTACCCTGTGGGCGGATGGGCAGCACCCCCCAGGGGACCACCTCTCCGGTCATCCCCATGCTGGGCTATGGCTTTCAGGGCCTTTAATCATGTGTTGACACAGCAGCCCAGGCTGCTTCAGCTAAATTGAACCCTGGGCCCCCAGTGGAGGAGATAATCCCGTGAATTGGCCAGGGCCCTGTGCTCCACCCACCCGGGCTTTTCTGAGTGAGGCACTTAGAGCCTCTCCTGGGCATGGGCCACCCGAGCTTCCTGTGTGCTGGCCAGTGTGGCCCTGTGTTGAGCCCCCCTCCCCTCTGGGCCCCGTGGTTTACATGTGACCTTTGCTCTGTTTACAGCAGGGTTTGAAGCAGAGCTCTTAGGAACCCTGCCCAAGGCCCTTCTGTTCACGTATTCCTATGCTAAATAAAGTGTGTTTGACTCTACCAGGGAGCCTGCCTGTCCTTGTGCCCACAGCCCCTGTGCCCACGCCCCTGCCCCTCCCCCAGCACGTCTGCTTCCCTGTGATCAGAGGCCACAGCTGCAGGCCAGACAGTTTGTGAAATTCTCACCTCTCACGTTTCCCAGGCGCCTTCCCCTCCCTCGAGCCCAGCAGCT
Source organism: Mustela lutreola (assembly GCF_030435805.1). Lineage (NCBI taxonomy): Eukaryota > Metazoa > Chordata > Mammalia > Carnivora > Mustelidae > Mustela > Mustela lutreola. Next base: position 19,775,754 of record NC_081304.1, on the reverse strand, counting down.
CTGCAGATAGCTCCGGTGGGGAGGGACTTAGGGACCTGTCCTCCTCTTCCTTTCCTACACTGCCCCCCCACTGGGCAGGGGAAGAGGGGGCCTGGGCAGCTGCCCACCCGCATCTGCCTCTTCTGCAAGTGTGCTTCCCAGGACTCAGTAGCCTGGCCCTTCTGATCCCTGATGCCCTTGGCCTTGGTGTAAGTGGAGACTCTGCGTGGGGTTCCTCAGGGCAGCAGGAGGATGTGAGGTGCTGAAGTCGGCAGGTGGCTGAAGAGGCAGCAGGCGGGGCGGGCAGGGAGGGCGAGGTCTCCCTCCTAACTGCCGTATCAGGCACCCACATTCTTCCTCCCCATTCCTCCTGGGGCCTCCAGGACAGGGCTGCGGAGGAATGTGAGCAGCAGGCCAACAGCTGCTGCTCGGGAGGGGTGAGGCGGGGCGAGGAGGGGCAGGAACACCCTGTTTCATATTCCCCTTCCTCGAGCCCTCTCCTCCCCACAGGCCACCTACCCCGGAACAGGCCCGTGAGTGCCGCACCCGCACCTGGCTTCAGGCCCCCGCAGGTCGAGCCTTCATGGGGCGGAGCGCTTTCAGCCTCTGCTCCGTTACCGACTCAAAAGGAGAGAGATTTGGAATCAGTGGAATGAGAGTCCAGAAGTAAATTTACTTTGTGGGAGATTGAGCTTCCACAAAGGGGCCAGGACAGTTCAGTGTGGAAAGAACAGTCTTGAACAAGTGGTATTTGTACAACTGGGTATCCTCGTGCGAACGAACACATTTGGACGGCAGCCCCCACACCGTATTTAAAATGAACTCAAAGTAGGCTACATTTTTTTCTCAATGTAAAAGTTAAAAACTAAAATTCCTACGGGGAATTCCAGGAGAATGTTTTCGTGAGCTTGGGTTAGGGGATGATTTTTAGATACAACCCTAAAAGCAAAGCGACAACCAGATAAAAGAGGGGCGCCCAGGGGGCCAGAGGGTTAAGTGTCCGACTGTTGTTTCAGCCCAGGTCCTGATCTCAGGGCTGGGAGATCAAGCCTGGCATTGGACTCAGCACTCAGTGCAGCGTCTGCTTGAGTTTATCTCCCTCTTCCTCTGCCCCAGCCCCACCTCCCACCTCTCTCTCTCTCTCAAATAAGTAAATCTTAACAAAAAAGGAAAGATAAGAGCCTTAGGGCCGCCTGGGTGGCTCAGTCGGTTGAGAGTCCCAAATCTTGAGCTGAAGGCAGACGTCTAACCACCCAGGCACCCCTAAATAACTTAATTTAAAAGGTAAAATTAGGTGCACCTGGGTGGCTCAATGGGTTAAAGCCTCTGCCTTCGGCTCAGGTCATGATCCCAGGGTCCTAGGATCAAGCCCCACATCGGGCTCTCTGCTCAGCGGCAAGCCTACTTACTCATCTCTCTCTACCTGCCTCTCTGCCTACTTGTGATCTCTGTCTGTCAAATACATAAAGTCTTTTAAAAAAAAATTTTTTTTAATAAAAGGTAAAGTTAGGGAAGCCTAGGTGGCTCAGTGGCTTAAATGTCTGCCTTTGGCTCAGGTCATGATCCTAGGGTCCTGGGATGGATCCTAGGCTCCTTGCTCAGCTTGGAATCTCCTTTTCCTTCTCCCTCTTCCTCTGCCCCTCCCCCTGCTTGTGTGCATTCTCTGTCAAATAAATAATTTTTTTTAATTTATTTAAAAAAATCTTAAAAAAATAAAAGGTAAAAACATTAACTTTTAATTTAAAAAAGGAAAGGATTTGAGTAAACATTTCTAGGAAGAAAACTACACAAATGAACAATTAGCCCATGAAAAGATTCTTAGCATCATTAGGGAAACTCAAATCAAAACCATAAGAAGATCTGCCACATCAAGCCCGCCATGAAAGGCAGGAATAAAGGGAAAATTAAAATTGTGGACAAGGATGCAGAGGAATTGGAACTGCAGTGTGGGGCTGAGGGATTGGAAATGGTGCAGCTCCTTCAGAAAGCAGCTCTGGCAATTTTTAAAACATTGAATCTAGGGGCTCCTGAGTGACTCAGTTGAGTGGCTGCCTTTGGCTCAGGTCATGATCCCAGGCTCTTGGGATCGAGCCCCACATCGGGCTCCCTGCTCAGTGGGAGGCCTGCTTCTTCCTCTCCCTCTGCTGCTCTCCCTGCTCATTCTCTCACTCAAATAAATAAATAAAAACTTAAAAAAAAAAAAAAAAAAGCATCAAGCTAAGAAGCCAGATGCGAGACCAAATAACGTGTGATTCCTTTAATGTGAAATGTCTGGAATGGGTGGCAGATCCGTAGAGACAGAGAGTAGACTGGCAACCGGATGGGCTGGGACCCAATTAAAATGACATCAGTGACTGCTAGTAGGTATAGTGTTTCTTTTGGGGAATGATGAAGATGTAAAATTATAGTGACAGTTGCACAACTGAATTTACTAAAAAATTGCTGAATTGAACGTTTATTTTTTTAAGATTATTTGACAGCACACAAGCAGGGGGAGCGGCAGACAGAGGGAGAGGGAGAAGCAGGCTCCCCGCTGAGCAAGGAGTCTGATGTGGGACCGGATGTGGGCTCAATCCTAGAACCCTGGGGTCATGACCTGAGCCAAAGGGAGACACTTAGCTGACTGAGCCACCCAGGCGCCCCTGAATGAACATTTAAATTGGTAAACTTATGGTATGTGTCAATAAAGTGGGGCAGGGGGTGAGAGACCTAGGGCTTCCATGGGGAGAAATACCTCCCTTGCCCATTGGAAAAGACCTGGCTTGGCAGGTCATTGCCTAAGCGGAACTTCTGGGATCTAGTGGCCTTGGGCTGCCTCCAGCCCAGCCAGCTAAAGATGGACTGAGCCAGGAACGGAGCCATGGAAGTGGGGCTGGCGGGGAGTCCCAGGAGCCCTGGGGTATGGGCAGGGAACAGGATGGAGCCACTGCTCCTATGTTTAAGGGGCACATCATGTATCCTGATCCCCTTCTTATGAAACCCCTGCACCGCAGACCTCTGCTGAGTGAGTCTGTGCTCCTGTCCGGGGAGTGCCCCACTTTGAGGTACTGGAATGAGGGTGGGAGAGGGTGGCTGGGTGCTGTAGGAGACAAGTCCATCAGCATTTTCAGGACCTCCCTCTCATCCTGTCCTTCACTGGGGGCCTGGGTAGGACTGCACCTCTTTCTGCTCCCAGGAGCCCTGGGTAGAAGGGGCATTCCTTGGAGCTCCTCTCAGATCTCAGATTCTCAATGACCTGCCTGCTCTCCCAGCTCCCCAGCGGGCCCAAGGCATGTCCTGGGTGTGGGCTGGCCCCTGGTGGTGAGACAAGGAAGGAGCCACACATTTCTCCTCCCACACAAGGTGGTGGGATCCTATAGGCAGTGATGACAGGCAGAAAGGGGTAAGTGACCCTGAAGGTATTCTGGGGTGTGTAGGCAGAAGGTCAGGTAGGCCAGGAACAAAAGAGGAGACAGGTGGAGAGCAGAGAGCCCAGCTCACTCGTTCCACACATGTTAACTGCAAAAGTGTCATGGTAAAATGATCAGGCAGAACAAAAGGCCCTATTATAAAAGCCCTCCTCCCACCCCGAAAGTCCCAGTGCCCCACCCAGGGCAACCACTGTTTTCGTGGCCCTTAAAAAAAAAAAAAAAAAAAAAAGGCACAAGTGGGAGTTTGCTATACCCACTAGTTTGGCCTTTAAATATAAATATATAGGGGCACCTGGGTGGCTGAGATGTTAATTAAGTATCTGCCTTCTGCTCAGGTCATGATCCCAGGGTCCTGGGATCAAGCCCTGTATCTGGCTCCCTGCTCTGCAGGAAGCTTGCTGCTTCCTCTCTCACGCCCCCTGCTTGTGTTCTCTCTCTGGCAGGTAAATAAATCTTAAAACAAAAATTAAAAAATATATAAATATGTATATATGATTTGCAGAACGTTAACACCACACATTGTCCTTATCCCCCCACTTTTTTTTTTTAAAAGATTTTATTTATTTATTTGACAGAGATCACAAGTAGGCAGAGAGGCAGGCAGAGAGAGAGAGAGAGGAGGAAGCAGGCTCCCCGCTGAGCAGAGAGCCCGATGCGGGGCTCGATCCCAGGACCCGGGGATCATGACCTGAGCCGAAGGCAGCGGCCTTAAACCACTGAGCCACCCAGGCGCCCCCTCCCCACTTTTTTTTTAAGCAAATGCTTAAAAATGCTTCATCCAGTTGATGTACCTTAATTTCTTCGATCAGCCCCCTACTGTCTGCAGAGAGTTCCCAGCCTGATGGGGAAGATGAACAGAGACAGTATGACTTGTCCGGAGTAATCCTCGAAGCTCCTGCCCAAGCATCCATGAGCTCGGGCCTTGAAGGCTCTACCAAACCCGTCCTAATCTTTCTCTGCTTCAGGCAGCCCCCACCACTCTGGATGAAGCCACATCCCACAGAGAGGCGCCCTGACAACCTGCGGCCCAACTCCCCCAACCCTTGTGTGCCCTAAAACCCAGAAATGCTGGTCAAGTGTTCCCGGTAGGGAAATCTGACAAGTCTTACCTGGAGCAAAGAGCGTTTGGAGGGGAGACTGGAGGGGAGTGGAGAGAAGCGGGGGAGGGGGGAGGTATAGGCTATGGCCCCAGGAGGGCACAGCTCTCTGGGCTAGTCTTGGAGCTGCTCCCAGGGAAACGGTGGGAACCTTCTGGTACCAGAAACTGACAGGGAGCCAGAGCTGCTCACTGACCTGGGAACAAGGCAGAGGGCCTGCAGTTCCTGCCTGTGGCCCGGGAGGGGACAGAGGAGGAGGAAAAGAGCTCTTTGAACTCCCATGTTCTCTTTTGGTTCGGACTCTGGATTCTCTGCCCTGGCGACTCTTCCTCTGACCCCTCCCCTTTCTCTCAGCAGTTCACTCAGGCCCAACACTTTAGAAAAAGCTACCTCTGCCTCCAAAAGGACCCAGAATCCTCTTAGGGAGTGTGGTCCTCCCAAAGGGCCCAGCGCGCAGCCTGAAAAGTTGCATCATTTGGGAACGGTGGCAAGAACAGTGGGAGTTAGGAGGTCCAGGTTCTAGTCCTAAACATGTTCTCCTACTGGTTACTGATCTCAGCCACGTCACTTCCTTTCTCTGGCTGTCAGTTTCCCAGGAGGTACAATGAAGATATGGGGTCCACCTGTCCTGTTTCGGCTACCCTTTAAGGATCAAACAGAGAGCCTTTGACCACACCCCCACCCGTTCCCCCACGCCCCTGCCCTGTCCCACCATGGTCAGTCCAGATTCACATGACCTATCTCCTTCCACTTCCTGATCTTTTAGTTCCTCAAATCCGCCCAGCTCTTTCTTTACTCTTCTCTAGTCTTTTAAAAAAATATATTTTATTTATTTATCTGACAGAGAGAAAGATCACAAGTAGGCAGAGAGGCAGGCAGAGAGAAGGGGAAAAGCAGGCTCCCCGCTGAGCAGGGATCCCAGGACTCTGAGACCATGACCTGAGCTGAAGGCAGAGGCTTAACCCACTGAGCCACCCAGGCGCCCCCAGTCTTCATACATACATTTTCTCTGCCGGGAATGCTCTCTCCTCCCTCCTTTCCTAGTCAATCCCAATTTAATTCATATTAAATGTTGCTTCCTTTTGGAAGTCTTAGGCCAGGTACCTATTGTGTTTCTTCACAGCATCACAACTTTATGTTACAGTGGCCAGTGTCCAGGGCAATGAATTGCAAAAGAGCAGAGGAACAAGCAGGACAGAGCTCGTCTATTCTCCCAGGGAGGAAAGGGGCCAGACTTCCCAGAGAAGTCACCTGAGTTTCTGACAGGCTGGATCTTTTAAGGGGTTTTGAAGGATGTGAGAGGGTTGCGACACTTGGCCAGGTAGAGCAGGAGATGGCAGGTTCTCTGAGGGGCTCTGTCCCGGGCTCATCTGGGATATGGGGAGAGAATATGCTCCGTAGTTGGGGGGTCTACTTTCCGAGGATGGAGAGCACAGAGAAAAAGAGAGGCAAGTGGACACCTGTGAGTTTTGTCTGTTAGCTTTGCTGGGGTGGGCCAGCGGGCGAACTTTGAATAGATTCCTTTCAATTCTTTTTAGGAGTAAATGAATTTATTAGAGCACTTGAGCGGGAAGGGGGAGGGGGGCAGAGGGAGAAAGAGAGAGAGAAGCTCAAGCAGACTCCCTTCTGAAGCCAGTGGGGAGCCAGATCCCACAACCCTGAGATCATGACCTGGGCCAAAATTAAAGAGTCAGAAGCTTAAAGGACTGAGCCACTCAGGCGTCCGGATTCCTTTCAATATATGTAAGTATTCAGTTTCTAGGTTTTTCCTAGAGGAGAGTGCCTGTATCTGGCACAAAATAAAACTCCAAATAAAAATCTGTTGGGCAGTTGCTGGATGGAAGACAGTGTGAAAGCTCTTCAGGTACAACTGTACCTGAAGACGCTTCTGAAGGGCACCGGGTCACAGCCCGAGCTTTTGACGACACGGGTCACGCGCTCCCACACCACGAGCCGTCAGGAGACACCCCCGGGACTCGGGTCTGGGACCCGGAAGCGCGGTCTTTCCCCACCAGGCTGGGGCGCTACCTTCTGCGCCACGTGGTCTGAGACCTGCAGCTGATTGGGCGCGGGCCGTCCCGCCCCCTAGTCAAGTCGCAATTGATGCCCCGCGGGCCCCGGGCCAGCCCGAGACCGCAGGACCATGGAGGCAGCAGCTGTCGCCGCAGTCCTGGGCTTCCTGGTCCTGGCCGCCGCGGGCGGCTCGGCCGGGGACGAGGCCCGGGAGGCGGCGGCCGTGCGGGAGCTGCTGGCCCGGCTGCTGGGGCCCGGGCCCGCGGCCGCCTTCTCGGTGTCGGTGCAGCGCTCCCTGGCGGCCGAGTCCGGCCTGGACACCTACCGCTTGAGCGGCGGCGGCGGCGCCGGGGCGCCGGTGCGGGTGCTCGGCTCCACCGGCGTGGCCGCCGCCGCGGGGCTGCACCGCTACCTACGCGATTTCTGCGGCTGCCACGTGGCCTGGTCCGGCTCTCAGCTGCGCCTGCCGGAGCCGCTGCCCGCAGTGCCGGAGGAGCTGACCGAGGCCACGCCCAACAGGTACGAGGCGCGCCTGCCCGCGGGGTCCCACACCGCCCCCCGTACGCCCCACCCCCGGCGGCCGCCTGCACCTGCCTCCCACCTTCCGCCACGGGGCGCCCTTCTCTCAAAGGCCCGGCCGCGCCCCGCTCTAGATAGGGCACCGAGACTGATCCTAGCGCCGGCCATAGGGTCGCTCTTGAATAAGTCACGTAGCCTCTCAGAGCCTCAACTGGCTCATCTGAAAAATGGAAACAGTGACATCTATCGCGCAGTGTTGGTCGTGAGGATCTGCCCCGTGACGGGCGTAGAATGTGTGGTGCACAGTTAGTGGCCAGAAAATGCTATTCCTTTCCTTCCACCTTCTCTTGGAAGATGCTGCCCGAGGAATGACACCCACCGCCTCACAGCCTCCATGCTGGCGCTTGTCCCACTGCAGGGAGGTGCTCACACTTCCGTCTCCACATGTGGGGAGGGGACCCCCCCCCCCCTTCCAGGACAGGGACCAGCGTTGCCGTGGAGCACTTAACCACTGTGCAGAGGGGGGCTCTGGAAGAGTTGACAGGAGATCCAGTGCGCTCTCCGGGACTCCTGCCTGGCTGCGGCTAGGGGCACCTCAGAACAACTGGGAGGCCCAGGCCCCGAATGGGAGGGCATCAGGCCCCTCATAAGAAAGTTCTTGGCATCTGGGAAGAAAGGTTCAAGAACAAGCCGTTTAGAGAAGGGACAAAGATTTATGAAGTCTAGAAGTCAGAAAGGTGCTACTTCACAAATGAGCCATCTCTCATCCCAGATGAAGCGTTTTTTGTTTCTCAAATTAGCTATCCACGTAGAAAGAGGCTTACTTTTTAACTTTGGGTGTTTTAAAGATTTTATTTATTTGAGAGAGTGACTTGAGTGAGTGTGAGCAAGGGGGCAGGGCAGAGGGAGAGGGAGAAGCAGGCCCCCCGCTGAGCAGGGAGCCCAACGTGAGGCTTGATCCCAGGACCCTGAGATCATGACCTGAGCCGAAGACAGATGGTTAGCTGACTGAGCCACCCAGTCGCCCCTAACTTTGGGTTTAACCTTTACTTGGGTGGTTAATTTTTCCATTATTTTAGGGGTGCCTGGATGGCTCAGTGGGTTAGAGCCTTTGCCTTTGGCTCAGGTCATGATCCCAGGGTCCTGGGATGGAGCCCCGCATCAGGCTCTCTGCTCAGCAGGGGACTTGCATCCCCCTCTCTCCACCTGCCTCCTCTGCCTGCTTGTGATCTCTGTCAATTAAATAAAATCTTTTTAAAAAAGGTTTTTCCATTGTTTTAAGGTTGTGATTCGGGTTGTGGAATTACCCATGGGGAGCAATTTTAAGAATGTCCAACTTTTGCAGCTTTTACTACTGGAGGGAGTGGGGCGTTGTAGTTTTCCAGAATGGCTTTACTTGGGTCACCTTGTCTCCCGAGCCTCCCTTCCCTCCTGCCTCAGTACTGAGTCTCAGCGTCTCAGTACTGAGTCTCAGTACTGGGTCCGAGAGTGAAGGAGTGGACGGCCACAACTCCTCCTGTCTGAGCTCGATCTGGGGTGGGGGGCCTTGTTTTCAGGGAAAGGGACACTCAGAGTTTGGGGGACCCTCTACGCTCAGAGTCATGATGCAGCTCAAACCCACCCTGTCCCCCTCCCCCCTGGCAGGTACCGCTATTACCAGAATGTGTGCACACACAGCTACTCCTTCGTGTGGTGGGACTGGGCCCGCTGGGAGCGGGAGCTGGACTGGATGGCACTGAATGGCATCAACCTGGCACTGGCCTGGAGCGGCCAGGAGGCCATCTGGCAGCGGGTGTGTGTCCCCCTCTCCTCTGGGTCCCTGCATCCCCACAGCCCAGGCAGGGTCTGACACACAGAATAAAGACTTTAGAGGTGTTCATGGCGTGCATGATGGCCCAAGCTGTCCAGAAGCAGGCTTCCATTGCTGAGCCGAACACAGAGGAGCACTTGCTCGGAGCTGGACCCCAGCACCCCACTAGAAATGCTAAGGAGTCGGGCTTCCCTCTCTCCCCATCCCCACAGCTGGTCAGGCCGCTGCTTCCATGGGTTCTGTCTTATCGGCAGCCCTTGATCTGCCTCATCGTCTTTATCCTTTTTCATGGCCCCAGTGCAGGCTGTTGCCCCCTCTCCCTGGATGACCCCCACTCCTAACCCCTCAAGAGCCTCTGAACAGGACTCCTGGCTCTTAAGTTCCACCAGTGTCCTTTCTGAGATGCAAATCTGGGAGAGACCTGCTCCTGTCAACACACGGAGGAGCTCCCCTCCGCTGCAGGCATCCCCCTGGCCTGGGGGCTTCCGTGCCAGGGCCCTGAGGGCTCTGGCTGCTGGAGGTGGGGGCGGGGAGGGTTGATGGGTTCTTTAGTCTCCCTGCAGAGCTGGCCTAACCCGTCATTCTGGCCCGCCTCGCTCTGTGAAGCTTTCTAAGACCCCTTCCCCATTTTGGGGAGAGCCCGTTTGTGCCTCACCTCACTCTTGCAGCAAAACTGACCGATAAGTCAACTCCCTTGTTCACAGGCCTGTTTCTCCTGGACTGTGGGCTCCCGGCAAGGGTCACATTTTGTCTTAGTAACGCTAGGGCTCAGCCCAGAGAAGAGATGAGTGAGCGTTGAGCACATGAATTACTGAGTAGGGATGAATGTATTCACCTGTGTTTATGTGTGGGGCTCGCCCTCCTCCTCAGGTGTACCTGGCCTTGGGCCTGACCCAGTCGGAGATTGATGAGTACTTCACTGGCCCTGCCTTCCTGGCCTGGGAGCGCATGGGCAACCTGCACACGTGGGGTGGCCCCCTGCCTCGCTCCTGGCACCTCAAACAGCTGTACCTGCAGGTAAAAGGACTGGGAAGGAAAGGGGGCAGCATTGGACAGTGCCACGTAGTCCTGGGCCGAGGAGGGGTGGGTCTTTGGCCAGCCTTGGGGCTCTTAACTAGGCCTTGGGGACTCAGTGTGCCGTGGGGGAGTGAGGGCCTCCGCCTCAAGGCCATGCCCATCGCCTTCCCCCTCCGTTCCCTCCAGCATCGGATCCTGGACCGCATGCGCTCCTTTGGCATGATCCCGGTGTTGCCTGCCTTTGCAGGGCACGTCCCCAAGGCTCTCACCAGGTAATGTCCCCCCCTCACCCTACCCTGCCCTTGGACTTGGCTTGAGGGGGAATTTATTTTTTTCCTGCAAAATGTGAAGCTCTGGATGTGGGCCTGGGCTTGATTCCTGGCCTTCCTCTCTTGTGGCTGGGAAAAGTCTCCGAGGCCCAGCTGAGGAAACCCCCCCCGCTTCTTCAGATAGCCTTGCTGGGGCCCCCAGCCTTGTTAGCACCTCCTCCGCGCCCATGAACACCCGCTTCCCACCATTGTTACAGGGCTTAGTGCACTGCTGCTGGTCTGGCTGGCCACCCCCTCCCCTCCCGGCTGGGTAGCAAGAGCCTCATTCTTACATTCAGCAAGTGCTTGTCAGACCAGGCTCTGTGCTGGGTCGTGGGGATGTAGCGATGAAGGTGCATTGAGTTCCACCCCTGCTGTGTGAGAGGTTGGCAGGGCCATACCGTATAGTGATATGGGCAGAAATATATGTGGGTCCACTTCTCTGTTTAGGCCCCTTCTGCCTGGGGAAGAGGGGCAGCCAGGCCTCAGAGCAGAGGCAGCCCTGGGCCAAGCATTGAAAAATGAGTGTTGCTTGTTTCAGCTGGTTGGGGGGGGAGGGGAGAGAACAGAAGCTTTACAGATGAGATGAAACTCAAAGGATGTTGAGAAGTAACCAGCTACATAAGCAGGGAGGGAGGAGAAAAGGATTCCAGCCACAGGACACAGTCTGTGCAAAGGCACGGGGGCACAAGAGACTGGAATGTGTTCCAGGAACTGCAGATAAGCCAGGGAGGCTGCTGGTGAAATCTGTATCAGCCTCCAGTAAATGTTTGGATTGCCCCCTGCTCCCTCTCCCACCAGGGTGTTCCCTCAGATCAACGTCACCCAGCTGGGCAGCTGGGGACACTTCAACTGCTCCTATTCCTGCTCCTTCCTCTTGGCTCCAGAAGACCCTCTCTTCCCTGTCATTGGGAGCCTCTTCCTGCGGGAGCTGACCAAGGAGTTTGGCACAGATCACATTTATGGGGCCGACACTTTCAACGAGATGCTGCCCCCCTCCTCGGAGCCCTCCTACCTTGCCGCAGCCACAGCCTCCGTCTACCAGGCCATGATCACAGGTTCGGTACCAGGGAGAGCCGGGAAGGCGAGCCCCCTACCCCCAACCCTCAGGGACATGGGTGTGGCAGAGGTCAGGGAAAAAAAGACAGCACTTGACCGTTTACCAAGCACTTGCACACATACACCGTCTCAGTTAACCATACTGTGGGTGGGAGATGAGCTCTGGAGCCAGACAGCCTGCTCGAACTTTGGCCTGTGTGACTTGCAACAAGTTATCTCCCACCCAGTGCCTCAGTGGCTTCATCTGTAAAATGGGGCTGCCTCATAAGCAGAATAATGCCTGGCCCAGAGTAAAGTGCCATTAAGTGCTGGCTATTGCAAATATTTCATTTGGCCTCTGCCTCCGAGCTGAGGTAGGTAATGCGGGCCAGAGGTTAGGGGATGTGTTCAAAGCCAGTGGGTGCCCTTCCTGGTCCTCCAGGAACCCAGTGCTTTGTCCTGCCACTTACAGGGTGGGGCAGAGAGGGGTCAGGTCAGCAGTGGCTGGGTGAGGAGGCCTCCATGTCAGCCAGGAAGGGAGCACATTGGCTTAGGCTGCTCTGAGAGCACTGTGGTCCAGGCCCTGTGGCCTCAGCCTTGTCCCAGAGCCTGTCGGGTCTGCACATTCTCCTGAATCGGAATGACTCGGGCTTGGGCCCAGGCACATGTTATAACTAGCCTTCTGGGTAATTTTTTTAAAAGATTATCTATTTATTTATTTGACAGAGAGAGAGAGAGAGAGATCACAAGTAGGCAGAGAGGCAGGCAGAGAGAGAGGGAGAAGCAGGCTCCCTGCTGAGCAGAGAGCTCGATGCGGGGCTGATGCAGGGCTCTATCCCGGGAAGCCTGAAATCAGGACCTGAGCTGAAGGCGGAGGCTTAACCCATCGAGCCACCCAGGCGCCCCCTTCTGGTAATTTCAAAGCTTCATAAAGCTTGCCAACTGTGATCGAGTCATTTAACTTCTCTGGACCTTGGTCTCCTCATCTATAGAACGAGGTGAATGGCCCCCTACCCTCTTGCCTCTCATCAGTCCTCTCTCTGTCTCCCTGCCTCTGCCCCAACCACAGTGGACCCTGACGCCGTGTGGCTGCTCCAAGGCTGGCTCTTCCAGCACCAGCCCCAGTTCTGGGGGCCGGCCCAGGTGAGAGCCGTGCTGGGGGCAGTGCCCCGCGGCCGCCTCTTGATTCTGGACCTGTTTGCCGAGAGCCAGCCCATGTACCTCCGCACGGCCTCCTTCCACGGCCAGCCCTTTATCTGGTGCATGCTGCATAACTTTGGGGGTAACCACGGTCTGTTTGGGGCCCTGGAGGCCGTGAACCAGGGCCCTGCCGCAGCCCGCCTCTTCCCCAATTCCACTATGGTAGGCACGGGCATGGCCCCGGAGGGCATCAGCCAGAACGAAGTGGTCTATGCCCTCATGGCAGAGCTGGGCTGGCGGAAGGACCCAGTGGCTGATTTGGAGGCCTGGGTGACCAGCTTTGCAGCACGTCGGTATGGAGTCGACAGCAAGGAGACAGAGGTCGCCTGGAGACTGCTTCTTGGGAGTGTTTACAACTGTTCTGGTGAGGCCTGCACTGGGCACAATCGCAGCCCCCTGGTCAGGAGGCCGTCTCTGCAGATGGTCACCACCGTCTGGTACAACCGATCGGCCGTGTTCGAGGCCTGGCGGCTGCTGCTGGCAGCCGCACCCACCCTAGCCAAGAGCCCCACCTTCCGCTATGATCTGCTGGACGTGACTCGCCAGGCGGCCCAGGAGCTGGTCAGCCTGTACTACACGGAGGCGAGGACCGCCTACCTGAACAAGGAGCTGGTTCCTCTAATGAGGGCGGCTGGCATCCTGGTCTACGAGCTTCTGCCAGCCCTGGATGGAGTGCTGGCTAGTGACAGCCGCTTCCTGCTGGGCACGTGGCTGGAGCAGGCCCGCGCGGTCGCCGTCAGCGAAACCGAGGCCCGTTTCTATGAGCAGAACGGCCGCTACCAGCTGACCCTTTGGGGGCCCGAGGGCAACATCCTAGACTATGCCAACAAGCAGCTGGCGGGGCTGGTGGCTGGCTACTACGCCCCCCGCTGGGAGCTCTTCATGCAGATGCTGGTTGAGAGCCTGGTCCAAGGCCGTCCCTTCCAGCAGCACCATTTTGAAGAGAATGCCTTCCAGCTGGAGCAGAGCTTTGTCTTCAGCACACAGAGGTATCCCAGTCAGCCCCAAGGTGACACTGTGGACCTGGCCAAGAAGCTCTTCCTCAAATATTACCCCCGGTTGGTGGCTGGGACCTTGTGACAGATGAGCCACCCTTGGGTGGTGGTCTTTCCTGAATTCCAGGCCTGGGCAGGCTCCCAGGGCCTCAGGCCCCGGCAAAAGAACTCAAAACCTGCCAGAGGATCAGGCATGGGAAGTTGGGGCGGGGGTTGAGCTGCCCTCCTCCTCCTCTCCAAATTTGGGATCAAAGTACTTTTTTAATACAACTTAATAAACTGGTGAGTCCCCTGGGCTTCTCAGAATGTCACTACCATGATGCCTGGGAGGACTTGGGCTATAGGATGGACATTGGCGTGAGGCTCTTTCTCCCTGCCCTGTTTCTGATACTAACACCCGACCTTGAAACCGGGAATGCCCTCCCAAAACGTTTACTTTCACCACCGCAGCCAACTTTGGAACCTGTAATTGTCTCTATGGGACAGAGGCACACCCAGGGGAAGATGTGTCCAGGGCACTCAGTGCCCACATCTCCTAGTCGCAAAGCTTTGCCTTGCCTCTGACCAGCCACCAAAGAACGGGTATTCTCAGCAGGGGCCTCATCTCCACCTTGACCGGGAGCAGGACAAGGAGAGCAGGCCCCATACCCGAAGGAGGGCTCAGCCTTGAGATTAGGTTGGAGACACAACAAGGGGTGGGGACCCCGAGGGCGGGGGCGGGGCGGAGCAGGTTAGCTTAAAGAGCTCAGAGTCTTGAGCGGTGCACTCCCTGGACCTCTCCCCACGGTCTCCCCATGGACCGCACAGTCGTGCTCATCACTGGCTGTTCCTCTGGCATCGGCCTGCACCTGGCCCTGCGTCTGGCGTCCGACCCCTCCCGGAGCTTCAAAGGTAGTTGAGAGGCTGGGATGGAGAGCCCGGGTCCAAGGGGACCAGGTAGTGGTAAGCAGGGAATTTAGATCCTCATCTTCTTCCGAACTTCCAGTGTATGCCACGCTGCGGGACCTGAGGGCGCAGGGCCCTCTGTGGGAGGCAGCCCGGTCCCTAGGGTGCCCTCCTGGCTCCCTGGAGACGTTGCAGCTGGACGTGAGGGACGCGGATTCTGTGGCCGCTGCCCGGGCACGCGTGACCGAGGGCCGCGTGGACGTGCTGGGTGAGCCTCCCCGCAACACGCGTGCAGAAGCCTCCCCGGCACTGTGTCCAAACCAAAATGTCCTGAGGCCCAGGGACCTGCTGGGTCCGAGGACAGAGAGGCAGGCAGGGTCCGACTTCTCTCCCCTCAGTTTGTAATGCGGGGCGGGGTCTGCTCGGGCCGCTGGAGGCGCATACGGCTGGCGCAGTGGGGTCCGTGCTGGACGTGAACGTGGCCGGGACGGTGCGGACACTGCAGGCCTTCCTGCCCGACATGAAGCGCCGCCGCTCGGGACGTGTGCTGGTGACCGGGAGCATGGGCGGCTTGATGGGTGCGTGGATGGGGCGGGGCCAGCAGGAGGGGCGGGGCCTGTGGCAGTGCCTCTGGCTGTCTGGGGCTTCCGGTGGCGACCCTCCCAGACAAGCCTCCGAAGCCTCTTCTCCCCTCGAAGGGCTGCCGTTCAACGCGGTTTACTGCGCCAGCAAGTTTGCGATCGAAGGTCTGTGCGAGAGTCTGGCGGTTCTCCTGCCTCCCTTCGGGGTCCAGTGAGTCAGCGCCCCGCTCCGGGGACCCCTGCCCCCTGACTTTGGGAACTCCAGCCCCCTGTCCTGTTGGAGCCTCTCTCAGGCGTTCTCCCTGGCCCCTCCCCACTGTGGGTCACAATTATCGTGTGCCAGGGCACTTGCCATTCCTTACCGCGCCTCTGCTGCCATCCAGCTGGGAAGCCGAAGAGGTTAGGTGACTGGCTCAAGGTCACACAGTAAGGGAGCTTGCCAGGTTGGAATTCCGATGCAAATCTCCCTCACACCCCCGAAATGGCTGTGGGAGGGGGGGAGGCAGGGGTGCTTTTCGGGCTGTAAGCCGCTTTTCAAAGGCTCTGGTTACCTCGGCGGCGCCGGCTCCCGGGCATAGACCCGCATCTCGCTGGTCCTGCCCTGCCCGGCGGCAGGGCTGGGGTCCGGCCTGCTGGCTGCGCCCCCCTCCCACTCGCCGCTTTGGGCCCGCAGCGTGAGCCTCATAGAGTGCGGCCCGGTGCGCACCGCCTTCCTGGAGAAGCTGGAGGGCGTCGCGGGCGGCGTGCTGGACGGCGCGGACGCCGAGACCCGCCACCTCTTCTCCCGCTACCAGCGCCATCTGGAGCGGATCTTCCGCGAGGCGGCGCAGGACCCGGAGGAGGTGACCGAGGTAGGGGTCGGCCGCGGTCCCGGGAGCAGGGACGGCGCGCAGCGGCGGTGGGGGCGGGGCGGGGTACCCAGCTCCTGCCAGCGCGCCTCCTCCGGTCGCGGCAGGTCTTCCTCGCCGCGCTGCGCGCCCCGCGCCCCGCGCTGCGCTACTTCAGCACCGAGAGCTTCCTGCCGCTGGCGCACCTGCGTCTGGCCGACCCCAGCGGCTGCAGCTACGTCGCCGCCATGCACCACGCGGTGTTCGCCGACGATCCCGAGGAGGAGCCGAACGCCGCGGCCCCCGGCGGCCCCGAGCTCTGCGCTCCTCCCGCCGCCACCGCCCCGCAATAAAGGCTTGGTCCGCCGCTGTCTGCTGCTCTCTCCTTTGTGCCCCAGGGGCGCGCGGTTCTGTGGGACGGCGCCAGGCTGCCGGCTGCACTGCTCCGGTGGGACAAGTGGCGCGTGCCGCGGGTGGGCGATCTGGAAAGATCGTGGTTAGCCCGGGTTATAGCTGTGCGGAAACCGAAGCCCAGAAAGAGGAAGAGGCTAGCCCGAGGAAGGACAGGGCGGCGACGCATGGATTCCCATGCGGTGTCTGCAGCAGGCGTTAGGTGGACCGGGGAAGGGCGAGAGCCAGGTTGTGACTCGCCCCCCACACACACACACACTAGTCATGGGATATCAAGCAAGGGCCTTAACCTTTCTCCCACTGTTCTCTTACCTGTAAAATGGGTATAAGACCTATGTCATGGAGTATATGGGGGTGCCAACTGAGCCACCTGAATGTCCCTGGGATGGAGGTCATTTATTTTTTTTTTAAGATTTTATTTTTTTTATTTATTTGACACAGAGAGAGAGATCACAAGTAGGCAGAGAGGCAGACTGGGGGTGGGGGAAGCAGGCTCCCTGCTGAGCAGAGAGCCTGATGCGAGACTCAATCCCAGGACCCTGAGACCATGACCTCAGCCAAAGGCAGAGGCTTAATCCACTGAGCCACCCAGGCACCCCGGGACGGAGGTCTTAATAGCAGGCCCTGATATTCTTTCTACTACTAGTGGTGTTACTATGGTAATTGTGTTCCCATATGGAAGCTAGATATGTAAAGAAGAAGCAAAACTAAGTGAGTCAAAAGGACACAGCTCCATTCGTCCTCCTCCTGCCCAGGCCCTTGACAAAACTCAACTGGATGGATGCCCACCAGCCCAGAGGCTGCCACTCACTAGGTTCAGCTGAAGCTCCAGGCCAAGTGGGTGCCTGAGGGGCTATCCTTCCTGCAGGCGGGGGAAGGCGCTGGGGTGGCAGGAACCCGTGAAAGGGCCTGCAGGGTTGTCCAGCCAGTCTCTTTCTAAGGTGCTGGGTGTCAGAGGAGGGCTGGAGGATACATGGAGAATAGGCTGGAGGTTGCAGACAGAGGAAGGGCAGGGGTGCCCAGAAGATGGGACTAGGGAAGGGACTAGGAGATGCAGAGGGAAATGACCATTTGGAGAGGGGAGGGTCCTGGCTGCAGAGAACTTGGGAAGCTGGAATAGAGAGGAAACTGCTGGGGTTTTGTGTGGAAACTGAGGGGGGCCGGAAGGAGTCACCCCATCTTGGCCTGCTGCTACTTCCAGGTAGTTGTCTTGCTGGCTGCTTCTGCTCCTAGGACAGGGGACCTCAGCCGGCTCATCCCTACCTATCCCCCTGCCTCGCCAGCCCAGATGGTTCTGCTGTCCCTTCAGGATCCAGCAAGGCCACAGAAGGGGAAAAGACCATGCGGCATGAATCTCTGCGACATAGGACCTGCTCTCAGAGCCCAGCTTCAGTCCCCCAAGCTGTTCTTTTCTTTTTTTTTTTTTTTTTAAAGATTTTATTTATTTATTTGACAGAGAGAGATGACAAGCAGTCAGAGAGGCAGGCAGAGAGAGAGGAGGAAGCAGGCTCCCTGCTGAGCAGAGAGCCTGATTTGGGGCTCGATCCCAGGACCCTGGGATCATGACCTGAGCCGAAGACAGTGGCTTAACCCACTGAGCCACCCAGGCGTCCCTGTTCTTTTCTTTTTTAAAAAGATTTTACTTATTTATTTGACAGAGATCACAAGTAGGCAGAGAGGCAGGCAGAGAGAGAGGAAGGGAAACAGGCTCCCTGCTGAGCAGAGAGCCCAACTCAGGACTTGATCCCAGGACCCCGAGACCATGACCTGAGCTGAAGGCGGAGGCTTTAACCCACTGAGGCACCCAGGTGCCCCTGGGTTCTCTTTTTAAAAATCCAACCTAGGGGGGCGCCTGGGTGGCTCAGTGGGTTAAGCCTCAGTCTTCAGCTCAAGTCATGATCCCAGGATTCTGGGATCGAGCCCTCATTAGGCTCCCTGAGAGCCTCTGCCTTCTGCTACCCCTGCTTATGTTTTCTATCAAATAAATAAATAAAATCTAAAAAAAAAAAAAATCCAATTCTAGCAGGTATCTCCTGCTA
Organism: Mustela lutreola; assembly: GCF_030435805.1. NCBI lineage: Eukaryota > Metazoa > Chordata > Mammalia > Carnivora > Mustelidae > Mustela > Mustela lutreola. The sequence goes on along the minus strand of NC_081304.1, from coordinate 19,757,625 downwards.
GAAGGCTGGGCTCAGTGACTTTGTGACTCTTCGAATCCTTGACTCCAGGGGCAGATCCAGGCTCTGTGGGGCCAAAGGCTTATACACACCTTTTGGGACACCTCTTTATTTACTTTTTAAGATTTTATTTTTTTATTATATTCAGTTAGCCAACATATAGTACATCATTAGTTGTTTACTTTTGTTTCTTTTTCATCATTCATTTTTGATGTAGTGTTCAACGATTCACCCAGTGCTCATCACAACACGTTAAGATTTTATTTTTAAGTACTCTACACCCGATGTGGGGCTTGAACTTACAACTGTGAGATCAAGTGTTGCATGCTCTACGGACTGAGCCAGCCGGGCACCCTTTGGGATCCCTTTTTAAGGTGCCTCGGTGGCTCAGTCGATTAAACATCTGCCTTCAGCTCAGACAGCAAGAGAGGGAACACAAGTAGGGAGAGTGGGAGAGGGAAAAGCAGGCTTCTTGCTGTGCAGGGTGCTCAATGCTGTGCTGGATCCCAGGACACTGGGATCATGACTCCAGCTGAAGGCCTACGCTTAACAACTGAGCCACCCAGGCGCCCTAAATAAATAAAATATATATTTTTAAATTTTTTAAAAATATTTTATTTATTTATTTGACAGACAAGAGATCACAGGTAGGCAGAGAGGCAGGCAGAAAGAGAGGAGGAAAGCAGGCTCCTCGCTGAGCAGAGAGCCCGATGTGAGGCTCAATCCCAGGACCCTGAGATCATGACCTGAGCCAAAGGCAGAGGCTTAACCCACTGAGCCACCCAGGTGCCCCTAAAGTCTTTTTAAAAAAATACAAAATGAACCTACATAATTATGAAAACAAGCATTGTTTAGTTTGGGAAAATAAACGATAGCACATTACAGGAATCTTGGAAACTGGTTTCCCTCCCTTTTGAGATCTTTATGGACACTTTATCTGAAATATCTCCTGATAGCATCCTAGCTTCCTCTCCCCATGGAGGCTACCAGTTCCAACCTTTCGGGCCCCATTAGCTTCACAGTAAACCCTTGCCACTAGGTCTCCCTCCGTCCTCCCCTTTTCTCCCGTCTGGAGACCATCCTCTGGCAACCCTATGAGCTGCCAGGCAGAGCTCTCCTCCTCTCTCTCTCAAACTGGTTCGGGGTGGTGTGGAGAGCTTCGGAGCCACAAGACCTTCCTTATAATGTTCCTGGAACACAGACGGCTTCAATTTCTCCAGCTGTGAAATGGGGACTCGGACAGAGTGGTCCTTCCACAGGAGGATCCTCAGACTGGGAGGGCGCCAGGAGGGCTGCGGGGGCTCTGAGTCCTGAATTCAGTGCCACCCTGTGACTCCCATTTCTATAATTTATGAAGAGGAAAGCCAGGTGTTAGTTCTGCCTTTGCCGCTGTCTCCTGGGTAACCTGCCTGAAGCCATTCTCTTAATGTCTAAAGAGCATCCACAAAACCCTTTCAGGACCGCCTAGCCCTCCACGGTCCAAACCCCTGGACTCTGGAATCTAGAAATAAGGCTTCACCCGCCTGCCCAACCCCCGAGCCCGGCCCCGCCCCCTCAGCAGGACTCGCCCAACGCCATACAAAGTCTCGCGAGATCCCGAACAGAGCAGACACTTTGGCCTTTCTGCCGTTCCGTAGCTCGGACACGGAGCTGCTGAGCTAGTATTTCCGGGTCGCATCCAGGTGAGCCTCCGCGGCGGCACTCGCGGAACCTAAGCCCAGAGGTCTCAGTAAGTAGGGGACCGACCCGAGCCTGAACGTTTTCCTCTAGTCCCCTCCTTCGAGTCTCTGAGGACCCGGGTCCAGCGTGTCAGGAGGGGCCGGGATTTCTGGATCCCCAGCCCTATGACTCAGGGGCTCTTGTCCAGCCTAGTTTCCCCACCCAGGATTTCGATTCAGTTCAGCGACTTCACCGCTGCGTTTGAGAAATGTGGAAAGCGCGGCTTAGCACATAGACCCGAGGCGCCATGTACCAGGCCCCGTGCCTTCCCCCGGTTTCCTCTGGATCAGCACAGACCCCTGTCCCTGCGCCAGGTCCCCTCCCTTGGGTCCAAGGCCCCGCTTTTCAGCCTCAGCCACATAACTTCTCAGTCACCCACGCCTCGTCTCCCTGGCTGTCCGCAGGCCTGGGCAGCATGGCCGTATTCCGGTCGGGCCTCCTGGTGCTGACGACGCCCTTGGCCTCCCTGGCCCCTCGCCTGGCCCCCATCCTGACCTCGGCGGCCCGGCTGGTGAATCACACGCTCTATGTACACCTGCAGCCGGGCATGAGTCTGGGGGCCCCAGCTCAGCCCCAATCCAGCCTGGTGCAGGCCACGTTTGAGGTCTTGGATTTCATCACACACCTCTACGCTGGCGCCGACGTCCACAGGCACCTGGACGTCAGAGTCCTGCTGACCAATATCGGAGCCAAGAGCGCCTTTCTACCTCCCCTATCCGGTTCAGTCCAGAACCTGGCCCACCCACCGGAAGTGGTGCTGACTGACTTTCAGACCCTGGACGGAAGCCAGTACAACCCAGTCAAGCAACAGCTAGAGCGTTATGCCACCAGCTGCTATAGTTGTTGTCCCCAACTGGCTTCAGTGCTGCTATACCCCGATTATGGGCCCGGAGAGCTGCCTGTGGAGTCCCTGGATGTCCCCTTACCCTCCACCATCAGGCCAGCCTCCCCCGTGGCCAGGTCTCCAAAGCAGCCAGTGCGTGGCTACCACCGTGGGGCTGTGGGTGGCACATTTGACCGCCTGCACAATGCTCACAAGGTGTTGCTGAGCGTCGCGTGCATCCTGGCCCAGGAGCAGCTTGTGGTGGGAGTAGCAGACAAAGACCTGTTGAAGAGTGAGTGAGACTGACCCTGGAATAGAGCAGGGGAAGGCCCTCAGAACTCCTTAACCTTGTCCCCAGTTCATAATTGAGGAACAGGGGGGCCCTCCGTTACTTCCCACCCTTCCCAGATGTCACGGTGACTGGCACGCAGTTGGTGCTAAGGAAATTATGTTAAATGATTAAGTGCAGCTTTCTCAGATTGTGGTCTAGTCACCATTCAAATCAGAATTCCCCCAAATGTGGAGCCAAGGAGTCTGCACTTTTAAGAAGTTCTTTGGGTGATGAACCCTACAAATGGAGACCCTTGCAATAAATGGATGAGTGGGTTGTAGGTAGTTGTGCCGGAGACACAGTTAAGAGGGGACTTGTGGTTGGGTGGGTCTTGGAATTCACCATCTGACTCTGATGCTGGCACTGCTGGTTCTCTGGGAACAGGTGCCTGCCATGACTATTGTGCTTGGCGGCTGCCCCCTCTTGGTAGCTCCCCTGACACAGACCACTTCCCAGCTTAGCCCTTTCTTCCTGCCACCCACCCCTATCTGGAGATTGGATGCTTGGGGACAGTCTTCCCCAAACTTGCTTATACTTTTCTTACCCAATAAAAAGATCTCCCTGTTCTTTTGGGCTCCTTCCCCAGGCAAGTTGCTCCCTGAGCTGCTCCAACCCTACGCAGAGCGTGTGGAACATCTGAGTGAGTTCCTGGTGGACATCAAGCCCTCCTTGACTTTTGATATCATCCCCCTGCTGGACCCCTATGGGCCCGCTGGCTCTGACCCCTCCTTGGAGTTCCTGGTGGTCAGCGAGGAGACCTATCGTGGGGGGATGGCCGTCAACCGCTTCCGCCTTGAGAATGTAACCCCTGGGAGAGACTGGCAGAGGGAGTGGATGGGGATGGGGTTGGGGAAGGCCACATGGGGGACTGCTGGAAGTACCACAACCCTAGAGGAGGGAAGAGAGGGTTTAGGGTGGTGAGGAAGAGGCAAGAAGGAACCGGTTCCCAGCTTGCCCTTGGACTCAGGCTCTACCTCTGGAATACGTAGGGGAGGATAAGGGGGAGTGGGGGACAGCTCGATTGTCACTGTCCTCCTGTCCCTCCTTCCCTCTCCTCACCCCTCCTCTTTTACTACAGGACCTGGAGGAGCTTGCCTTATACCAGATCCAGCTGCTGAAGGACCAAAGCCACAAGGAAAATGAAGAAGATAAAGTCAGCTCTTCTAGCTTCCGCCATCGCATGCTGGGAAAACTGCTTCGGCCTCCATATGTATGCCTGCCCTCCCACTCTCTCCCCTCCTGGGTGGGCTGGAAATGCTGGAGAGTCAAGACTGAATAATTCAGTCCCAAGGATGAGTCTGAAGACTGGGGTTCCAGTCTTAATAACTGGGGTTCCCTCTCCTCCACCTCCAGAAGAGGCCAGAGCTCCCCACACAACTCTACGTGATTGGGCTGACGGGCATCAGTGGCTCCGGGAAAAGCTCAGTAGCTCAACGGCTTAAGGGCCTGGGGGCATATGTCATCGACAGTGACCAGCTGGGCCATAGGGCCTATGCCCCAGGTGGTCCTGCCTACCAGCCTGTTGTGGAGGCCTTTGGAACAGGTAATACCTGGGGAGGGCTGCAAGTGGCCCGAAGGGAGGAGTCGGCCTGGCCTCCTTGCCCAGTCCCCTGTCTCTGTTGTCCAGATATTCTCCATAAAGATGGCATTATCAACAGGAAGGTCCTAGGCAGCCGGGTGTTTGGGAACAAGGTAAACATACTCTTCTTCAAGGGTTCCTCAGCTACTACTAGACGCAGAAGTTGGGACCCAGTGGACCTCTCTGCTCTGGTTCAGAGTGCCACTTTCCACTCATCTGTTCCCAGTCACCTCCTCCCTCGGGCTGACTCCGTCACTGAGGGAAGGTAAACTGTCTACTTCCTCTGTTCTCCTCCTCAGAAGCAGCTGAAGATACTCACGGATATCATGTGGCCAGTTATCGCAAGGCTGGCGCGAGAGGAGATGGAGCACGCTATGGCTGAGGGTGAGTGGGAGGGATAAGGGGAGCAGCCAAGGGGGACATCAAGCCAGTTCTCCTCCTGGGAGCTTCCCCACCCCAAGGCAGACCCTCCACTTTCCTCGGGACTAGGCCTCACTGGCTCTCTGTTGGTAAGTGGCGGTATGCTGCCACCGGTGACTGCGGTCTCCCCACAGGAAAGCACGTGTGTGTGATCGATGCTGCTATGCTGCTTGAAGCCGGCTGGCAGGACATGGTGCATGAGGTGTGGACCGTTGTCATTCCTGAGACTGAGGTATCTGGACCCCATCTCCCACCCTGTCCCCACTGCAGATCGCAGCCTGCTCTGAGCCAGTGGGCTGACCTATGCCTTGTCTGTGCCAAGGCCATACGACGCATCGTGGAGAGGGATGGCCTAAGTGAGGCTGCAGCTCAGAGCCGGTTGCAGAGCCAGATGAGTGGGCAGCAACTCGTGGACCAGAGCCACGTGGTGCTGAGCACCTTATGGGAACCGCATGTCACCCAACGCCAGGTTGGTGCTGAGGGAAGGGCTGGGTTGTGGGGAAGTGGTCTCTGCTGGGTGCCTGCCTGACCCTGTCCTCTCTTCCTCCAAACTTTCTGGCCTGCTCAAAGGTGGAGAAAGCCTGGGCTCTCCTGCAGAAGCGCATCCCCCAGATGCTGTGAGGCCTGTGGCTGACATTGAGTTCTCTGTGGGGCCAGAGTGGCCCTTGGAGCTGCCCAGAGATTCAGTGGTGAGGAGGAATGGGGGCCTCCGTGCTCATCCTGGTTGGGCCTAGAGGGCTCTGAGCCAAACTGGGGAGCGCAGGGCCAGGCCTGGTGGGCATGCGGAGCCTTATGGAGCTTGCTGGCTGGCCTTTGGCCATCACTGAGGTTGTAGCACTTGGGGAAGCAGGCCTCTCTGGCATTCTGTGCCTACTCTTGCCCACAGCGTGTGATATCTACAGCTGTCCGTGGCCAGGGCAAACACTGGGAACTTGTAACAGAATTAAAGATGAATGTTGCAGGGTGTTGCCTGTGTGGTGTCTGCTTCCTGCCCCAATGCCTCTGGGTATCTTGGGGAGCCTTGAGCCGGAACCTCGGAGTGCAGTGGTTAAGAGCTTGGCTTTCGAAGCTAGCCAGGCAGAGGTGCCACACAGGGTCTGCCCAGGTGGCCAAGTCTGCACCTTCCAGGCCCCCTGCAGGGCAGGGCTGGGACACGCGCCCCGAGAGCCGCCTGGGTTCGCACAGCCCGTGCACAAGACTGTCGGTGACACTGGACGAGCCTTTTGAGGGGACCCCATTTTACAGAATGATTCACGTCGCGGCAGCAGAAACGCTACCTGTTCCCGCTCCGACGCCACCGGTTCCGTGTTTCTGGGCTGCGCATGCGCTCGCTCCGCCCTCCGCCTCCCGTTCTTGGGTTGGTGGGTTTGGGTCACGTGGATGCGCCTCGCCTCTTCCTCGCAGCAGGGGGCCCGCCCGTGGGCTGGTTTCCGTTTGGTGGGTCGGAGATGACAGAGCCGGGCGCCTCTCCGGACGACCCCTGGGTCAAGGCAAGCCCCGCGGGCGCGCACGCCGGCGAGGGGAGGGCGGGTCGGGCTCGTGCACGTGGGGGGGCCGGAAGACGAGGGGATTCCTTGCAGTCCCCAAAGGTCCCCCCGCCCTCCGGGCCCCGGGGCTGCAGAGAAGACAGCTCTCACCCCGCGCGTGCCAAGGTGGGGAGACAAGTGACGCGTGTGTACACGAGTGTTGGGGGGGGCAGGGTTTGGGGGCTGGGGAGGTGCTGGAGCGTGGGTAGGGGCAGACGGGGTCCTGCGGAGGGGAGGCGCTCCTATGGCCTATCCGCTCTTGGCTCCCGGGGCAGTCCTGCAGTCGCCTGCGCACCCCAGGGGGAAGAGTGTGTGTGCGTGCGCGCACGCGCGCATCCTGAAATTGTCTGCATACCTTAGGGGCTGGTGTAGGTAGGATGTGTGAGTGTGCGCGCGCGCGCAGTAAAAGGAGGTGTGGACCCTGGGCCGAGGTCTGATGAGCTTCCTTTGCTTGGTGCTGCAGGTGGAATACGCCTACAGCGACAACAGTCTGGACCCCGGTGAGTGCCTCCCCACTGTCTCCAGCTCCCCCATGACGCTCCCGCTGCAGCCTTATAGAAGATTCCCGTGGTCTTGCAAGCCACACCTGAGCACAGTCCACTGTCCCTGAGCCGAGTTCCTGCCCTGAGACAGGGAGGAGCTGCAGGACCGGGGCAGGAAGCATAAGGGTACACCTGGTTCCCTCTGCTCTGAAGCAGGGAGGTGATGACAGTAGTGATAGCTGGCCGCTCTCTCACCCTCATTGTGCCCAGATGCCATTTTGTGAACCAGTGGTACCATTACAGGCCCATGGAGCAGTGTGGACATCAGGGACAGGAGCATTGCAGCATGGCACAAACAGGAAATGGGTGCCCCAGTATGAATGGCTTTTGGGTTGAAAGGGAGAGGTCAGATTTAAGGATCAGGAAGCCACTGTACCCACAGGTTTCTCAGGGTCTTATATAGTGTTCCCCTGCCTTACTCCTTAGTGATTGGGACCTCTCTTTTCCAGGGCTTTTTGTAGAAAGTACCCGAAAGGGGAGTGTAGTGTCCAGAGCTAATAGCATCGGTTCCACCAGTGCCTCTTCCGTCCCCAATACAGGTAGGCAGCAACATGCCCCAACCTGGGGGGACTCAGTTACACCATCATTTTAGTGTATTTCCCAGACAGGAAGCTCCAGTCACCCACATGGGGGTGTTGGAAGCCTAGTGATAGACACAGGCTCTCACTGTCTCTCACCTCATCTAGGACCTTAGGTTGTTCTGTCCATTTGCTGTCTCTAGGTACCAGTTTTTTCTTACCCAGTGGGGCACGGTTGGTGAGCTGGGCCCCACTGGGCCTCAAAATGACCTCTTCCCGCCCCCAACTTTGAGCGTAGATGACGAGGACAGCGATTACCACCAGGAGTCCTACAAGGAGTCCTACAAGGACCGGCGGCGGCGAGCACACACGCAGGCTGAGCAGAAGAGGAGAGATGCCATCAAGGTGACTGGGGGGCCTGCAGCTCAGCCAGCGCGGGAAGGCCTGTTACATTTGATTTGCTCTGCCCCGACCTCATCGGACAGCCCCAGGCATCCTTGCGGGCAGCTAATCTAGTCTCTGGATGAGAACACTCTCCTTCCAGCACCCCCACCCGTTTGAGTTTCGAGCATGGAACTCAGTTCTTGAAGAGAAAGCTTGGTGCGAGTTTGCCTTAATCTGCAGAGTTAAAGGAAGCCTTGTTTCCACTGATGTCTCCACAGAGAGGCTATGATGACCTTCAGACAATCGTCCCCACTTGCCAGCAGCAGGACTTCTCCATTGGTTCCCAGAAGCTCAGCAAAGCCATCGTTCTACAGAAGAGTATGACCAGGGAGAGCCCTGGGAGTGGTTGGGGCCAGCAGGGCAGTGAAGAGGCCAGAGCCTTCTACCCACTCTCGGCCTGGCCCTGGTTGGGTGGTGGTTGTGGGGCAGGTGGGGAGTGGGACGGGGCGGGGGGGGAGACAAAGTCAGCCTTGTCCTTCTGGTTGAGACTTCCTCTGTGCCCACCCCCACCCACCCCAGCCATTGACTACATCCAGTTTTTGCACAAGGAGAAGAAAAAGCAGGAGGAGGAAGTGTCCATGCTACGCAAGGATGTCACAGCCCTGAAGATCATGAAAGTGTAAGGGTGACACTGAGCTGGGGGAACCAGGGCTTCTGAGGGGACTTGGGCAGACCTCAGTTCATACCTTCCTCTCAAAGGCCACATCAGATACTATAGGCCAGATAATCCTCTCACTCCCTTAGGTGGCCGCTTGGAGGCCAGACTCTGTACCCCCTTGTCCCTAACGCACAGCACGTTCTCGAAGTGCCTGTGGGCTTCATGAAGGGAAGGGTGGGAAGAGGGGGGGGTCACCATTTCTGTCCCGGAGCAGTGTCTGGCTGATGTGAACTACCTCGCAGCAGCTCTCCAGGAGCCCCTTCCTGGGGGAGAACCTCGGGCACCTGAGCCCTGTCCACTCCTCGATTTCAGGAACTACGAGCAGATTGTGAAGGCACACCAGGACAACCCCCATGAGGGGGAAGACCAGGTCTCTGACCAGGTCAAGTTCAATGTGTTTCAAGGCATCATGGACTCCCTGTTCCAGTCCTTCAATGCCTCCATCTCCGTGGCCAGCTTCCAGGAGCTGTCAGCCTGTGTCTTCAGCTGGATTGAGGAGCATTGTAAGCCTCAGGTACGGGGTAGCTGTGATTGTGGGGTGTGTGTGGGGGGGTACATTCCTCCGGGCAAAGTGGCCCAAGTGTGAATTTGTCCAGAGGAGGAGGGCAGCAGCTTTCAGGTTTCTTGGGGGTGTCTCCCTCTTCTGCTTCTTAGCCCAGATTTTCCTATAAGGTTTCATTTGGCAGGACTGATCAGGCACTTAAGTCCCATGGGCCTAACCCTGGCCCTTCTCAGCCCACGTGTGGTTGCCTAGCGTGTTGCCCTCACTGCGGCAGCAGATTCACTCGGCCATGTGGAAGATTGCTGGCCGTCACCCCCAGGCCCGTGGGAGTAGTCTGGCCCGGGGCTTGTGTTCTTTGTAATGGGGCAGCGTGTGAATGCTGTCGCTGGAGGCTTGTGCTCCTGAGGCCTGGTTGCCTTTCCTGAGGCTTGACTTGCATCCGCAGAGTCCCACTTTTTTGTTTCCTGACATTTTCTGGGAACACTTGAAGCATAGTATGTCCCGAACGCTCCCAAGCCCACACCTAAATGCTGCCGTTTCCATTTCTTTTTTCTTTTTTTTTGCCGTTTCCATTTCTTGCATTTGCTTTTCCACATAGCCGGCCGGCCGTGCCTCCATCCCTTCCCCTGTGCTCTCGCAGGGACATTTCAGAGTAAACTGCAGATAGCAGTGCAGCTCAGGGGCTTTTTCTGTTGCATTCTAAAGAGTGCGCCTTGTGTAGGCACAGGTCACAGAGCCCGCGCTCTGTCCTTGCCTGAGCGTCACCCATGCCTCCCTCTGCTGCCCCCACCAGACCCTCCGGGAAATCGTGATTGGTGTCCTGCACCAGCTGAAGAACCAGCTCTAATGACCAGCGCCCCGAACCCACAGAAGAGCCAGCGAGAGGCCCAAGTCTCCTGCTTGGCCACAGAGCCGCTGGCCTTCTGAGATCAGACTCGATGCTGCCCACAGGTTCCCTGGTTCCCAGCATTTGGTTCCCCGACACCCCTCATCCTCAGTGGGGCTGGGGTATTTGTTTTGTGAAAGCTTTAATTTATTATATTGACCACAAAACTCGAGCCTCTTGTCTTTCCCCTCTCCCTGTAAAAATCCTCAGGGTGGGGGTCTGCTCTGGGCATCCCCAAGAGCTCCCGTCCTCTCCTCTTCTAAGCCTCAGATTTTTGCTCCAGATCTACACATATCTGGGAGCTACTATTTGCATTTGGTTTGGTCTCTTGGACCAGATTTGGGCAACACCTGGCCCAAGTTTGGCCATTTTGGCAGTAGTTGGACAGAAAGAAAGGAACACGAGGAAATACTCTCACAGCCATGAAGTGTGACAGGCTACCTAGTACCTGGGCTAGGGCTCCCTGGTGGGCCCAAGGTGGGACCCGGGCTCTGCCAGCCAGCTCTGGGCAGGGCTGCCAGGATCCTGCCCTCACCTGCTACTCTATCGCCTCTCTTATCCTGCTCTGGGTGCTAGAGGGAAGCGGCCTTCCTGTGTGCTCCTGCTCCCTATGTGTCCACAGGCAGGAGCACAGCACAGAGAAGTCAAGTGTGACACACAGCACTACATGGTAATAGTTTTTTTTTCTTTTTTTAATTTTCTAAATAAACACCAACAGTGCAGTTTTGCTAAACTTACAATTTTGGAAAACAAACTGGGCCTCAGAACCACTCCCACCCTTCCTGTCAAGTGTATCTGGGTCTCGGTCCCTGTGCTGCCTGCATCTCTCCCAGGACTTGGGGTCAGAGTGAAGGGGTAGAGAAGGTATTTAAAGGCCTCCTGGGGTACAGAGCTCCAAGAAGTCCTGGGTAAGGACTCGGGCTCCTTGAATGCTATATAGTTTCCTGTCTCTACTCTGTAGCCTTCTGCAGGGTTGACATCTGCGAGGTTTGGTTATCCAGAGGAAATTTAAGTATTTTTATATCAAACTGTATTACAATAAATACTGCCAAATGCTTTCCTTTAGCGTTGTTTCCAGTTGGAGCGTTCAGTTCAAGCAACTGGAATGTAGCCAGTAAAACGCACCTGGCACCTGAGCCTGTCGGCTGTGGGCTCGCTCACTCCCTGCGCCCCATACTCTGGCTCCTGCCCCTCTCCCAGCTGCTCTGCCCAAAGACAGCAGCAGGAACAAACACAGAAGCCAACCAGGAGGAGCCAACCAGTGCGGGACCTCTCTTTCCATCCCCCCCCCCGGGTCCTGCCCGGGGACCCCTCAAGGGTCTGGGAGCTTCACGTTGTGATCCTCATCTGTCTCTATCCCGACTTCCTCCTGGGGCAGGGAGACAAGTGAGTGAGCGCTCCTTGGACCCAGCACCCAGGGGAGCGGGGACGGGAGAGAGAATCACTTACAAAGAACTGCTTCTTGCTCTTGGGGTATCCTTCCAGAATGGCATCAGACAGCTCTGTTGCCTGACAGGAAACAAAACCACCCCTTTTCAGGCGGGCAGCACCGCCTGGAGGGGCCGCGCTGTCGGGTTCTCCTGCCGTTTCTCCGGCCTGCCCGGCGCATGCTCACTCACCATCCTCTTCCGCTTCCTCCACTCCTTGCAGTACTTCTGCCTCTCCCTGTACACCTGGGCAGGGAAACAGCTGCCTCAGGGAAACCCCTCAGCCCCACCGAGGCTGCGCCGCCTCACCCAGCCCGCGCTCCCAGCTCACCTGCTCTTTCTCTTCTGGAGTCACGTGGTTGGTGGCTGCTTTAATATTCTTCAGTCTCTCTCTGTAGCCAGCACACTCCTTCTTCAACTCCTGGATCTCTTTCTGCATCTCCGGTGTGGTCAGGGCACTAGTTAACTCCTTCAGCTCTGAAACCACAGCTCCCCTGGGTCACTCCTTACCCCGAGGCTGGGGCTTTCCCAGCGGGTGCTCCCTGAGGTCTCGTTCTACACACAGGGTCCAGAATGAGTTCCACATTCTGGAACTGCTCAGCAGAGATGAAGGCTTATAGAATTACCAGTTTATTCCTGTTTTCTCTCCTCCTCCATCTACCAGCAGTGGGAAAGCGAGGTTGCACAGACTGTTCCTGTAGCCAGTCAGAGAAGCCGGCACCGAGGGAGTGTGGGCCCAGGGGCTGAGGGTGTTAGGGAAAGCAAACGCATGTCCTGCCCACTCACATTCAAAGGCCATTAGCCGTTCTCTCTTCTGATACGATGCCTGTGGCAGCCCAGCAGAGAGCCACTGCCGTGGGACAACACTGCAGCCAGCAAACCGTTCACTCCATAATCCCTGACCTCTAGACTGACCCTGACCCTAGGGGCACCCTTGGGGGCTGCTCAGTCCTACCAGCCTCCATGTGGCGGCAGCTCTGCTGTAAGCTCTGCACCTTAGCAGTGAGGGCCACGATTTTGGCATCCAGGCCTTGGAGGTCAGCGTCACTCACCATGGCAAACTGGTCCTGCCAGAGGTGAGGAAAAACAAGGGGGCTGATGTGAGGCACGGGAGGGGAGCCTCATTTGGGGTGGGGGCAGCATCACATACATGCAAGACTGTGGGGCTCCCCAGCCCTCCAGAGGGGCTGTGAGAAACCACTCAGTTTAGTACTGGTCCCAGCTAACAACAAGGTATGATCGAGAAGTGAAACCTCGCGCCTGTCCTCAAGGGGCATCAAGGCTGGCAGGATATACTAACAGGGCGGAGATCTCAGTTAGTGCTAAGATCGCTCATTGGGCTAAAGGAGTAAAGGAACATTCTCCCAAAGGTAGGGATATCTGAAGTACACGTTCCCACAACAGGAAGAACAGGGATGGGGACAGAGGCAGGGGCAGTACTGAAGGGACAAGCCTGAAGCCTGAAGCAGCCAACCCCGAGGGACCAGCTGCTACCATCCTCGGGGATGGGCTCCGTGGGGGTCTTGTCGGCAACAACGGGGAGCACATTAGGGAGAAGAGGAACGCCAGCCTGCGCGTTGTGGCCTCTACATTAAGGCAAGGCAAACCCTTAGAGCCGCAGGCAGCAAACTACAGCCTGCGCGCCAGATCCTGCCAGACCCGGAGTTCTGAAAACAAACACCGACTGAAACACAGCCATGCCTGTGCCTTCACAAGTCTCGGGCGGCTTTTGCTCTCCAGTGGCAGTCACGAGGGCTTGTGACAGCTTGTGTACCTGGGACAAGAGACCATCTGGCCCGCAAAACCCTGAAATATTAAGGGTCTGGCTCTTTACAGAAGAAAATCTGCAAAATTCTCCCTTAAGGAATCTGGTGTTATCACATAATGAAACCGGTTTTAGGAAAACTTGGTGGTGGTTCGGTTCAGTGAAACTAGTATTTGGTGTCTACGAGATGTTAGCTTCCGGGGTGGGGGTGCTGAGCAAAGGAATACGGGTGAGAAGTGGGGCCTGCCTTGGAAGAGCTGCGGTCCAGCGAGGAGACGCGTAAGACAAGCGCGTCCCTCAAAGAAGCGAGCGCCTGCAGAAGAGGCGATCAGAGAATTCAGGGAAGGTCTCTGGAGGTGATCCCTGAGGGGAATCCTACAGGATGAGCAAGAGTTAGCTGAGCAAAGAGGCAGAATAGGAAGAAGGGTTTTTTAAACTCCAGGGAGAAGAAGGACACAGGAGTAAAACTCATCTACATGTTCTAGTCCTGGTAAGTGGACCGAGAAGGGACAGTGAGGCACGGGGGCCGGGTCTCCCTAGTACCTTTTCCCTACTCTAGGGAGCGCGAGTTTGAAGTCGGGCAATGGCACTCGCTGGGCACCCAGGCAGACCACTCTGGCTGCAGTGCTGAAGACATCTGAGGCCAGCTGATGCTAGGAGGGTATCAGGACATGCAGATGGAAAGGACAGGCCGAGTCAGGAAGGGGGAAAACCAACAGGGCACTGGGGAAGAGAGAAGAGGGGCTCCCCAGTCTCTAGGTTGGGTGAAGCATGACTCCACTGAGGGAGAAGTAGGGAGAGGTGCCCATTTGGGGGGATGAGGCAATCTACCTTAGCAGTAGTAATACTGACTCAGAAAGGTCTAGAAGGCATCCAAGTGGTGGGCTGGCCCAGAGATACAAAATCAGCGTTACCTGTGTTGGGAGTGAGGGGTGGGGGAAGAAGGCGAATCTTGTGGCAGGTGGAGGTTCTAATCTAGATGACTGGGAAAAAGAAACTTCCAAGAGGGAATGGATCTCGGCAGCAGCAATTCAGGATCTTCTGTCATCTATGCTGTCCCGAATCTGGAAGTCTCGCTAAGTCTAGGTCACAGCAAGGGGAGTCCCCACTCTGATTTAAAGGGTGCCTGGGGCCCTTTTCATGACCTAGGACAAGTGAGTTTCACGGGGTGCCTCAAATTCCCCAGAAGAGAGTTCATTCTAGAGACTGGCTGACCTAATGTCGGGGTGTCACACGGGTGATAATCTACACAGGTTCCCTCACCTGGTCCGCAAAATAGATCTTCTGCTTGCCGTACATCTTCTCTTTGATTTTGCCTTGCTGGGCCAGCTGCTCCAGCGCCTTCACCACCGCCTGGCGGGGGAGGGCGGCGGGAAGTCAGAGCAATGCGGCGGGATTTTCAGCCCGACAAGCCTTAGGAAGCCCGCGGCTGGAATGGCAGCCCCGAGAGGGCAGCAGCCCGGACTGATTCGAGGGGCCCCAAGGGGAGGAGTCCCAGGAGAGGGTCCTCACCGCCTTGCCCAGTCCGTGTTCCCGCTGCAGGTTCCCGAACACGTCCTGGGCGCTGTAGGGTCTGTTCTGCTCCTGCAGGTACCTCAGGAGGATCCCAGGGGCTACGAAGACACGCGGCAGGGGTGGGGGCCACCCAACCAACGCCTCTCCCGTTCCCCCCCGCCCGGGTCTCCCCCGCGCCCACCGCCCCGCTTACCTCCCGCCGCGGCGTCCGCCCGGCCTTTACTCATGGCCTTTCCCGCCGCCAACTCGGAAAGCCGGACGTCGTCGTCGCTCGAGGCAACGGCTGCTTCCGGCGACGAGGGGGCGGGCCGCAAGCGGTGATTGGCGGAAGCGGACGTCTTCGCGAGGCACGGAACAACCTTCCCGGGCGCCGTAGTTAGTCCGACCCGAGTCGGGCGTCGGCCCCCGGGGTCGCCGCGGCGAGGGCGGGACGCTGGCTCGTGCCCGCTCCTGCCCGCGCCCTCCGGCTCTGGGGGCAGGTCGGGCCAACCACTGCTTGGGGTCTGGAAACCCACTTCCAGGGGCGGCTGAGCTCTCGTGACCGAGAGCTGGGACGGCGTTCCAAGGGGCAGAGAACTTAGGCTCAGCTCCCGCCGGGCTAGCGACTTGCTCAAGGTCACAGGGTCAGTTACCCACAGGGACGTGTCTTGTCCCACGGCCCGGTTTTCTTTTCGACCGCCAGTCTCATTTGTAAAACAGGAACAAGAGGTACTAGCAGGAGGGCGGTTGGGAAGACAGAATGCCTGGGAGCCCTGCGAGCACAGTGCTGCCCACACTTGCCGGCCCCCGAGCCTCGCGCACAGAGGGCGCTCCACACGCGCTGAGGTTTGGACGCCGAGGGAAAGCAGGGTTGGGAGGGGGCTATACTGTTAAGCCGCAAAGCTTGTAGAAAAGTTTCCTGTTGGCGGAGTGGATCTTATGGCAACACCTGGCAGGTGTTTTCCACTCCTGCCCACAGTGGCCAGTGGGACAAAGCCTGAAATAAGTGTTTCTAGTTTCTGAGGTCAGCCGAAGGCCAAAGAGCAGCTGTCCCTGCGGCTCACTCCAGGGGAGGAGCATGGTGCTACTTTTTAAAACCTGTTACCTAAATAAATCAATCTTTAAAAAAAGGGGCACCTGGGAGGCTCAGTGGGTTAAAAGCCTCTGCCTTCGGCTCAGGTCATGATCCCAGGGTCCTGGGTTCTGGCCCCACATCGGGCTCTCTGCTCTGCAGGGAGCCCGCTTCCTCTCTCTGCCTGCCTCTCTGCCTACTTATGATCTGTCAAATAAATAAAATCTTTTAAAAAAATTTAAAAAGAAAATAAAACCTGTTACCTAAAGTCTCATTAGCCTTTGAAGCACCTACTTGTCTTCACACAGCTAGGGAACAATATTAGGAATTAAAAATGGGGATGCCTAGGTGGCTCAGTTGGCTGGGTTTCTGCCTTCGGCTCAGGTCCTCAGGCCCAGCTCCTTGTTCAGCAGGGAGCCTGCTTCTCTCCCTCTTGTTTGCCACTCCCTGCTTGTGCACTCTTTAAAAAATACAATCTTTAAAAAAAAATTAAAATGATGGGAGTGCAGGCTAGATGCTAGTCGAGAGTGCCAGTTGTGCTGCCTGGGCTCTCCTGGGGAGGGGAAGTGGCCTCCTATGTAGTCATCACAAAGGTCACAAATAGGGACAGGCAGGGGGGTCCCTCACACCCTGGTTTACTCTTCTGAGGCTGTCACCTCAGATTAATCCCATCTCGGATTAACCAGCTGTCCTTACCAAGGGCAAGACACCATTCAATACCAGTCTCTTAAAGATTGTTCTCATACAAGATTTATTCCCCAGCACCACTCCCCCCCACCCCCCACCCCCCGCCGCCCATCCCCACCCCAGTTCACAGTGGAGGACTAAGGAGATTCAGAGCCGGATCCCCCGGGTACAAGAAACACCTTCTGAAGATTTTGCTCTCCTTCCTCCCTCCGTCTTGCCAACTTCCAAGGCCTGAAGCTACCCACACTCCTGCAAACACACCCAAACCCACTCCTCTTCCACACTTCCCGTTTTTTTCCCACATCAGAGCTCACCTGTGAGACATCTGGGCTCTGTCCAAAGTCTGAGAACCATAAAGCAGGGAGATGCCATTTACCCCTAAACTTCACACACACAAGTGATTATGAAACAGGCACCTAGCTCTTCTCCCTTAATTTTCACTCCTGGCCTCTACCTTTTCCATCAACCAAGAGCAAACATGTTCGCACACTCCCACCTGCAGCACACGAAAATGGGCTCTGTCCAACATCCCTTGCCCAGGTATGGGGGTGTTGGGGGAGTGGTCCCTGAGGATCAGCAAAGGGTTAATGCAGAGGGCAAAAGGACAGAACAGTTTGGCCTGAGCTCTGACTGGGGAGCCAAAGAGAGGCTGTAGGCTGGCACAGGTCTAGAATGATCATTTTTCGTTTTTGTCTCACATGATTTTTCTAGGGACAGTAGAACAGAAACCCCTTAGAGAAGTCTCTACTGACTGCAGACACATTCTTGCTAACTGGGTTCTCCTTAAAGGAGGCCCCGCCAAGTTGGGAAGCAGTTAAAAATGAAAGTATTAAAGGAACTGAACAGGGAGTAGGAAGAGCTGGTGCAGGAAGAGCTGCGCCCTGCGCGAATGCCGGCGGGCCACTGGTAAAGTGCTCCCTGACACGCCGCGCAAGCACTGCCGCTCCAGCGGAGGAGCCGGGGAGGCCACCGGAACACGGATGCGGATGCGGATGCGGTGTGGTATTGCTTTGCTCGTTGCTCAGGCTGATGGTCAAATGGAGCCGGGGGTAGCAGCACCAGAAGTAACCAGGCAGCTTCAGAAAATTCCATGAGACCAGGAGATACAGAGGCACTCGCCCTCTCAGCCAGCTGACCCCACAGCCCAAGGTAATGTCGAAGAAGCCCGCCCCCACAACATGTTCACAGTTCTGAAATTTCACAAGCACTACTTTGGAGCACTGGAGGTTAGGCCTCAAGAAATGAGGATGGGCTGGGCAGAAGGAGCAGGCCTGCTCTGCCCAACCAAAAAACTTGCTTAGAAAAAGACAAATCAAATCATGGCTTCGCAAAAGAGGAGGATGGCAGCTGCTGCCTGACTTGGAGCTCCAAGGAGGTGATGGAGGGAGGGAGGAAGGGAAGGGTGCTTCGGTCACAGAGGGCCCCCGAGCACCCATACCTAGAAGCGAACAGCAGCACCCCCTCAAAGGGGAACCAATACCCCTGATTACTCTGTTCCCCAAAAGTGCCATTCTGATGGAGAGACACCTCCCTCAGGGGAGCACTCTCACTGCAGCGACTGAGCTCAGAACCGGGCGTCCAGCGGGTGGGTAGCAGGGGTGTGAGCATCCATCCTCTCGGAAGGCCTGAGCTTCAGCCAGGCCACCAAGCACACATATGTTAATTCAGCGGATGGGACCTGGGTTCTTCCCTTGCCCCTTCACCTTAAGTGGGATAGGGAGAAAAAGAAACCTAAACCACAGTGACCCCTAAAAGGAGTCTCTGCTTCAGTGGCTCCTGGAACTGGCAGGGTCCAGCTGATTCAGCTCCGACTGGTCCAGAAGTTCAAAGTCATCCCCCTCAGCATCAGTGTCCAGGTCTGAACTGGGGGCCCGGAGGAAGCCTCTTGTTGTTCTCCGGGGAGGCAGGCCAGAAGGGCCTGGCTGGGAGGCCCCTGACAGGGCCAGATGGATCATGCCCTGGGAGACCAGGCTGGCGAGGTTGCTGGTGAGGTGGGACCCTGCAGGCAGGGCACTGAGCAGGAGCTCCGGCAGCACAGCCTCCTCCTGGCTGGCAGTGGGGTTCTGGAGCTCCTCAGCCCCTGGTGGGGAACGGTACATCAAGCTAGGCATCCCAATGCTGGTATCGTCCTCATCATCCAGGCCAGCGGGATCCACATTAATGGAAGGGAAGTCTGGAAGGTCTCTGGCAAAGGATTCTTCTGGATCACTGTGACCATCTAGGTCTGGGAGAAGAGGATTGTCTGAGACATGGCAACAGTCTGGCACTCCTGTGCCCTAGCCCCCACAAAGTCAGCACCATGCAACCAGATTTTTTTTACCTGGAATTTCTCAGGGTAAAGCAAAACCTGGAGCACTGTTGGGTGTTTCCCCTCCACTTATATACTGCTGTGATCTCTGCTGGCCAAAGAATTCCCTCCCCTTCCTCCCTTATACTCTACCGGAGCCTAGAACCGAGACTACTGAGGATTTTAAGGAGAGCAGCAGCGCAATCCCAGCTGCAGCCATACCCCCCCACCCCCACCAAAGCTGCTCTGCCACCTGTTCCACACCTCTGAAAATAGGAGAGGTGGGGGCAGCATCCGCTCTGCCCAGGGAAGCTGAGCAGCGACAGTCAGAGCCATTATGAATTCACATCCATGGTCCCCCTCACCTTCAGAGCCTTCTGTTAGAGGTGTCTGGCCCCGTGAAAGATTGAACGTGCCATTGTCTGTACAAGAGACCTCAGCATCTGAGTGCTCAGAGTCTGTGATGGCCAATTCCCTGGCAACAGTAGAATCATCCAGCTTAGGAGAGAAAAGATCAACAAGCCTGAAGAACGGATGCCATTAGGAACAGGTGCAGTTCCCCAGTTATAGCTCTACTAATTAGTAGGCCTTAAAGGCTAGCCTACGGCCAGCACTGCAATCAGACACGACTGGGGACTTCAGTCAGTATCATGATCCTTCTAGGCTGCTCCCCCAAGAAAAATACCCTTACTTATCGATATCGAGGAGGAAGGAAAGCAGTCGGTAAAGCCAACCAGCCACTTACTCTAAAGCGAGTAGCTGATGCAGAGATTACTTTTCTTGGGGGCCGGGAAGATACACTGCCCAACAAAAGGTGAGCTGGGCTGTTTAAAAGACGATCACACTAGTCCCAGAAGTCTTGCCATGATGGCAGGGGTTAAAAGGAGACACGGAAGAGGGTGTGCTGGTCACCAGGCTCAAACTGAGATCCACACACACAAAGTCCCAGTATAACACGAGCTGCTTTCCTCACTGTTCATGGGGCAAGGGGAGGGTGGAGCCCTGGAGCACCGTAAGTTTGAAAGCTTAGTTACAGCCTAAATGTGAGGCGCCATATGGTTAAAGGGAGCTAAAAGAAAACTAGCCAGTGGTGTACTTCCCACATCTAAGATACCTGAGGACAGAAGGCCGCGAGCTCCTCTTCACTGTCACTGTGGCTGTCCAAGGCACGCTCTGGGTGCAAAGCTCTGCGGCGCACTGTGTGCAAAGAGCAGAAGGCCTCGGCACCTTCCCTTGAAGGAAAAACCCCACCCACCAGACTTCAAAGGCATAAGACCAGAACACAAGAGAATGAACCCTCTAAATACAGCCCAAACCAAAATTACAATGCCTGAAAAAAAACAACCAAAACAACAATGCCTGGTTGGGGGGGGGGGGCTGCTGACCCTCAGCAGGAAGATAAGCTGATAATAAGCACAGAAAGGCTCTCTCCCAGCGCCTCTCCTCCTCCACCAGCCCCTCTCTGTTTTTGTTCTGGTCAGAGGATCAGCAGCTTGCAGGCTACGCTAGGGGCAAACAGGATGTCAAGCAGAAAGGAGATGCCACTGCAGAGAAGGCAAGGGAGATGCCCCACCCTGGTTCAATCAGGCTTCTGAGGACTGATAGTATTCGGCTGGCCATGCTGGGGAGCTGGGCCCACATGACCACAGGCAGAGTGCTGGGCCTTCGTGAAACAGCCCATCTGACCAGCCCACAGAAGGGGGTGGAATGTTCGCATGGGCTGTCATTCCTATGTTGGAGGGTATGGGGCTAGTACCCTTCTGGCTTCTCAGGCAGTATCAAACTCTCAACCTTTGGAAAGCAGCTTTCAGTGGTGAAAAGAGGCATGGCTTAGTTAGGATGTACTATTTACTGACTATAAAGTTCAATTTCTTTTCTCAAGGTTGTCAGGGTTAAATAAGATACACATGAACAAAATAAAAATATACAATAAAATAAATAAAAATATGCAGAGCTGCCACCACAGTGCTTGGGTATATGGAAAGTGCTTCATAGAAAGCAGCAAACTCTAGGGATAGAGATCTTCAATGTCTGACTTTTATTCAACTTGAGAGTGTCCAGAATTGCAAATGCAAAAACTCGTAAGCCTGCACAGATTTCCCTCGAATAAGATATCACTTTTACCTACCACCCTCCTGCACACCACATCCCCCCACTCCCACTTTTGAGGACCTACCCATTATGTCAGGCCTATGAGCTTTTTCTTCTTTTCCCCAAACTGCCCAAGTGGAAGGAAGCTTCCCCTTAAGACTTACACTGTCTCTCTCTCTGCTTGGACATCATGTAGCCACGGACACTAAAGTCTAGCCGCTGCAGAGCTGGCTTCAGCCGTACGTAGGCTCGATCCCACAGTTGGTGGTACACGGCTAGGGGCCACATCAGGACAGTGACAACTGAAAGGAGGAGTAGGAAATAGTCACAAAGGAGAAGCTGGACTGTCCCTCTTCTACTGTGTCCTCTGACCAGAGAGTTGGTGAGGCATAGTTCTGCTTCATTCTCCCGGTAACCTTTACTCGTCTCCCATGCCACATGAGGGGGTTCTGGAGGGCAGAGACTTCTGTGGCCACCGATGTGGCCGCGCACAGCAGAGTGTGCTGCTGATATATCAGGGACAGAACCAGGTGTGGCCACTTGCATCTGGGTGTCACTGAGCCATAAATAAGGCTAGACCAGCAACGACTCAGGAACGACTCAACAAATCACGGCAGCTCCTGGCCACAGCCGTAACTGCTCAGTTTCCCAGCCCCACACAAAGTTCATGCCAAGAGGAAGTAATGGAATTTAAAACCTTGCACTCCAGAAGAAAAAGAAGTGCTCTAGGATAAGCAGAATTCTAGTAGAGTAACCCCTAAAACTTATGTTCTGCTGTTATACAATATACTGACTCTAAAACTTTCCTCCGAAATAGGGACAGACAGTCCTGTATGACTGGTAATACAATATATGTTAATGGACTGTCATCAATTTCTAAAGCTCACTTGGTAAGAAAAGGACTTGATGTTGGGGAGCCTGTTATAGGCAAAAGAAAGATATTTTCATGACACTAAACAGATTACAGAAATATAAAAAGGTTATTTCCTGGTGAACCAAAATATAAAAGTACTCTCCCTAGACCTAGAGTTAGCTCTGGCTAGAAAAGCTAGGAGAGGGGGAAGCGTGGGGGAAGTACATGCCATACTTACGTATCAAGTAGGACAGCAGGAGGCCAGGGATGTAGCGGCCCAAGACGGCCAAAAATGTCAGTATCCCACAGCTCAGCAAGCAGAACTAGAGGAGTCAGGAAACAGTATTAAGTTTCTGTTACATGGCAGGAGACTGGGGTGCAGACAAGGGATAAGGTGGAAATGTGGCTGAAATGATTCTTTATGACCTATGAGTGGGCAGGTCAGAATGAGAGCTGTGTCTAGCCACCGGTGCACCCCGTGGTGAATCTGTTTGAGATGAAAAGGAGCATGTCCATTCTATTCACATTCCTTCTCCCTTGCTAACTCAACAGGGCTGCACCCTTTCCAATGGAAAATTGGTTTGCATAGGCTTAGCCAAAAATTCTCTCTGAAAGCAAGTGTTGGTGGTGGGTTTTTTAAATAAAAAAAAAAAAAAAGTAAAAAAAAATTTTAAAAACCCAACAACCTACCATATGTTTAATATGACACAGATTACACATAAGCAAGCTCTCTTTCCCATCTTAGGGCAGGAAGATGGCTCAATCTAACAGGCAAGCACCCAAAGGAGTCATCAATCAAGCTCTTCCCTTAGTTCTAGTGGCTGGTCAGAAGACCCTTCCCATAACTTCCCTTTTGTCTCCACAATCATCACTGTCTTTCCTTTCTTGAATGAGGCTATGTAGTCAAAGGATTGTTTCAGTTAGCATGAACTGAACTAAGAAGCCAGAAATGAAAATGAAAAGGGAAGAGTCTTGGGGCGCCTGGGTGGCTCAGTGGGTTAAGCCGCTGCCTTCGGCTCAGGTCATGATCTCAGGGTCCTGGGATCGAGTCCCGCATCGGGCTCTCTGCTCAGCGGGGAGCCTGCTTCCCTCTCTCTCTCTCTCTGCCTGCCTCTCCATCTACTTGTAATCTCTCTCTGTCAAATAAATAAATAAAATCTTTAAAAAAAAAAAAAAAAAAAAAAAAGGGAAGAGTCTTACCTTGCCTGGGTTTTGTTTTTTGAAAAGCACAAGATTCCTTATGAAAATGGTCCCACTAACCCAGACTTCAGCTACGTGGTGGCAGAGCTCGGGCACGCTGAGCAACCGAGGGTGCACAAAGCCCCAGCTATAGAAGAGAGAAGGGGGAGCTGTGAAAGGAGGGTGTTGAGCGACTCCCCCCATCTTGCTGTGTAGGCAGCCAATGCTTCCAGGTTTCAACTAGAGCTGGGGAGTGGCTGGTTGTAGGTGCTTTGGAGGTGAAGCGGGACTTTTTTCTTGTCTCACCAGGTTGAAACTTGAATTTAGGGACTAGGAGGGCACACTGGTTCTGACAACTTGATGAGCAAGCCGCCCAATCCACGTGTATAAACCTGCCACCAGCTCCAAGGCACTCCATGCTGAGAAACATCTTCCCTGCCCTCAGACCATTGCAATTCACTGTGATTGCAATTCAGGGATAAAAGTAGAGCACAGTCTGATGCTGCTGCTGCTGAAGGGGAGGCAATGGTGTGTCCCTCAGAGAGAAAATAAATTCGGCAAAAGCAAAATAAACCATAGCAGAGGAAATTCCTTGGATCCAACATATGGGATGAATGAACTGAGAAATAAAGCAGGAGCTGTAAGACACAAGAGGAATCTTTGGCTTGCTGATGCCAGGAACCAATGTGTTTTCTGACCGGGGACATTTTAAAAAGCCAGAGGTCACAGAAAACACTAAATGACCTGGTATAAAATCCAGGAGACAAATGAAGTAAGCTTCTTTTACGTTTTTACAGTAGGGCTAAAAAATGCAACTCACTCCCTGGCATACCAGGTCATGGCACTATAATGCTTCTTTTTCAGAAACTTTTCTTGTTGATAGCAGAGGACACTAGCCATCTCAACATACTGCTGCCTAAACTTTAGGACTCGTTAAGACGATTATTTGGAACTGACTAGGTTCTCAGTCATACTCTGTATCCATAACATGGGGTTAACAACATGTAACCAGAATATTACAACAAGAGAATCAATCAGAGCAACAAAAAGGGATTTAATTAGTGTTCCATACCTCTCATTGTCTAATGCGTCGGGTCTTGGCACTACAATATTAAAACAAACACCAGCATTAGTTGGTAGGGAAAACTAAACATAAAAATGTTAGGCTGTTGGTCTGACAGCTCGAGTTTTAATAGGTTTGGGGGAAAAGAAAATAGTAATAGCCAATAAAAAGGAGACACAATGTTATATTGACAGAGTTAGGGAAGTGCAGACATGGGGAGGATGGCTGATGCCTGCTCATTTCTCGGGGGGGCGGGGCGGTAAGGGGATCCAGATGGAGCATCAGGGCCCCTTCTACTTACTACAATCAAGAGCCAAGGTGCACATGAAAAAATGACCCATCCCGCCCCTCAAGTGTGTCTTGGTTGCTCATACACATCAACGTGCACCAGGTTACCGAGGCAAGTTACAACCACTCCAACCCCGGAAATCTGCCTTTTCTCTTTGAAAAAGTTCCATTAACTACAATGAATGACGTCAAGTCTTTTGACATTCACCAGCCATAAGACCTGTGAATGAACTACATGATTGACTAAAGTCTCTGCAAAATAGTATGGGAATGTATTTAAAAACTGTATACTCTGGTGTAAATATCCTGCCAACACTTCAAAATTAATGTCAAAAACATACGTCAATTTTCCTTGCTCTCAACCCCCATCCCCCTGCCTGACACTATGGATCTGGTACCTGAACGCCATTCCCCCCACCCTCCTAGCACTGAACTCCCACAGCTGGCTTTTATTCCTTACCCTCCTTAACCCCCTATTCATCAGTCTTCACGGGTCTTCCTTCTTCCCAGCTAAGTCACCCATGGTTTATTTCCAGGAACACCTCTCTGACTGCTTCTCACACAGATACAGCCAGAGTTTCCTACCAGGTCTTCCTCCTTCCCCTTTTTATCCTTCCCTGGGATCCTATAAAATGCTACTGAATTAATCTGTAATCTATAGCTCTAATAAAAAAATGTTCAATGACCAAAGACTATATATGGGATAAAGTCTAAACTTCTAGATCTAACTTGAAAGGCTTATAAAATCTAATCCCGAAGCATTTTCAGTTTTATCTCTTCTAGCACTCCTTTTTTAATGACCTCTTCCTCCTGGTAAAAGTGACTAATTCCCTGCTCTCAGGAGATGCTTTGCAGCTTCTGGTTTCTCAGATTAATCAAACTACTCGCCCCTCCAGAAACACACTTTTCACTTCACCTGTTCAAAACTCTTGCTTCATCAAAGGCCTGAGCCAGGGCCAAAATACATGACAAACACACCAACCACACGCTGCACAGTAACATCTCCGGTACCATTCCGTTGTCTATGTGTGTATCATCTTTGAGAAAAGGAACAGTATCTTAGAAAATACTTTATATAAGTCACAATGCTTAGCTTCATGCTTTGCAAATAAACAATTCATAAGAAATCCCTGGGAGGCAAACTGACACTGCCTCAGTAAAGATGCAGTATCCAGGGGCGCCTGGGTGGCTCAGTGGGTTAAGCCGCTGCCTTCGGCTCAGGTCATGATCTCAGGGTCCTGGGATTGAGTCCCATATCGAGCTCTCTGCTCAGCAGGGAGCCTGTTTCCTCCTCTCTCTCTCTCTGCCTGCCTCTCTGCCTACTTGTGATCTCTCTCTGTCAAATAAATAAATAAAATCTTAAAAAAAAAAAAAAAAAAAAAAGTCTTCTGCCTTCGGGTCAGGTCATGATCCCAGGGTCCTGGGATGGAGCCCCGCATCGGGCTCTCTGCTCAGCAGGGAGCCTGCTTCCTCCTCTCTCTCTGCCTGCCTCTCTGCCTACTTGTGATCTCTGTCTGTCCAAAAAAAAAAAAAAAAGATGCAATATCCAAAGATAATTTTTTTTTTTAACTTGAGGACTGCTTATTCCTCCGGCCAGTTATGAGGTCAAGAATATCTCAGGTGGTGGATACAGATTTCCTGAGCCTGGTAACAATGGGAAGGGTGGAACAAAGCTCTAAGGAACTACAGATGGGGCCCCAGTTCTTCAAGTGTCTCCTAAAGCAACAATTCAGACATGAAAGGATATCCCAGTTCTAGATACACCCTCATAAACCCCAAAAACTAAAGGTAAAAATTAAAGGAAAGACCATTTCCAGTTCAGATTCTTCTAAATGCTACCAAACTCACCTTTTATTTCAGGCCAGATTTTGTTCTTCCACTGATCTATACACACGATGATCATGGAGCTGAATGCAAGCAGAAACACAAGACGAAGGGATGTCAGCGCAAAGAACCTACAGAGAGGGGAAACAGATTATTATCCAATTAGCTAACTTCAGAAGGGACCATCTGTGTAATTCAGGCGCCAGTAAACAGACTTAAGTCCTAGTTATATACCTTAGGAAAACCAGTTAAACTTTCTGAAATCAGCTATTTCACCTATGGGACAGAGATAATTTGCTGCTGTAAAGGCAGAGGGCTAAATCAAATGACCTCTTAAAGCCCCTTTCGACTTTCAAGTCTGCAATTCTATTAATTTCAGGGAGAAATTCATTCCTGATAACTCATTATGATGAAAGCAAACACCTTTCTACCAAATTAGACCTTAGTGGAGGGCAACAAACTGATAGAGATGGGTTAAAAAGCACAAAATTCAGATATCCTTTTACAGATGAAGGAACTCAGATCCAAAAAGTACAATGATTTGGTCAAGGTCAACAGAAAGCACTGAAGCTACATCTTAAAATCTTAAAAGGCAACTCTTCAGAATTAACGCAAGTATTTCTTAAACAATTCCAAAAAACTGAAGAGGGAATACCTCTTGATTGATTTTTGTGAGGCCAGCATTACTCTGATACCAAAGCCAGACAAAGACACTAGAAGAAAACTACAGCCCTGCATTCCTTATAAACATAGAGGCAAAAATCCTTAATAAAACACTACAAACTCGGGGCGCCTGGGTGGCTCAGTGGGTTAAGCCGCTGCCTTCCCTTCTGCTCAAGTCATGATCTCAGGGTCCTGGGATTGAGCCCCACATCGGGCTCTCTGCTCAGCGGAGAGCCTGCTTCCCTCTCTCTCTGCCTGCCTCTCTGCCTACTTGTGATCTCTCTCTGTCAAACAAATAAATAAAATCTTAAAAAAAAAAAAACAAAAAAAACTTCCAAACTGAATTTAGCAGCATAGTCAAAGGATTAATTTCAGGAATACAAGGGTAGTTTAATATATAAAACCCAGTAAATGTAATACATCACAGTAACAGAATGAAAGAAAAGATTGTTCTTTTTTTTTTTTTTTTAAAGATTTTATTTATCTATTTGAGAGAGAGAATAAGAGAGAGCACGAGAGAGGAGGTCAGAGAAAGAAGCAGACTCCCCGTGGAGCTGGGAGCCTGACGAGGAACTCGATCCCACAACTCCCAGATCATGACTTGAGCCGAGTCACCCAAGTGCCCGAAAAGTTAGTTTTTATTTGAAGGAATCAAGCACAAATAGATATTTACAAAAAATCTGGGAAATTTGAATACATACCGAAGGTATTAGGGAGCCACTGCTTATTTTTTAGGTGTGATAATGTTATGGAAAATATGTTGGTAGAGTCCCTATTTTTAAAAGATACATAAAAGATACATACATAATATTCATGAAAAAATGATGAGATATCTGGGATTTATGTCAAAATAATATTGTCTGGCAAAGGAAAGAATATGAAAGAAGATGAAACAAGGAGCACCTGAATGGCTCAGTCGGTTTAGCATCTGACTTTGCCTCAGGTCACGATTTCAGGGTCTTGGGATCAAGCCCACATCAGGCTCCCTGCTCAGCAGGAGCCTGGGAGCCTGCTTCTCCCTCTGCCTCTGCCTTTCCCCCTGCTCCTGCTCTCTCTCACTGTCAAATAAATCAACAGAATCTTAAAAAAAAAAAAAAAAAAAAAAAGTAAAACCAGATTGACGATGAGTTGATAAATTCTAATATTTAAAATCTTCCACAAAAAGTGAAAAAAAAAGGTAGTTTTTTTTCCCTTAAAGATCTGATTTATTTGTCAGGAGAGAAAGCTCTCAAGAAGGGGGAGCAGCAGGCAGAGGGAGAAGCAGGCTCCCTGCTGAGCAAGGACTACCCACCCCCCAACATAGGACTGGACCCCAGGACCCTGGGATCATGATCTGAGCTGAAGGCAGAAGTTTAAACAACTGCGCCACTGAGGCGTCCCTAAAAAAACTAGTTCTATGAGTCCTTCCACTACAGCAGCCTACGGCTCTAAAGCAGTGCCTCTCAGTATCTGTAGGCCAGTGCAGGGCCACAAGCTGACTCTGCCCGTCTGCGAGGAAGTCAGTATTAAATTTAGAGTAAACACGGAGAAATTTTTATAGCAATCTGACCAAGTAATTTTGAATCTAAGAACACATTTGGGTTTGTATATCCTGTCCCTTTTTAAACTTTATTTTTCTAGTAAGTCATTTACATTGTATTTTACAAAAGTACTAATTTGCAACATATCCGGGAAAACACCACCACTAGCCTTCCCCACAGACCGTTAAGCAGGGCAGTAAGGATGGCTTGTAAGTCAGACTTGCTTGAATCTGATTCTCTGAACACCCACTCTTAGTTATGTGTCCTTGAATGAATTAGCTTAACCTCTTCAGTTTCTTCATCTATTTATAGTGGTAACAATAACAAAACTTGCAGGACTGTTTGTAGTTTTAGATACAACATACTTAATTGACTATAAAAATATCATACTTCATCTTGCTAGAAAGACAAGAAAATACGAGCCTACCACACAGTTCTATTCAACTTTACAATGTAGAACTGTTACCAGCTATTATCACAGGAACTGATCAAACAAGGGTAAGGATGACCAAGGTTTGGTTACAAATGACCTGTCTCTTCTCAACTCAATACACGACCAAATGGCTTGGTATAACACAATACCAGAACAATACCAATATCAGAGTATGATCCTTATAAAGGAAAAAAAAGAGGCTTGGTCTATGTGTATATATCAATACATTTACATATGCAGGGACTGGCAGAGGAACTTCAATTTTTGCTCCTAGATATTTTTGAACTTGTTTTCAATAAACATGAATCCATGTTATATAATTTTTAAAAACTACGCGAAGAATGAAGGATGAAGGAAATAAGAACTTAAAAATCTAGTCACCAAATGATAACCCTATTCCGATTTTTCCACCCCACCACTTAAAGGACACTGTAATTGTACATGAGATTAAAGAATGAAAGCAGCTTAGCAAAAATAAGCCTCTAGAGCTGCCTCAGGTCATTAATCTTTTCTCCAAGGCCAGTTCATCATCCCAACAAATAAGCAAATTTAACAAGGCCAAGGATAAGGGCCCTAGAGCTTCCTGCTCCCTAGCACTGCTGCTTCTCTGTCCCAGCTGCAGGAGGATAAGGCAGGACCACTGCTCCCTCCAGAGTTCTTGAAAGGGCTCCCCGGGGAGGCAATCCAGACTGTCTGCAATTTCCACTTCCCAGATCATGATTACTAACACCCATATAAACTGGAGTAGGGAAGGGATATTAAGCTCTCCTAAGAAAGGCTGATTTTCCAAAAATGATGGCAGGAAAAATACTGCTTCTCCAAAACCTGAACTACTTTATATTTTGGTAGCCTGTTATAGTCCCTGTCTATGCTTCAATTCAATCCAGCAAATACTTACTGAGTGCCCATTTTATGTGGAGGCCAGAGATACGCAGCCCAGTTACAGAAAACAGTGAGACATGGACCTTACTCTCAAGTGTATTTATGCGTCTATTTGTGTTTGCAATATTAAGATGTCAGGGTAAGGATAACAAAGAGGAGGACATGAAGCTGGAATTTAAAAGATAAATGGTAAGAATGGGGTGCCTGGCTGGTTCAGTCAATGGAGCATGTGACTCTTGATCTTGGGTTGTGGGTTTGAGCCCCACTCTGGGTGTAGAGATAACTGGGAGAAAAAAAAAAAAGAGAAATGGTAAGAAAACAAGACAAAAGGGTGTGGGGAAGGAGAGGACACTCAGATAGGGAGAAGAGCTAGCTGGCATGACGTATTTAAAGAACGACCAGCAGTTTTGATAGAACTGAAACAAGGAGGAGATGAGATGGGGAGAGAGGCAGGAGTCTAAATCTAAGCATATTAGATTTTACCCTGCAGATAAAGGCGATAAAGTGTTTTACAAAGGCTGTATTTTTTGGATCGTGAAGGCTAAAAGTGTGAACATCTTCTTGAACAAGATTAATCCTGGTCCATAAATTAATTTTAGGAAGAGATTTCTTTTTTCTTGAATAAGCCCATGTAGGAACCTCAGAAGAAGTTTTTCTGTGTGGTGTAAAATAACATTTCTTGGGAAATCAGTTTCTTCCACATAGCTAAAAACTTTCTTTTTTTTTTTTTTTTTTTAAGATTTTATTTATTTATTTGGCAGACAGAGATCACAAGTAGGCAGAGAGGCAGGAAGAGAGAGACAGAGAAGCAGGCTCCCTGCTGAGCAGAGAGCCGGATGCTGGCTCAATCCCAGGACCCTGGAATCATGACCTGAGCCGAAGGCAGAGGCTTTAACCCACTGAGCCACCCAGGCGCCTCCATATAGGTAAAAACTTAATTAATGTAAAGATCACCTCAATACACTGCAGTTGACCCCTCCAAGGTAACCAGACAATAGCGTCAGTGTTCTCTTAGAGGTCTGACCAACAAACATAAAATATGGATAAGGGTGTGCTTTTTTTCTTCCAGGCCTCAATGTTAAAACCCTAAACAAAAAGGGAGTATCAATCTCAGATGAGTGCTTTTTTTTAAAAAAAAAAAAAAAAAAAAAAAAAAGCTCAGAAAGAGTAAGACATGGACCGTGTGAAAAGAAGTCACATCGATGCTTAGCATTTTACAGATGTAACCTGGAAGCCTACCTGTAAGAAAACTCTGCAACTATGTGCAAAGATAGGACATAATTGGGGGTACCTAGGTGGCTCAGTTGGTTAAGTATCTCCCTAACGGCGCAGATCATCATCCCAGAGTCCTGGGAAGGAGCCCCACATTGGGCTCCCTGCTCAGTGGGGAGCCTGCTTCTCCCTCCCCCCACAACTCCCACGCTCATGCTCACTCTCTCTCTCTCACAAATACATACACATAAATAAATAAAATAAAATCTAAAAAAAAAAATACAAGTCATAACTGAAGATAAAGTATTTTTGAGATTGGTACAGGCAAGGGATGGATGAAAAATCAGGACTCTCCTGGACTTGTTCAAGTCCTGCAATGTCTATTCATCTGGCCAAAAATCCACAGGCAGATTTAACAGCACAGGAGTTTGATAAGACAATACACAAAACATTTTTCAGCAACTAAAATCAACATGAAAACTTCCCAACTTAACAAAAACAAGTGCAAATGCAGTCAATTCTGAATCTTCACCTGTGAGTGGTTCAATCTGGGGATTGCCCATAGCCCATTACTCATTTTACCCACTGTGGGCTCACAATCTATTCTTTCTTAATGATGTATTTTTTCTTATTCATAAAGGCAACCATGTTTATTGGAGAAAGTTTAGAAAATGAAAGTGATAGGGCGCCTGGGTGGCTCGGTGGGTTAAGCCTCTGCCTTAGGCTCAGGTCATGGTATCAGGGTCTGGGATCGAGCCCCGCATCAGGCTCTCTGCTCAGCCGGGAACCTGCTTCCTCCTCTCTCTCTCTGCCTGCCTCTCTGACTACTTGTAATCTCTATCAAATAAATAAATAAAATCTTTAAAAAAAAAAAAGAAAAGAAAATGTAAGTGATAATTACAGATGAAATTAAAAATTGAATTAGTACATCATCTATAAAACAGTCTTACCTGCCCCCTCCCCAAAAATTCTTGAACCTGAATCTAGTCAAGTCTCTCGATCCAGCTATCAATACAGAGGAAATATAGAGCGTAGGGGTATCGCACACGGATGCAATAAGAGAAATCCAGTCTGTGGAATACTTTATAGGACAAACTGGTTTCTTCAACCAACAAATGGTAGAGGAATGAAGATTGAAAAGGAACCAACAGAGTAAAAGAGATGTAAAAAACAGAATGATCAGTCACAATATATGGACTTCATTTGGATCCTACCCAAACAATTTTTTAAAAATTTTTTATTTGACAGAGAGAGATCACAAGTAGGCAGAAAGGCAGGCAGAGGGAGAGAGAGAGAGAGAGAGAGAGGAGGAAGCAGGCTCCCTGCTGAGCAGAGAGCCCGATTCGGGACTCAATCCCAGGACCCTGAGATCATGACCTGAGCTGAAGGCAGAGGCTTAACCCACTGAGCCACCCAGGCGCCCTCAAACTATTTTATTTTGGGGGCGGGGGGGTAGAGGGGCAGAGAGAGAGAGAGAGCGATTCCCACACAGGCTCCACACCCCCCAGCACAGAGCCCAACGCAGGGCTTGAACCCATGACCCTGAGATCATAATGTGAACCAAAATCAAGAGTTGGACGCCTGACTGAGCCACCCAGGTGCCCCCAAACAAACTATTTTAAAAAAACAAATAATATTTAAAAATTTTTTTAAAGTAAGCTCTACACCCAATGTGGGGCTTGAACTCACCAACCTGAGATCAAGAGTCATATGCTCTGTCGACTAAGCCAGCCAACTGCCCCAAAACACAAATAATATTTATGAAAAAACTGGATATTTGAACACTAGCTAGAATCATTAATTTTTTACCTGTGATAATGGCACTGGTATTTTTTTTTTCTGAAGTCTTTATTTTTCAGAGACTCACATTCTAAAATACTTACAGATTACATTGTAAGACACCTGGCATTTGCCTCAAAACAATAAAAGAATAAGTAAAAAAAAAAGAACTGAGGTACAGAAGACACAAAATTGGCCATGAACTGAAGAATTTTAAAGCTGGGTACATGGTGGTACATATTATTATTCTGTCTACTTATGTACTTATGTGTATATGTTTTAAACTTTCCATAAGAAAATGTTTTTTTTTTTTTTAAATGGCCTTTTGAGGGCGCCTGCGTGGCTCAGTCGTTAAGCATCTGCCTTCAGTTCAGGTCATGATCCCAGGGTTCTGGGATCGAGTCTCACGTCTGGCTCCCTGCTCGGCAAGAAGTCTGCTTCTCCCTGTCCCACTCCCCCTGCTTAGATTCCCTCTTTTGCTGTCTCTCTCTTATAAATAAATAATCATTTTTTTTTTTAAATGGCCTTTTGAGGCGCCAGGGTGGCTCAGATGGTTGAGCGTCCAACTCTTGGTTTCGGCTCAGATCATGATCTCAGGATGGTGAGATCAAGCCCCATGTCGGGTTCCACACTCATTGTGGAGTCTGCTTGAGATTCTCTCTCTTCCTCTCCCCACTGTTCTCTCTCAAAAAACCTTAGATCATGACCTGAGCCGAAGGCAGAGGCTTAACCCACTGAGCCACCCAGGCGCCCCTCAAATAAGTAATCTTAAAAAAATAATTTTTCTAAAGATTTTTATTTGACAGAGAAATGACACAGTAGGAGAGGGAACACAAACAAGGGGAGTAGGAGAGGGAGGAGCAGGCTTCCTACCGAGCAGGGAGCCTGGTATGGGGCTCAACCCCAGGACCCTCGGATCACGACCCAAGCCAAAGGCAGAGACTTTAACTCACTGAACCACCCAGGCACCCCTCAAAACGTTTTTAAATAAATAAAAAATAAACGAATAAGCAGAAATTAGTAACTCATTGCCATTTACTTTAAAATCTTTTACTACTACTGAGAGTGAAATATTATATATCCATCAATTCATTATTTTCTTTTTTTTTCCCCTGGTTTTTTCCCTGTGCTTTTGTTAACCTTCCATCCCCTTTATTAGGGGTTAAAATCCAATTATCAGTCTAAATAAAATATTCCTTGAAAAAACTGGTTTCCTGCAAAGTCACCAGAAAGTCCAAAACTAAACAATTTTTTTGAGGTTAACTATACCATGGATCCTCATTATTAGTACAGGTAAATTAGAGTTTGCTATAATCATAAAGTTTATGCTACAATCATAAAAAAAAAAAGGTCATATGTTTATCTTCAATCAAAGAAGATACTATTTCTGGGTTCCTTTGTTATTACAGAGTAAGCTTGTCTCACTGGCACTTCAGAACAAAGCCTCCCATCCTATAGGGACAAAAAGCCCATTATTGTACAGCACTTGTGGCCGTCTGGTTAATGAGCCAGTCACTGGTAAATGAGAATGAAAAAAATTAACCCAACCCACATAATGTAGTGATCATTGTTGCTTACACAAAACCAGAAATGAAACCAGCTAGCTGCTAAACACCTACTTTATGTTAATGATTGTCCATTAACATAAAGCACCCAACCTTGCAATTAGGATAGATAAAAGCTGATGGCGAAAGGGAGACAAAAAAAAGTAAGCCAAGGCATTCTTGGGAGTCTCCCTGGCTACTAAAACCAACAAGGACCTTCCAGAGACTAGCATTAGAAACATGTGCTCAAAAGACTGCACCTGCAATTTGATTATAAATTTTTCTCATAGAAGAAAAATGTCTTCACTTAAACGGACCCTGCCTTCCATCTCTTGTTCCTCACTATTGTTTTTCACTCATATTCTAACCATTTAAATCAGAATTGCTGTAATCTTAATCACTTCTCGCTCATTTTTTTAAAATTATTTATTTATTTGACGGACAGAGATCACAAGTAGGCAGAGAGACGGGCAGAGAGAGAGAGATGGGGAAGCAGGCTCCCTGCTGAGCAGAGAGTCCGACATGGGGCTTGATCCCAGGACCCGGAGATGGAGATCATGACCCAAGCTGAAGACAGAGGCTTAACCCACTGAACTACTCAGGCACCCCTCTCGGTCATTTTTTTATTTGGGGGGCGTTGTGGGGGAGGGAACACCTGTATTTTTTTAATTATGGAAACAACAGATTCCATAATATCCCCTAGGGTATAGGAAGGTTAATTCAGACAAGTGACAAGTTAAAGCAGATCTCAACAGGGAATCAGCTTGTGACTGCTCTAAAGCAGTATCCCTAATAGAGACTGTCTAGAATCCTAGAATGTTAAGAAGTGTAAAGGAACTCCAGAGTCATCTAGCCCTCCTTGAATCATGCGTTACTCTTAAGAGAAGAGGAAGGGCTTAGAATGCACACACATTTCCAGGGCTCCTTGCTGCTCCCCTGATCTGCTAGGTCAGAGTTAAACCAGCAGGTTACTCTAACCTGTTCTTTTCTGATCTTGTGAGGATACACTCTTGCAGACTCAGATATTCTTCCCCCAAATCACTCATTTACAGGTGGCATGGAGGCTAATGAAAACACAAGCTACTGGAAAGGAAGGGCTAACATTTCTGTTAATATCCTAGAGATAATAACATATCAGTGACCAGAAGCAATATAGATTGGAAGATTTCTGACCTAATAGCTATAATTGCTCTGGAATCTGAAGGGAAAAAGAAAACAGGACAAAACATGAATGAAAGCCCTGAAATACTATATAGCAAGGCTATACATCTCTTTCTTTTGTGGTGTTGTTGTTGCTGGTTTTAATTAAGATGTAAGAGGGCACATTCACAGGCACAGAAAAACCATGAGTGAGAATGCATATCAATGAAAGTTAAGAGCTACCTACCTGAACTCTGATTTTTTTATACTCCCATTATATCTTCTAATACCTCAAAATGTATAAAACATCTCAGTTAATGATGTATCATTATTCAGAACAAAAAAGGAAAAAACACCAATGATCCTCTTACATTTTCTAAACATTTATAAAGTCTGAGAACTAAACAGTTACTAACTGAAATGTCAATACACATATAAAATATGTTACTAGAATGTTAAGTCTAGTCTTCAATTTGAACCTCAAACTGCCTCCCAAGGAGGCTCATTTCCTAAAACAATCCTGTGAATTGCCATACCAAGCTACCTTAGCTGTCACTCTGTAACCTTCATGGGTATGAGTCCGCTCTCCATAAAGTGCCAGAGTCTCCAGTCACACCTTCCTTCTGCTGTAGCTCCTCACCTACATTGTGGAGAGGGATGGGAATGTAACAAGTAACCGCGTTCTGGATACACAGTAGGCAAGCTACCAGGAAATGCCAGAGATAAAGATCAATCACAAGGCGTTAAGAGAGGAAGACGTAAGAAAACAGGAGCTGAGTGAAATTCTAAACTTAGCCTATTAGTAAACTTGAGCATACACTGCTGAGGGCCAAAATTAAAGCTAACTCCAACAGTGGGAGCAGCCATGTTCAGATCTCAACTCCACAACCAACTTCTAAAGTTTCTCATCTAAGAGGCATATGGAAAGTCCCCTGAGAAATAACAACAGACGTGTTACTGATTCATTTGTATTAACACACCCTTGGTTTCATTATTCATTTAAATCCTGATGGAGTTTTTATGTATCAGCCAATCACACTTGGATCCAAACTGGTTTAATGAGGACCAACTTTTTTTCCCCAGGAGGACAATCTCAGTGGTAAAAAATGAAGTTCTGACTGGATGGTGTGGGGTTTAGGGCTGTGACGGGGGAGGTGGGGAAAGGAAGAGAAGATCATTTCGGAAAATGCTCTTGACCGATGGTGCTACAGTTAAAGGTTTCTGACAGAGTAGAACAGGAAAGGAAGTAAGTACCTGGGGATCAAAGAAGCACTACCAAAAATAAATGAAGAATGCTGTAGGAAAACTTTATCACCAAGTTTGCTGAAGTCTCTGGAAGCAACTAATGTCAGAGACTGCTGCAACACCTTTAATCTGAGTCTCCTTCAAACTGTGAGGAGTAATAGCTGAACATTGTATCTTTCTGTCAAAGAATTTGAAATTGTGCTCCAGTTCACTAAAAATCTTTCAGACAAAAAATAATAAATGTGCTGGTTTTAAAACCAAGAATTTAAGAGAAAAAAGTATTTTCAGCAAAAACATATTGTCTGGGATGCCTGGGTGTCTCAGTCGTTAAGCGTCTGCGTTCTGCTCAGGTCTTGATCTCAGGGTCCTGGGATCGAGCCCCACATTGGGCTCCCTGCTCACTGGGAAGCCTGCTTCTCCCTCTCCCACTCCCTCTGCTTGTGTTCCTGCTCTTGCTGTCTCTCTCTCTCTCTCTGTCAAATAA
Source organism: Mustela lutreola (assembly GCF_030435805.1). Lineage (NCBI taxonomy): Eukaryota > Metazoa > Chordata > Mammalia > Carnivora > Mustelidae > Mustela > Mustela lutreola. Next base: position 19,720,748 of record NC_081304.1, on the reverse strand, counting down.
ATAAATAAAATCTTAAAAACAAAACAAGACATATTTTCTTTGGAAATGTTCCATTTCAGACTTATCCAGAATAGGTTTTTCATTCAGCTGTAGACCTCCTCCCCAATACTGCAGTTCCCTTGGAATTTGGAGGATAATCCTTTCTTAGTTATGAATAATTCCGAAGTATGCTCAGCAGATTGTATGAAGACCTATGTCCACCTTAGGTCACGACAACCGAGAAGCAGCAGTTCCATTTCACATAGCATGATACACAGACTCTTAGAGCATATATACAGTCTCACTTCTCCAGCTGAGGAAAACTCACACACGCTTTTAGGCATCCTCAACTTCCCTGCCTATATACCATGCCTAAAGATGGATCTCTAATTCTTTCGGAGGAGTTGCAATCATAAGTGGCTTTGAAACGGGCGAAACCTCACTATCACTATTTCATAACTGTTCTTCAAAAGCTTGTAATTTTCTTTCAACTTGCAGCTTTGGAGGCTCTCACTGACGCTCAGACTTCACAAACTTCCTTGAGCAGGAGAAAGAACACCTAACGTGCTAATTCTAATTCAGATCACTCAAGCTTGTTCTATCACACCTACGGATACCTTTGCAACATCTCAAGTCTCACGCATCTACCCCCAGTAACAACTACTAAAATCAGAGCTCGGGGGGGTGGTCTTCAAACCACATTTGAGCAAACAAGAGACGGGAAGTGATAGCCTTAAGTGACACAGCTTTCCCTAGCCAAAATGAGGCGCCCTCGCTCACTGCGAGCGGCTCAAGAGGTTACCAGAAGCTCCTGCCATATGTACGGGGTGAGGCTGCGGGACAAGTAAAGCAGGGACGATAACTGGAAGGCCCTAGGGAGAACTGCGGTGCAAAGCCTGCAGGCGGGATGGAGTGGAAGGCGACGAGGCAAAATTAGACAGCTACTGTAAAGAGCCAATGCAGCGAAGAAAACAGGGGAGGCGAGAGGTAGAGCCCTAGAAAAACCTGACGAATTCGCGCCTGGAAGGGTTTCCGAGGGCCCAGTTCTCTCACCAGAAAGCCGCGTTCAGCCCCAGGCACCACAGGGCGCTCCTGGCTGGCCGCTCCCACACCAGGGCTGCCTGCACCCGGCTCAGCAAAGGCTCGTAAGGCCCCAGCACCTCCACCAGGGCCCGCTGCGCCGCCTCAACCTGCTGGTCTCGCTCCCAGGAGCCTGACAGAGCGCGGCGGCCCCTGAAAGTCGGCCCCGAGGCTGGGCCTGGGGCCGCGGCCACCCCCTCTGCCTCCGCCATCTCCCCCCCGGCAGCCACAACATCCGGGGCCGCGGCCCGACGGTCACAATAAACACCAACTGCGCAGATGCGCGATTCGGCGGGGGAGGCCGCGTTCTCCACAGTGCGCCTGCGCGCGGGCTCTAGCTCCCGTCCACCCAGAGAAAAAGAACACTACGTCAAAGTACGACCTCCGCGCCCAGGCGCAGAGCGCGACCCGGAGCTGCGCACGCGCAGTCTGCTCGACTGAAGTCGAATGAATAAGGACCTACCAGCGCCAGAACTCAGTTCTCATTGGAGCAGAGAAAGTTTGTGGGAGGAACAAGTTGTTTGGCGCCTGCGTCGTGCGGCTAGCGGCTTGAGAGCCGCGGCTTGGCTGGCGGGAGCGTCTGCAGCGCCGGTGCCTGAGGAGCGATGCCGAGGGAAATCATCACCCTACAGTTGGGCCAGTGCGGCAATCAGAGTGAGCGAACCTCCGGCCCCTCCACTACTTAGGTTCCTTAGCTTCTGTGGGATCTCGCTGTGTGATCCCGGACTCCATCTGCCCTTCCCAGAATCGTAGTTTTCCGAAGGCGGGACATGCCTGACCCAGTGTCCAGTTGCCCAACCCCGAGGGGCCCTCCTCTCCCAGTCGCTGGCATACAGCCCTTTCCTCCTACATGGGAGACTCCCGAAGCTTGACTTCCTACCTTCAGACCCAGACGCTCAGTCCCTCAGTTCCTAGCTGGAATCTGCCCAGACCCAGATACCCTCTTTCTCCCCCGTCCGCCCGCCTCCCCCAGTTGGGTTCGAGTTCTGGAAACAGCTGTGCGCCGAGCATGGTATCAGCCCCGAGGGCATCGTGGAGGAGTTCGCCACCGAGGGCACTGACCGCAAGGACGTCTTTTTCTACCAGGTGCCCCCAGCGACTTGGTCAGGGGGTCTGAGGGAAGGGCAGGGGCCTGGTACCGGGAGACCCGCTGGGCAGAGGAACCAGGGCGGGAGGCTTGAGGAGGGAGGGCAGGCAGGAGCCAGAGCTGGGAGGATGGAGGGCTGGGCCTTAGCTGAGTGTGCCCCCTTGTTGGATGCCCCTTGGCAGGCAGACGATGAGCACTACATCCCCAGGGCAGTGCTGCTGGACTTGGAGCCCCGGGTGATCCACTCCATCCTCAACTCCCCCTATGCGAAGCTCTACAACCCAGAGAACATCTACCTGTCGGAGCATGGAGGAGGAGCTGGCAACAACTGGGCCAGTGGATTCTCGCAGGTCATTTGCTATTCTCTGGCAGGACCCACAACTCCCTTCCTGTGTGAGGACAGGTTGTATGACTTGCCAGAGAGAGAAGAAACCAGATCAAGGATGTATGCCTAGTGGAGAGGGAGAGAGAGATGGCTGAGTAGAGTTCTTTTTTTTTAAGTCTACTACATAATATGGTTAAGACTGCACTTGCCAATGCTATGTGCCAGGCTATACTAAATGCTTTACATATAATTTGCTTAAACCTCCCCACAACTGTAGAGATAGATATTATAGGTTCATGGCCTCTTAACTGCTTTTTCAGATTCCAAAATCTGAAATCAAAAGATGATGTATAACTTATTTAGTAGCGAAACAAAATATTGGGTGCCTGGGTGGCTCATTCAGTAGAGCATGTGATTCTTGATCTTGGGGATTGTGAATTCGAGACCCACCTTGGGTGTAGAGATTATTTTAAAATAAAAATCTTGGGCGCCTGGGTGGCTCAGTGGGTTAAGCCACTGCCTTCGGCTCAGGTCATGATCTCAGGGTTCTGGGATCGAGTCCTGCATCGGGCTCTCTGCTCAGCAGGGAGCCTGCTTCCCTCTCTCTCTCTCTCTGCCTGCCTCTCAGTCTACTTGTGATTTCTCTCTGTCAAATAAATAAATAAAATCTTTAAAAAATAAATAAATAAAATAAAATAAAAATCCTTAAGGGACACCTGGGTGGCTCAGTTGGTTGGACGGCTGCCTTTGGCTCAGGTCATGATCCCAGAGTCCCGGGATCGAGTCCCGCATCGGGCTCCCAGCTCCATGGGGAGTCTGCTTCTCCCTCTGACCTTCTCCTCACTCGTGCTCTCTCTCACTGTCTCTCTCTCAAATAAATAAATAAAATCTTTAAAAAAAAAAAAACTTTAAAAATAAACAACAAATCTCAGTGGAGATCAGCTATTTTAGCTTCTATCCAACTTGTCATTACTCATATGTGTCATTGCAGAAATATTCTGAGGGAAGGGCAGCCTTCCCTCAGAATATTAATTAATATTAATTATTAATTATTAATTAATATATTTTATTAACACACATTAGACACCCACTTGCGTTTTACTTAACATACATCATATGTACCATAGTACCTTACTTGAACGGGAAATATTTGAATCCCAAAACTTACCTGGCCCCAAGAATTTTAAATAAGGCATCGAAGAGTTGTATTGTTCCCTTCTTTATACAGATGAGGAAACTGAGTAATCTGCCCAGAGTCACTTGGTTAAATAAAACTAGAACTAATACATGACCCGGATGTACCGTCTGCTCATACCCACTGTGCTTTACGGCCTCTCAATACAAATGAAAAACAGGGCTACTGTGCTCCACAAAAGGACTTTTATGGTTCTGTAAAGAGAATCCAGGGTGGCTCTTCTGAGGTCAGAGTCCTTGTCCATGGTCCTGTCCCACTCTGACACTCCCCATGTCTGTACAGGGAGAGAAGATCCATGAGGACATTTTTGACATCATAGATCGGGAGGCAGATGGCAGTGACAGTCTAGAGGTGAGTGTCTTAGGAATGCTGGTGGGAGTTGTCATAGGAAAGGCTTGACGACACCCTTTAGAAGCCACCTGTTAGGTATAAGACCTCCCCATGTGCCCTTTCCACTGAACAAGTCACTGGGCTTTGTTTTCACAAAGCAGGGTCTCCTAAGCTGTAGGTGTTGGGGAGGGAAGTGGAGGAGAGGCCTCAGGAAAATAGGAGTCCTAGAAGTTGTAGGATGGGTCCAGTTTGCAATGCAGTACCTAGACACTGACTGCCCCTTCCCTATGCAGGGCTTCGTGCTGTGTCACTCCATCGCTGGGGGGACAGGCTCTGGCCTGGGCTCCTACCTCTTAGAAAGGCTGAATGACAGGTAAGCCTGTGTTTCATGAGGCTGGAAAACTTGGTTTACCAAGAAGCTGGGAGGACTTTCAGATATGCCTTCCTATTTGCTTGAACAGAGAAAGAGCCCTTCTGTTCAGTCCTGTGGTTAGGAAAGGGAAGGTACCATAACCAAGAACCTGATCACACTCTGGGGAGTTGGATCCGCAGCTTAGAATCTAGGCCCTAGATGAAGAGATGAAGGTTCAGGGAGCATGGCTGGTTTAGAGTTAGAACCCTAGGTCTGAAGATGTGTCTCTGCCGTTCCTCCTTTGGGCTTACAGACTTCCAAAAGTCAAGTCTCCTTTTTCTGTTGATCCTGTGTCCCACCCCAGTTTCCCCATCTAGGTTCAGCCACTTTCTGACTATCATGACCCCCATGTTTACCAAGTCTCCAGTCTCTTACCCTGATCCTCTTCTCTCAACCCTATTAGGTACCCCAAGAAGCTGGTGCAGACGTACTCAGTGTTTCCCAACCAGGACGAGATGAGCGATGTGGTGGTCCAGCCCTACAACTCACTGCTCACACTCAAGAGGCTGACCCAGAACGCAGACTGTGTGGTGCGTCCTGGATTCTGCCATTCTCCACTCCAGCACCTCTGTCTGCTTTCATCATCTTCCTGCACTTAAAAAGTCCATTTTGAGCCCTTTTGTTCCTCAGTCCTGTGGCAGTACCTTTTGGATGGGTCTTTTTGGCCATGAGACACCAAAGAAATTAAGTTTCAGAGCCCAGACACAGGCAGAACTCCTGTTCTTTCTGTCTCCATAAATTTGTCATTCTCTTCTGTCCCCCCCAGGTGGTGTTGGACAACACAGCCCTGAACCGGATCGCCACAGACCGCCTGCACATCCAGAACCCGTCCTTCTCCCAGATCAACCAGCTGGTGAGCCCCCACTCCCGGACTCTCTGGGCCGGAACCCCTCCTGGCTGGGGTCCACCTTGGGAAGGGAACCCCCATCCCTCCATGGGGCCAAGGCCCACGGCACGCACTCCTGTCCCCAGGTGTCCACCATCATGTCAGCCAGCACCACCACCCTGCGCTACCCCGGCTACATGAACAACGACCTCATCGGCCTCATCGCCTCGCTCATTCCCACTCCTCGACTCCACTTCCTCATGACGGGCTACACCCCACTCACCACGGACCAGTCGGTAGGAGCAGTCGCGGCAGGCCCTGCCCTCGCCTTTCTGTCCCCCTGCTGCCCCAGGAGCTGTCCCTTGGGGCCCCCAGAGGCTCTGTGCTCCAGGACCGGCATAGACCGTCCAAGTCCACGCTGACCTGCTCTCCTCTGTCCTGTGCCTCTGGCTCCCTCCCCTCAGGGACCAGGCTCTGTGGGGTCTGCAGACGGTCCCGCACAGGGCCATGACCTTGCCAAGCTAAGGAGGACTCAGTCCCACAGCAGAGGCTCAGTGTACACCTGGATCTCGAGACCCTTCCCCAAGAAACCACACTAGCCCAAGTCGGACGGGGCTGAGGCATTGGATGATGGCCTGAGCGCGGGCCCGGGCCCTGTGGCCCACTGTCCCCTCAGGTGGCCAGCGTGCGGAAGACCACGGTCCTGGATGTCATGAGGCGGCTGCTGCAGCCCAAGAACGTGATGGTGTCCACGGGCCGGGATCGCCAGACCAACCACTGCTACATCGCCATCCTCAACATCATCCAGGGGGAGGTGGACCCCACACAGGTAGGTGAGGCCCCTTCGTGCCACCCCCGGGCCCCGCAGGGGTAGAGGAGAGGCTACCACCACCACTGCTGCGTGTACCCCTCCCCTCAGGTCCACAAGAGTCTGCAGAGGATCCGGGAACGGAAGCTGGCCAACTTCATCCCCTGGGGCCCTGCCAGCATCCAGGTGGCCCTGTCAAGGAAGTCTCCCTACCTGCCTTCAGCCCACCGGGTCAGTGGGCTCATGATGGCCAACCACACCAGCATCTCCTCGGTGAGGCTCACTGTTTACACGTGTCTTCCCATATTTGCTTCCCTGGTTGGGCCTCACCTGTCCACATCCCTGCTGCCCCTGCTTCTGGCTCTCTTAACGTACGGATTGCCCAGCCTTGCTTCCCTAGCTTTCTGGGCCATACTGCTGCTCTAAGTTCTTTGTGACCCCTGCCCTCTGCACACACCAAGCTCTTCGAGCGGACCTGTCGCCAGTATGACAAGCTGCGGAAACGGGAGGCCTTCCTGGAGCAGTTCCGCAAGGAGGACATCTTCAAGGAGAACTTCGACGAGCTGGACACGTCCAGGGAGGTGGTGCAGCAGCTCATCGACGAGTACCACGCAGCCACGCGGCCAGACTACATCTCCTGGGGCGCCCAGGAGCAGTGAGGAGCCCAGGACAGGGACCTCATCTGCCTTACTGATTGGCCCAGGCCCTGCCTGACCGGCCACCCCCTCAGAGTACTGATCAGGGACCTCACATATCTCTTCCTCATAAACACACACACACACACATATATACACACACACGTACTCTGTACTGGCCTGGGGACATGTTTATGTCTCCTCTTATGAGACTATTTATGTTAAATAAAGCACTGGACATAATAAATCAAGTCACTGGTCTCTTAAAGGCTTGTAGATGTGTGGAAGGGGGATGCCTGTTTTTCTTCCGTCACAGTGAAAAGGTCTTCCCCAACTTCCAGCCTCTTCAACACTGAGCAAATGCCTCCCCTCGCTTTTGCTTCCCCTTCCTCATTTTGGAGAACATGGGTGGGGTCCACTCATGGGAGACATTTCTTTCCATGGTAAAAAGGCCAACAGATACTGCCTTGCTCTCTCATGGCATTCTGGGCCCCAGGTTCCCCACCCCCGCCAAGCCCTCCGTGGATCAGGTGACCCTTCCACCAGTTTCATGTTCCCACATCAGAGTGTCCTGTTAGTCCTCCCAGGAGCAGGCCTGCAGCCACCATCCCTACCGCCAGGCTCTGAGCAAGCAAGAGAGTTGGTCCAAGTGCCTTTCATCTTATAAGCAGAGTGTGCCAGAGAGCCAGTCCAAGAAAGCCACTGGTCAGGCAGCTGGAGTCCAGGACAAGCAGCTCAGGAGACCAAAGCCAAAGCTTGGACTACATGCAGGGCCAGAGTGGCCCATAGCTAAAGGTCCGTGATTCTGTGAACAGGGGAATCTCCAGTTAAAGGGCCAGTGGCCTCCACTTCTGGTGGAAGATCGCAAGGAAGTAGTAAATATGTAGTGATCTAAATTCTCAGAATCACAAGAGCAAAGTAGGTTGTCCCTAGGTCATGGTGAATTGTCAGGGCCCCTCTTAGGCACTTATGTACCCCAAAGGTGAGGTTTGGGGGTAAGAACAACCACGTATGTGGACATTATACTAGGGTACTTACATTATTTTGTTCAGTTCTATGAAGTGGTAGATTTTATAACTAAATAGATTTTATAAAGAAACTAAGACTAATTGTGCCTAATTTACCAGGTCTCAGACCTAGTAAATGACAGAGTGGGAGTCAAATCCTGATTGGACTCACTGGTATCAGTATTCCTTTGCGTTCCAATGCATTCCATTCCATTGCATGTCCTGCCTTTTGGGGTATCTTGTGGGTTAGTGTAGAATCACCCCATTCCTGAGGTCTTCTGGAGCCATTGGATGAGCCTATGGTTGTCAGAGTGTGTGAGGACCTTAAACAGCTGTGCAGATAGGACAGGTACAGTCCCCGGGTTGGAGGGCGGGTCAATCTCAACTGGCTTCAGGTAAGCCTGCAAAGTGTCTCCGTCACCCAGGTCAGTGTAGCTGGGGACCTGTGTCTGCCTTCTCAGTGTCACCACCAGGATGTCTGGCACCAAAGCCAGAGGGTCAGCCCAATGGATCAGGATTGGGGCTGGTGGAGCTTAGCACACAGGTGAAGGACCAGCTCCAGAAGGTGTCTGTGAGCCCCTACGGAGGCTGAAAAGTACCCAGGAACTTTGGGCAAACTACGATTTTTTTCTCCTGCTTCATTGTTGACCTGAGGACATCTTTTTCCTTCCATGGACCTACTTATCTTTAATAAAACCTTGAATATTAACAGTGAAAAACATTGAGGCCAGACCAAAGGGACTGACAGGCAGAGAATGGGAAGTCAGAGGCTGGGCCCTGGGCATCCTGAGGGGTGGCAGGGAGGCCATTAGCCTGTCACCACCACAGTCAAAGCATGAACTTGTCACCTTAAGTTGCCAGGGCCCGCAGGAGGCTGACTCAGGAGAGCCAGCCTGGTTGGTGTCAAGCAGCCGCCTGTCGTCTCTGTGCAGAGGATGACTTCAGGGGAAACCAGCATGCACCTGGTGCCTTCAGAGCTCCACCTCTGGCCCCAGCACCACTGGGCACCTTGCCTGGCTCCTCTCCCTTGACTGTCTCTACCCCGATGACCAGCCTTTCATCACCTGGGGTAGCCGTGTGAGCAACTGGTGCTGAGTAGGGGTCATGAGCACTGGCAGATGTGGCCACAAGCCCAGGGCCTTCTTTGCCAGACCCAGTTCTAGGGTAAGGAGCCCTAGGGGGAGGAAGCACCAGGCAGTCCAGAGGCAAAGATGTGTGTGGCTAGGACTCCAGCCACCAATCCAAGCGGGGGGATACCCTGGGCAGATAGGCCTCTCCAGAAAGGAGGGCTGGGTCTGCAAAGATGCCTCTCTTTGCCCCACTGCTGAGGGCCAGGCGCTAGAAACACAGACATACACCTCAGAGCCAGCTTCAAGGCCAGGCCCCTCCCCCAGGTCTATTTCCAGATCACCCATCACCCCAGGCCGGTGCGGCCCCTCCCAGTTCTTGGCCAGTGGCAAACCCCTAAGCATGTCAACTAGAGGGCAGCGAGGAGGCCAGGTGGACAGGGAGGAGGTCCTCTGGGAATCAGGGCAGCAGATGGTGTTGGTGGTGAAAAATCCCTGGTTCCAGAGACTGCAGGCCAGCAAAGTAACTGTCCTGATGAGAGGCGAGGGCAGCTGCAGAGAAAGACGGCTCACGCCCAGAACAGGAACCTCTCTGACTAAACAAATAAGAAAATCAGCCACTTCAGGGTCATATTCCCAGGACCCCCGTGTGATGTGACCCAGGGACAGAGCTCTGGTATCAGGAAGCGCTTTGTAATAGAGAGTGGTGTAAGCGATCTGTAACTCACGAATGTCACTTTGGCAAGCATACCGGCACAAGGAGAAGAGGGGACCACCCCAAGGGTGGGTCGGGAGCTCACGGTCAGTGCAGATGCCAGGCGGGGGTGGTGAGTCAGTCCACTTAGACTCACCCATGGTCTCCACTGCTCACCCATATGCTCCACCTCCCTAGAAAGGGGCTCACTGCAGTGAAGAGTCAAATCCACCATCAGGACACTTTCCAGGAAGGCCCATCTCTACCACCTGCTCACCTTCCATCCCTCTTAGGTATCTTAAGCAGATAAGGGGTTGCTCTAAGAAAGTAATGGGAACATTTTGAATTGACAGTCTGATTTTCTAATCCATCATTTATAAGTTTTAGTGAAATGCCCTAGGGCCTGATTGCTGCCGTGTGAATTGGTAAAATCGAGTTTCTTGCAAAGCTGCAGGCTCCGTCAATCTCAGCCCTGTGAGACCCAGTGGGAAATGCCTCCTTGTATCTCTGGCGTTGCGAGAGTAGTGACCTTGGCCATGGACTCCAGAGGTCCATGCCCTCAAATCCATTATGAATCATGAATAGGGTGACTGAAAGCTCTGAGTCTCGAGAACCCTTCATATCTGGTTTTAACTAAAATTCCCACATTCCCTCAGTCCTGAGAAAACCGGGATAGTTGGTTACCATAAATGAAGAAGAGAACGATGAGAAAATCTTGAAGCAGTAAATATGAATGATCAGGGTTCAGTTAAGGTCTGATAGTTGTTCATTTTGATCATTAATGAAGCAAACATTCATTAAAAATAGAGACCAGGGAGCACCTGGGTGGCTCAGTCAGTTAAGCATCTGCCTTTGGCTCAGGTCATGATCCCAGGGTCCTGGGATCGAGCCCCGCTTCGAGCTCCCTGCTCATGGGGAAGCCTGCTTCTCTCTCTCCCACTCCCCCTGCCTGTGTTCCCTCTCTTGCTATGTCTCTCTCTGTCAAATAAATACAATCTTAAAAAAAAAAAAAATAGAGAGACCAAGTTGCCCATCAAGCTTCAAAATGAAACCCACCTAAGGAGTTTTCCAATTTTATTGGGGGTAGGGAATACAATATATACTACAATTAACTTAAATGAAATAGGTATAATATATTAATATAACTTTTGTATGTGATCATATATTATTCTGCTTTTGTTTTTAAACTACGTAAGCTGCCCACCCAACAAGGGGCTTGAACTCATGACCCTGAGATCAAGAGTCTTATACTCTACCAAGCAGCCCCCATTATTCTGTTTTCTTAATTAAATGTCTCAAAATATACGTTGCAAAATTTTAAGTGCTATAAGTAAAATAGTACATGAAATAATATTGAAATAATTACTGAACATTTAATATATACCTACTACTGTTCTAAGCACTTTACATATATGAGCTCATTTGACAGTAACTACATAGATAGGCACTCTGAAGCTCAGAGTCACAGAGGCTGGCCAATGGTCTTACCTCCCCTGGAAAGAGAAAACTTAGGGCCACCTTGGTGGCTCAGTTAAGCATCTGCCTTTGGCTCAGGTCATGATACGAGAGTCCTGGCTCCTTATGCAGCGGGAAGCCCACTTCTTCCTCTGCCTGCTGCTCCCCCTGCTTGTGCTCTCTCTCTATCTCTCTGACAAATAAGTAAAATCTTAAAAAAAGAAAGAAAGAAACTTAGGAAGAGATGCAGTAACTGTCACATATATGGTGGGGTGTGGGCTGCAGGAGGGAAGGGCCTCTGCCATGACCCTCCAGGGAGCAGAACGGGGCCGGTGGAGGGAACTAAGAAGGGGCAGGTTGCAGCTCTGCGGGAGGAAGAACATCTATATGCTTGCTGCTGTCTTCAGGTGGCAGGAGCAACCACAGGGACTGCGAGTCCCCCCTTCACTGAACTTGGTCAAGCAAGTTCTGTGTGATGACTAGCCCAGAACGGTCGAGTCCTAGGACACAGATGAGGCAACCTTCAATGTGTCTTCCAGCCTTGGGATTTAGGAATTTCTTGGAAACCAATTTCGTTTATAATAAAGCATATTCCTTTTTTATTTCTTTTTTAACAAGGCTCCACGCCCAGCGTGAAGCCCAATGTGGGGCTTGAACTCACGACCCCGAGATCAAGACCTGAGCTGTGTGATCAACAGTCGGACACACACAACCAACAGAGCCATCCAGGCGTCCCCAGGAATTCATTTTTAAAACAAATATATTAAGGCCTACTGTGTGCCTGAACCCTTTGCAGGAACTGGGGATTCTTAGGTGCATAAGCTAAGGTCCCGAATGTCAAGAAATTCTCACCCTGAGACACCCACGCGGCAAGGTGACAGTTAAGGTGGTAGGCGCACACCAGCAGGATGGCCGCAGTGTGTTCTCGGTAAATATTTACTGAGTGTTAGCAAGAGCGAAAGGCTATGCGAGGCCTGTGTGGGAGTCACACAGGGAGGGGAATGATCAGTTGACAGGGTCTTGAATTCTGAGGGAAGCTTTCCAAGCGGAGACAGGAAGGTTGGGGGGGCTCGCATGTGCCCCTCGCAGGGGGCTCTGCTGGCAGGGAAGAGAGAGATGGAATTTACTTCTCCTCTGGGGGCTCAGCCACCCCCTTCCTGTCAGCTGGGAAGGGGAAGCTCACACCAGGCAAATGAGGCCACCAGAGCCCACCTGGGGCTGAGGAAAGGCCAAAGGCAGAGAAAAGGAGTCATGGCCCAACCCAGGTATGACGGAAGGTTTCCAACAGAGAAGCCAACGGGGCCTTGTGTGCAGGGGGAGCGGTTAATGTGCTGACATCCAGAGGGAAAAACATGGTGGGCAAAGGGAAAAAAGGACCTGAGGGGGTGGGAGGCCTAGAAACAGGACAGGCGGTTCCAAAAACTGCAAAAGCCCAGAGGTGCATTTGGGGGCGCAGCAGGAGACAAGGTCCGGTTGATATTCCAAGACCAGACAGGCCGTGCAGGGTCTTCTATGCCACGTGGAGCTTGGACTTTATTCTCCGAGCAAAGGGGAATCCTTGAAGACCAGCTGGGACGCTACAGCCACCAGCCTGCTCTTTCTGGACTTTTCACCTAAAATAACACAGCACCCCTGCTTTCTATGCCCTCCTGTTCCCTTAACTCTTCCTGCAAACCGGTGTTTGGCAGACTCTGATATCAGAACTCGAGCCTATGTCCTGTTGCTCCTTCCTAAAGGTGAATTCTTAGGTACGGCTGCCCACGCCCATGCTTCTCATCATTTTGTTCTCCGGAGACACGGCCTGCCCTGCCCTGGTCTGAGCTGCCCCAGACCAGCTCTGCCCAGCAGACTGCCCCACTTTCTTCCCTCCCCCAAAGCCCTCACAGATCATTCCTGACCAGGCACACCGGGGCCTCCTGCCATACTCGACCACAACAATCCCCTTTCTGTCTCCAGTCCACCCCACACATAATTTCACGTTATTTTGTTAGTCTTATAATCGTATTTTTGTCATATAATTTCCTTTTGTAATACTCGCAAATACAACCCCATGTGTTCTATAAAATGTTCAGGCACTCTGGCATGAATTAAGTTCCAATGAATACTAGATTTTAAAATATGTACCCTTGAAAAATTTTTGTTAAGGGGCACCTGGGTGGCTCAGTTAGTGAAGCGGCTGCCTTTGCATCAGATCATGATCCAAGGGTCCTGGGATGGAGCCCCTGGGATCCGGCTCCCTGCCCATCGGGGAGCCTGCTTCTCCCTCTCTCTCTGTCCTTTCTCTGCACTCATGCTCTCACTTGCGCTCTCTCTCTCTCTCTCAAATAAATAAAATCTTAAAAAGAAAAATTTTTAAAAAGATTTTATTTATTTATTTGACAGAGAGACACAGTGAGAGAGGGAACATAAGCAGGGGAGTGAGAGAGGGAGAAGCAGGCATCCTGCTGAGCAAGGAGCCCAGTTCGGGGCTTGATCCGGACTCGATTCCAGGACCCTGGGATCATGACCTGAGCCCAAGGCAGAAACTTAACAACTGAGCTACCCAGCCCCCCCCTCAATTTTTTAATGAATACATTTCTTTGTTTTCTCAAAGCACTTAGGCAAATAAAACTTAAGATCCCTGGGAATTTGGAGGCTCCAATGTTTCAACAGATCTTGAGCCTAGAGTAGTTCCTCAGACACCTGACAGGATGCGTGTTCCCCCACCTGGAAGATGCTCTCTCTGGGAGAACTGGTCCCAATCCAACTCTGCACCACACCTCTCCCTGGCTCCCTCCGCCCCTTCCACGTCTGGCTTCCCCCAGGTCCTTCAACCCCTCACACTCCGGCTTCCCAGCCTTCTCCACGTGTCTCCTCCTCTGGGGTGTCGCCTCCTCTCTGCACTTCCTTCATCAAGGCTGGCTCCTTACTCGTTCTCCACATCACCTGTCACTTCCAGTGAAGGATTCTGGTTTTTCCGTAGACATTCCACCAGCACCCTCTACGCTCTTTGCCATAAATGTCACCACGCTTTATTATTTTATGTTTTTGGTTTTGTTTTTTTCTCCTTGAGGGCAAGGACTGACCTGTTCATCGCCATATCTCTAGAGTCTGATAGAGGGAGGGAATTCAGAAACATTCCTCAAAAGAATGTAAATATAAAGTAGAAAGAGAATGATAAAGAGGGCGCTCTGGATAGCCATGTTCACATGCTCAAGATTAGGTACTCTAGGGGCACCTGGGTGGCTCAGGGGGTTAAGCCTCTGCCTTCAGCTCAGGTCATGATCTCAGGGTCCTGGGATGGAGCCCCACATCGGGCTCTCTGCTCAGCAGGGAGCCTGCTTCCCCCTCTCTCTCTGCCTGCCTCTCTGCCTGCTTGTGATCTCTCTCTTTGTCAAATAAATAAATAAAATCTTAAAAAAAAAAAAAAAAAAGACTAGGTACTTTACCCATAGGTGAGCCTGTCAAGTCTTGACTCATAGTCTACTCACTCTTTTTTTTTTTTAAAATTTTTAAAGATTTTCGTTAATTTGCTTGAGAGAGTGAGTGAGAGCATAAGGGGTAGGAGGGCCCGAGGGAGAGGGATAAGCAGACTCCCTGATGAGCAGGGAGCCCAATGCAGGGGCTCCACTGGGTGCTTGATCCCAGGACCCTGAGATCACAGCCTGAGCCAAAGGCAGTCTGTTCAACCAACTGAGCCACCCAGGAGCCTCTATCCACTTTTATTTTAAACAAATTCTCACCTATTTAGATGTATGAATTCCTAGACTAACACAAATTTGCAAGGAGAAAGGAGAGGGGTACTAGGGACTTTTTTAGAGTACTTTTTTTTTTTTTTAAATATTTTATTTATTTATTTACTGGAGAGAGAGAGAGCTCAAGCAGGAGGAGGTACAGAGGGAAAGGGAAAAGCAGACTCCCTGTTGAGCAGGGAGCCCGATGCAGGGTTCAATATGGGGCCTAATCCAGGACCCCAAGATCATGGTCTGAGCCGAAGGCACATGCTAAACCAACTGGGCCACTCAGACACCCCTAAGTGTACCAGGGACTTTACATTAAAAGCAGTTAGGACCTGGGCTATCACCTTGATAAGGAGAAAAGAGACAGAAAAATGACAAAAAGGTGTAAGGAAGGGACCATCTGACTTAAGGGTGAACGTGCCTCCAAAGGTGTCTCTGGGCAGCTTAGCCAGATGCCAAGGCTGGTGTTCACGTCTATTCCTGAGTCAACAAAAAAAGGTTGAATTTCATTCAGTATATTCCACTTAAAGAAAAAGAGGGGTAAAGAATACATTTTATAAATATTCCCGCCAAAAATAATTTTTAAAGGTTTTAAAAAATATTTTATTTTTAAGTAATCTCTACACCCAGTGTGGGGCTCGAACTCACAACTCTAATAGCAGAAGTCACATGTCCTACCAACCGAGCCAGCCAGTCACCCCCAAAGTGATTTTTAAATGTTTTAAGTTATGGGACCTACAGAGATAAGCCTGGTTTTCTGGGAAATTCACTTATCTACATGGAAAATCTTTTTTTTTTTTTTTAGTCTGATAAAAATGTAACAATGGTTGAAAACAATAGTAAAACAATGAGGGGCTACTGCTTTTCTACTGAAAGAAGCAGTGACCTTCCTCAGGGATGCCTGCACTGCTCTCTTAGCAATTACCCCTCTATATTCCAATCAATGGTCCACTTCCCTGCCTTCCCCACTGGCCAATGAATTTCTCATGGGCTGGGACAGTGTTTTTCATCTTAATATCCCTGATAACTACCAGAGGTCCTAGGACATTGGAATTGTTCAACAAATGAGAGAATGAGATCAAGGTTATAGCTTCTCTTCCCTGCCTCTCCTTTAACAAGAAGACATTAAAAGACTTGCCGCATGTGGGACACCTGCCTGGCTCAGTCTGTAGAGCATGTGACTCTTGATCTTGGGACCATAAGTCCGAGCCCCATGTTGGGTGTAGAGATTACTTAATAACAAAATCTTAAAAAATAAATAAAAACAAACAAAATAAATAAAAGACTTGCCACACAATCTGATCATAGTGTACCCCAGGATAAATTCATTGTTCACTACATTGGCCTATACGTCAGGAATATTGTGAGTTTAATCCTAATCAGTTTTCCAAAAAAGGAGAAAGGTGGGAATATTGGGGGGAAGACGTCATTTCTGCACCTTTAAAAATGAATTTTCTTTTTTTTCTTTCTTTTTTTTTTTTAAGATTTTATTTATTTATATGACAGACAGAGATCACAAGTAGGAAGAGACGCAGGCAGAGAGAGGAAGGGAAGCAGGCTCCCCGCGGAGCAGAGAGCCTGATGCAGGGCTCAATCCCAGGACCCTGAGATGACGACCTGAGCTAAAGGCAGAGGCTTAACCCACTAGCCACCCAAGCACCCCTAGAAATGAATTTTTTCAATTCCTTTTATACACAACATAAGAAAATATCCCAAGATTCTTACACAGAGTAGCTACATGTCAAGGAACTAAATGGCCTGATGTTGCTGATTTTCTGATATTTGATCCTTTGGAAATATTCTGAACGGATATATTATACAATATGTCATTAGCACCTGAATGGAAACACACTAGTGACAACAAGTATCTTCCTTTACAATATCAAATAATCACCACAAATCATGAACTGATCTGTAGACAGCTGCACCAGAACGTGGAATCAGCAGAAGGCGGGGCAGTTTCAAGGCCTGACCGGCAAAGTGAGCTTGGAAGAGGGAGCGCTCAGAATCCACACGGCTGGAAGGTCATCCATGGGATAAAACAAAGTTGCCACACGGAGGAGCTCCTTTAAAACTACCTTGTAGGGGGCGCTTGGGTGGCTCAGTGGGTTAAGCCTCTGCCTTCGGCTCAGGTCATGATCCCAGGGTCCTGGGATGGAGCCCTGCGTCCGGCTCTCTGCTCAGGTGAGAGCCTGCTTCCCTTCTTCTCTCTCTGCCTGCCTCTCTGCCTACTTGTGATTTCTGTCTGTCAAATAAATAAATAAAATCTTTAAATAAATAAATAAATAAATAAAAATAAAACTACCTTGTAGTAGCTTGTCTTGGTCCAAGAGCACAGTCACTGTCAAAAGATGGCCGGGGGGCGCCTGGGTGGTTCAGTGGGTTAAAGCCTCTGCCTTCGGCTCCGGTCATGATCCCAGGGTCCTGGGATCGAGCCCCACATTGGGCTCTCTGCTCGGCAGGGAGCCTGCTTCCTCCTCTCTCTCTGCCTGCCCCTTTGCCTACTTGTAATCTCTGTCTGTCAAATAAATAAAATAAATAAAATCTTAAAAAAAAAAAAAAAGGTGAAATTCCCTTAAAAAAAAAAAAAAAGATGACTGGGAGGGGGTGGTGAAGACTGAGAGGGAGCCTCAGGGTACCGCAAAACTATAGCTGGACCAAGGAGGAAAACACTGGGCCAAATGCCCCCAAATCTTGCCCAAGGCTTGAAAATGATCCATCTTCCTTTCCCTACCCCACAGTTCTCTCTGAGGACTCCCACTCCCTTTATGACCCGTCCTTGCTTAGGACTCCTGAACCTAGAGGCAACTGCTCCTCAAGACCTTTCTTTGCCCACCTAGATTCTGGTTCTGGAAAAGGCACTATTCTGAGTATCCCCTCAAGCCTGGACCCCAAGGATGGAAATGAGTCACAGAGACCACTGTCTGAGAGGGATGGTATGAAACAATACCATGTTCTCTGAGGTTCATGAACAGGGTGAGTGGGGACAGACATAATAGTGTTTAGGGGCCCATGAAGGCTAAACTATTACTTCTGCTTCTAGGTAATAAACATAGGCAATACAGTTAAGGGGGGGTCCCCCCCACCCAGAGCCAAGGAACAACCTTAACAGAAGCTTCCTGTGGCCCCTGGAAATCCTTGTGACCTGGCTCTCTTCTATAAACTGAATCAATCCTAAAAGCACAGTAATATTCTGTCTGCTCTGGTGTCCAGTTGTGTTCAGGGATCTCCCCACAGTGACGAGTCTATTCCAACCAGCTGTGTTCCTTTGGACCCACAGTATTCATTTCCCCGTAGGTATTGCAGGGGTCCCCTGTTCATACAGCAGGTTTCTGACCACTACCCTCTAACCCATGTGTGTGGAGAGGCCTCTAGATAACTACTATTGTCAGGTGATACAACAGCTGTTAATTCAAAGCCCTGAGCCACCAAACTGATAATTACCGCACCGTCATACTCCATTCATTTATATCCCTCCCACGTGAATAAGGACCTTATAAATGCGTGCATTTCTTCTGCTGTCCCCTACACCAATGGTCCTCCTCCTCCTTTTCCTTCTCCTTCTTCTTCTTCTTTCTAAGATTTTATTTATTTGACAGAGAGAGAGAAAGAGAGAGAGAGACATAGCAAGAGAGAGAACACAAGCAGGTGGAGTGGGAGAGGGAGAAGCAGGCTTCCTGCTGAACAAGGAGCCCAGTGGGGCGCTCCATCCCAGGACCCTGCAATCATGACCTGAGCCTAAGGCAGACACTTAATGACTGAGCCAGCCAGGCGCCCCTACACCAATGGTTCTTAACCTTTGCTGATTCATGGGAGCTTTCTGAGAATCTGCTATGAACCTCCCCAGAAAAAGAGTAGACATATGGACTTGAAAACAATTTCACAGACTTCTTGATTCGTAAAGCCCATCCTTCAGACCCCAAGCCAATGCTAACAATTCTTGATGGCAAGAAATGATGACATTTCTTTCTTTCTTTTTTTTTTAAGATTTTATTTATTTATTTGACAGGGATCACAAGCAGGCAGAGAGAGAGGAGGAAGCAGGATCTCCACTGAGCAGAGAGCCCAATGCAGGGCTCAATCCCAGGACTCTGGGATCATGGCCTGAGCCGAAGGCAGAGGCTTTAACCCACTGAGCCACCCAGGTGCCCCGAAATGATGACATTTCTAAAGAGAGGTAGTTAGAAGAGGAGAGCTGCAGCCTCATTCTTCCCACTTGTTTTTCATAGGCATGAAGGCTTGCAAAGGATGTGGGAACGCGACTCGGTCAACCTGATCTGTGAGGTCCAGCCAGGTGCTGTCCTCACCTGTCCACCTCGCCAAGGCAGCAGGCTCGTAATGACCAACTAAGGCAGCAGCTCCTGTCTGAGACTGACGCAGGTCTCTCCCTTGTCCACACCAATACACTCCTACCTGAGTCTAGCCCAGACCTTACACACCTTTCCCTAGTGCCATCCAGGCAAGCCAGGTGACTCTTATGCCTACCTTGTCACCTAGGAACAGTGGATGAAAAGGACCTCTATGGGGTCTGCTGCGCTACACCTTCTCTACACTTCCTTCTTCTCCCTTCATCTCTCTCTCTCACATGTACACACAGGCACACACACGCACTCCAGCCATCACTCAGAAGAGCCAGAGTCAGCATCTCGAAGGCTCCCTGCAGCAGAGCTCCCCAAGCATGCCTTCAGGTTGGACTCAGCCAAGTTTAAGGGTGACTGTGACCCAGCCACTGGCCAGATTACATATTCTGGGTCACTCTAACCTCCTCAAAGGACAAGTATTGTCATTTGATATCTCATCTGATACTCCAAACCTTTATGCCTCAAAAATAACAACAATAACAACAACAACAACAAAATACCCTTGATCTTCACTTGATCTTGGGCACCTGGGCAGCTCAGTGGGTAAAGCCTCTGCCTTTGGCTCAGGTCATGATCCCAGAGTCCTGGGATCGAGCCTTGCATCGGGCTCTCTGCTCAGCTGCTCTGCTCAGCTTCCCCCTCTCTCTGTCTCTGCCTACTTGTAATCTCTGTCAAGCAAATAAATAAAATCTTTAAAAAAATAATAACACCCTTGGGGCACCTCGGTGGCTTAGTGGGTTAAAGCCTCTGCCTTCGGCTTAGGTCATGATCCCAGGGTCCTGGGATCGAGCCCCGCATAGGGCTGTCTGCTCTGTGGAGAGCCTGCTTCCTCCTCTCTCTCTCTCTGCCTGCCTCTCTGCCTACTTGTGATCTCTGTCTGTCAAATAAATAAATAAATAATCTAAAAAAAATAATAACACCCTTGATCTGATGCAAAACTAAGTGTTTACCACACACACACACACACACACACTCAGGGTTGCCACCAGCCTTCCCCAACCTCTTCCAAAAATGATTACATAGGGCACCTGGGTGGCTCAGTGGGTTAAGCAGCTGCCTTCGGCTCAGGTCATGATCTCGGGGTCCTGGGATCGAGTCCCACATTGGGCTCTCTGCTCAGCAGGGGACCTGCTTCCTCCTCTCTCTCTGCCTGCCTCTCTGCCTACTTGTGATCTCTCTCTGTCAAATAAATAAATAAATAAATCTTTAAAAAAATGATTAAATATTTCTAACAAAGATTGACTGTGAATATAAACAAGAGTTTGTGGACCTCAGCGATGGGAAGAGGTCTCCCCGCCCTTCCACAGACTGGAACCTCTCCCACTCTAGCCTTTCCCAATCATGGGAAAGACAACCAAGGTGGCTTTCTCCTTACCACAAACATGTACCCATCATTCTAACTGAGAGTATTAGCAAGAAAAGCAAAACTCTAAGATACCAAAAACACCTCTTTTTTTTTTTTTTAAGATTTTATTTATTTATTTGACAGACAGAGATCATAAGCAGGCAGACAGGCAGAGAGAGGGAGAGGAGGAAGCAGGCTCCCTGCAGAGCAGAGAGCTCGATGCGGGACTCGATCCCAGGACCCTGAGATCATGACCTGAGCCGAAGGCAGCGGCTTAACCCACTGAGCCACCCAGGCGCCCCCCAAAAACACCTCTTGATGAGGCACCTGGGTGGCTCAGTGGGTTAAGCCTCTGCCTTCAGCTCAGGTCATGTTCCCAGGGTCCTGGGATCCAGCCCCACATCGGGCTCTCTGCTCAGTGGGGAGCCTCCTTCTTCCTCGCTCTCTCTCTGCCTACGTGTGATCTCTATTTGTAAGATAAATAAGTAAAATCTTTAAAAAAAACACCTCTTGAGATGGACCTCAGAGTCAACTCTTGATGCTGTGGACTATCAGATGAATAGTTCTGTGAATAACCAGTCACCAGAGTTTTAGTCCAAGACCCAGCCCAATTCTGGCCTCTCACTATGTGCTTTCAAGTAATGCAATGTGATTAAAGTGTTATCAGAACCTGCCTCTCAGAACATGACTAACTAGACTTGTTATCTTAGTCAGGTCACTTCCTGTCCCTGGGCCTTGGTTTCATCATTCATTCACTCAACAAATATTTATTTGTTGAGAAGCTTGTAAGTTCCAGGCACTGTGCTAAGTGCTCAAGACAACAAAGATGAGTGAGATAAGGTCCAGCCGGCTGTGGTCTCACTCTATTGTTGATGTGTTAATGTCAATGGCTCCTTATTTGCTGCATGATCAGGACAATAATGGAGGTTGGACAAGGTAGGAGAGGAAAGCTGGAAGGGGAGCACCTGTGTCTGATTAGGGGCACGGAGGTTTGTGAAAATAAGGGAGTTGGACTTTTTAATCAAAGAGTCTGTTATTCTTAGATGGTGGTGCATTCCAAAAGGACACAGAAGCCATTTGGATATTCTGCTCCGGGGCCGTGTGTGCAATCCCGGCCTCCGCTAGCGCAGATAAGGAGTTCACCATTGGCATTTGACCAGTTGGCCCTAACACCTCTTTCAGAGTTAGTAGAAGCCAGATTCTTTTTATCAGACTTCTGCACTATCCAATTCTAAGGATCACCCTAGAAGGGTGATCATTGACACTTTGTCAAATCAAGTCCCTTCTAATTCAAAGGTCAGCAAAGACATTAGGCATACTGGTGCCGTACATTTGCTTAACCAGCTGATGAAACAAACACGTCATTTGGGAGGAGAATATCCAAACCCACACATGCACAGAATGAATCCCTCATAAGGTTTTCTTTCAAACAAAGCCAGAAATAAAACCTATTGATCTCTAATTGCCGGAAATTCAATGGTCACCCCAAGATGCTGTTAAACAGAGCTAATTGTGGCTTATAATTAACTCATGCACCGGCTAATATTATTGAAGTCCTCAAATACTGAAAGGAACAGCGTTATGAATTCCTAAAAAGTCAATATCAGTAATAACCAAAATAACCTTCTGGGTTATTTTTTCTTCTGCCTAACTATATTTTCTGTATTTAGTACAAAAAAAAAATGTGTTTTGATGTTGTAACATTTGAACCAGCTAGAGGTTATTATTTTACAGAAATAAAATGTGTTCTCTCCCATTAAAATATTTATTAGTGTTTTTCCTTTCTTGCCAAGATGGTGGGAATCTGATACTGCCACATGCAAACTGCCTAGTAAGTTCATTATACGTATAATTCAGTTCTTACATTTTGTTCTCTCTTGAAGTAGAAATGCAGGCAAAACACACCAATTCCTCATTGCACTTTGAATTCATATATACTGGTCAAAAATGTTATGTGTTGAGAAGCCATCTTGATGGTTGTACGTCAGTGTGAATGTACTTAATGCCACTTAACTGTTCATTTAAAAATGATTAAAATGGGGCGCCTGGGTGGCTCAGTGGTTAAGCCGCTGCCTTCAGCTCAGGTCATGATCTCGGTGTCCTGGGATCGAGCCCCGCATCGAGCTCTCTGCTCAGCAGGGAGCCTGCTTCCTCCTCTCTCTGCCTGCCTCTCTGCCTACTTGTGATCTCTGTCTGTCAAATAAATAAATAAAATCTTTAAAAAAAAAATGATTAAAATGAGGGGCACCTGGGTGGCTCAGCCATTAAGTGGCTGCCTTCGACTCAGGTCATGATCCTAGGGTCCTGAGATGGAGTCCCACATCAGGCTCCCTGCTCAGCGGGAAGCCTGTTTCTCCCTCTTCCACACCCCCTGCTTATGTTCCCTCTCCCACTGTGTCTCTCTCTGTCAAATAAATAAAATCTCTTTTTAAATTTTTTTTAAAGATTTTTATTTATTTATTTGAGAGAGAGAGAGTGAGAGAGAGCATGAGAGGGAGAGGTCAGAGGGAGAAGCAGACTCCCTGTGGAGCTGGGAGCCTGATGCAGGACTCAATCCCAGGACCCCGAGATCATGACCTGAGCTGAAGGCAGAGGCTTAACCTAGTGAGCCACCCAGGAGCCCTAACATAGATATTTCTCTCTTTTAAATATTTTTTATTTTTTTATTAACATAAAATGTATTATTAGCCCCAGGGGTACAGGTCTGTGAATCGCCAGGTTTAAACACTTCACAGCACTCACCATAGCCCCACGCAGAGATTTCTTAAAAATAAAATCTTTTAAAAAAAAAAAAGAAAAAAGGCCTCTCTACATTAACAAAGTGAAGGCTACCAGAGTCTAAGGTTTTTTCTCTGTACCCTCAGACGCTTCATTAATACACCAGGGAGGAAGAAACCTGTCACACAGATGTCAACTCAGATTAGGGAAGATAAGATTTAAATTACTTTGATTCCAACATGAGAACAGTTTGAGAATGACTTGGCTTCAACCCGTGATTAACAGAAAACCACCTTAAGCCACACACGGTTTCTGAGCTGCGGAGGAGAGGTGGCCCAGGGAGGTGGACACAGGTGGTTTCCAGGGCTCCTTGGTTCATTGGCTCCTTATTTGAGGACAGGGTGACTCAACTGGGGAGAATTCACCGCTTCAGCCTGTTTGGTCTTGATCAATCCAGAAAACACACTCGCTGACGTCCTTCTATCATTAAGTCGTAGGCAGCGACAAAGCAAGTAGGCGAAGGGACTTTTCACTCGGGAAAGCTCAGAATCGTCACAGGACTGCCTTGAGAACCTGCACAAAGGGACGGCTTGAGACCTGCAGGCCCTTGGGTCAACAGCCAGTCTTGAACTGGAGAGGTGAGGAGCCAGAGGGGCGGGCCGGCCAGGGCTAAGAATACAGGAGCTCAGAAACAAGCAAACAAAAACTATTCATAAGAAGTCCCAGGAAACAAACTGAGGGTTACAGAGGGAAGGGGGGGTGGAGGGAGGGGGTAGCCAGGTGATGGGCGCTAAGGAGGGCATGTGTTGTGATGAGCACTGGGTGTTACATACAACTAACGAGTCGCTGAATATTGCATCAGAAACTAATGATGTTACTATATGCTGGCGAACTGAACATAGTAAAAAAAAGTTAAAAAAAAAAAAAAACTGTTCATAAGAAGCACTAAAAGGTGAGAGGGTGCCTGGCTGGTGCAGTTGGTGGAACAGTCACCTCTTGATTTTGGGGTTGTGGGTTCAAGCCACAAGAAATTGGGGTAGAGATTATACGCACTGGGTGTCTAAACCTTAAAACAAAAAAAGTCCTAAAAGGTGAACACAGGCCTGGACCTTCCAGATTGCAATTAGACTGCCAAGTAGCTATCCTTAGAACTTTGTCATATTGATTTAACAAACCAACATAGAAAGCAGCAGACGAAAACCATGTCGAAAGTTAATTTTTAGGGGCCCCCGGGGTGGCTCAGTCGGTTAAGCATCCAACTCTTGATTTCGGCTCAGGTCATGATCTCAGGGTCTTGGGATTGAGTCCTGTGTCGGGCTCCCTGCTCAGCAGGAGTATCCTCCCTCTACTGCACCACCCCCCAGCCCACTCGTGCTCTCTCTCTCTCAAGTAAATAAATAAAATCCCTTTTTAAAAAGTTAATTGTTAATAACCTCCTAAATAATCTTATTTTAAAAAATTTAAAATTTGAACATAGTTGACACAGTGTTCCATTAATTTCAGGTTTATGACTTAGTGAGTTTGATCTCTCTGTATGTCATGCTGTGTCTAAATAGCTTTTTCAGGGTTTTCTTTTAAAGATTTTATTTATTTATTTGACAGAGAGAGAGAGAGTCAGTGAGAGAAGGAACATAAACAGGAGGAGCAGGAGAGGGAGAAGCAGGCTTCCTGCTGAGCAGGGAGCCCAATGCAGGGCTCAATTCCAGGACCCTGGAATCATGACCTGAGCTGAAGGCAGACCCTTATCACCCAGGCACCCCCTAAATAGTTTTAATTAACCAAATACTGTAGTCTGAGATAGCTGGAGGGATGTATTGATAGCACAGAGAACATTAGTAGAGACAAAATGGACCAAAAATTTCAACATACACTGAACCACTGCCGTCAAGGAAAGAAAGGCTATTAGACTGTGAGAGAGAAAACAAGGGTTTAGCCTCAGCTGTTGCTAACTGGCCCTATGACTCTATCAGGCAGAAATACATTCAGCGGCAGTTAACAGAACATTCAGTTAGCAGTAAGCTAAATAAATAATATAGTTTGTTTTTCTCACTTGGTAAGTTCAGAGGTAAGCCGTCCAGGATTGGGGCATCTGTTAGGAAGCCACCCAGAACATCTGACCAGAACGTCTATCTTTGTGTCCCACCATCACCCATGTGTGGCCTTGGTGCTCAGGGGTACAAGATGGCGGCTGGACCAAGTTCCAAACAGAAGACTAAGAGCAGAGCAAAAGAGGCTGCGGCCTCCAGCTGCACTTGCCTTTTTGAAAAAGTTGCCCCAGGAGTCTTTCATTGAGAGGTGACTAGGGTGAGGGAGCCGGATTTGCCAACCAACATTAATTACCACAGTGACCTCAGACATACACACAGATCTTAATACAATATTAAGACTAGGGAAGGGGTGCCTGGGTGGCTCAGTGGGTTAAAGCCTCTGCCTTCGGCTCCGGTCATGATCCCAGGGTCCTGGGATCAAGCCCCACATCGGGCTCTCTGCTCCGTGGAGAGCCTGTTTCCTCCTCTCTCTCTCTCTCTCTCTGTCTGCCTCTCTGCCTACTTGTGATCTCTTTCTGTCAAATAAATAAAATCTTAAAAAAAAAAAAAAAGGCTAGGGAAGCTTCAGAACCTACGTATACATCTCAGCTCTCTGAATCCTAGCCTCCTCATCCATAGAGTGTAGGGGATGCACTATGGGCATTCTGGGCAGGACGGTTCATTACTGTGGGGCTCTCCTGCAGACAGCAGGACACAATACATCTCTGATCTCCAGGTACCAAGTGCCAGGATCCCCCCGTGCTCACAACTGTGATGAAACCAGATAGGCCTCTGCTGGTTTGCAGATGCCTCCGGGTTGGGGTGAGGCATGGGAGGGGACTATCTTGTGGGATTGGAAGCCACTGTCCTAGATCAGGTCCCGTCTACACCTGTCTGATTCTCTCTAGCCTTTTTCATAAAAGCGAGTTAGTTTTTGAAGATGTGGTTACCCAGCAGGAACATAGATCCCTATTCGCTACCTCATGGTGGGCTGGTATTCCTTTATCTCCTCACTGCCACCTTTATTATTTTCCTTTTTAAAAAAATATATATATATAATGTATTATTGGCTTTGGGGGTACAGGTATGTGATTTATTAGTCTTACGCAATTCACAGAGCTCACCACAGCACATACTCTCCCCAATGTCCATCACCCAATCACCCCAACCCTGGCACCACCCTCCTGTCCAGCAACCCACAGTTTGTTTCCTGAGATTAAGAATCTCTCTTTTTTTTTTTTCTTTTAAGATTTTATTTATTTATTTGACAGAGAAAGATCACAAGTAGTCAGAGAGGCAGGCAGAGAGAGAGACAGGGAAGCAGGCTCCCCACCGAACGGAGAGCCCGATGCAGGACTCAATCCCAGGACCCTGAGATCATGACCCTAGCCGAAGGCAGAGGCTTAACCCACTGAGCCACCCAGGTGCCCCCTGAGATTAAGAATCTCTTATGGTTTATCTCCCTCTCTGGTTTTATCCCATTTCATTTTTTCCTCTCTTCCCCTATGATCCTCTGTCTTGTTTCTCAAATTCCAAATATCAGCGAGATCATATGATAATTGTCCTTCTCTGATTGACTTATTTCGCTTAGCATAATACCCTCTAGTTCCATCCATGTTGATGCAAGCGGCAAGATTTCATTTTTTGATGGCCGCATAATATTCCATTGTGTGTGTGTGTGTGTGTGTGTGTGTGTGTGTATATACGTATATATATATATATATATATTATCTCTATAGATATAAATATATCTCATTTATCTATATATGTGTATATATATGTATATATACATATATATCTCTAAAGATATATAGATATACATATATATTTATGTCTATATATATATATACATATATATCTACCACATCTTCTTTGTCCATTCTTCTGTCAATGGACATCTAGGCTCTTTTCATAGTTTGGCTACTGTGGACATTGCTTCTCTAAATCCTTATTGCTACTTTTAGACAATTACATTTTACCTTGCTGACAGGCCCTCCTCCTCCTCTGAGGCCCATGTTATCCACCACCATCAGATTCTTCTCCCACTTGCTCCAATGATCCATCTATTTCCAGATCACTCCTCCACGTCCTCTAGACCTTCCACTCCAAGCTTTGCCTTCCTCCCAGGTGACTTTTAGATCCGTATGGATGGTCTTGCCTGGACTTGACCTCCTGACCTCTAATGCCCTGTACTCTTTCTTTCCTTGTCACCCACACCATGGTTGGACCTCAGCACTTGCCATCCTGTGAACTACTTAAACTTAACCTTAAACTTGACCAGCTCCCTCTTGGACCATCACTTTCAGTACCTCCATGTTCTCATTCCCTTTGTCCCATTCTTCCTCCTAATGTTGATATGTGGCTTTTACTCCAAGGTAGCACCCCCTTCCTAGCTGCACACCCTTCTCCACACAGCTTCTGGACAAGCTGGTCCATCCCTCCTGTATTCCCGTGATCTTCACCTCATCCTCCCGGTAAAACCCCAGCCCCAGCTCTAGCTGCCTTTCTGCCCTCTGACTCCTACACTTGAGCAGCTGAACACCCACACGAAGAAGTGTTTCCATGACAACCGGGTGGTGAGCCGCTGGTCCCTCTACTCTCCTTGTCAGCCCTCTTCTGTTCCCTACCTTATCACCTCGCCTGTCATCCTCACTCTCAGCAGATAACTTCACTCCTACTTGACAGTGAAAATAGAAACCATCAGTCAGAAGCCCCCTCAACTTCCTGTCCCCCACTGCCACCCCACTAAAACACTTATTTTTATCTGCACTCATCCTTTCCTCCCTTTATTGTGGGAAAAGTTTCCTTCCTGTGGTTAATCCCTCCACCTGAGCCCTGCATCCCGATAGCTCCAGCCTCCTCAGGGACCTCGGCTCTCAAAGTTCCCTCTCTGCTCCTACAGCATCGCCACATGGAAGGCTCTCCCATGTTCTCAAACGCAGTGCTCTCTAGGTCTCACGTTCCCATCTCCACTGTGCAAACTACCCCTTCCCTCTTTTCCTTTGCAGTCGGAGTTCTCGGCCTTTTTCACACCATGGATGCCTTTGGATGCCTTTGGCTGTCTGGTGGATAATGTTCTTGAAAGCCTGAAATATTCATGGAACTTACCATGAATACCAATGACTGCAAATGCAGTTGTTACAATAGATTTTAAAAATTTGTGACACCGTTATACATGTGCTGCTTTCTTTTGTTCTTGGCTATCCTTTGTTAATGCATTAAATAGCAAAATCTTGAAGTGGGTCTAAAAGAACTCCTGTATTTTTATGTAGTGATGATTATAAACACTATTTTGCAACATCTGTGTCAACTGTAATGTGAATTAAAAACAGCTGTGATTTTTACAGGTGACAAAGTCACAGTTACTACTAATACTACTGAAGATTGGTGCCTGCAGTCATAATTGAAGATGAGACGATAGTTTAATTAGAGGTAGGTGAAAAATCAAGGTGTAATTTTTTTCCCATCCAAGTTTGTGGGTCACACGAATTCTTTTTTTTTTTTTTTTAAGATTTTTATTTATTTATTTGACAGACAGAGATCACAAGTAGTCAGAGAGAGAGGAAGGGAAGCAGGCTCCCCGATGAGCACAGAGCCTGATACGGGGCTCAATCCCAGGACTCTGGGATCATGACCTGAGCCGAAGGCAGAGGCTTTAACCCACTGAGCCACCCAGGTGCCCTGTTCCTGTGAATTTTTTTCAGAGATGCCTTGAAGGGGACCTGTCGGCACCAGATTAAAATGCTTGTTTTAGGGGCGCAGGGAGCCTGCTTCCTCCTCTCTCTGCCTGCCTCTCTGCCTACTTGTGATCTCTGTCTGTCAAATAAATAAATAAAATCTTTAAAAATAAATAAATAAATAAATAAAATGCTTGTTTTAAAGCCCATCTTCTCTGCTCACCTCCTTATCTTCCATTCGTGTCTCAATTTTATGATTCTCCAAAGGTCCATTAGTGCCAATTACATATAACAGTAAGTTAGCTTTTGCAATCTGGTTTTCATGGCACAAGGTCATGGCCTCATGGCCCGGGGTCAATATCCTCACCAAAGTCACCAATGGTCCGCTGAATGTGAAGGTACCTTTTCCATCTCCATGTTACTCCAAATCATTTCCTCCTTGGAATTGTTTCCTTCCCTATGGCTGCACCTTGAGGTGCAATTAAAAAACAGAATCCAGGGGTGCCTGGGAGGCTCAGTGGGTTAAGCCGCTGCCTTCGGCTCAGGTCATGATCTCAGAGTCCTGGGATTGAGCCCCCAATCGGGCTCTCTGCTCAGCCTGCTTCCTCCTCTCTCTCTGCCTGCCTCTCTGCCTGCTTGTGATCTCCGTCTGTCAAATAAATAAATAAAATCTTAAAAAAAAAAAAAAAAACAGAAGCCAGGAGCACCTGGGTGGCTCAGTGGGTTAAAGCCTCTGCCTTCGGCTCAGGTCATGATCCCCGGGTTCTGGGACTGAGCCCCACATCGGGCTCTCTGCTCAGCAGGGAGCCTGCTTCCCCTTCTCTCTCTGCCTACTTCTCTGCCTGCTTGTGATCTCTGTCAAATAAATAAATAAAATAAAATAAAATAAAAAACAGAATCCAAATCAGATAGCTTAAACCATAAGGAAAAATATATTCTACATTTTTTTAAAAAATGTTATTTATTTATTTATTTATTTGGGCCACAAAACAAGGTTTTATTGAGCAATAGGAAAGTATATTGAATGATAGTACAAAGCTCCAAAAGACAGAAGGGACCCGAGAGGGTTACCTATTTATTTATTTTAAAAAAGAGAGAGAGTTCATGCTTCTGTGAGCAGGGGGAGGGGCAGAAGGAGAGGGAGAGAATCTCAAACAGGCTCCTGTGCTGAGTGAGGAGCCTGATGAGGGTCTCGATGAGTAGCTGGATCTCACGACCCTGAGATCATGACCTGAGCTGAAACCAAGAATCTGACATTTAAGTGACTGAGCCACCTAGGCGCCCCCAAATAAATCCTACCTTTTAAGAAGTCCAGCTACAAAGCTGCTCCAGGGCTGATCAATTTCATGGCTTCGCAATGTCATCCGGGACCCAGGTGCCTTCCGTCTTTTTGCTCTACCACCTCACCATGATGGCTTATCCTCAACACCTCTACACCTTAAAGAACAACTGTAGCAGTTCCAAGAGCCATGCCCAAATGTGATAACACGCCGCTAAAGAACAGGATGTGTCTCTTCCTGTATGTTTATTTCTAATCCGGGAGGAGACCTTCCCCAGGAGCCCCCAGAAGTCTTTCCTCACATCACATTGGCCTGAATTGCATCATATGTCCCTTCCTAAATCAGTCCCTGGCAAGGAAACTGTGATGACCATAACTGGCTTGGATTAATCAGGATTCACTGCCAAACCACTGGGAAGAAGGTGGAATGCAGAACAAAACCAGGGCTCTGCCAGAAGTGAACAGGCAATCCAACCTCACTGATACACTTTAATTTTTCTTCTGCTTTTTGCTGGCTCCTTCCTTTTGTCTTTGCAATGCACTCCTCCTTCCCACCCCGTTAAGTGTTGTATTGTGTCAGGCTCTCTTCCTGTCCTTCTCCAGTCTGGGACCATCCCACCCCACAAATTCTTGCTAAACAACCCTATTTACCCCTGTGGCTTGAACTGCCACTTGGGTATGCCTCACTCTCCACCTAGAATTTGCTCCTTAGCTCGAGACCCGTGAATTCTCTGTCACCTCCTGGGACCCTAGCTCCATCTGGATATTCCCAGGCCTCTCAAACTCAACCTATGCATCCACGTTCTTCCTGAATTCCCTGTGTTTCGGTCATCACCCTGGGACTGAAATCTGTCTGCTCATACTCCTTTCTCTCCTTTACCCCCATTGCAGAATCCATCATCTTAAACTCCTCCAGAGTCTCCCCACTCAGTGTCTCTAGAACTGGTCCCCTCTTCTCTAAACTTGGGCAGGGACCTGCTCCTTTCAGGGCTGCGTGGTAACCTTGCCCCTTGCTTTATTCTAGCATACCTGTGTCACTGATGCCGGAGGAATCCTTCTCTAGCCCAATTCAGCAACCTTCATCAGCTTCCCGTTTTGCAAGGCACATCTCGTCTGGTCTGGTCCTGGCTGACTTCTCCATTTCACTACCTAACACTTTTTTCTCCTTCACCCTAAACTCAACATGTCACCTCTCACATCCAGCCCTCACACATGCTGCTGCTTCCCCACCATCAGACCCCCCTCAATTCGTGCACATGCACGTACACACACACACACACACACACATCTTTTTTTCCTCCGTGTGCACTCCAAAATACTTTCATTTTTTTTGACAAAACTTATTTTTGTCATCTACCATGTGTTAGCCACCTTACCATGCTGATGGCAGCTCTATCTTACCTTTCTTAAAAATGGCTCCTTTGGGGTGTGTGGGTGGCTCAGTTGGTTAAGCAACCGCCTTTGGCTCAGGTCATGATCCTGGAGTCCCACGATCGAATCCCACATGTGGCTCCCTGCTTGGCGGGGAGTCTGCTTCTCCCTCTGACCTCTCCCTTCTCAGGCTCTCTCTTTCAAATAAATAAATAAAATCTTTTTAAAAAATGACTCCTTTGTGTTCCTTAATAAGGATCGCTGTAAGTTTATTTAAGCCCACCCCTCTGGATGGATACATGGACAGCCAGGTTGCTTTCTAGCATTATAAACCCCTTGTAGCCCCCATCCCTATACATACATCTTTGTGCATATGTCCCAGCATGCGTGCCTAGCTATCAGGGACTCGGGTGATTCCTGGAAGTAGAATTGCCAGTCAAAAGTCATGTGATTTACATATCAAGAGAATAGCCAGTTTACCAGAATGTATCCATTTAAACTACCACCAATATAAAAATACTGTATTAAAGCATCCATTTCTCAGAACCTTCATCAACACTAAATATCTTTAAATTTTTGCTTATCTAATATTTTGCCTTAAATTTGAATTTTTCTGATTACTAGTGAGACTGAGTATCATTTTACATTTTTATTTATCATGAACCATTTATTTCTTTTACCTATTCTTTTTGACTATTCATTCTCCTCCTTCTTCTTCCTCTTCTTCCTCTCCTTCCTCTGCCTCTCCTCCTCCTCCTCCTCCTCCTTCTTCTTCTTTTTTATTAAGAAACCCTCCCCCAGGATGCCTGGGTGGCTTACTCGGTTACCTTCGGCTCAGGTCATGATCCCAGGGTCCTTGGATCGAGTCCCACATCAGGCTCCCTGCTCAGCAGGGAGTCTGCTTTTCCTCTACCCTTCCCCTGCTCGTGATCTCTCTCTCTCTCATTCTCTCTCACTCTCTCTCAAATAAATAAATAAAATCTTAAACAAAACAAAACAAAACAAAAACAAGAGCTCCAACTCACAACTCTGAGATCAAGAATCAAATGCTCTACCAACTGAGTCAGTCAGGTGTCCCCTTGCTTGTTCTCTTCTTGGTTTGTATCCTCCTCGATTTTCTTCACCTGGCCCGTTCCTACCAAACATTCAAGGCTCAGGCCAGGCACCACCTCTTTCAAAATAGGTTTCTCCAATTCTCTGGCCTCTCCCTGCACCCACCCCCAAGATAAGCCCCCTGCTCTGCACTCTGTGCTGACTTTGCTCTGTGTTTATCTCCTCCACAAGGCCATGGACACAGGGGTCTGTTACCTCTGCTTCCCCTATTCATATTAGTATGCCCTGGTGTTGTATAGATACATAACAAAAGAATGAAACAATGAGCAAACAATCCACAAACAGGATCACTTTTAGGGTTATTTCTTTTTTGCTATTCCTTGAGAAAACAATACAGAATTAAATAGCCTGTTTTGTTTGTTTCCTAAGGAAGATGAATTTCACGGAACTCCATACAAAAAGCTTCAGCTCTTCACCTTCATTGTTTTATTTTATTTTTTTAAAGATTTTCATTTATTTATTTGATAGACAGAGAGAGATCACAAGTAGGCAGAGAGGCAAGCAGAGAGCGGGGGGGGGGGTGGGGAGCAGGCTCCCCGCTGAGCAGAGAGCCCGATGTGGGGCTCGATCCCAGGACCCTGAGATCATGACCTGAGCCGAAGGCAGAGGCTTTAACCCACTGAGCCACCCAGGCGCCCCACCTTCATTGTTTTAATTTTCTCTTGGCTTCCTTTTGAAGGTTATCCCCCCTGGGGTAATGGGACCCCAGTCTCAGGGCTCTAACTAGCTGTCTTCCTCCTCGTCCCTGACACACCTTCCTTTCCCCACCTCATAGCTCTGCCTGCCTCTTTGCTTCCCCAACAAACCTGTGCTCCCGGAGGCCAAGTGTCCAGGAAAGGCCAGAAAGGAAGGTGCAGCCAAAGTAATGTTTTACTCAACCTGGAATATCAAATACAAGCTTAGGACATTTAACAGACTTGGTAGTTTACAAATGTTGCATTTATTATCCGAGGCAAACCAAAGCCTCAAAGGAAGGCCACATCCCACATCATCATAGAACATGGAGCCAAGCAAACTGAACTCATTACTCAATGATCAAGCCATGGGTGATGACCTTGAGACCCTGAATCTGAAACCCATGAGAAAGACCCTGAACCTGGTCCTTTTGCTCAACCTCAGTAGAAGGGAGATCCGAAACCAAACCTGTAGGATGGTGACAAATAATCCAGGTTTTAATTTTTTGAAATTTATCCGAAGCAACTACTCATTTCGCTTTTACCCTGAATAAGATCTTTCATCAGTAGCAACAGCTAAGCTATCCTTCAGTTCTGACTGTGCCTAGGGGTGATCATAACAGCGGCTGGTGCATGTTGAATGTTTTCTATTGGCACTGTGGTAGATGCTCCTGTATCATCTCTTGGAACCAGCAACGTGCACGGGTCAGTTCTCAGCAGAAATGGGAATAACCTGCTCATAACTGGGAAGATTTACGTTCAGCTCTGCCCACATGCGTGGCTCCAACCCATTTCTACAGGTAAGAAGGAGCCTCTGGCTGGCCAGAGATGGCTTCTTCGAGGAAACCCACCTTTGCAATTTCCCCAACTCAGATCAAGTCACGCATTCTAACCTGTTTGCCTGTAAACTAGGATTTGAAGGAAATTTTCCCACTTCTGGGAGACTAGCAGGAGGAGCAAGGCACTGTTGTTAATCATAAGAAAAGGTTGACATTAAACTCCCTCATTTCACAAGTGTCATAAACTGCTTGCAGTTTATTATTTATGATTATTTTTTTAAATTATTAAACAAGATTTTATTTCTTGTTTTGACAGAGAGAGGTAGAGCGAGAACGGGAACAAAGCAGGGGGAGCAGCAGAGGGAGAGGGAGAAGCAGGCTTCCCACTGAGCAGGGAGTCCCGTGAGGGGCTCAATCCCAGGACCCTTGGATAACGACTTGAGCCTGAGCAACCCAGGAGCCCCGACAGTTTATTATGTTAAAGAAAGCAGACAGCCATTCCAGACTCGCAAGGCGGGAGGGCTGGTAAGTTTGCTCTTATCCTTAAAGCCTTCCTCTTCACCTGGGCTCTTTGGGAGGGCCTAGCAGAGCCTCTGAAGACAGCCAGCCCTTAGGAACAGCTCTGACAGGGGAAGGGAGCCCCATGGAGGAGCTCAGACTTCAAAGGGAGCATCTAGACCCTCCCTGAAAGGGTGAGGCTGCCAGTCCGCCTGGAGGACACCCTAACAGCCCAAATGGAGAAAGTGGGCTGGGAGGCTGGGCTGGGGTGGGGAGGGAAAGTGAGCAGAGGCCTGGGAGGGGACGGGCATGGGGCAAGCCAGAGTCTTCTAAAGAAGCCCAGAGGATTCTTGGCAGCCAGGGCTGGAAGGTGGCCGAGTTCTCATAAAAAAAAAGAGAAAGTGAGAGAGAAAAGAAAACAAAAAACTTCGTCTGAGCATGACTCTTGGCCGTGGTGCCTTTGCCAGCGCCTCTGCAGCAGCTCCCAGAGAGAGCCTGCCAGACAAGGACAGACGGACAGCCCAATGGAGCAGAAGAACAGCCAGAAGCCAGCCCCGCACCAGAGTGGGGACTTAGAAAGTTCTAGGGGTGAGGGTCGCTGCACCCACTCTTCAGCAATTGGCTTGGAGACCACTGGCCATCCATATGGAAAAGATAAAGTGGATCCCTATCTTACAGCAGGCCTCCAAATAAGTTCCAGATGAGCTAAAGACCTACAGGGTGTTTTGTTCAGGACAAATTATGCTCAGAGACTAAGTTTGTCTTTGCCAATAATTTATTTAACACAGGTCCACTGTAATAATTATAACTTATAGTAATAATATTTCACAAGCCAAGCATACAGGATATTGTCTCTTAATACACCAATAAAGAAATAACATATTCCAAACCAATGATGGATTAGTTACATTATTTTTCCAGACAAAGGGGAGATGAAAGCAATAAAGACCAATATTAGTTGGGGTGTACCTTTCTACGAGTTGGTTCTGGGTAGTGTCAGTCCTTCCAACTAAAAGCTGGATATCAGCTGCCTGCTTAGGTCCCTCACTGCTGGGGCACGTAGCTAGCGGGAGACGGTGCCAGTGCTGGCAGGCAAAGTGGCTGCTCTGAAGACTGTTACTGCAGGGTCTGCCACACAGCTTGTACCACCACTGCCTAGGAAGGATAGCCTCACTAAGGCAGAAGCAGATGTCCCTTCTCTTCCTGAGACCGCCGCGTGGTTTAACGCCACTGCTGACCAAGGTAGCCTGGCCACACAGGAGTAAGTATCTCACAATCTCCAGAGAACTATTTAGATCAGCAAAGAGTAGCCTTGTCCAGACCAAACACTTTTGAATGGCCGGTCATACCTCTTGGTTTTTAAAGTTTAAATGACCATGTGGTGGACATCACGGCTGCCCGTTACTATGGTGTCTAGAGTTCGATAAGAAAGTGCTAATAGGGGCGCCTGGGTGGCTCAGTGGGTTAATCTTCTGCCTTTGGCTCAGGTCATGATCTTGGGGTCCTGGGATCCAGCCCCACATTGGGCTCTCTGCACAGCAGGGAGTCTGCTTCCCCCTCTCTCTCTGCCTGCCTCTCTGCCTACTTGTGATCTCTCTCTCTGTTACAGGAAGAAAGAAAAAATCCTAAAAAAAAACAAGAACAACAAAAAAAAGAAAGTGCTAATATCCAGCTTCAAAACAATTTCACGAAAACAAGTTCAAACCACAAACAACTTTGTCCAAAACAAGTTTTCAAAAACATGGATTTGAAATCACAAGTCAGTACACAACACAGGGAAGAAACAAAACTACTATGGGGCATTTGGAAGAAAACATAAAAGGACAGATTTATGATACTAGGAAAGGGGATGATTTCTTTAATAAGGTATAAAACGCATCAAGCAGAAAGGAATAGTAGAATAACTGTCTACATTAAAATCTTCTCTATCCCAAAAGACACCAGATGCAAAATATAAAGACAAGCCCTAGGGGCACCTGGGTGGCTCAGTTGGTTAACTGTCTGCCTTTGGCTTGGGTCATGACCCTGGGGTCCTGGGATCAAGCCCCATATCAGACTGCTTGGTTGGTGGGGAGCTTGCTTCTCCCTCTCCCTCTGCCTGCTGCTCCCCCTGCTTGTCCTCTCTCTCTTGCTATCTTTCTCCATGTCAAATAAAATCTTAAAAAAAAAAAAAAAAGACAAGCCATATCTGTGACTCATACAACCAAGAAAAAAAAAGTAGAATATCTTATTATGTCTTTAAAAAAAAAAGAAAAATGGGTAAAGGACATGAACAGGCAATTCTGAAAGGTCTAACAACCATAACAAATCAAACCAACCTCCCTTGTGACCAGATTGTGTGGAAATTACAGTCATTAGATCCCACTGAGAGCCATGGGATGGACAAAAATTAAGATCTGATAACCCAAATGTGGATGCAGGTGTAAGAAAATGGAAACTACTTCACTGGTAAGAGTGTAAACTGGTACATCCATCTAGGAAAAAATATGTGAAAATGTGTAAAGCCTTCTAAAGAAGATGCATATGCCAGTGGTAGAGATAGTCTCCTTCATGTTCAGAAATGACTGATTCTGTATTCATTCTACATAACAGGGGATAAGTAGAATCAATGTAATCACCCCTGTGTGGGAAAGCTATTTCAGTCATCCAATGAAATACTATAAAGCAGTTAAAAACGATGAAAAAAATCTACATGTATCAACATTGCTGAATCACAAAAATCTAACATAGAGTGAAAAAAGCAGGTTACAAAAGGCTAGTATACTCTGATAGCATTTACATACATTTTTAAAACAAAAAAGTATACAATAAAAATATAAAATCATGCTTATATGTTTTAAACTTTAATATTTTATTTATTTATTTGTCAGAGACAGAGAGATCACATAAGCAGGGGAAGCAGCAGACTGAGGGAGAAGCAGCCTCCCTGCTGAGCAAGGAGTCTCATGCAGGGCTCAACCCCAGGACGCTGGGATCATGATCTGAGCTAAAGGCAGACGTTTAACGGACTGAGCCACCCAGGCCTTCCAATACTTATCTGTAACTTAAAATAAAACAGAAGGGCACCTGGGTGGCTCAGTCGGTTTAGCGTTCAGCTCTTGATTTCGGCTGAGGTCTTGATCTCAGGGCCATGGGATCCAGCCCCATTTTGGGCTCTGCACTCATTAGGGAGTCTGCTTGAGATTCTCTCTCTCCCCCGCTCTCTGCTCCTCCCGGTCCTGTTCTCTCTCTCTCTCAAATAAATAATCTTTAAGAGAATTAAAAATATAAAACCACAATGAGATATCACTTCACACTTGTTAAGATAGCTATTAAAAAGCAAAACAAAACAAAAAAATAGAAAATAACAAGTGTTGGAGAGGATGTGGAGAAATTAGAACCTTATGCACTGCCGGTGGGAATGCAAAATAGTGTTGCCACTAAAGAAAATGGTGCAGCAATTCCTCAAAAACTTAAACATACAATTACCATATCATCCAGCAATTCTGCTCTTGGGTGTCTTCTCAGAATAATGAACAACTGAAAGCAGGGACTCAAACTTATTTGCACAACCATGTTCATGGCAGAGTTATTCACAATAGCCAATAGGTGGAAGCAACACTGTGGCTTCTACATTCATCTACAGATAAATGGATAAACACAAAATGTGGTATATACATGCGATGGAATATTATACATCCTTTTTTTTTTTTTTTTTTTTTTATTTTTTTTTTTTTTTTAAAGATTTTATTTATTTATTTGACAGAGAGAGAGATTACAAGTAGGCAGAGAGAGAGAGGAGGAAGCAGGCTCCCTGCTGAGCAGAGAGCCCGATGCGGGACTCGATCCCAGGACCCTGAGATCATGACCTGAGCCGAAGGCAGCGGCTTAACCCACTGAGCCACCCAGGCGCCCGGAATATTATACATCCTTAAAAAGGAATGAAATTCTGACACTGCTACAACACGAAGTTACCCCGAGAACATTATGCTAAGTGAAATAAGCTAGATACGAAATGGCAAATATTATATAATACCACTTATAAAAGATGCCTGGTCAAAATCACAGAGACAGAAAGTAGGCTGTTGATGGCAATGAGGATGGAGAGTTACTATTTAATGGTACAGGATTTCAGTTTGGGAGGGTGACAAAGTTCTGGGGATGAATGACAGTGACGGTGGCAGAACAGTCGTTATGACACAGAACTGTACACTTGAAAATGAGTAAGATAAATTTTGTGTTAGGTATATTTAACTTAAAAATAGACATTGAAAAAAGACTGGCTTGAATCCAGCCCCTCTGTCCAAAAGAGCCACCAGCCGCCTCACCTACCCGCAACGCCCAGCTGACTGGGGCCTCCTGGACCGCCCCTCCCCGCCCCCACACCCGGGTCTCTGCCCCGGCAGCCCCAGCGAGTCTCACCGCGCAGGCGCGGAACTGGGGTGGGCAAGCAGAAGGGGGCGTGGCCTCACACTGCGCCTGTGCTGAATTCCAGCTGTAAGTGCTGTGGGGGAAATGATGTCCAGGTTGGGCTCCCCGGCCCGGCGGCAGCGGGGAGGCCTGCAGTGCACACGCGCAGACCGAGCAGTCGCGTCAAAAGGCAAAGCGAGCGAGCGCTCCGCACGTCCCGCGAGCCCGGCTGCCAGGCGTTCGTCTCCGCCGTGACTCCCGCGGGGCAGGGCTGGCGCGCCCACGTCTGAAGAGCGATGCCCCGGGAGATCATCACCTTGCAGCTAGGCCAGTGCGGCAACCAGAGTGAGCGAGCGAGCGCGCGCCGGGACCCTCCAGTTTCCGGTTTTGCCCCTTCGGGTCCTTCCCAGTGCTTGGCATCCTCCAGTCCCCCTTTCCCTGCCATGAACCCCCTGCCCTATTGCGCATGACAAACACGCCCAGCTGGAGAGCCGCACCTGGGCTGTGACAGCTCCCAGACCAGGTGTCTTGGGTGCAGCCTCTGAGTGTGACAGCCTCTAAGCCTGACTCTGGGCGCCTGAGGCCTTACGACTAGCGACCCAGGCATCTCTCCCCATCCCCCAGTTGGGTTCGAGTTCTGGAAACAGCTGTGCGCCGAGCATGGTATCAGCCCCGAGGGCATCGTGGAGGAGTTCGCCACCGAGGGCACTGACCGCAAGGACGTCTTTTTCTACCAGGTGCCCCCAGCGACTTGGTCAGGGGGTCTGAGGGAAGGGCAGGGGCCTGGTACCGGGAGACCCGCTGGGCAGAGGAACCAGGGCGGGAGGCTTGAGGAGGGAGGGCAGGCAGGAGCCAGAGCTGGGAGGATGGAGGGCTGGGCCTTAGCTGAGTGTGCCCCCTTGTTGGATGCCCCTTGGCAGGCAGACGATGAGCACTACATCCCCAGGGCAGTGCTGCTGGACTTGGAGCCCCGGGTGATCCACTCCATCCTCAACTCCCCCTATGCGAAGCTCTACAACCCAGAGAACATCTACCTGTCGGAGCATGGAGGAGGAGCTGGCAACAACTGGGCCAGTGGATTCTCGCAGGTATCCGGGTGACCATCCCCCAAACCCCTGATGTTCCCTCCCCAGGGCAAGGCAGGCTCAGGCATCCTGGGAATTTGACTAGACCAGACTGACAATAAATAAGAGACAATGGAATAACCTGACAAGAGGGACAGCCAGGGAGAGGTTTAGGCAGATTGCAAATCGTTTGCAAAGTAGCTTTTTTGGGGTTGAGGGTGGTGGCGGAGACTCTGCTTGAGAGTGTCGCAGGGTAGAGTTCTTGGTGCTGAAAAGAGATACTCCCCAGGACCCTCATCCTCACCCTCCCTCTCATTCTTTCTCTACAGGGTGAGAAAATCCATGAAGACATTTTTGACATCATAGACCGAGAAGCAGATGGAAGTGACAGCTTGGAGGTGAGGCTCCGCCCCTGCTGAATGGAAAATAAGGCTGAAAAGTGCTGGGAAAGGTCAGGATGTTCCTGAACACGTGGTGTGATGGGGGCAATTCTATTAAAAACTAATCTTTTGAGTATCCTATGTGAGGTATCGAGGTAAATAAGGTACAGTACTTGTCCTCAAGGAGATCCTCATCTGGAGGGCATCAGCTCCTTAAGCATGAGTCTTCCTTCCCAAGGAGTGTCAGCCTGGATAGACACAGAAGAAGCCTTGAGACATGAGTGTGTTGGGAGTGGGGAATGAGACAAGCCTGGAGCCTCTGCCCCACATCCCTGGAGACTGCTTCTTCATCCCTCCCCATGCAGGGCTTTGTGCTGTGTCACTCCATTGCTGGGGGGACAGGTTCTGGCCTGGGATCCTACCTTCTCGAACGACTGAATGACAGGTAAGCCTGTGTTGGGAGAGAGGGCATTAGCCCTGGTTCCATGGGTAGGGTCTTTCCTTTTTATTGTTTTTTTCTCTTGGACTGGAAGGTCTGGCACTGTCATTTTGAGTCATTGGTAGGAACGGAGCCTGGCCATCCAGGGAGCGTCTTGGAAGCAAGAACTCCCAGGAAGGGGTTTGCCCAGGGCGAAGAGGGACCTTAAGGGTTTGATTGGTTTGATGCTTTAGGTTTATTCTTTTTGGCTCCTGGGTTCTGACCACTCAGTTCTGTCCTTGCCCCCCTTTTGTACCAAGGGCTTGGTGACACTTGGAAAGGAATGGTCGTGTAAGCTCTAGAGAAGACTAAGATGGGCAGTGATGGGAGTCCTTCCAGTTCACTGTGTCACATTCCCCTTTCCCTCTTCACCCCCAGATACCCCAAGAAGCTGGTGCAAACGTATTCAGTGTTTCCCAACCAAGATGAGATGAGCGATGTGGTGGTCCAGCCCTACAACTCCCTGCTCACACTCAAGAGGTTGACCCAGAACGCAGATTGTGTGGTGAGCACTGGAAAAGAGAGTGGGGGGCTCTGGTCCACCTCCTCAAACCTGTGAGACATAGACACCCTGCCCTTCCCAAGTCCTTGCCTAGAGAACAGAGGACCAACAAAGCCATTCCCAGTGGCCCAAATTATTAAATGAATTGACTCCAAGTTGGTTATAGTTCCTTTAGGCAGCAGGACTCTTAAGAACATGTATACTGCCTGATATATGTCCCCATTTAGCCTGTTTAATGCCTACTCATGCTTAAATTCTCAGCCCAAGGGTCACTTTTGGAGT
This sequence comes from Mustela lutreola, assembly GCF_030435805.1. Classification (NCBI taxonomy): domain Eukaryota; kingdom Metazoa; phylum Chordata; class Mammalia; order Carnivora; family Mustelidae; genus Mustela; species Mustela lutreola. The sequence goes on along the minus strand of NC_081304.1, from coordinate 19,679,192 downwards.
CAGACTTCCCCTGACCACCCATGCAAGGTCAAATCCTTTGTGCATATTTCAGGCTGTAACCATACTTTTCTGTGAGGAGGACAGACCATGCCTGTTTTATCCCCCATGGTATCTACAGAGCCAGGCACGTGCGTGGCACGTGGAGATAATCACATTTGTTTACTGGATGAGAGAAAAGTGTCTGGTGATGCCCCTGAGACAGTAGTTTCCTTTTTTATATTAACATACCTACACCCTGGTTTTGGAGTTTAGAGGGGGCTAAGCTAATAACTTTTTTTTTTTAAGATTTTATTTATTTGACAGAGAGAGATCACAAGTAGGCAGAGAGGCAGGCAGAGAGAGAAGGGAGAAGCAAGCTCCCCGCTGGGGAGGCTTGATCCCAGGGGCTCGATCCCAGGACCCTGAGATCATGACCTGAGCCGAAGGCAGCGGCTTAACCCACTGAGCCATCCAGGCACCCTGCTAAGCTAATAACTTATCTCTCTGCCCCCTTTCTCCTCAAAAAGGTGCCGTGACCCTCTTCTGTCCCCCCCAGGTGGTGTTGGACAACACAGCCCTGAACCGGATCGCCACAGACCGCCTGCACATCCAGAACCCGTCCTTCTCCCAGATCAACCAGCTGGTGAGCCCCCACTCCCGGACTCTCTGGGCCGGAACCCCTCCTGGCTGGGGTCCACCTTGGGAAGGGAACCCCCATCCCTCCATGGGGCCAAGGCCCACGGCACGCACTCCTGTCCCCAGGTGTCCACCATCATGTCAGCCAGCACCACCACCCTGCGCTACCCCGGCTACATGAACAACGACCTCATCGGCCTCATCGCCTCGCTCATTCCCACTCCTCGACTCCACTTCCTCATGACGGGCTACACCCCACTCACCACGGACCAGTCGGTAGGAGCAGTCGCGGCAGGCCCTGCCCTCGCCTTTCTGTCCCCCTGCTGCCCCAGGAGCTGTCCCTTGGGGCCCCCAGAGGCTCTGTGCTCCAGGACCGGCATAGACCGTCCAAGTCCACGCTGACCTGCTCTCCTCTGTCCTGTGCCTCTGGCTCCCTCCCCTCAGGGACCAGGCTCTGTGGGGTCTGCAGACGGTCCCGCACAGGGCCATGACCTTGCCAAGCTAAGGAGGACTCAGTCCCACAGCAGAGGCTCAGTGTACACCTGGATCTCGAGACCCTTCCCCAAGAAACCACACTAGCCCAAGTCGGACGGGGCTGAAGCATTGGACGGTGGCCTGAGTGCGGGCCCGGGCCCTGTGGCCCACTGTCCCCTCAGGTGGCCAGCGTGCGGAAGACCACGGTCCTGGATGTCATGAGGCGGCTGCTGCAGCCCAAGAACGTGATGGTGTCCACGGGCCGGGATCGCCAGACCAACCACTGCTACATTGCCATCCTCAACATCATCCAGGGGGAGGTGGACCCCACACAGGTAGGTGAGGCCCCTTCGTGCCACCCCCGGGCCCCGCAGGGGTAGAGGAGAGGCTACCACCACCACTGCTGCGTGCACCCCTCCCCTCAGGTCCACAAGAGTCTGCAGAGGATCCGGGAACGGAAGCTGGCCAACTTCATCCCCTGGGGCCCTGCCAGCATCCAGGTGGCCCTGTCAAGGAAGTCTCCCTACCTGCCTTCAGCCCACCGGGTCAGTGGGCTCATGATGGCCAACCACACCAGCATCTCCTCGGTGAGCCTAATCTCCTGGGCTTCACTGACCAGTCTGTTCCACTAGCCACTCTTATCATTGTGCCCCATTCCATTCCAGCCCCTTATCTTGCACGGGTTCCCATCCTGGAGATTTCTATCTCTTTCAGCTCTTTGAAAGTTCCTGCCAGCAGTATGACAAGCTGCGGAAACGGGAGGCCTTCCTGGAGCAGTTCCGCAAGGAGGACATCTTCAAGGAGAACTTCGACGAGCTGGACACGTCCAGGGAGGTGGTGCAGGAACTCATCGATGAGTACCACGCAGCCACGCGGCCAGACTACATCTCCTGGGGGACTCAGGAGCAGTGACTTCCTTGCCACCACTTCCCCTGGACAGTAAGCACAGTCCCCATAATGCCTGGTCCCTGTGGCATGGATTCCTCTCACCAAAAAACCTTTCTAGAATCATCTCCATCCCAGGCGCTGGTCCTCCTTCCTCCCTCCTCTGCCCTGACCCTTAATATGCTTGTTATCTCTAATAAAGTGATAAAGCTGTGTTGTGCATATAGTCAGAGTGTGAATATGGTGGTGGTGGGGGGGTGACCCATGTTCCCTCCCAGTTCCCAGGCATGTGTCCTTTACCTGCTGTAGCTTCTTACCACTAATCCGGGTGTCAATGTGGTCACTGTTTCCATTGGCATACCTTGCCTAGAACCAGGCCACTCTACCTGAGTCAGCCCTGAGGGTTACTGAGGTCTGCCCTGTCCTCGGTGCCTGAGCTTCTGCCCCCGGGGTGGATCACTGCCCCAGACTCTTCCACTCAGGGAGTAGGCTGTTTAGGCTAGTGAAGGAGGGCCTGCAGCATACTGAGCAGGTCAGGAAACCTGGGACTCTGGATTCCCAGCGCCCAAGGCTATCAGATCCCTAGGAACACAACCCAATTCAACCTAGCTTGATAAAGCAGGAACAGAACTCAGGAGTAGGGCTGAGCCCATCCTGATAAGGCATTTATCTGTGCCAGAGAAGCTCTTGGGTCTGATCCTGTCCCAAGCTTCTCTCCATTCCAGACCCAAAGTAGTAGGCACACCGACATGGACCCAACGAGGGCCCAGATGCTGGACACCAGGGTAGGAACTGGGTAGTGCCAGTCTTGATGACTCACTGCCTTCCGGCCTCAGGGACGCCAGGAGGCCACCCCTGTGCTGCTCAATGGAGAAGTGAGTGTGAGTAATTGCCAGCTTCCCAAACTGCCCTGTTGCCTGCCCCACCCAGCACCCTGTGGCAGCCTGCTGGCTAGGAGAAGGTTAAATCCAGAAGGTCAAGGAGGGTGGAGCTCTGTGGTGTCCAGACTCCCCTCCGTGCTGGTAAAAGCTCAGAGTGTGGGCGTCCCCAGGGGTGGAGCGCTGAGCTATGGGGCTCTAACTGGTCCCACCGACAACACTCCCACAGGAAGGGTTTGTGTAAATAGGATTTTTTTTTTCCGCTTCTCTTCTACAAATAAATTAAGAAACAAACTAGAAAATCATCGGCACCCATTACAGCCCTTGGGTGTGGGGTATGCCCTGTCCCTGCAGGGCCAAAAGGGTCCATGGTTCCCTCAAATCTCAGAGCAGTCCAGGTCCAGGCTGGAGGCAGAAGGGAGGTCGTGACCTCTTGGCAGGCTCAGTCCTGCAGCTGCCCCAAACAGCCAGACTGTCCCTGGGGCTCGTCCAGGCCCGGGTGCTGGCTGGGAGGGGAGGTGTCTGGCAGGTCTTGGCATGGAGGAGAAGGGCTGCTGCAAGGCCTCTCAGGGGAGGGATTGGGCAAGTAGGCATTCACCAGCTGCATGATCTCTTCCACCTAAGAGAGGGCAGAGGTCAAAGGGCGGTAGGGGTCACTGCGTTCTCCTTTGTCTCATCCTTTGCCCAGGCTCCTCACCAGGGCCTTCTGAGAGCTGCCCCCTCCTCGCAACCTTTCCCTCCTCACCACCACGCTCTCCCTCACTCATTAGGTGCCAGTACTTGTGTCTTTCTGCTTCTCTAAATGCGGTTGCCTTCTCAGAGCCTTTCCACCCGTGATATCCTCTACCTGGGATGCTGTTTCCCCAGATCTTCCTGTGGCTAGCCTAAATGTCACTTCCAGTATCCCTTCCTGCCGGTCCTACCTAATGCTATGACCCCTTCCAGTCACTTCGTGTCACACCACCCTTCCCTTGGTAGCATCTATTACTGTCTTAGATAGTTTCTGATTCCTTATTTAGTGTCTGACCTCCTGCCCTAATGTAAGCGCCTCGAGCTTATCTTTGATCACTGCTGGATCCCCAGTGACTAGACCTGTACCTGGCTCAGCATTAATAAAATGTTTCTTAACATCCTTTCCCTTCCTTCCTTCTTCCACACCCTCTTCCCACTCACCTGGGGACTCTGCAGGACGAGCTGGCTCTCTCCCACCCTCAGTGCCAGGGTGTGGGGGCCCATTAGCTGGCAGGCGGCCACGTGGCCATAGCTGACACTGTGGATGGGCTCTGTCTCACCCGGCCGGGAGAAGGACATGGCCTTGGCTCCCAAGCCCAGGCATAGCTTCTGTGGAGTGCCCCCACCAGGCTCCTAGGGACAGATGGGTAGAGTCAGGGTGGACGTAGGGGACCCCGCCGCATTATTTTTGGTGTGGGGAGACAGCTGTGAGCAGGAGTGTCCCAGTCCCCTCTGTGATTCACAAGGCATGTGTGGAAGGGCTGACGCCTCTGGGAGAGGGGAGAGTCCAAGGGCCAGTGACTCCTGGGGTTTGAGAGGGTCAGGTGTGGGGAGTGAGATGACCCACAGTGGGGCCTGTGGCTCTGGGGCAGAGGTGTAGGGCTTGGGCCGCCAGAGTCCCCTCTCCCTTCTCCCCCTCACCGTGCTCAGCTCCAGAACGTCATACCGAGCAGCGCCGAACCCTGGACACTGCGCCGCCAGGGCCAGGTAGGCAGCCATGGCCTCAGCTCGGCCCATGCCCCGTAGCCGCTTCCAGCCGCCCAGCACAGCAGCCGCCGTGCCCACGCCACCTCCTCCCTCGCGGGCCGCGCTTCCCGCCGGGCCGCCTGCCCCGCCGCCACGTCGGGTCCGCTCCGCCCGCCTCTTGGCTAGGCCCGGGCTCCAGATCGCCCCGGCCAGCAGGGCGGCGGAGGGTGGAGGCCGAGGGACGGGGCGGGGAGGGTCGTCCCGCGGCGGGGCGGAGGGCGGCAGCAGGCGGTCCAGGCGCGGCAGGGGCGCCCTCGGGGAGAAGTCTCGGTGCAGGCTCTGCAGACGCAGCGCCGCCAGGGCGCGCAGCGTGTCGTCGGGCGGGGGCGGCCGGCCGCGCAGTAGCAGAGCGTGAGCCTAGGAGGAGGCACTGGGTGTCAGCGCGGGAGTGGCGGCGAGCACACCTGGGGGGTGCAAAGTCTGACGTCTGGGTTCGAGAAAAGCCTCCCGCGAGGTTGCCATAACAGTTAAATGTGACGGCCCGGAAAGCGAGGGGTCCAGGCTGGGGGCGGGGGATGTCTTTTGGAGGGGCAGTGAACGCTGGAGATGCTCACCTGCTCAAAGAGGAAAGGCAGTTCGTGACCGTCTGGGGACAGCCCCTCAGGGTGCAGGGGCCCGTGAAGACGCAGACACAGTCTCCAACCAGAGTCCGGGGAGTCGTCCAGCCCGGCTTCCTCCACCGCCAAACTGCAAAAGAGAGGAGGACTCGATGCCAGGCAGAAGAGAGACCCCCTCCAAGGCGTCGGCCACCGCGGGCGGGGATGGGGGGCGGGGCCATGCTGAAGGCGGGCCAGATGTTTGGGACGCTTGGAAATCTGACAGCAAACCGCCAGCGGTCAGGGCCCCTCCGTGCACCGGCAAACGTGACCGTGCAGGGCCAGTGGCCCGCGCTCGATAAATGTTTGCACAGGGACTGACCGGAGCTGAGAGGCAGATGGGTTACCGGAGAGCGGGGCTGGGGCTGGACATTTACTTCTCAAACCTGGTGAGCACGTCGGCCACGAGAGTACCCCCGGCCAGGGCTCGCTCCTGGGCTCCTCGCTGCTCATACAGCGCGAAAGCGTTGCGGCTCCGGGCCAAGCCCAGCCGTCCCACCAGCTCTCGAGCAACCTGGAGGGGAGGAGGCAAGAGGGGAAAATCAGACCGCGCTGGGTCTTGCCAACTGACGAACTCTTTCAGATCTCCCGGTCCCGCCACACACACGCCTTACACAAATGATAGATCTTAGACGTGGGCACACCTAGGGCCCAGGCACCAGGACGGCCGGGCATGGGAAGCTGGGAGGACGGGTTGAGGTTTCAGAGGTCTTTTCTGGCCGTACCTCGCCTGCCGTGGTGTGGGAGTCTATGGCCACAGGACAGGCACCAGCCCCGGGGCAATGCACGGTGCATAAGAGCTCCTGCCGTTGGCTCAGCGCCGAAATCTCTGCCAGCGAAGGCACCAGCTCGCGGCCGCGCGTCCGGCCCAGCGCTTTCCTGATGAAGCGCGCGTACTCCGCCAGTTCCGTGTCCGGGAGCGCCTGCTCCGTCCTGGGTTAGAGAAAACCCGAGGTTTAGTGCTCAGAGGGCTTTCCTTCTCCCCATCCCTCTCGCCTTCTTACTGTACCATTTCTTTACTCTCACGGATTCCCACCCTTCCAACTCTAAGTTGCTTGGATCTAGCGACCGGCTCTCTACTCTTGGAGCACTGCGTGGAGCTCAATTACTTTCTAAGGCTCCGACAGCTCTCTCCTAACCGCGCCCTCCCGCTTGCCAAAGTCTCTCCATGATCTTCCGCGCTGAAATCCAAAATCCAGCCCCATTCCGCTCTGCAACTTAGAAGCGCTGGCTAGACTGCCTCAGCCCAGAGGAAAAGCAGCCCTTAGCAACTCCTCTGCCTCAAGGGGGGCACCTTTTGCAGTCCTTCTGCCGGAAAGTGGGATATGATCTGGTAATTCCCACAAAGACCCTGAGCATATTAGCAGCCGTCAAGTCTCTTCCTCTCTCTGGGTCTAAGTTCTCCGACCCTCGGTTTGGCAAGGCCTGCCATTCTCTCCCTGGCCTGCAGCTCCCTTACCTTGTCCTTACCCCAGCCCTCCCCTCTCACCTCTCCAGATGCCCCAGGAGGTGCCCGCGGACAGCTCCCCCCGGCCGGAAGGTGCAGCTCATACAGGTGAGGAGCTGCCAGTACCGAAGGGCCGCAGGGTCTTGGGTAGCTGGGGGCCCGGGGGGGCCTGCGGGGCCCGAGGTCTGCTTAGCCAGCTGCAGGAAGAGCTCGTCGCGGAGCGCGGGCAGGTCCCGGCAGGTTTGGAGCACACCCTGCATCAGGGGCCCGGGGCGCCGCGCCCCCTCCAGCGCCTGCAGCGCCAGGAACAGCCGCACCGCCTCCTCGCGCAAGGGTGCGTAGCCCGGACCTGCGGGAGGGTGGGGGCGGAGGGACGGTTTGGAGAGGGGACACAGAGCTGGGCCCTGAAAGGAAGGCATGAACCAGGAAAAGGTCAGAGGGAGTGTAAAGGGACAGGGGGTGGCAAGGAGGGGAGAGTACCAACGACAGGAAGAGTGAAGGGAAAGCAGTGGTCCCCACAGAGCCTCCCAGGCACCTCCCGGGGGGGGGGGGGGGGGGAGCCACTGGGGCTGTTCTCTAAGTTAGTGAGCTCCAGAGGTTGACTGAAGGACACAGGTTCAAACCCCAGATTCTGCAACTGGGCACTAAAAGCCCACCACCATGGGCCAGAAAGCAGGCTGGACTGGGAGTCAGGAAACAAGGGTTCTTCTCCCAGCTCCCCTCAATCTTCTACTTTTAGGACCTCACTCTCACTATTCCTTTTAGGGAAGAGATATAGCTGAACGAGGCCAGCCCACTCCCCACAGTGCTGGCTTTTCCAGCAGTTGAAAACATAGTATGCGGGGTCTAAAGAGCATAAAGAAAAATAGAGTGTAAAAACTCATGAAGGAATACCAGTAGTCAGAACGAGACCCATAGACAGGTGGTCAAAGGGGGCATTTTTTCCTGTGCTGGCTTCCCTCTCCTCCAACCTAGGTATCAATCCAGCCAGCGTCCATTCTCAGCCCTTTGAAAAGTGAGAGGCTGGGCCTCCTTTGGACTTCTAAGTCCCTGTCAAGTGAGGCATTCAGATTCCCCATCCAAAGGACTGGAGCCATGCCACCACTCACCTGGGGCACTGACACCGTAGGGCAGGGGCAGGAGTGGAGCATACAAGGCCCCACTGGTGTGCCTCAGGATTGGATTCCGTCGGTAAATAAGGGCCACGGCTTCCGGGTCCCCACAACTTTCCTAGAATCAGGGAAGGAGTCACAAGGATGGAAAAAGGGGCTCCCCACAAACTCAGGAGGCTTCTGGGTCCGCCACCCTCCTCTTTCTCCATGAAGTCCTCTCTGTCACACCTGAATGTCCCTCAGCAGCAGCTGGGTAGGGGTCTCCAGGGGCGCCTTGGAGGCGATCACTTCTCTCAGAGCCAGACCCCAACGTTCCGCCTCTGCCTGGCGCGGGGAGCAGAGCCGGACGCTGTGCTTCCGGCCAGACACGGTGACTGACCACAGACCTGGGGAAAGAGAGGCCATGGAGGGCAATCAGGGCCGGACGGGGCCGATAGCAGGGAAGTACAAGAGCTCCCCTACGAAGCCTCACCGGTCTCCTTGGGACGGCGCTCCGGGCCCGTCACCGAGCACAAGCTGGTGAGCACGAGGCTCCTGAGGCGCCGCGCCCCCTTCCCGCTGCTACTGAATTGGTCCAGGGAGTCCCGGGTGAGCACGAACCAGGCCCGGCGCGGGGGCAACCAGGGCCGAGCCCCTCCTCCGCGGGGCTCTCCGTACAGCCAACCTGGGGGGAGGGGTGGGAGAAAAAGGGGATGAGCAAGAGAAGACGTTATCCCCTGGAGGGTTGGGATTGGGACTTCCAGAGTGCTTGAGGTGGGTCCCCACCTTTCACGACGACGTCCGGGTCCTCCTCGGGCGGCCCCTTCTCCGGGATGAGGCTCCGCGTCTCCTCCCAGCTCTGCAGCCTGGGCCAGAGGGGAGGGAGGATTGGGCGAGGCTGTCGGTCCAGCACCCCGCCTCCAGGGGGCTCCTCTGTCGGTGCTCCCCAGACCGCTAGGGGAGCCTGCTCCGGGTATGGACACCCCTCCCCCAGGCTGTGGGAACCGCTGGGCCGTTCTGACCTCGCACCAGAAATAGCCCAGACCCCCCCTTTCTCCCCGCGCCCCCAGTCGGACCGCCCCCCCGGGACCCCGGCCAAACCACAGCGTCCGGCGTAAGGCCTCTCCCTTATTGCACAACTGCGGGAGGGCAGACTGTGAGGATTGGGGTCCCGGGAACAGGCTTGGGGGGGGGGGGGCTTCATACCCTAAGACGCAGGGGCCGTGCTCACCTGTCTGAGACCTGCGCACTCCTCACCGGCTGAGTCAGCGTCACGTCCAGGGGGCCCTGGGGAAACAGGGAAGCAGCCCTCAGGATCAGAGGCGTCATCGCGGGATGCCCGTGGCTTCTGCCCCCAGGAGAGCGCTGCTCAGGGAATTGAGGGATCAAGGAGCGGGGTCGTGATCATGAGGGAGAGAGCTGATGCCAAGAGGAAGCCCCTTCTGCCAGTCTCTACAGAACAGCCCCAGCTAAGAAGTCAAGGCTCCCGCGTTGTCTCTGTTTCCCTTTGAAGATTTAAATCAGGGCGGGATACGCTGGAAAGAGCACTGTGCAGGGAGTCCAGTGGGGAGACCTGGATTCTAGTAACAGTCTGACCACTAACTCGAATCACTGGCTTGGAACCTTCACAGATCCTCTCAGTCTTTGGGCCCTAGCTTCCCCATCTTTGAAAAGGAAGAGGTGGATGAAACTCCTTTTTGTTGGAAGTCACCCCCTCCTCCTCATTTCCCCTTCATTGGCTGGCACACAGGCAGGTGGTGGGCACAGAGCTGGATGAAGGGAAGTGGGACTTTTTCAGTATAGGGCTTTCTTCAAGAACTTCTTATGCCCTCCCACAGACACTCCTGAAACTTAATGGTAAGCAGAGACCCTCCCCCTTTGCTGGGGCTCTGGAAGAGCACGCAGAAAAATGGCACACGCTCTCCAGGAGAGGTACAGTTCAGGATTTTGCCCTTCTACCTCCTGCCCTGGAACTTCAACAGGAGAATGGGGCCTGAGAGAGGCCAAAATCCCGTCCAGGAGCCAGGTCAGGCAGGAACTGTGCCATCGTCCCATTGCGCCCAGACTGCTAAAGCCAGCGTCCCATTGCGCCCAGACTGCTAAAGCCAGGAGGGGGAGGTGGGGGAGGGGGGCAGGGACACCTGTCCCCAAGCTCGGGGGAGGGGAGTGGAGGTGGAGCATGAGGGAGGCAATGGCGTGGTTCACAGAGCCGTGTTTCACAGAACTGACCCAGCCCAGGCTGGAAGCTTGGGGACGCCTGGGTCCTGTGCCTTCCTGGGACGCAGACCCACCTTTCTGGAGGGGCCAAGAGGAGTTCTTAGCCACACCGCCGCGGGGGCAGGTGCTGACCACTCTCTTAGTCCAACTCTCCTAATCGCAGTCCCTTGCTTCCCTCCCTCCACCCCCCTCTATATTTATCCGCCCTCCGCCTCCGCCAGGTGCTGGCGCCGGCCCCAGCGGCGCAGCCCGCCCCACCCGGGCACCGAGCCACCGGGCCTGCTGGGGACCCCTGAGCGGGGGATGGGAGCCTGACCCAAGCCATTGCACAAGGGAGTCTGGTTGCCGGTGTGCAGGGGAATCCAGAGGGGACCTCAGGGTATGGAGGTCTTCCAGACCAGTCCAGCCTCAGTTTCCCCACGGGGAGAGTCCACAAAACCAAGGAGCCAAGTGTCCCTCACCATCCCCTCAGGGATTCCCCAGGAGCCTCACCAGGGAGGGCCGAGAGTTCTGTCTTGAGTGGCAGGGTAATGACGAGGGGTCCTCGAAGAGTTGTGGCCCCCAGCTCCCTCTCCGTGGGGTCCCTGCCACGGACCCCAATCTGAGGATGCCTTCTCCCCCTCTCCCAGGTCCCCGCGGCGGGAGCTCCGGCATCTGGCCCCAGCACTCAGCGCTCACGAACTGGGAGCGGAGCGGACCCAGGCGTCCGAGCCGCCCAGCCGGCCTCGCCACATTCCTCGGCGCTGGCGGAGGCGGAAGGAGACGGGATGGGACGCGGGCCCGGCGGGGAAGGGAGAGGCAGGGCCAGGTCGGGCCACGCGTGACGCCTCCCCTGCCTCAGGGCCCCTAGCAGGTGGACAGCGCCCAGCATGCGGCGCGAGGCCCACAGGCACATCCCGAGTAGGGCTGCTCCTTGAGCTCCTGGGGGCTCTTGGCCCCCCAGGCAAAAACCTCTCCCACGTCCCCGTCGGCCCAGAGCACGGCGTTTGGCTGGAGTCTGGAGCAGGATCAGACGTGACGGCCGCTTGTGGTGAGAGGGATTGAGACAAGGCTCCAAACCCCCAGGGACTTACCCTCCCGCCGCCCGCTGGACTCGGGGTCCGCAGCTCAAAGGTCTCCTCGTCCTCGTCCTCGTCCCCGTCCCCGCTAAGCTCGCCGTCCCCGTAGTCCCGGTGCAGAAGAGTAAAGCCTCGACGGCAGCAGAGGAGCCACCACAATCCCCCGGGGAGAGGCATCCGGGCGAGCAGCCGGGGGATGGGGGCGCGGGCAGCCGGGCCGAGCTGCAGGGGGTCGGAGAAACTGGCGGGGCTCCGACCCCAGCGGGGGAATTATGCGGCGGGAGGAGGGGAAGGGAGAGGGGACTAGGAGGAGGCAGTGTCTGGCGCTGGGCTGCAAGGGGTCGCTTGCTGAGCCTGCGGGGGGCTCGGTGTCTGGGCCCCCGAAGGGGGAGGGGGAAAGCGTCCAAGGCTGGGTGTGGGGGAGCAATGTCCGGAGCTGGGAAGTAGTGTCCGTTGTAGTGTCCAGCCCTGTGGGGGGCAGTGTCCGGTGCAATGTCCGAGGTGGGCAGTTGTCCAAGCTTCAGGGAGGGTCGTGTCCGGTAGGGTGTCCGGTGGCCGGGGCCCGGGCCGCGCGCGCTGCGCTCCCTGCAGCCCCGGGACTGGCGCGCTAGGGGCGCGAGCACAGCGCCGGGACCCCGCCTCCCCAGCCCCCTCCCCTCCGAGGGCCCCCCCTTTCCCTCTCTTTCTCTCCTCCCTTCTTTACAGGGCAGGGTGCAGTTTTCGTCACAGTCTCCCCTGCCCAATCCCTGTGCCTGGCGCCGGGCGCGGCCACCAATCAGGCCACTGAAACCGCGGCGGGTTGCATCATGTGCCCCTGGCTTGGTGACAGCGGGGAGGAGTTGAGGAATAAAGAGGGAGGGGGCGGTGCGATGTCAGCCACGCCCCCGTCCCCGAGGTCGGACGCGGAGTGCTGGTGATGTCACGGAAGCCCGCCTTCATGCCCTTGTTTTAACTCTTGGCTCACCAACCAGCAGATTAAAAACCCTGTCGAGAAGGAGCATTGGAGAACGAAGGGCATAGGGCATAGAGGAAGGCCCGTCTGCTGCTCTCTGAACCCCTGTCTCGTCTCAGGGTCCCTAAGAAAGAAACGATCTTTAGCTACCTGCGCCAGGCCCAGCCCTAGAGGCGGCCCTCCGCCCCTGGATGGAGTAGTCCAATTCTTTGGTCTGAGTCACCTCCTTTTTAAGGTGCAGAAGCTGAGGCAGAGTCGGGGAAGTGCAGACCCAGGTCGGAAATTAAACCCAATTTCGAGCGCACAGCTCACTGAACTTCAGTGGGGAGAGTGATTCAAGACTCAAGAGGATTCTACGGTCTTCGAAGAGAGTGGAGGCCTCTCGGGGAATATAGCCTGAGGTCCTGAGTCTGAAGGGGTTAAGCGAGGCGCTAAACGGACCGGGTGGGGCGGGGCCGCGGACGGGGCGGGGCCAGGGCGACAGCGGGCGCGCGCGTGCGTTGCTGACTCAGCGGCGATTCCCGCGGTCTCCGGTGGAGGGTTCCAGGTTGGCCCCCAGTGGCTGGCTTGTAGGACCTTCGGAGGATCGGCGCCATCTCCGGGCCTTCCCTGGATTCTGTCCCCTGGTGGCGGTGGCTTTCGGTCTCTGCCGCCGGAGGCTCTGGGAAGGAAAGCCAGCCAGCGCTGGGCAGAGCGGGACAGGGCGGGGACGTCGGGCCAGCGCCTCCCTTGAGACCTCCCCGCCCCGCCCCGCCCTTCTTGCTCCGGGTCCCCAGACTCCAGGCTGGAGTGGTCCGGGCAGCTTTGCTGACCGGATATTAAACTGCAAGAGTTGTCGCACGTGAACACCATCCTGCCTACCGTGCTTGTGTAAAACAAAGACCAGGAATCCGTGCGACCATCAGAGGCCGTCCCGGCCTTGCCCTCGCCCCAGATGACAGTGGGCAGCACTGAGATTTCCTCGAGACGGAGACATTCGAACCATATACTCTCCTCCCTGTCTGGATCCCAGGCCCTTGCCTGCAGGAAAGTTCTTTCCGATGTCTAACCTCTCTCTTTCCGGCAGGCTCAGCACATTTCCTCTGATCCTTTCCCCAGGGAAGATGGAGAACAGCAGTTACCCCCCACCCCACCACGCCCATGATAACGACTCTGGAAATTTTCAAATTGGCATTCTCTCCTTGGTTTTTCTCCAAGGTGAAAAACTCCGACTCAACTTTTTTAATTACCTTTTTTCCTTTTTTTTTTCCCCCGCCACAGAATTTTAGAAGAGATTGTAAAGTGATAATCTAATTCAAGACCCTACCCAAAACTGGAATCTCCTGGGCACTGTCACCACACCATGCACAGGCACGCACAGTCCCCAACAGCTTTGGCCTGAACATTCCGGAGGCCAGGAACTCCGTACTTGCTAAGGCAGCCATTACTGGATAGCACCGTAGTTGTTAGAAAGCTCTTCCTTGTGCTACTTTAAGAGGAACCCCAGCCCTCCCCCCTTGGCAGCTTTCCGACCTCACATCTTGTTCGAAGAGACCAGGTGAAGGTGGAGGGAGTGACAGTGCCTAGAGCTTCAGCAGGCTCAGCAGCTCTGCACACCCCCACCCAGACTCTCAGCGCCTTCCACTCGGAGCCAAGCGAGTTGAAAGGGGAGGGGGAACGCACCAGTTCTGCCCTGCTGCAAATCACTTCCAAGTCGGTGACTCAAAAATAGTAACAGTTGTTGGGTTGCATCTCATTTCCATGTTATCAATTTAATGTGGCAAAGTACAGAAGCAATTCCTTTAGGTCCCTACCTCCTTCTCAGTACCCCCCCCCCCCGCCCTTTCCCATTACCCTCCCTGGAATCCCGCGCTCCCCTCCTTGATTCGCAGCCCTAGTCGCCCCAGGAGGAGACACTGTGGGTCTCAGTGGGAGCCGAACAGGAAGAGAGGCGGGGCCGGCGGGGGCAGCGGCCGCGGGGGTGAGGCCCTGGGCTGCAGCTCCCACCCCGCAGCAGCCTCCGCAGGTCCTGGCGGAAGCGCAGGCCCAAAAAGGCGTAGAGCACGGGGTTGAGGCCGCAGCGGGCCAGGGCTAGCCCTCCGGTAACCAGCAGCGCCAGGTCCTTGCGCTTGCTGGCAGGGCAGCTCCGCTCGCGGGCAGCCAGCAGGTCAGCCGTATCGAGGAGCAGGGCGAGGCTGTAGGGCAGCTGCAGCACCACGAAGGCCGCCACCAGGGCCACAACGACGCGCAGCGCACGCCGGCGCTCCGGCCCCCTGGCGGCCAGCAGCGTGCGGCCCAGGAGAGCGTAGCAGGCGGCCATGACGCCCAGCGGCAGCGCGAAGCCCAGGACCACCTGCGCCACCGCGCTTGCCCCCTTCACCGTCTGCGTGAGACCCTCGGGGAAGACGAGCCGGCAGCGCCGCTGGCCTTCCCGCTGCCCGTCCTGGCTGAAAAGGAGAGCAGGCAACGCCAGGAGCAGCGACAGCAGCCACACGATGGCTGAGACCATGTGCGCGCGGCCCGGAGCAGAGGGCCTCGGTCCTGCGGGGAGAGCCCGCGTGATGGCCACGTAGCGGTCGGCGCTGATACAGGCCAGGAAGAGGAAGCCGGCGTGGAAGGAGGCTGAGTAGAGGCCGGAGATGGCACGGCAGGTGGCACTTCCCAGACTCCAGCCCTGCAGAGCCCCTGCTGCAGCGAAGGGCAGGGTTAGGGCCAGCAAAAGGTCGGCCAGGGCCAGCTGGAGCAGGTGGGCGGAGGTGGGCGATCGGACAGCCCGACGGGCGGCCAGGTGCGTGGCCAAGACCAGGCCATTGCCAGCCAGACCCAGTGCAGCTACCACCAGGGAGACACTGGGTTGGAAGGCCCTACTGAAGGCCTGGACATCCGCCTTGTAGCAGAGCTCTGGCAACGGTTCCGCGGAGTATGCCTCCTCATCCTCCCCAGAGTAGGGGCCCCAGGAGACCTGGGGAGGTCAGAATGAGAGGGACATTATGAGACATCTTCCCACACACCTCCCCCTCCCACACATACCTTCCAAGCTGGGGGCTGCTGTGTGACAACAGTACAGAGGGGAGAAGATACAAACTCTTTTCTGAACTCTTCTTAACACACCCTCCAACAGGCCTCCTGTCTCTGCATCCAGCTTTCTGGATGACCTTGACTTTCTGGAGCTCAGTTGCCTAATATACAATGTGGAGATTAGAAATCCTGACCAGCCCAAAGTTGGCAAAGTTGTTTGAAATAAGGAAGATAATGGATGTGAAGCATTTGTGCTCTCCTTAGGTCAGGGTTTCTATTATCAATAAATCTGGAGGTTCCGGTCTGTTTGCAGCGCCCTCTCCTGGAAGAACACCCACATGCAGGCTTTGCCTCAGAGCTGGTCCCTCCCTGGACTCCAGGCATGGTGTGGAGAGGGTCGCAAAGTCTTTTCTTTTCTCCACTCCCAACCCCGCCTCTAACCTCCAGTACAGGTGCACTGAACTACTCATGACAGGGGGGATCTCAAGGGTTGGGCCTCAGGTTTCCTGGTCCCTGTTGCAACATCAGACCCCTAGGTTCAGCTTACCATTCCCCTCAGCCCAGTCCCATCCCCCAACTTAAGCCTCACATCACCAGCCCCATCTATCTGGAAGGTCCCAGGTCCCGGTTGGCTCCAGATAACCTGGATAGGTCAAAGCACGGCGGAAACTTGTTACCAGGTGGAAAATCTCATCCCTTTGCCTTACCCTCCCTCTCTATGACCCTTCCCCCCAGCCCCCACTCCCACCTGCTCCGCGGGCTGCGTCCCCATCTCTGGCTACACAGGTTTCTGAGGTATAGCCACTGGGGAGAGAAGTTAAACTAGTGGGACAGGAAGGAAGGGGCGGGGAGAGGGACCAAGAGGGCGGTGGGGATTAGGGTCTGTGGGCTCTCTTTACCAGATTTTTCCATTTCACCCCCTAATTTTTTTTCTCTCTCTCTTTCTTTACCCTGCCAGTAGAAAAAGAATGGGTTTGGGAATATCATCATTTGCTAGCTACCTGTGTGATCTCGAGTAAGTTTACCTCTTTGAGCCTCAGGTTTTTCATTTGCAAAGTGGAGTAAGGTAAAAATGTCGAATTCACAGGGTTATGAGGGTGCCTAGGATAGGTGCCTGAAGCATAATTTGCCTTCAGAAAATGTTAGATTCTTCTACTTACTCTTCCCTCCATCTCCAGATAGCCAACCCCCGCTTTTCTTGGATTTTTCGGGACGCTCCCCTGGCATTATCTTCCTTCCCCCACCCCTGTGGCCACAGTCCCTGCCAGCCTCGGGTTATTCAGGGTATTTCCCGGCGGCTGAGGCTCTCTACCCCCGCCCTTTCGCAGCAGGGCTGAGGCGCGCGCTTGCGCGGGGTCCGGGAAAGCTGCGCGTGCCGGGAGAGAGAGGCTGGGGAAGGGGGAGGTGAGAGGAGAGAGGGTGGGAAGGAGAGAGAGAGCAGCGGAGAACCTGGAACGACAGAGAGAGAGAGAAGGGAGAAGGGTTGGGGGAGAGAGAGGATAGAGGGAGGGGTGGGTTAGGAAGAGAGACAGCGATCCGCTGCGAACCCCAGGAGGAGAACTGGGAGCCCGAAGTGGACCTGGAGCCCTAGCCGGAGCCGGGCCCTGGGAGGCGGCCGCCGAGACCCGTCAGCCCTGCACCATGTGTCTTCGGCTCCTCTGCATCCTGCTCGCCGCGGTCTCGGGAGCCCGGGGCTGGGGCTACTGTGAGTGCCGGGCTCAGCTGCAAGCAGGGTGGGACCCGGGAGTCCGAAGCCTGCAGGGCGGGTCCAGCCGCATTGCGGCTAGGTGGTCGCGGGTCCCTTCCCCGGCCGGCGCGCGCTTGCTCGTTTCCATCCTTTTCTGCCTCTCCCCCGCGCTCCGCAATGCAGCTCCGAGGCTGGCGCGCGCTCCCGGGCCGGTGCTGGGCTCCGAGGAGCCGAGGATCCAGTCGGCTCCGGGGAGGGATTTGGGACTGGGATCCAAGCGGGAGCTGGTGCCTGGGCGTGAGGGTTGGGGATAAGGGTGGTACTGGTGATCCCAGCGAGGGATGAGGTTTTTCCAGCATGTGGGGCTGGGCTTGGAGCTGGCCCAGGGGCTAGGATTTGGGGCTGGGGCTGGATTTTGAGGCTGGGATCCAAGCAAGAGTTGGTGACCCTGATTCCTGCGAAGGTTGGACATGGAGCTGGTGATGCTGGTATGACTGGCTGGGTTTGGGACCAAGGCCTGGATTGGGGGTTGGTGAGGGTTGGGGGTGCTGATGAGTGGGATCCATGATAAGGCTGGGGCTGGATTGGTGCCTTGGGCTGACTCAGGTTTTGAAAGATGCTAAGGTTGTGTTTGGGGGAGTACTAAGCCTGGGCTGGTAGGAGGGCAGTCACAGACCTGGGGAAGATCCAGCTTAGGGGTCCCCCCAGAAGAAGAAGGCAGCCCCCCTGAGTGTGCAGCTGCTGCTGCAGCCCAGGTTGAGTAGATGGCTTAAGTTAGTGCTGGGGTGCCTGCTGGGGAACAGAGAAGGAGGAGCTCCAGTTGCTCAGTGTGCCTGGTGTTTCGAAGGACCTGGGAGGGGCCCGGTGACCAAAATTTCTGTTTCCCCAACCCAGACGGCTGTGACGAGGAGCTGGTCGGGCCTCTGTACGCACGCTCCCTGGGCGCCTCCTCCTACTATGGGCTCTTCACTGCCCCGAGATTTGCCCGGCTGCACGGTGAGCCAGGCACCGCCCCAAGGTGTGGTGGGGGCCCTGGAAGGTCAGGCATAACAGGAGAGCCAGGGGTAAAATGCCCTTGCCTCTTCTATAGGCATAAGCGGATGGTCTCCCCGAATCGGGGACCCGAATCCTTGGCTCCAGATTGACTTAATGAAGAAGCACCGGATCCGAGCTGTGGCCACCCAGGGCTCATTTAACTCATGGGACTGGGTCACACGCTACATGCTGCTCTATGGGGACCGAGTGGACAGCTGGACACCATTCTACCAGCAAGGGCACAATGCGGTATTCCAGGCCCCCTGTGCACGCACTTGGAGAACCCCCTCAGTTCTGCAACCTGCTCTGGGCACTGGCTTGGGGGAGATGAAGGAGGAGGAGATGGGGACACGTGTGAGGAACAGCGGCTTCCAATGTGGGGATTCAGTCCAGAGGCACGGTCCACTCACCGTGGGTGCAAGACTTTCTCAGATGACAGGGTTTCACATACTTTAGGGTCAAATCTGGGAGAGCTTTTTTTTTTTTTTTTTTAAGATTTTATTTATTTATTTGACAGACAGAGATCACAAGTAGGCAGAGAGGCAGGCACAGAGAGGAGGAAGCAGGCTCCCTGCTGAGCAGAGAGCCCGATGCGGGGCTCAATCCCAGGACTCTGGGATCATGACCTGAGCTGAAGGCAGAGGATTTAACCCACTGAGCCACGCAGGCGCCCCTGGGAGAGCTTCTTGAATGAGGTGACATCCGAGTTGAGCTCGGAGGAGATAATGGGATGGTGGGAGAGGACACGCTAGGTCATCTGTTTTTTTAAAGCCACGAGGGTCCAGGAGATCAAGGAGAGCCTGCTTTCTGGAAGCTGATATTGGCTGGGTGTGACAACTGCGGGCTGGGCTGGGAGGCTGTGGAGAAATAAAGCAGAAGGTTGGGACCTGATCTCCCCTCTGCCCTTTCCCCTCAGACCTTCTTCGGGAACGTGAACGAGTCGGCGATAGTGCGCCACGACCTGCACTACCACTTCACCGCGCGCTACATCCGCATCGTGCCCCTGGCTTGGAACCCGCGTGGCAAGATCGGCCTGAGGCTCGGCCTCTACGGCTGCCCTTACAGTAAGACTGCGGGATTCGTGGGGGTGGGAAAGGGGGCGGAGTGCTCGGGAATCAGTCTTCCGGGTCCTCGGCCCACCTGCTGGCCTTCGCGCAGAGTCCGACGTGCTCTATTTCGACGGCGATGATGCCATCTCGTACCGCTTCCCGCGAGGGGTCAGCCGGAGTCTGTGGGACGTGTTCGCCTTCAGTTTCAAGACAGAAGAGAAGGACGGGCTCCTGCTGCATGCGGAGGGGGTCCAGGGCGACTACGTGACACTGGAGCTGCAGGGGGCGCACTTGCTGCTGCACATGAGCCTGGGTGAGCTCCACCGTCGCGGATACTACCCCAGCGGCTTGGCTGCCACGCCCCTCGCGGCCCTGCCTCCGCGAAGCCGCTCCCACTTCGGATCTTGCCATTCCTTACGTTTGGACCAGCTCGCCTTTTCTGTGCATGGTTTGGCGCTAACAAAACACTGGACTCCGAGTCAGAAGATCTGGATGCCAGTCTCAGCTCCACCTACCAGTGGTGTGACCTTGGAAAAGGAACCTCTCCAGTCTGTTTCCTCATTGTGGAAACCTTATATACATTAAGTGTACCTATACATACAAGCCCAAAGAGTTGTTATTTTGTATCTCATTAGCTTTTCATAACAACCATAGAATGAACTAGAAGCAGCTATTGTAAAACAGGGGCCCAGAGGGGTTAAACGACATACCCTAAGTCACATACTCCCCAGTGGACACCATTCCATCTTAAGCTGAAGATGTCCAATCTCTATATACCCCCTCCCCCCCAGGCTGCCCTGGGCCCTGTGCCAACCCTTCTCTGTGCTCCTGGAAGCTGCTGCAACTGGGGGAGGCCTCTCCAGATTGTAGGTCTCTCTGGGGCCTCTCTGGGGCTCTCCAGATTGTAGGTCTGACCCTGCTCCTCTGTTCCCCCAGGCAGCAGCCCCATCCAGCCCAGGCCCGGTCACACCACTGTGAGCGCTGGTGGCGTCCTCAACGACCAGCACTGGCATTACGTGCGGGTGGACCGATTTGGCCGGGATGCAAACCTCACCCTGGATGGCTATGTACAGCGCTTTGTGCTCAACGGTGACTTTGAGAGGCTGAACTTGGACAATGAGGTGAGCGGAGTGGTTCATTTAGTTGAGTTGGGGTGCTGGGGGGTCCGTTGGGGGACAGTGCTCTCCAGTTCCTGAATCTCCTAGCAGCTCTTGGCAAAATTGCGGTTCACAGGCCTGGGTTGTTGTTGTTCTTGGTATTGTTAGAAGGCAGATTTCTTGGGCACCCCCCCCCCCAAAACAACTGACATGGGATCTGGAAATCTTGGTTTGGGGGATCAGATGAGATGAGAAAATTGCCCCATTGAATTGCTCAACTCTGTGGCCCTGATCTGCAGATAAAGAATCCCAGACAGGTTAATTGACCTACCCAAGGGCATGCACCCAATCTGTGGTGGAGTCAGGGCCAGCACCCAAGCCTGGGGAGGCCCAGCAAGCTTTCAGCTTGAATAGCAATGCTGGGGAAATGTGTATTTCAAGTCTTATATAAAGCCAGGCTAGGAGCCTGGGAAAGCCTGGGGAGGAGGAGAGAGAGAGGGGCATGAGCTTGTACTCATCCAGGGACCCTAATCCCCTTGCCCCGCCCACAGATGTACATTGGGGGTCTGGTGGGCGCTGCGCAGAAGAACCTCGCTTATCGGCATAATTTCCGAGGCTGCATAGAAAACATAATCTTCAACCGAGTCAACATCGCAGACCTGGCTGTGCGGCGCCATTCGAGGATCACCTTCGAGGCCAGTGGGCAGGGCGTTCAGGGAGGGCAGAACATCAGAGTTGCTCGGAAAGCAAAGAGAATCAGATAAAAGCTGAGGATTCCTCTCTCCCCAGCCAAATGCTCAAGTGGGTGGAGGGCATCATCACAGACTCACAGGAGGTGCAAAGGCCACCCCTCCCTAACCCCCAGCTGAGAAGCTGTGGTCTGGTCTAACCACATCCTCAATTAATGTTTGAGGAAAATACGATGCAGAGACCGGCTTGGCAGTGGCTTGGCCAGGGATCACCGAGTTGTACAGTGGTTGAGTCCGATCTTGAACCCAGGTCTGTTTTGGTGTGGTCCCCATCCCCCACCCCACCCCACCCCACCCCAGCACAGCAGCGAGTGTTCTAGTGCCTGCCAGGAAGCTAGCCAGAAGTTGCCTCTCCCGGCTGGGAGGAAGGGAAGGAGGGAGCTGCGGCCCATGGAGATGGTGTAAAGAAGTCACAGCCAGCAGAGAGTCCCCCAGGGCCGCTTGGTTGGAGACACCCTCCACAGCTGGTTAAGGTTGTAGTGGGTGGGAATGGTCAGAATGGGAGGTCTCCGCCCGCACGCACCCCGAGGCTGTGCGGGGAGGAAGGTCCGAGACCACTATGGAAACTGAATTCCCCGCGGAGGCAGGCGGCTTCATTCTCTTGGGTGCTGATGGAACCTCACCTTCATCCTCAGGGTAAGGTGGCCTTCCGTTGCCTGGACCCGGTTCCTCACCCGGTCAACTTCGGAGGGCCTCACAACTTTGTGCAGGTGCCTGGCTTCCCGCGCCGAGGCCGCTTCGCGGTCTCCTTCCGCTTCCGCACCTGGGATCTCACGGGGCTGCTGCTTTTCTCCCGCCTGGGGGACGGGCTGGGCCACGTGGAGCTGATGCTCAGTGAAGGGCAGGTCAACGTGTCCATCGCGCAGACTGGCCGAAAGAAGCTTCAGTTCGCTGCTGGTGAGAGGTGGAAGGTTGCGGGGCGGGGGTGGGGGGGGTGGGGGGGTAGGGGAGGAGGAGACCCCAGGAGGCCAGAGAAGGGCCCAGGAGGAGCCGGTGTGGGCCAGCACTGAGGCCCTGGCTTATTGGAGAGGGGGGAGGGCGGGGCGGCGCGAGCACAGGCGGGGGGTGGGGGTGGGGGGGGGCTTGGAAAAGCAGGGAGTGGCCAGAGGCTCAGAGCGGAGGGTCTAAGGGTGCTGGGAGCGGCAGGAAAACCGAGAGTCCTGGTACCTTCTAGCTCCAGGGGGCTCCAGAAGTGTTTATTACTTGTTTGTGGCTTTGCAGACTCTGCCTCAGCTGCTAGGGTCAGGGAAGACAGTCAAAGATGTCAGCACTCAGTGGGAGCAGGGTAATGGCGGGGGTGGTGCCTGGGGGACTCAGTTCAGTTAGGCATCTGACCCTTGATTTGGGCTCAAGTCTTTATCCCAGGGTGATGAGCTCCAGTCCTCTGTTGAACTTCATGCTCAGCAGGGAGTCAGCTTGAGATTCTCTCTCTCTCCCTCTGGACCCCACCCTCCCCCACAGGCACTCTCCACTCTCCTCTGTCTCTCTCAAATAAATAAATATTTCTTATATATTATATACCACTTATTTATTTATTTATTTTAAAAAGATTTTATTTATCCATTTGACACACAGAGAGAAATCACAAGTAGGGAGATAGGCAGGCAACCGAGGGGGAAAGCAGGCTCCCTGCTGAGCAGAGAGCCCGATGCAGGGCTTGATCCCAGGACCCTGAGATCAGGACCTGAGCCGAAGGCAGAAGCTTAACTCACTGAGCCACCCAGGCACCCCATGTTTTATATACTATTTATATGTTTAATATGTGATGTGTTTTGTATATTGTATATCATACACACATACACACATATATATGTAGTGTAATGGAGGGCACATAGGACCGAATGAGGTCGCTGCCTCCAGGCTGCAGACACCCTTCTCTCAGAATGTGGTGTTTCCCACACACCCACTCCATCCTTTCCTCCTGCCCAGGGTACCGCCTGAACGATGGCTTTTGGCACGAGGTGAACTTTGCAGCCCAGGAGAACCATGCCGTCATCAGCATCGATGATGTGGAGGGAGCAGAGGTCAGGGTCTCATACCCACTGCTGATCCGCACCGGCACCTCATACTTCTTTGGGGGTAAGTGGGAGCCAACCTGGCCAGACCCCTGTCTCTGGGTGGGAAGGCACCACCAAACTCCCCTCAGATGGGGCTGCCTGGAGAGTTTGGTAGGGATAAATCCCCATCTCCCCTCTGGAGCCTTGGGGACTGGAAGGTCACTGCCATGGTCTCTTGGCCCCCTTCCTTCCTTCATGTCTGGCTTTCCTTTGGCATCTCCCTGGGGGAGGGTCTCTGGGGTCTCCCCTGGGGAGGGCCTCACAGGGGTGGTTGCTCCAGGTTGTCCCAAACCAGCCAGTCGATCGGGCTGCCACTCCAACCAGACGGCGTTCCATGGCTGCATGGAGCTGCTCAAGGTGGACGGCCAGCTGGTCAACCTGACTCTGGTGGAGGGCCGGCGGCTCGGATACTATGCTGAGGTCCTCTTTGACACATGTGGCATCACTGATAGGTATCCAGAAGCCCCTTTCCCTTCAAGAGGCGACCCCTCCAAAGCCCTCTTTGGTGGTCTCCTGATGGGATTGGCCTTTCTCAATAATCTCCCCCCTCCCGCTCCCAGCTCCTCCGTGTCCCACCTGGAGAGTGTCTCACCCTCTCGTCCTTCTTTACTTAGCTCTTCCATTAAAGCGACACACGCGCAGAATGGAAACGAAGCCTCTGCTCTTGGTCCTAAAGGGTTTTCTTCTGTGTTGGAGGGGGGAGAGGGAGAGGGAGAGGGCGGGTACACAGTAGTCCTTGAGCCCTGAGGCCTGCCTTAATGTGCTAGCACTTAGACGTAAACCTGGCTTGTTCCTCGGGTCCTGGTGCTCTCAGGAGCCGGAAGTGAAGCCTGTAGGGATCAGACCCCACGCTCACAGTAAGGCGCCTTCCCTTGGTGCTGACCCTCTTCTCTAGGTGTAGCCCTAACATGTGTGAGCATGATGGACGCTGCTACCAGTCCTGGGATGACTTCATCTGCTACTGTGAACTGACAGGCTACAAGGGGGAGACGTGTCACCAACGTAAGCCGCCTGGGGGAGGTGGCCGCTCAGGGGCAGGGAGGCCAGGAGGTTGCTGGGGATCATGAGGCTGCTGGAGCCGGTAGGACTGGCCTTTCCTCGCCCTCTGACCCCATAACTGCTTTCTCCACCCCACAACCTACCAGCTCTGTATAAGGAATCTTGTGAAGCTTATCGGCTCAGTGGGAAAACTTCTGGAAACTTCACCATTGATCCTGATGGCAGTGGCCCTCTGAAGCCATTTGTAGTGTACTGTGATATCCGAGGTAAGTGACTCTGATGGGTGGTGAAGGGGCAGCTGACAAGGCTGTGAGGGGGTGTGGGGGAAACGGGGGACTGAAGGGGGGGCAGGGGCTAGCAAGACTGAACCGTGGTGTTGGGGGGTAAAGGGGTAGAGGGGAAAGGGGACACTCAGGAATTTGTAATCTAGCCTTGCAGATAAATTCTAGCTTCCTGATCCAGTCCAGCCATCATATCTAGCCTCAACAATGTTGAGGGCCCAGAGCTAGGCTGGAACGGAGCTGCTTGGGCAACTTTATTGGCTCTGAGGAGCAGCAGTGGTGGTGGACATGGGCAGGGAGATGGGTAGAGAATGGCCATCTCGAGCCAAAACTCTGTCTCTTCCATTTCCCCAGAGAACCGGGCATGGACAGTTGTGCGGCATGACAGGCTGTGGACAACTCGGGTGACAGGTTCTAGCATGGAGCGGCCGTTCCTGGGGGCCATCCAGTATTGGAATGCCTCCTGGGAGGAAGTCAGTGCCCTGGCCAATGCTTCCCAGCACTGTGAACAGTGGATCGAGTTCTCCTGCTACAATTCCCGGCTGCTCAACACTGCTGGTAAGGGCCTAGGCTGCCGTGGGCAGGGTGCAGAGCTGGAGGAGCGCCCTGGTTGGTGGGGTGGGGTGAGGGGTTTGGGAGGAGGGAACCAGAGAGGTCAGCAGAAGTTCTTGAACACTCGAGCAAGGATCTGGGCTGGTTGGAAAGGGGAGAGAGGAGCCCATGGGCTAATGGAGGGATGGGGCCTGCCAATGGCCTCCACGTCTTCCCCAGGAGGCTACCCCTACAGCTTCTGGATTGGGAGAAATGAGGAGCAGCACTTCTACTGGGGAGGCTCACAGCCTGGAATCCAGCGCTGTGCCTGTGGTCTGGACCGGAGCTGCGTGGACCCCGCTCTGCACTGTAACTGTGATGCCGACCAGCCCCAGTGGTGAGGGGCCGAGGGCCAGGGCGCTCAGGATTCCAGGGGCAGCGGAGCAGCAGGGGCTGAACCGCTGCGTCCTGCCCCCACAGGAGAACCGACAAGGGACTGCTGACCTTTGTGGACCATTTGCCCGTCACTCAGGTGGTGGTGGGGGACACGAACCGCTCCAATTCCGAGGCCCAGTTCTTCCTGAGGCCTCTGCGCTGCTATGGCGATCGTGAGTGGCGGAACCCTTTTGTGTGCCCTCCCCAGGGTTGGCTCTCCAGTTTCCGAAATTTAGACCACCTGACCCACTGCAGGTCTCTAGGACGTCCTGCCAGCCACCCAGCTCCTGCCGGGATGGGACCCCTTTAACCATTCTCCTTGCCCCATCTTCCCCCACCCCACCGGGGGCTCCCTTATTTCTCCACCCTCTGACCTCCCTGACCAGGCTTTCCTCCTGGTTTTGCAGGAAACTCCTGGAACACCATCTCCTTCCACACTGGGGCTGCCCTGCGCTTTCCCCCGATCCGTGCCAACCACAGCCTTGATGTCTCCTTCTACTTCAGGACCTCGGCTCCCTCGGGAGTCTTCCTAGAGAATATGGGGGGCCCTTACTGCCAGTGGCGCCGGCCTTACGTGCGGGTGGAACTCAACAGTGAGCAGGCAGACGCTGGGAGGGACATGGGCTGGACGGAGATCTCTGGGGGGAGGTGGGGTAGGCAGAGGTTAGGGGAAGAGACAAAGGCAGGTGCCAGCACGGAAAGGGCTTTAGAGAACGGTAGGTTCTAGAGCCGGGTCTGTCTTGGTAGCAGCTTTGTGAACTTGGGCACTCGCTTCAGCGATCTGGGCCTCAGGCCCCTCACCTTCGAGAAGGCACTTGGACTCCTGAGGTGTTTTCTGCCTGACCAGTTCTAACCTCAGCAGTGGGGCTGGGAGGCTGCCTCCGGGGATCTGCAAATTTGGGAGAGACCAGGAGTGCGAGGTTTTAAGGAGTTTATGGGTTTTGTCCCAGGTTGAGGAAAACTAGAGGGACGTTCAAGGAACTCCGAGGAGTGAGGAACCCGTGGGGTCTGACTCCTTTCTCCCCGACCCCTGCGTTGTCCAGCCTCCCGGGACGTGGTCTTTGCCTTCGATGTGGGGAATGGGGATGAGAACCTGACAGTACACTCGGATGACTTTGAATTCAACGACGATGAGTGGCACTTGGTCCGGGCAGAAATCAACGTGAAGCAGGCCCGGCTCCGTGTGGACCACCGGCCCTGGGTGCTGCGGCCCATGCCCCTGCAGACCTACATCTGGCTGGAGTACGACCAGCCCCTTTACGTTGGTGAGCAGCCGCCCTGTGCCGGGTCTGAGGCCTCCTGCCCCTTCCCACCCTCTCACGGCAGCTCTCCTTGCTTCCAGGAGCCCCATGTCTGAGGTCCCGACGCCCTCTGCTGCAGAGTGGGCCAAGAGCTCACCTCTCCTGTCTAGGCCATGGATTTTATTCCATGCTCTCACCCCCCTTGGCTCCCTTCCCAGCCCCAATACTTACCCCTGCCTCTGGCTCTACACCCATTTATTGACCTGCCCGCCCTTCCCAGGATCTGCAGAGCTAAAGAGGCGCCCCTTCGTGGGTTGCCTGAGGGCGATGCGTCTGAATGGAGTAACTCTGAACCTGGAGGGCCGTGCCAATGCCTCGGAGGGTACCTCACCCAACTGCACAGGCCATTGTGCCCACCCCCGGTTCCCCTGTTTCCACGGAGGCCGCTGTGTGGAGCGCTACAGCTACTACACATGTGACTGTGACCTCACGGCGTTTGATGGGCCATACTGCAACCACGGTCAGTGCAGATGGGAGACCCAGGAGCCACAGGGCGCAGAGGGGTATTGGGAGGACAAGGGAAGGATGGTGGGTGCAGAGTCAGCACCAGGGAAAACTAGAGTTGTCCTGGCTTCCTGAGCTCTGAGCTGGGACCATCTCTGAGCCAGGACTGCTGAAGATGATGGGCGACACCAAGCCATAGAGAGGTGAGGAGGGGATGGTGCAGCTGGCTGGTACTGAAAGAACTCAAAAGCAACTGCCAGATAACTTCCCCATCTTCCCACTGTCACCAAGATATCACAGGTTCCCCACCCTGGCAAGCATACCCAGCTCAGGTGGTGCAGTCTGCTCCCATGCCATTTCCTAGTTGATAATCGCTGAGCTCCTAAACAGGTGTCTACAGCCTGGTTCTTGGTGAAGGCAAGCCTTGACATTCACCTTAGCAAGATTCTGCACGTGCACCCAGACCACATCCTTCCTAAGGCTGGTCTAGGAGGATGCACGTGCAGGAGCGTTCATGGTGGGAGAAGTCTCCTGGAGCAGGGACTTGCAGGGATGCAGGGACCAGCAGAGGACCTTGGGTATTGGTTTGGGGGTGAGTAGTGGAGAGTGTACCAGAGAGGACCATGATACTTCGATTCTTTTTTTTTTTAGATTCTATTTATTTATTTGCGAGAGAGAGGGAGCACGAGCAAGGGGAGGGGCAGAGGGAGAAACAGACTCCCTACTGAGCAGGGAGCCCGACACAGGCTCCATCTCGGGACCCTGGGAGCATGACCTGAGCCCCAAGCAGATGCTTAATTGACTGAGCCACCCAGGCATCCCCATGATACCTCGATTCTAACCATAGCTCCCTGCATACGGCATATCCTTATAGAAGTCACTAGCCACTTCTGAGATTCGGTTTCCTCCATCTGTAAAAGGCACAGGTCGTATTGGATGATCTTTTCCATTTCTCATGGTTTTAAGACTCCATTCTGGGACCTAGAGGCTCCAGGGGACCTGACAGTGAGTGAAGGCAGGCTGTGATAGTGGCAGGACATGAGGCGGAGGTCCAGGGTGGGTGGGTGACCTACAATGTCTGAAGCCAGGAGCAGCAGTGCTGATCCCCCTCCATGTGCCCTCAGATATCGGCGGATTCTTCGAGCCGGGCACCTGGATGCGCTACAACCTGCAGTCGGCTCTGCGCTCGGCAGCCCGGGAGTTCTCACACATGCTGAGCCGCCCGGTACCAGGCTATGAGCCAGGTTATGTCCCTGGCTATGACACTCCGGGCTACGTGCCCGGCTACCACGGGCCCGGGTACCGTCTGCCTGAGTACCCCCGGCCTGGCCGGCCGGTGCCCGGGTACCGAGGGCCAGTCTACAATGTCACTGGAGAGGAGGTGTCCTTCAGCTTCAGCACGGACTCCGCCCCCGCGGTCCTGCTCTATGTCAGCTCCTTCGTGCGTGACTACATGGCTGTGCTCATCAAGGAAGATGGTAAGGTCCCACGGGGACCCAGCCCCAGCTTCCTGCAGGGCGCCCTTCACTGTTGCAGCTGCTGGTCCACTGACACAACCCCCCACCCCCCAACCCGGAGCTCTCCCAAGAGGGGGCTGTGGGTACTGAGTGGACACGCCCTTTCTCCCCCTGCCCCACCCCCATCCCACAGGGACCCTGCAGCTGCGGTACCAGCTGGGCACCAGCCCCTACGTGTACCAGCTGACCACGAGGCCGGTCACGGACGGCCAGCCGCACAGCGTCAACATCACCCGCGTCTACCGCAACCTCTTCATCCAGGTGTGTGGAGGGACAGGGACCCCCTCAGGACGCACCCAGGCAGTGGCCCCAGGGACGTGTCCAATAGCACAGGGAGAGTGCCTCCCAGTTTACAGAGGAGTCTCATGGGTCTTGCGTGTTGTTCTGGGAGGTCATCTGGGGAGGCGGATGTTCTCATGTCTGTTCCGTAAGGCAGGGAACAGGCTCGGGGCGTCTCGGGGTTCCCCACCGAGGCAGGCCACCGGCAGCTGCCACGACAGGGCTCAGAACGAGGCTGCCAGATTGTTCACAGCGAATCCTTCAGTGGATGGCTATCCACCTGCGGCTGAGCGAGGGCTCCCCAGGAGCACGGGAGTCCCCGTGTGGGCCTGGCTTGGTCAGCCTCTGCTTCTCCCTCCCTCCGCACCTCTCCCCTGCCCCTCAGGTGGACTACTTCCCACTGACGGAGCAGAAGTTTTCGCTGTTGGTAGACAGCCAGCTGGACTCACCCAAGGCCTTGTATTTGGGGCGTGTTATGGGTGAGCTGAGGGTGCCAGCGTGTTTGGGGCAAGGAGCAGAGGGGTGGAGGCGCAAGGGAGGCCTGGATGATGAGGGAGCCGGGGCGGCTGCGAAGGCAGCAGTAAGGAGGGGCCGGAAACCCGCTGGTGGTGAGTGGGGCAAGGCTGGGGGGGCCCAGCCCCTCTCCCTCTGGGCCTGCCTC
Source organism: Mustela lutreola (assembly GCF_030435805.1). Taxonomy (NCBI): domain Eukaryota; kingdom Metazoa; phylum Chordata; class Mammalia; order Carnivora; family Mustelidae; genus Mustela; species Mustela lutreola. Next base: position 19,650,102 of record NC_081304.1, on the reverse strand, counting down.
TCCCTCAGAGACCGGCGTCATCGACCCAGAGATCCAGCGCTACAACACCCCAGGGTTTTCGGGGTGCCTGTCTGGAGTTCGATTCAACAACGTGGCTCCCCTCAAGACCCACTTCCGGGCCCCTCGGCCCATGACAGCGGAGCTGGCCGAGGCCCTCCGCGTTCAGGGGGAGCTGTCCGAATCTAACTGCGGAGCCATGCCGCGCCTTGTCGCAGAGGTGCCGCCCGAGCTGGACCCCTGGTATCTGCCCCCAGGTGGGTCTGGGGGACACACAGAGGAGGGAGGGTCGACAGGGAAGGGCAGCGGTTCTTAACACAGAGGAGGCTTCGCCTCACCTCACCGGTGCTTTTCCCCTCCAGACTTCCCGTACTACCACGATGAGGGATGGGTTGCCATACTTCTCGGCTGTAAGTAACAGGAGCACTACCTTGACCTCATTCTACCCCCCGGGGCATTCCCTCCCTGTCCCGGACCCCTGGGCTGAGGGCAGCGAAGGCATAAGGTGTGGGGGCACACACACGGATGAGCCAGGCTGTGCGGATGGCGGCAGAGAAGCGAGCTGCCGAGTCCTCCGTGTCTGAGGACACCATGGACTCTGAACTGAACAATTAAAATGGGGCTCTAGCAAAGGGATGAGGAGAAAGAGGGTGCAGCAGTTTCTAGAGAGGCGAGAAACTGGGGTAAGCCCAGGGGCGTGGACAGAGAATACGGGAAACGGAAGACAGCAGCAGGGTGAGCCCGGAACTCAGACCTGCAAGACATTTGGGACTGGCTTGACAAGTGTGAACTGCGGACGGCCACGCACGTACCCTTTTGGCCAAAAGCATCCATGTGTGTCTACGGAGAAAACCCCAAGATTGGCCCTGAACTCTTCCTTTTTTCCCTTGCAGTTTTGGTGGCCTTCCTGCTGCTGGGGCTGGTGGGGATGTTGGTGCTCTTCTATCTGCAAAATCATCGCTACAAGGGCTCCTACCACACCAATGAGCCCAAGGCCACCCATGATTACCACCCTGGCAGCAAACCTCCTCTCCCTGCCTCAGGGACTGCCCCGGTCCCAGCCCCTACGGCAGCTTCCACCTCAGCCCCAGCCCCAGCCCCAGCCCCAACCCCAACCCCAGCCCCAGCCCCAGCCCCAGCCCCTGGCCCCCGGGACCAAAATCTCCCCCAGATCCTGGAGGAGTCCAGGTCTGAGTGAATCAGGAGAAGGGCTCTAGGGACCAAGTCCATCTCCTCTGAATCCCCCAATCCCCACCTCTCCCCACCCTGTCAGGGACATTTGGCTCCTCTTAGCTGGTTCCGCTCACGCAGAGGAGGCCCCTCCTGCCAAGTCTGGTAGGCCACGCTACAGATGGGACCAAAGGGAGTGGCCAGCCTCACTGCCTAAACCGATGCCCTCCCCGTCCCCATTTCCCCAGGCTCCTGGTTGTTCGCCTGCCCCAAAGGAGAAGCTCCGTGGGGTTGAGACAGGCCCCCTCTGCCATCCCTGTCCCAGCTGCTGCCAGGGATTAACAACAGAGTGCAAGGGAGATTAACTGCTTCCCTTCAAATATTCAATCTCAGCAGGGACAGATGTGTGGGATTGCAGGGATGCACAGGGCATGGGGGGAGGAGGCTGCTAAATCATATCCCCTAGCCTCCCCCCTGCCCTGCAGAACGTCTTCCATCTGCTTCCACTCAGTTGGGGGTTAGGGAAGACTTCGTTGCTGTTCCCCACCTTCTCATGTTTGTTTTGTACAGAGACCAAGAGGCCTCGCTTTTAGCACCTTAGTACCTCCGCTGCTTCACATGCTTTAGCCAAAGCCATAAAAAACAACTTGCAATGTAGAGAGAAAAATGCAGACACACCGACTAGCCAGCCCTCTGTTCTTCCTCCCTCTCCCAAGATATGCAATAGCCTTGGTGCCTGTCCAAAGGCTTGGCCCCCTCTCCAGTGCATGAGGAGTCTTCTTTCCTCCGCTCAGAGATGCTGCTTTGTTTGCCCAGGAGGTCATATTCTTTATATATATTTTTTGTTGCAAAGTCTCTCTCCAGAGAAACTCTATATATTACTCTAATTTTTTAATTATCAGTTTATATATAAAAGAAAAATCAATTGACTGTCCTGTGCTGTGCCCACGGTTTGTAGTTTTTGCTTCTCCCGTGTTGGAAGTCTTGTGAGGTCTGCTGGCCACTCACCCAGCCCGACCCAGCCTCCACTCTCAAGCCGTGCGCTCAGAGCCAGAGCCGTCCTAATAAAGCAGAGTGGCAGAGCCCCAGTCTGTGCGTGGTAGCTGGCGTCACGGCAAGGGGATAAGCGGGATGTTTTTAAGGGATCTCATCTGAGGGCTCAGGAAGTTCTACGAAGAGCCCTTGGAATCCTCACAACACTAACTAGGAGCCTGACTGGCTCTTGCCAACCCCTCGACCCCCCCAACCCCAGACCTCAGTGGAAAGTGGGGGTTAGAATGCTAACACTTCAGTCCGAGCTCCCCCTGTACTGGTGTCCCTGGATTCTTCCATCCCCAAAGTACACAATATACAACTTGCCAAAATGGATCCTACTACTTTATTCAGATAAGAGGTCACAAACCACAGGACTTTAAAGTGCGTGAGATTCACTGGCAATAAAGCCGCACATATACCAGCCTCCCCCAGTCCCCACCACCTTGCTCCATCCGTCATTCCATGGTCTGGGGGGAGGGGTTGAGACCCGTCATTTAAGGTGTGGGCGTGGGGGGCAGCGAGGGGAGAAGGATGGGAATGCTGGTGGAACAGGAGTCCCAGTGGTCTGAAACTGGCAAGGAGGGGATTCCGCCCACTGAGGGAAGAGTGGGGTCAGTCTTGCCTCTCAATGGCTGGATGTCACTTGCTGCCCATCTTTCCCCATAGCCAGCTCCATTTCAGACAGACCTAACTCCTCTTCCTTCATTTGTCTCTGATTTTTCCCTGTCCTTTATGAGGACTTCAGAGCCCACAGTCCAGCTAGAGAGCGTCTCCAGTACAACGAACACAAACCACTGCATCTGGAGATCTCAGAATCATGGCAGGGCTGGCCAGTTAGGTGGAAAGAAGCCTCTGTCAGGAGCCGGCTGGGTGTGTGCTGAGGGCTGAGTGTACGTGTGCCCATAAGTGTGGTGTGTGAGGGTATGTAAGTGTGTGTGCATGTCCCACCAAAATCCCTATGTGACAGTCTGGCCCGAGGGAACCCCACTCCTTGCTTCATGGGACAGCCAGTGGGGTTGGAGGAAAGGAGTGGTCAGTACAGACTAGAAAAGAAAAGCTTGGGATCCCTAGAGGAGAGAAACCAGCTCCCTACTCCAGTATTCCCTGGGCCAGCCTGTCCCTGTGCACATCCTTTTACCCAGCACAATGCCCCTTATTCCCCAGCGGCTCAGCACAGCAGCCATAGACACAGGGGTAGCTCCCCGAGCCGGCCCCATGCTCATTTACATCCTGTGTGGCAAGGAGGCTCCTCCTTACTCCTCCAGGAGCTGAGAGGGAACTGGAGGGGAATCTTCCAACCCCTAGCCTTCCCCTCCCCTTAGGAATGGGATCTGGGCAGGGGCCCCAGAGACCTCAGCTCAACTCCACCTCAACCTGCAGACCTCCTCAAAGAAATAAAGTGCTTGGCTCTTCAGGACTCCCAGAGAGAATGGCAGCATGGACAGGCATGGGGGTTGGCCTGCTACTTCTCAAGACTTCAAATACCCCCCCACCAGTGTACATGGCGAGCGCGATGGCGTCCTAAACACATGTAACTTGGGAGCCCCTCACCCACTTCCAAACTCTGTCAACTCACCCTTTCCAACAGCAGGTGCATCAGACAGGAAAATAAATCACCTTCCGAACCTCCCCCTTTCCAGCCCAAGCCTTCACCCATCTCCCCAGAAGACAGAAGCAACAGAGGCCCTGTGGGCGTGGGTTCTAAGGGGAACGAGAGGCCTGAAAACAACTCCACAGCCTGGAACCAGAGTGTTCACAGCCAGCCCTGCACACCCCGCCGTGCCTTTTCAGGAGCAGCACGCCGCCTGCCTGCAGTCACCAAGCCGCAGCTCTGGAGGCAGCTGGCTGCACCCTGGCACCTGCTTTCAGGAATCTGAAAATGTATCCACCCATCTCCAGAGTATGGAGAAGGCTTCTCAGAGCCTAGAGGGCCCCAAGCTTAGCAGTTTAACTCGGGTCATCAGGATGGCTCTGGCTCTCTATGGAAGAATGGCACTTAGCTGTCCTTCTCCCAGTGCTGAAGACCTATCCTCAGAACTCACACTCTGAACTTGAACTCTGCCAGGAGGGAGCAGGTAGTTTAGGTGACCGTCTCCCCATCTGAAGTCAGTCTGTACCACCGCCAGGCTTGCCTTTGACCCAGGCCACTCGTAAGTTCCAGGTACCACACTTCATTTAGCCAGTCCTCTCCAGGTCCTGTGACCAGAGAGAGGTGCCGGCAACCAAGATACACAAGGACCCTTGACTTGGAAAGTTAGAATTACAGGACAAAGCTTGTGAGGAACTTCCCAGGTTGACTGCCGAGGCTCACAGCCTACACAGCAGACAAGAAACCGCGCTGAGCCACCCACCCCCAGCCTGCGCTCTCTTCCTCTGAGGCCTAAGACTCGGTCTCACATTTCTGCACCTCTCTCTTCTGGGGGCCCAAGCCCTAGCTGCCTCTGTCTCCCCTCTCACTGAGACAGCTTGTTCCCACCAGACACAGCCGAGGCCTCGCTGCAGAGGGAATGGGCGGGGGATTCTCGGTGTGGGAGACACGTAGTGCAGGAAACTCAAGCAGCGGTGGTGTGTGCATGAAGCAAAGACAGTGCTGCTACCATAGGCGCTGGCGTGGGGCCCAGGAGGGCTAAAGGACATCAGTTTCCCTCTCAATCCCCACGTACTTGAGAGCATCAGCTTGGCTGTACCTGTCCCGGAGCAGGAGGAACCAGGTTACTGTCAAGGCTTTTGTGAGCGAACCGGTAGACTGCCCTCCATTCTGCTCCCTCTCCCCCTCCCTCAGAGCAGTTTACAATTGCTCCCACTTCTGATGCAAGGCACCCGAGAGCAGAACAAAGAGAAAGACATGACCACCAAGACTTGACCACTGTCTGCTTCCTCCATATCACCCACCGTAAGCCCCCAAATCAATTCTAACAGCCACCCTTCTGTCCCTGGAACCACCTCCCAACCATTTCTGGCCCCCTCACCTGTAATCAAAGAAGAGCTCTTCACCAGCTTGAATTGCCCTTTTAGCAAAGATCCCAATGCGATGATCCCCATTCACCATGACCACTGCGGACAGGACAAAGCTAAGGCTAGGTTCCTGCTCAGCTCCACGCCAACGATGCGTGGTGCTGGGCTGATTTTCTCCCAATTCCCAGTGAAAACATAAATGAAGTGGAATTAAAAAGCAGTTGGTGATGACTGTTGCCTCTGTGCTTTTAGAGCTCTTGTTCTGACTGGTGATATAGGAAGAGTATTATCTCTAAGAGATTCTTGTTTGTGGGAAAATGGTTATAATGTATTCAGTGAAGAAAGCCAATTACAAAACAAAGACTCAAAATGATACCAGATGTTAAATCATGACTGTCTTTGGACAAAAAATAACTCAGCAATGAAAAAAGTTACATAATGGATAGAAATCATAGTAAATAAAGCATCCATCATCCACCCTCCCTCCCACGCTACTGAGAGCTCACCTTTGGCATAACAGTTGGGGTTCACTGAATGGTTTGCAAATCGAATTTTGTTTCCTTTCCGGGTAGCATCTACTACAAAATCTATACAAAGAAAGACCATGAGCTCACCAGACAAATCCACAGCTTCTTGAACCTGATTTCAAAATCAACTAAATGGAACAGAAATAATCCGGCAGGAATTCTGAAGACCAGCAGCACACAGAATAAGAATATGGCCTCATGTGAGTGTGCTCCCTTTGGATCCCCCCATTTTGCTAGAATTATGGATCTCCTCTTCCCATCTACTGGGGGGGAGATTTCTGAGGTGGAAATGCCCAGTGCTCCGATTAAAACAAAACCCAGAAATGGGGGTTTTCCCAAAGCAAGTGAACCGAGACTCATGGCATCTTTGAAGTTGAACCTCCCCACCTCACTCTGTGCACCTGCTGGAGAAATCACAGCTGATCTGAACTTGGGCTATCGTAAGGGCAATCTGGTAGAAAAACCCACCAGAGACCACCCTGGGGCAAGAGGAAGAGACTCCATACCATTGTTGAGGTTAAAGAGGAAGCTGGACATGTATTTGTCATAGACCTTCCCCCGTCGATCAGCCTCATCCTGAGAGATCAGCTGCAGAGACAGATAAGGAACAAACGGGGGTCGGGTTGCCCACTCAGGGCATGGTCCCCTGCCACAGAAAGGGCTGGGAGGGGGCGGTGTCGCATGGGGTGCTTGCTGAGTATCATGATGAGAATCACAGGAGACAGGGCTCAAGTTAGTTCATTCCAATCCCCACCCACCATGACCAGTATGAAGCCTGAAGAGAGTTCCCTGCCTTCCCCCGCCTTCTGTAGCAAAGAATTTCAGAAGAGTGGTTTATCTCAGGATTGCAAACACTTCTGTGGGATCCCCCAAGGGGCCACACAAGAACTCAGCTGAGTTATTTAGAGAGTTAAGTCATAGAGGTCTGGCCCACAGAAAATCAGAGTTTCTCATCAGCATCTCCCCAGATAGGAATGTGGTCCAAACCGATAGCACTCACCTCACCACAGTATTCAGAAATGAATTCGTTCTTTTGCACAGACTCCTTAATGAAGGTGCCCCATCCGGCCACATCTGAGGGGGCCAGCAGCAGGTGCTGGGGAAGAGGAGTCAAACCTCAGACTACAGGGCATGTGTGAGCAGGCGGGGTGTGTGCTAGACGTGCACGTGTGCCGGGGAAGGGCAGGGTGGAAAGAACAAGCAACTGTTAAGAGGATCTGAAAACAGAAAAAAGGTCTCAGCCACTCTGTTCTGGGGAGAGGAAAAACAAAGAAGGGAGGTGGCAAAAGGAAATGTAACACCTCCTCCTCTAGGCCTGGGGGCCTCCTGGAGCCGAGTCTCGAGGAGCTCAACTCACTGCTGCGGGTCAAGCAGAAACAGACAACATCCTCGATGGGTCCTGTGTCCCTCCTCTCTGCTCCTCTCAGGCTGGCCAGTTCGGGGGTCACGCTTCTAACTCCTCCCCAGGACAGACAACTTCAAAATTCAAGTACACATGTGTCCCTCAGGATTTGCCGAGCCCTTTTATGTAGAGGCCCTCCAAGGGGCTGGTGGAAAGAGGTCGCTGGGGCCAACTCCATCTTTCCCCCTCCCTCATGCAGCCTGCAGGCCCATAGAAAGCCCTCACCTTCTTGAGGCCTCGCTGGATGCTGCAGTTTTTGCAGGAAACCACCTTGCAGTCCCAGTGCTCGGAGGCCCCACAGGTGAGGCACAGGTCGGGGTCGCACTCTCGCACTGCCAGGTAGCAGGGACACTGCTTGGTGTTGCACTGGGTCTTACAGCGACAGCCAGGGAAGCGATTCTGACCTGGGGCGGTGGGGGGGCACAGGGAGGGTTAGGAACCAGGGCAGGCTAATGCTGGGGCTCAGGTCTGCCTCGAGGGTCAGCAAGGAAGTCAATGTGATATGTTCCGGGAAAGTTAGCAAAATAGAGGAGAAACTCTCTGGCCAATAAGCATCTAGTCAAGTTTCCTTCCGGAGAACATGGAGTGCCTTCCAACATTCATGCCTGGGAATCAAAAAAGCAGGTTTGCCTACGGAGAGCTGTTTCCTAGAGATTCCTCAGCAATGCTCTCCCTCCCCCTTGTTGGTGGAATTTGGAAGGGAGGTGGTGAGTGGCCCACAGAAAATGAAATCAGTGCTTTTCACTGCTAAATCATCACCATCAAAACAAGAATCATTTTGAGAACAGAATGCATCCGTTCTAAGCTACCCTCCTCCACCCACTGCCCTCCCCAGCACGAGTGCCCCTCCGCTGTGGCTAAGATTGGTATCTGCTATGGGTTAGAAGGGGTTTCCAGCACAACTGCCCAGGCACCAAGTTCTGCAGGCTCTGGAGGCCGTTATCAAACTGCTCAGCCTTGAGCAGGGAAGGGCGCGGAGCGATAAGAAGTGAGGGAGAAGCACATCTAGCCTCTGTCCTACTTCTGCTGACATCCAGCCGGGACAGATATGAAAACTCCCAAGTAGTAAACTAAACTAAGCCACATACAGACTCGTAACCCCTGTATGTCGTGACACAGCATCCTAGAAAGGGAGGCAGTGACTGTCCCAGAAGGAAAACGATTCCCAGGCTTATTTCTTCCCTGAAAGGTAAAGAGGGGAACATTTCTGTTTCTGTGTAATTGCTGCTTTTAGAATCAAACACCTACAGATTTTAAAAAAACGACTTTTCCAGATCTTAAGTACTTGTTTCCTCTGTAAAACTCTTAAAACACAGCCGAGAGAACATCAGAAGACCCGAGGCAGCAAGGGCCACAGGCTGGGAGGGGAAGGCGGGCTGCACCAGGGCCGGCTGTCTGGGAGGACTACCCGGGAAAGCAGAGAACTCTTACAGTCCGGGTTGCACTGGCAGAACTTCTCACAGAAATTCTGTGTCATGATGCAGGGGCAGGTGCTGTCACAGGGGCGGTCTGGATGGTCGCAGGGCTGGTAGTTGTACACTTGTGTGGAGGAGTTATCTAGGGGAGAAAAGAACAGACCAAAACACTGCTGTACCCGCGCCCCCAGCTGTCCTCACGCCCAACTGTCCAATGGCCCCGCACTAGGGGAGGCTGCCCTGGTCACTGTCTTTGATGCGCATTTAGCACCTGAAGGGAAAAGCAGTCAGAGGTGATGTTTGTTTGGCAGCCGCCATGGGGGGATTTCTTTGTGGGGAGAGGGTGGAAATGGCCTGGGACTGCAGGAGAGCCATTCCGAACAGTAAATGAAGACCGGAACCTGGCAAAGAGCTCGCTATGCAAGTCAGAGGCCACAGGGCTCACAACTCTGCCTTCGGAGAGTTGTTCTCAGCTGCAGTGAGAAGCTGAGCTGTTCTCAGCTGCTGCAGACAATTCTGCAGCCTGCGGAAGCGGTGCAGGGTCAAGGAGTGCAGCTGCAGGTGGGGCGGGGGGGGGGGGGGACCACAGCCCTGCGACCCCGGGCTGAACTGCCCGAGAGCACTCTGCTGCAACTTACCTTTCTTCAGCTGAATTTTCCTGCAGTGTGCAGCCCACAACCTGAAAGAGAGACGGATGGACCTGGGTCACGGCTCCGGGGAACTCTGCAGATTTGAGTAAATATCGACGTAACCTGCTCTGAGGGACTCTGGTGTGATGACTGGGGAGCACCTCCCCCAGTCCCTTCACAGGAGGCCTCTACCCTGGTGGGGGCTGCTGGAGTCCATCTGGAGTCCAGCTGCTCTATGCTTTGAGATTTAAATATAAACAACAAAGATGCCTAAAAAACAAATACAAAACCTTACCCTCTGTGTCTATTGTAATGCTATTGTTTCTCCCTCACCCTCTCCTCCTCCTTCTCTTTGGGGAAGGGGGGGATGTGGGGGAACTGAGGATGGGGAGGTGGGAAGACATTTTAGGAATCTGCTGAGTGAAGGAACTGAGAGGGAGCAGAAGCTACGGGGACTTCTTTCTCTATCCAGAACTGGTGTCCGTTCCTTCCTTCCGTAGGTGATAGCCAATAGGGAACTGAGGCAAGCAGAATGTTGAATTAAAAAAAAAAAAAAAAAACCCTTCCAACCCTAAGCAAAAGCTATCTAAAAGACAGTGTTATTATGCAACTTAGAAAAACAATACAAGTGCCAAAAGAAGAAACTCTGGTCAGAGTTGAGAAGTGCGAACAAGTGGTCACTAACCACCCAACGAGGAGAAATGGCGTCAGGGTGGAACCATGAGACTAGATCTGGTCCCACTGGCCAGGAGCTTAAAGGGAAAGCAGACACTTATCTCCTGGTCCATAGCATCTAGGGACAGGGGAAAAGGGCTGGTCCGAGGCACAAACCCACAAGGAGCACGGAGAAGGCTGGCCCTTTAGTTGTGCAATGCTATACTCAAGAGGGAGGTGGCTGGGGAGTCCAAGGGGAGGTCAGAGCACAGGGAACAGAAAGTCCTTTGTCCAACCCTTGCCTGTGCTTTCTTTTCTTCTTCTGCGACGGGTTCATGAGCTCATCTGTTGGCAGCTTCAGGATAAGTGATTCTTTGACTGCAAACTGAAAGACCTGGAAGAGAAATCCAAAGGGACCTGTCACTCCTTCTTGAGCCAGGTGGTCAGATAAGAGAGCCAACGAGGGGCTGGGCGTGGGAGCATTCTGGAGAGCTCCAAGGCGGCTGACTGAGCATCTCTTCACTCAGGGAGAGACAGAGTGGCACTGGGATATGGCATCAATAGCCCCAGAGTTCATTAACTACCTAGCCTGACTCTAGAAAAGAGAAATACTGAGCACAGTTACAACTTTCCTGGTTAGTAGCTTTCATCGACAGCTTTGCCCACCAAGCCTTAAATGGGATGATTCTGACAAACACTATCTATCTCTTCTTAAGAAGGGCAACTTTGGGTACTTCTGTGTTACTGAGTGAAAGAAGACACAAGCAGCACCACTTGGCCAACCACTAGCTCCCCCTGCTGGTACAAACAGGGCAGAGCTTTGTCTATTTCTGGAGCTTTTTGTTTTTTCGTTTCCTTTTTGGCTATGGACCCTCTTGAGATTCTATGAAGAATACAAATATTCTTCTTGGGAAAATACACACAAAATTGCGTTACACATGATTCTGCAGATGTTTAGTTTAAGAATCTGGGACTCAAGGAAATAGGTGAGCTCCAAAATGAAAGCAAAGGGCACTTTTCCTTATGGTTCTATTGCTTGTTCCAAGGGCAGGCATCACGAGGAGGCCAGAGAGACTCCTCCAGAAGTCAGGGAGCTGAGCAGCATGGCACAGTTCTGGTGTTTCTTTCCTGTTGCCCAGACCAGCCCTAACACCCGGTGACTCCCTGTCCCTGCTCTTCAGTCTGTCCTCTCACTGCAGTCGGGACTAGACGGAGGGACACTGGGACATCAAGTCCCACTGCCTCCAAAGCATCAGCAGCTGCTACCAGACTGTGCTTCCGGCGACAGCATGAGTGAGAAGGGTGCAGTCCAGGCCCAGCTATGGGGGGTGGCAATCAGAAGAGCTAGCGAGAGACCATCTGGAGGAAAAAAGCAACTGAGGAGACTGACGGAGGGGATGGGAGTGGCAGCTGCAGGAGAAGGAGCACGCAGATAAGAAGGTCCCCGGAAAGACTTGGGAGCCCCTTCTGGGAAAGGGGTGCACATTTAGAAAGAAAAGTAGGAACCAAAAACAAAGACTAAAGACCAAAAAAAGCTAAAAGAGTGTGGAAACATCCAGGAGAGTCAGATAGTGGCTAGAGGAAGAAATAATAATTCAGCGAGGAGGAGAGAAGGTCCCCACGCGCTGTGAGGCCTGGCATCTGCAGAAGGTCCTGTGTTTGGGGAACCCACCTTGTGGCCCAGAAGCACCCCCTCAAGCACCCCCTTGAGACGGGCAGCCACACAAGATGGCAAAAGGACTGACAGAGCAGGGGATGAAACGAGGGCCCTGTGTGTCCCTGCTCTTCTCTGGCAGTACCTGCTTGCACGTCTTAGTGCCCAGAAGTCTGGCTATTGAGCAGAAGTTGTTGAAGTAGGTGCCATGGAAGACTCGAAAAAGGGATTCCTCAGCCCCAGTCCATTCCACAGGCTCCGAGGGTGCCTCTACTACACAGAGCTGAGGTGGGGCCGGACTAGCCTTCTGCTTCGTGGGGGTCTGACAGCGAGAGTTGGCCTCTAAGAGAGGAGGAGAAGAGAGAATGCAGTTATCAGGAATTTGCCACAGACTCTAAAGAACTTCATGCTACTTTTAGGAACCAAAATATCCTGTCTCTACTGCCCATAGCAGAAGCTGTAGAAAGAATGAACCATTTTCAAAAGGTAGTAACTTTTAAGTGTTAGGCACTGATCCCGCATTTACCAGAGGCGTTGAGTGGAAAGAAAAGATCGCTTTCTGTTCCGTATACCTGAAGAACTGGAGGCCCAGTCATTGCCTGTATCCCTGTCACTGTCCCCTTCTTTAGTCTCAGCCACAGCAGAGGCTGAAGTGTTGGAGCAGGAAGCACTGACCATGTGGTGCCTTCGCCGGCGGCGACCGGAACACTTGGAGCGAGGGTTGTGAAGCATGGCGTACTCCTTTGCCCCTTCCTGCAGCGGACACAGTACAGGTGGGAAATGGGAACAGGCCCAGAGTCACCATCCTGAGCCCAACCTCACAAACCACCTTCTTCAACACCTGTGCTTACAGGCTTCCCTCCAAATCAGTATATTATCTTGCTCTGTACCATGTCAGTGTGATCATATAAAAGCTGCTTAACAAACATTCCAGGGGGGCCTGCTTGGCTCAACTGGGTGAGCATCTGACTCCTGATCTCAGCTCAGGTCTTGATCTCATGGTTGTGAGTACATGCCCCACATTGGGCTCCATGTGGGGTGTGAAGTCTACTTAAAAAAAAAAAATTCTAAAACTTATAAATTTATACCTCTCCACAGAGGAGCTGTCCTATAATCTTAAAAAAAGATAGAATATATGCATCTTCAACTTTCCAGTGAGCTGTATCTAAAACTAATTTGCATGTCAGCTATATAGAATTTGAGAACACATTCTCCTGTATATGAAGGAATGAGGCTCAGAGAGGGGAAGGGACCAGCTTCTCTTATACTATATATACCATGTATTAGTATATACACTAATAGAATATACTATATAGTATACAATATACAGTATAGTACTAATATAATAAATGTTATATATATATATTACAGATACTAATATATTATACCATATATACATATCATATATTAGTATATAGCTCATTGTTCCAGAATAGGAACAAGAATCAGGAATCCCTGTCCCCAGGCCATGTTGCTCTTTTTATTCTACTGCATTGCTTATGTTTCAATAATAAAATATGTAGTCCTTCAATTTGTACAATATCACTACTTACTTCTAGAACTTCCCTCCAAATCAGTATATTAAACTTGGAAGGACTACTTCATTACTTCATTGCTATGCTTTATTAAAAAAAAAAAAAGAACAAGTAACTATCATTCAGCCTGATCATCTATCTTACACTTTTAGCTGTTTCTGAAAACCAAATCTACATGTAAAGGATAAATGTTTGCTATTACTAAGGATATCCAGATTAATATCTTGTAGGCCTTAAAGGAAATTCTAAAAGAGAATTTTTCAAGTTAATTGAATTCGACATCATGTGCCCGTGCTACCGTGTGCACACACAGCAACACTTAACAGCTATTCGAACATCATTAAGCCTGCAGAGCTAATTTTAGCTCATGGGAAATAGGGGGTAGAGAAACAAGTTACATAACACTAGGAGAAAACCACAAATAAACCCAGAATATGGGAGAGTATCCTACAAGACAATGAGCCTGGATTTTTCAAAAAGAAAAAAAAAATGGTGTGATGATTTGAGATTAAAGGAGACTGAAAAGACATAATAACCCAACAGCACATATGGCTGGATGACCTTGGTTTAGAGAAAACCCCAAACCCAGCTGCTCTTGGTACAGGTGAAAAAATTTAAATATGGAATGAATATGGAATGGACAGATGATATGATGAAATTCTTGTGAATTTTCTCAGGTGTGATAACGTGGTTATATAAGAGAATGTCTTTATTTTTAGGAAGTGTGTGCTGAAATACTTTGCAAATAAGTATTCAATATCCGCAACTCATTTTCAAATGGCTCAGCAAAACATATGCATAAACAAATAGAGGGACAAAGCAAATATGGGAAAAATGTCTTTAAATCCAAGACAAAGGTATCTTTCACCTTCCTTGCATGATTGAGAATGTTCTTAATAAAATGTGTGTGGGGAAACAGGCATTATAGCTGAATATGGACTGACTTCTAAAAAGCAGTAAAAGAAAGACTGCCCAGACATTTCTGTATGTGAAACACACACACACACAGACATACATTTTGGGCACTGATGGCATCTTTGTGAAGCATGTACGTACGGAGGCCCCAGGGTAACCGCTGTGAGAGGGACACCATCTAAATGCTGCTATGTTGATAGAACATGGTGTCATTTATTAATTTTTTTGAAGATTTTTATTTGAGAGAGTGAGCGAGAGAGAGCACACATGTAGGGGGAGGGGCAAAGAGAGAGGGAGAAGAGGGCTTCCTGCTGAGCAGGGAGCCTGGTGTGGGGCTCGATCCTGGGATGCTGGGATCATGACCTGAGGCGAAGGCAGACTCTTAACTGGCTGAGCCACCCAGGCACCCCAAGTGTGGAATAATTTAACAAGCATGGCCTGTGGAGTTAGACCAGAGCTTGAATTTCATTATTGCCCCACCACTGACACATTAACAAATTTTGGACAAAATACCCACAGTTTCTCCACCTCAGGATGTTGTTGTAAACATGAAAGTAAGAAAATACATGGTAAGGGCCAGCATGGTACTTGGCACACAAGAAGGAGTCAATACATATCAGGGAGAAAATAAAGTCTATTTTTTCTTTTGCAATTATCACATGACTCATTTTCCAGATATATATCCAGTGGCCCGTTCTACCATCTTTTCTTCTATTACCCCACTAAAGATGGTCCCAAAGGCACTTGGCTGTATGACTTTATTTGGTAGCAGAAATTTTATCAAGGTATTTTATTCTTTTATTCTTTATTTTATTCTTTACCTACCTTCACAGTATGGTGCAGAAAGCAAAACCGTGCCTTTGGCTAGCCTAAGTGAAATTATTCCTTTCTAGTTCTAAGCTACTGCCTTCCCACATGAACGCAGGAGAATTTACGCGGCTGCATGAAGTCTGTCCATCAGGAAAGGGTCCACCTGGCATCTGGTTGTTTACCTTACGAGACATCAGTGCTTTCATGTGTTATTTTTCGTACGTTTATATGCATGTAAAGGAAGACAGCAAAGAAAATGCTGCCATACATACGCACTCCTCACTCCATAAGACTAACTTCACAGTCTTTAGTATCTGGGAGTTCCTGAAGAGCAGAAGTCATGGGGCCCCTGGGGGGCTCAGTCAGTTAAGGGCCCAACTCTTGATTTTGGCTCAGGGTCATGAAATTGAGCCCCACGTCGGGCTCTATGCTTAGTGTGGACTCTAGCTGAGATTCTCTCTCTGTTCCTCACCTTGCTCACGCTCTCTTTAAATGGATAAATAAAGTTTAAAAAAAAAAAAAAGAGCAGAAGTTGTGTTTTATCTGTGCTTTATCCCACAGACTGCTAGGTATTGGCTCATTCGGTTTGTATTCCCAGCAGCAGAAAACGGAAGGACCATTTCCTGCTAAATTTTCAACAGCATTAACAATGGCAGAACAGTTCAAGAATATATCAGCAAGGCACACCAGGCTGGCTCAGTCAGAGGAACATGTGACTCTTGATCTTGGCGTGATGAGTTTGAACCCCATGTTGGGTGTCGAGATTATTTAAATAAATAAAATTAAAAAAAAAAAAAAAAAGGAAAACATACCAGCAAAAGGAAGCAATCTGTGCCACATGGTTCTGGTTCAATCTTGATCTCTTTGTTCTTGCGTTTATATACATTAGGGGTGGCGTGAAAAGCTGGAAAACACAAAACTGTCCTGTTCCCAATGGTCCATCCACTTGATAGGATGGGGAAGAACAAAACCAAATTAGGGAGCCACTGTGGGAAAATTTAGATATAAACCATCAGGTGCACAGAAGTGCACCATCAGGGTGCACAAAATTTAATCATTTCTGACATCAACAATCCTTTCAAAGCTAATAGGTACTCAGGGACACTTAGGTTGCTGGTTATTCTGTCCTGACTCCTGACCATGCAAAGCACATTACACTACAACTGAACAAGTGAATATCGAACTGGCCCTTTGTAAAACCATCTTCAGATCAGAAGCCAGGAACACTGTGTGATTAACTGAAATAAACAGAAGGAAATGGAGTTTGGGGATGGAGAACAGGAGAGCATTTCAGAGTTGCCCCACTCACGGTGAAGGAAGCAGTCATATTTGAAGCAGCGTCGACAAAACAGTGTGTGGAAGGAGTGCAGAGACTGCTCCCGTTGCACGGACTTGGCGTTGGGGCCATCAATGTTGGGTGTGCACTGAGGGGGAAGTGCATTGGGGTCTGACATCTCCGTTAGCTCTCGATACCTATTTTTAAAAAGAGAGATAAGAGGGGCACCTGGGTGGCTCGGTTGGTTAAGTGTCTGCCTTCGGCTCAGGTCATGATCTCAGGGTCCTGGGATCAAGCCCTGAGTTGGGCTCCCTGGTCACCGGGAAGTCTGTTTCTCCCTCTGCCTCCTGCTCCCCCTGCCTGTGCTCTTTCTCTCTGTTAAATAAAATAAAATAAAATAAAATAAAATAAAATAGGGGCGCCTGGGTGGCTCAGTGTGTTAAAGTCTCTGCCTTCGGCTTAGGTCATGATCCCAGAGTCCTGGGATCGAGCTTCACATCTGGCTCTCTGCTCGGCAGGGAGCCTGCTTCCCTTCTTCTATCTCTGCCTTCCTCTCTGCCTACTTGTGATCTGTCAAATAAATAAATAAATAGATAGATAGATAATAGAATAGGCTCCATGCATTAAGCCTCTGCTTTGGCTCAGGCCATGATCTCAGGATCCTGGGATCAAGGCGCGCATCAGGCTCTCTGCTCAGTGGGGAGCCTGCTTCCCCTTCACTCTCTGCCTGCTGTCCTACTTGTGATCGATCTCTTGCTCTCTTTCTCTCTCTCTCTCTCTGTGTCAAATAAATAAATAAATAAATCTTTTTTTTTTTTTTTTTTTTTTTTTTTAAAGAAAGAGAGAGAAGAAGAACTCTTTCCAAGGAAATGTCTTCACTGAGAAAGTACAGATTGAACACTGACAGTCATCCAGGTACAGCCTGCCAAGGGAAGATAGGTTTTTTATGGGTCTCGTTGATGACAGAAGGGTGTATAACTAAGTGGGTATGTCATTGCAATTGTGCTGGGCGAGGCATATGTCTGAAAATAGAGAGAAAGATTTGGTAAGTATGGTGCTGGAGTAACTCTCCAGAAAAATGGTAGAATTTAAAAGTTCTCTGCCCAAACTTACTCAAAATCCAGCAAATGTGACCCTTGATATGGGAATGGGCATTTAGAGGTAAAGAGGCAAGTAGGAAATAATCAGAAGTGCAAGCAAATCACAGTGTACTTACCAGAAACAAGGCTTTGTATTTTTTTATTTTTGTTTTTTAAAAGATTTTATTTATTTGACAGAGAGAGAGAGAGAGATCACAAGTAGGCAGAGAGGCAGGTAAAGAGAGAGAGGAGGAAGCAGGCTTCCCGCTAAGCAGAGAGCCCGATGTAGGGCTCGATCCCAGGACCCTGAGATCATGACCTGAGCCAAAGGCAGAGGCTTAACCCACTGAGCCACCCGGGCACCCCTATAAGGCTTTTTATTAACCAAAAATAGGCTTGAATAAAAGTTTTGCCTGAGCACTCTACATGGCCTGAGTGGGACAGCTTTCCCTACCTCTCCTTCATGTCATCTGGAACACCATTCTCAGGGAACATCGAGGCAATTGCACTGAAGATCATGTCATTTGGGAACTGTTTCTTGGAACTCTTTTTGTTGCCTGAATTGGAAATGACAAAAGACTCTTGAGTGCTATAATCAGAGTATGCAAACAAAGATGTTTGGTCATTTTTCCCTTTTGTCACAGCATTTTGATTAGAACAGCTGTGTTAACCTAACCACTGACTGTTTAGGAACACATAAAGGAGGTCAGTGCTACCTGGACTTATCGAATAGGCTCCTCATAATAAGGAAATCAGAGTCATGTACACATTAATGACGAATCCCACAGTCCAAGAAAGAAACTAGAGGGGAACACAGGGTTTTTCGTGGGAAGATGTGAATATTGCAGAATGCCACCATAATGATGATGCTGAAGAACAGGAGCGTGACACTCTGTCCCCAGACATCTAATTAAGTAACACAGAGCATAATTAAACATTACGTTAATTAAATATTAACAATATGGAAAAATGCTTATGACAGAAGATCAAATAGCAAGGGATATAAAATTGTGTGTGTGTGTGCTCCTGTGGCATGATCCCATTTCAGAGGATGCATATAAACATGTTCATTTATACACGTACTTTAGAAACCCTGAGTTATAGTTGGCGTACAGCATTATATTTACTTTAATATGTGTATATATATATATATTCTTGTGCATGTGTGTCTCCACACAGACACATATCTTAGATCTAGAAGGAAATATTAATGATGGTTATTCCCTGGTAGTAAGATTATAGGATAATTACATTTTCTTCTTCATAACTTTTCATATTTCTCAAACACACTAGTTTGTCTTCCTTTCAAGGGAACCAGTTAAGAAGCACCAACAGCCTTTAATCATCAACAGTCCTCTCTGTTTCTCCCTTCTTCCCTGTCTCTGCCACTTTCAAAACGGAATATTTACCTTCAAGAGTGTGTCTTTTTCTCTTTCTTGTTACTGGCAGGTCTTCTTTGCTGTCATCTTGCTTTCCATCTGAGGTGTCATTGTGCCCTTCCTCCTCCTCATCGGAATACTGATTCAGAGCATCTACCAACTCCAGGAAAACTGCATCACTAATCAGGACAGATCCAGGGATCATCTCTGGAACATGAAGATTACATGCATGGGCTCCATTAGTCCTTCTAGGAAGGTTTTCTTGTATTCACTCCTGAGGCCCAGATAGATAACATATGTACATTTTTATATGAACAACCAGGAAATATACAATAATTTTATTGGCTCTTACAAAGGCAACAGTTCAGCTGTCTACACTAGGAAATCCAGTTATATAGGCTTTATTCTTACAGGGCAGTTCATTCCTCAGTCACAGAGCAACCTGTATTTATGGTCCAAAGTCTCAAAAAAGTGCACAGACAATACAAATGGAACAGAGAATGAATGGTAACATGAAAACTTATTGGTTTTGCTGCTGAGGACTCGGTAGTGACTTCTTTGAATCAAAAGATAGCATTATCTTCCTAAAATACTCTATGGGGTTACACTACGACCTAGGATAAAGTCTTTGAACACTAGGCGGCAGTGTGGGTAGAAAATGCACTTTCAACAGTACCCATAAGTGTCAAAACAGCCACGGAGGCCATTGGTTTGCAAAATCATGGGGAGTCTCTTCCCATTTTCCCGCTTCTTACACGCTGGCAGCCTTTCCTAGAACTACAAATAAATCCAAATGACTCGCTTTCAGGGTGGTCAGAATATTATAAATAATTTCTGGAGATCCAGGGCATATCTGGATCAAAGTAGGAGAGAGATTATGCTTACTGCCATTCTCAGAGGAAGGGAAATGAAGAACAAAATGGCTCTGGATGGATTTATGGAAAACTCCTAGGACCATACTTTTGTGCACTAAACTTCCTCTCCAGCCACTGATTCCTATATACATAAATGATTACTATATAAGTAAATATATATATGTTCCAACTCCTTTTTTTTTTAATTTACATTTCTCTTTTTTCCCCCAATTTTTAATTTAAATTCGATTTAGTTAACATAGTATATTATTAGTTTCAGGGGTAAAATTTAGTGATTCATCAGTGGCAACATAACACCCAGTGCTCCCAGCTCCTTTTAAAGTTTTTTCTTTTTCTTTTTTTTAAAGGTTTTATTTATTTATTTGACAGACAAGAGATGACAAGTAGGCAGAGAAGCAGGCAGAGAGAGAGAGGAAGGGAAGCCGACTCCCCGCTGAGCAGAGAGCCCGATGCAGGGCTTGATCCCAGGACCCTGGGATCATGACCTGAGCTGAAGGGAGAGGCTTTAACCCACTGAGCCACCCAGGCGCCCCTCCTTTTAAAGTTTAACCAAGGGGGCACCTGGGTGACACAGTCCGTTAAACATCTGACTCTTGGTTTTTGGCTCAGGTCATGATTTCGGGCTGTGGGATGAAACCCTGCATTGGGCTCTGTGCTCAGCTTAGGACTGTCTCTCCTTCTCCTTCTGCCCCTCTCTCTGCTCCCTCTCTCTCTGTAAAATAAATAAATCTTTGGGGCACCTGGGTGGCTCAGTGGGTTAAAGCCTCTGCCTTCTGCTCAGGTCATGATCTCAAGGTCCTGGGATCGAGCCCCCCATCAGGCTCTCTGCTCAGCAGGGAGCCTGTTTCCTCCCCTCTCTCTCTCTCTCTCTCTGCCTGCCTCTCTGCCTACTTGTGATCTCGGTGTCAAATAAATAAATAAAATCTTTAAAAATAAATAAATAAATAAATAAATCTTTAAATACATAAATAAATAAAATTTGATGAGGGACATTTTTAATATAAAATTTTTACTCCTTG
The DNA here is from genome assembly GCF_030435805.1 of Mustela lutreola. Taxonomy (NCBI): domain Eukaryota; kingdom Metazoa; phylum Chordata; class Mammalia; order Carnivora; family Mustelidae; genus Mustela; species Mustela lutreola. Next base: position 19,629,776 of record NC_081304.1, on the reverse strand, counting down.
TCATGTGATGACATTGAATATTCTTCAGCAGGTATGCAGCAGATAAAAGCAAGATGATGATGTACCAAAGAGGGGACACCGTTCTAATAAAGTTTTCTCGGGGCACCGGGGTGGCTCACTCAGTTAAGTGTCTGCCTTTGGATCGGGTCATGACATCAAGTCCTCCATCCGGCTCCCTGCTCAGTGAGGAGTCTGCTTCTCCCTCTGCGCTCTCTCTCTCGTGCACTCTCTCTCTAATAAATATATAAAATCTTAAAAAAATAATAATAAAATTTTGTCCCAAAGAGCCCAGCACCACTACCTTCTTCACCATGGACTTTCCCATCGTAGTTATTGATCAGCTCCTCAATGAAAGTCTCATCCTCTTCTTTCACCTCATCTCCCATGTAGGGAATATTGCACAAAACGGTCTCATCTTCTACCTGAAATCAAACCAGATGTGATCCATTCCACAAATCCATGATGCATTTCCTCTTTCTTGTTTAATGGACTCTTTGCTGGGCCTTTTTTGCTGCTTGAAGTTCCTGAAAACGCCTTTGGTTACAGAGTTTCCTGCATTTTTAAAGACTGGCCATTTTGTTTTGCCGGCAAAACCTCTAATGGGAGGGGGTGATGCTACTCTTAGGGAAGAAAGTCAATTTAACTACTTGAGGGTATCAACTACCAAATGGTTAGCCTGGTACTAACAGTGATATTTCCACCAACATCTAGAATCTGACAGCACACTTATTCACAGTGATTCCATTATCTAATTTTATCTACTAAACATCATTGTAAAATAGGTAAAAATATCACTTAAACAACAATCTAAAAAGTCTTCAATTTTAATTCTTCTCATAAGTGGAGACACACAGATGAAAAGGAAGGCTTCCAAGAGTATAACCTGTAATATAACCACAACAATTAGAACAGAAACTGAGCAACCATAAAGTTTCTGGATATTCTATTATACAGACTAAGTACTGACCTCCCACAATCATACCAAAAAGCTATGATGATGACTCATGTCAGTTACACTCAGTGGGAACCTGAAGTCAATTACAGCATGAGCTATGAACATTTCCTGTCTAAAGAAACAATACTAATGGATTCTTGCTATTGTTGTTGTCCAGCAGAAAACACAGTCATTCTTAATTCCCCAAGTATCAAGTAAAATTACTGTGAAGTTTTATTCTAAGAGACAATTCCCTTTTGTAAACCTGTATCCTACTCCAGCCAGCAGAACTGTCACCACACAGGTGATAAGCAATGGCAGTATTTGGAGAGGACTGATTATCAGGACCACAACTAATCCTAGAAGGAATCAGCACAAAGGCCCAGATGAAAGGCTCACAGATTCCTGTGTACCTCTGTTATCTCAGGCGCTTTCAGAGCATCTTGCCTTTAGGGGATTCAGAAAGGATTGCTCCATCAGCAGGAAGATGTCAACCTGCTTAAGCCTCAAGTGTCTGATTTAGACTGCATTTGACTGCACATATTACAAAACTGGGCCAAAGTAGTATGGGAGAACTGGAGTCTTGCCCAGTCTCATTCATTCAAAAACGAAACTGCATCAACCTAGAAGTACACTTCAGAGAGCACAAGTTAGAAAAACTTGCGATATAAATATATATATATATATACACACACACATATATATATATATATGTACACACACACATATTTAGAGTCAATATATTACAAGAACAGTCTGCCCTGCATAACCAAGCCTTGTTAAGTATAATCTAACAACCTTTACCCTAAGAGAAGTGCCAGCAGACCAACATAAGAAAATCATACAGTTTATACAACTACCCCAGTGCTTTCAATACATACCATAAAGTTCTGCTGGAGAGGGGACCAGGAATACATGATGGGAACCAATGCAACTGTGTTCAGAGACCTCATTAGCATATGTTGGCTTGCAAATCCTGGGAAAATGCTCTCTATGGTACACTGAAATATAAGCAAAGACATGGAGAGGGAAAGGCAAGCCACGACCCAAGAGAGAACTGCAGTTTCCTTCTGAACTGATCACAGGAGTACTCCAATTCTTACAAGAGGCTGAGAGCTTTGTAACAATCAGCTCCTGGACTATAAATCCACTGGACTATAAACCTCTGCAAAGCAGGAACTCTTATCTTTGTGGTGTCTACAAACTCCAGCACTGTGCCTCTCACATTCAGCTGGTGTTGATTTCAGTTTAAAAGAGCTGGTCTCCTTGGCTGTCCACAACAGCAAAAGGCCTCTGAACGTCCTAGGAGATGAAGTTTTCCTGAGAATCTAAACTTTAACACAGGTGACATCGACTTAGCTCTGGAGCTGATGGCGACAGTACAGGAGAAGCAAAGCAGCATAAAAATTAAAGTCATATTCTGCTTTGGAAAAGAAAATTGCTCTCAATACACTATATGCTTTTTATATTTTTATTTTATTTATTTTTAAAGATTTTATTTATTTACTTGAGAGAGAAGAAGTGAGACAGAGAGCACAGGCTGGGGTGGAGGGGCAGGGGGCAGAAGGAGAAGCAGACTCTGCCAAGCAGGGAGCCCTATACGGGGCTTGATCCCAGGACCCCGGGCCCATGACCCAAGCTGAAGGCAGACTCTCAACCAACTGAGCCACCCAGGTGCCCCTCCTTTTTATATTTTAAAAATATTATCTCTTTGAGAAAGTAGAATGAATTTTAAATTTATAACAAGGAATATCCCTTTGATCAGTATATTCCTGTCCATTATGCTGGGCACTCCTTTTCCCATATCAAAGTACCAGATGTGCCAAACAAGGCAAAAAAAGGTTGTTTTGAAGCTTGTACCCAGAGTCCAGGAAAGTAGACACTAAATGTTATGTTTTTCTGTTTAAAAAAATCCACTCATGGTTATACTCTATTTGAGGAGAATAATAGGTGAATAGGCTTTTCTTTAAGCTACAGATTTACCAAGCTAGTTATTGAAAGCTGACTATAATAGCAGTATCCATCATCCTTATTTCTTTTCTAATAAGTCGCAAATACAGAAAACAAACAAATAAACAACTTGTCCAAGGAAGCGAGGAATACTGAGTTTAGATGCCTGGAAGTACCTTTTTGAGAAAAGGATGCCCACTCACGGGCTTCATCAACTGCACAGGTTGGACACGGAGCTTCTTCCATTCTTCATTGAGGATCTGGGTTTTCTCTTGAACCTTTGCAAAATTTGCCACATAAAGAGCCTAGAAAAGCCAAGGAGAAAATGGTTAGGATTTCAAAAGAAGTGTTCTAAAAAGCCAAGCCGGTCACAGTGGATCGATATATTAAAATAGATAGCCCTGGGGGGGTATTTTTTACCTTGGCGCCCATATTTGCCTGAAGCCGTTTCAGTTGCCGGAGTCGCATGTATTCAGATTTGACTTTTCTTTTCCAGTAAGTGATGCACTTGGAAGTTGGGGGATTTGGCATATCCATTTTGCTGTAATCTAAGAGAGTCAGACATGAGAAAAGGCATTTTACTGCCTGGGGATGAAGAATTCCTCAAACTCAAATAAACGTGGTCAGTCATGCTTCCATTCCCACTGCATTTATTCATAAAAACAGTGTTTAAAGAACCCAAATCTGTGAGCTCAACAAAAGGTTTCAATTTAAAAAAAAAATAAAAAAAGATTTCACATAAGCAATTCCTGGTCTGATCACCAAAAAGCTCAACCTCTGTCCTCCTGTGGTCCCTTGTTTTTAATTCAGCATTCAGGAAGTTCTCTCATGGATATTTAGGAATTTGGATTACTTGGAAATTTGGAAGCCTACTCAATACCTTGACTAAGAGAAATATTCAGCAGGGATCAAGTCAATATCAAAGTGCTTCAGGGGCGCCTGCGTAGCTTAGTCGGTTGAGCCAATGACTCTTGATTTTGGCTCAGGTCATGATCTCAGGGTCGTAAGATCAAACCCCACATTGGGCTCCACGCTCAACCCAGAGTCTGCTTGAGATTTTCTCTCTCCCACTCTCTCTCCCCTTCCTCCTAACTCTCTCTCAAATAAGTAAATATTTTTAAAAATTAATTAATTAAAAAAAGAGCTTCATGCATAACTTCCATATGAAACAGAAGACTCCTGCCATGGAAGAAAGAACAAAGCACAGTCTTCCTCCTTGTCCACGGAGATAGGTTCCAACACCCCCAGTGGATGCTTGAAACCATAGAGTTTAATTTATGAATTAGGCACCCAAAGAGATTAACAACAGAAACCAACAATAAAACAGAGGAATTATAACAGGAAAAAAAAAGAGCTTCATAGAAAGATCCACTCACACTACAGAACTGTACCTGCTAAATTATCTGAATCCCACCACAAGCCTAGCAGTAAAGGTAGGCTATGACAACAGCATAATCTCATCTCCATGTCAACAGTAAGACACAAAGAAATACAACAGGCAAATCACTTTTTGGGGGACGGGGGGTTGTTGAGTTAAGGTTCAAAGTTCTAAAAAAGTACTTACTGTAATGCATTCTACCTACCTCATAGAATGCAGGGGGAAGTGTCTGGTTTTATAATGTGCCTTCTGTTCTTCAGAGGAATGTCAAGACACAAAGGCAAAACAAATGTTCAAAAGAGAATAGACAGTGGTTTTAAATCAATGGAGCATATTTTTAGACCCTAGTACTCTCAGTAGGGTGCTCACCCAGAACTACAAAGACTTTGAAGTTTCTGCTACCACTATTTCTTAGTAAGTCCGGCCCCAATCACACTTGATGCCATTTGTCCTTTCTTTTATTAGATTCTATCCTTCCAGTCATGTGTGTAAATGTATTCTCATAATTACCAAGTTCACACTTCTGCTTTTCTGAACCAATTTCTAGGCTCAGCCAGCAGACTCATCAATTGTTTTAGATAAAGAACAAATATTAAGTACATGTAAAAATTCAACAAAATCTATGAGGTTATGTTTTTATTCTATATTAACTACTGAGATTTCCTAGAGAACTAGTTCTGTTCATTTCAACTAGCATTTTAAGTTAATGAAAACATTACAAGAAGCTATGAAAACCAAAATTTGAAACAGAAACTATAGTTTCAGGCCTTGTTTTTTACGTTTTACGAGAAAAAAATTTTTCCTTTGGAGTTTAAGAACTTATTTCTTCTAAAGAAGCATTTTTTTTTAAAAGATTTTATATATTTATTTGACAAAGAGAGAGAGAGAGATCACAAGTAGGCAGAGAGGCAGGCAGAGAGAAAGGGAAGCAGGCTCCCTGCTGAGCAGAGAGCCCCGACAGGGAGGGGAAATCCCAGGATCCCCATCATTTGGCAGAGGTTTTAACCCACTGAGCCACCCAGGCACCCCTAAAGAAGCATTTTTTAATTACCTGTTTTTCTCCATAAGAAATGACAGCACTGACAAAAAAACAGCAAAATTTAACCCACTGTCTCATATCTGTCACAGACATGATTATAACATCTCATGCAAAAGGACTTTAAAAGACTATACCTGATTGTTTCATCTGAAGAACCAAATGGATTGGGGTAATTCAATGCTAAATTTAGAGGATAAAAGAAGGAAAGACTAGCAAAGAAGCAGACAGACTCACTGTGTTTACTATTAACTCAATCAAGTGATTCAAGCTCTTAAAACCAGAATTCCCTGTGAGTTAAATATTATCTCTCTGGGGGAAGGGAATGAAACAAAAACAGTATAATCTAAGAATCTGAATCCCAGACTGCTAAAGTGCTGGGTTACCGGGGGGGGGAAAAAAAAAAAATTAAACATCTGAATTTCCTTTCACAAGTTGCACCATCTCTCTTCCTCCTACATCTTTTAAATACTCCTCATTCCTCATGGAATGGGGCCAAAAGAGGGGTTTTTTTGGAATGATAAAACTATTTAAGTACATACAACACACTCACGTGTAATATTAAATACACTGCTCATATAATTCCTGTTCTGAACAAGCATAATAATAGTCTGCTCCCCAAAAAATTTAAAAAAAAAAAAAGTCTACTCCAGAAAAGGAAAAAAAAATGGTTCAAATCTAGGACAAAACCGCCTCCCTCAGAAACCTTAGGTTACCCCTATTGAGACCCAATGTTATAGATCATAATTCAGTGAGACTTTATAACCTCCTAAAAAAAAGGTTTTTTAAAGATTTTATTTATTTATTTGACAGAGAGAGATAGTGAGAGAGGGAACACAAGCAGGGGGAGTGGGAAAGAAGCAGGCTTCCCCCTGAGCAGGGAGCCCAATGCAGGCTTTAATCCCAGGACTCTGGGATCATGAGCCTAAGGCAGACACTTAGTGACTGAGCCACCCAGGTATCCCTAAAAAATGGTTTTGAACTGCAATCCTTCTCCCATTTTCTGGGGGAGTACATTTCCGTTTTTGCAATAGTAAGCTTATGTCAGGTTGCTCTGTCCATTTAAAATTGGGAATCAAGGGGCACCTGGGTGGCTCAGTGGGTTAAGCCGCTGCCTTCGGCTCGGGTCATGATCTCAGGGTCCTGGGATCGAGTCCCGCATCGGGCTCTCTGCTCGGCAGGGAGCCTGCTTCTCTCTCTCTCTCTCTGCCTCTCTCTCTGCCTGCCTCTCTGCCTACTTGTGATCTCTGTCAAATAAATAAATAAAATTTAAAAAAAAATTGGGAATCAAATAATGGAAAAGAATAAAAGCCACAGGTCCTAGGCTATGTGTAGGTAGATTTCTTAGAGATGGCCACGGAAAAATATCAGTATTTTTGTTAAAGAAAGGAGTTATAATTGAAATGTGATCTACAGTCTGTCAAAAGAGATGAAAGGACACACAGTTCAATAATTAATGGTGCCATTTCTAATTTTACTCAAGTGCTTTATTTGGCCAGAGGAATATACATATACACATGAAAACGCCACTGAATTTTAACCAATCACAATGTAAAATAAATCACACTTCCTCCTTTTACAATTAATGTGATATTTGATTCTCATGCGACCATGAGCCAATATTTATTTTGCCTGGCTTTTTAATGGGTCTTCAAAGTCTTTAAAGGTTTATTTGGCAGTTGGTCAGCGCCCACAGAGTGTATGAGGAAGACCAGACATACTGTTTGGAACAGATATGTATTAAATAAACACCTGAAACACAGCCGTAAAGGTGGGTTCTCATAGCATCTGCATGCTCACCAACAACTATCACTTCAAAGTTTTTTTTTTTTTTCAATTTAAAAAACAAACAAACAAAAACTCAGCAGTCAGTAGAACATATGTGGAGAAATGGGTTCACTCATCTTGGGCAAAGGGAGCGGCACACAAAAAGTACTTTATATTTCTACTAGATGTATTTTTTAGTTACTGACATATGCAAAGCAGTCATTTACTCCCAGTTAAGTACTAGGCCAGCACTTTTTGTTTGTTTGATTTTTTTTTTTTTTAATTAGGCCAGTGCTTAAGAGCTTTTCGTTATATTCACTTATACACTGAAAATAAACTCCAAAACATATGCTGTTTTGGTCAAGAAATTTAAGAATAAACTTGTGTGTATGTATGTGTGTGTGTCTGTGTGTGTGTGTGTGTGTGTGTGTGTGTGTATATATACATATCCTAAAACTTAATAAGACGATAACCCAATAAAAAGTTGGCAAGAGGGGTGCCTAGGTGGCTCAGTGGGTTAAGTTTCTGCCTTTGGCTCAGGTCATGATCTCAGGGTCCTGGGATCGAGCCCAGCATCAGGCGCTCTGCTCAGCTGGGAGCCTGCTTCCTCCTTGCTCTGCCTGCCTCTCTGCCTACTTGTGATCTCTCTCTCTTTCTGTCAAATAAATAAATAAATAAAAGGGTTAAAAAAAAAAAAGGGTTAGCAAAAAATATGAACAGATACTTCACTAGAAAAAGATATAGAAAGGCAAACCCCTGCACAAAAAGATACTTAACATCAGTATTAATCATTAGGGAAGTGCAAATTAAAACCAAAATAATAGGGGAACCTAGGTGGCCTAGTCAGTTAAGTAACCAGACTCTGGATTTCAGTTCAGGTCACAGTCTCAGGGTTATGAGATCAAGCCCGGAGTCAGGCTCTGTGCTGGGTGTGGAGACTGCTTAAGACTGCCCTTCGCCGTGTGCCCTCTCTCCCTAAAAAAAAAAAGGGGGGGGGGCTGGGTGACTTAGCTGTTAAGGGTCTGCCTCTGGCTCAGGTCATGATCCCAGGTGGAGCCCCCCATCCAGTTCCCTGCTCTGTGGGAAGCCTGATTCTCCCTCTACCACTCCCCATGCTTGTGTTCCCTCTCGCTGTGTTTCTATCAAATAAATAAATTAAATCTTAAAAAAAAAAAAGCAAAAACAAACCAAACCAAACAAAAAAAAAGCAAAAAAAAAAAAAATGATGGACTACAACACACCCACGAGGATGTCTGAAATTAAAAAGATTGTAATACCAATAATTGGTGAGGATGTGGAGGAACTGGAATCCGTATACCTTGCTGCTGGGAGTGCAAAATGGTAGGGCCACCTAGGAAAACAGTTTGCTAGCTTCTTTTTTTTTTTTTTTAAATAAAGTTAAATATATACTTACCATACAACTTGGCATACAGTTTTTATTATTTATCCAAAATAAATGAAAATATATATATTACAAAATATATAAAGGAAAATGAAAATATATGTCCTCTACACAAATGTTCATAGCACCTTTATTCATAATAGCCAATAAGGAGAAGCAACATAAATATCTATGGATTGCTGAATAGATACAAATTACAGTATATACATAGGACGGAGTACTACTCAGCAATAAAAGGGAATGAGGAGTTCCTCATTCCGACAAATGCACAATATAACTGAAAAGCATTATGCTAAGTGAAAAAAATCAGACACACAAAAAAACTATGTACTAGATGATTTCACTTACACTGCATTCTACTAGAATGATTTTACAAAGGGCAAATCTACAGTGACAGCAGGCAGATCAGTGCTTGCCAGGGGCTGACGCTGGGGAGAGCGAGTACATGGAAAGAAGCATAAAGTAACTTTTTGGGGACTCTGAAAGTATTCTATACCATGGCTGTGGTGATGGTTAGATGACTATGCACATTTATGAAAACTCGCTGAATTGTATATATAAAATGAGAATTTATCATGTGTAAATTTTCACTTCAGTAAAGCTGATAAAAGAAAAAAATAAGTCTTTCTAATGATACATCAAACCAGTAATTTTCTAGAGACCTTTACTACTAAAAATCAGTAGTCAGGGGTGCCTGGGTGGTACAGCAGGGTTAAATGTCGGACTCTTGGTTTCAGCTCAGCTCATGATCTCAGGGTCATGAGATCCATTCCCACGCTGGGTTCCATGCCCAGTTCAGAATCCTCTTAAAACTCTCTCTCCCTCTGCCCTTCCTCCCTGCTTTCTCTCTCTCAAATAAATAAATCTTTTTAAAAAATAAGTAGGCGGGGCGCCTGGGTGGCTCAGAGGGTTAAAGCCTCTGCCTTCGGCTCAGGTCATGATCCCAGGGTCCTGGGATCGAGCCCCACATGGTGTCAATCTGCTCAGCAGCGGGCCTGCTTCCTCCTCTCTCTCTGCCTGCTTATGATCTGTGTCTGTCAAATAAATAAATAAAATCTTTAAAAAAAAAGCAATTAAGAAAAAAAAAATCAGTAGGCAAGGACACCCAGGTAGCTCTGTCAGTACCCGTCTACCTGCAGCCTGAGTCATGATTCCATGGTCCCTCAGATCAAGTCCCACATCCGGCTCCTTGCTCAGCAGGGAGCCTGCTTCTCCCTCTGCATGCTGCTCCCCCTGTTTGTCCTCTCTCTCTCTCTCTCTGACAAATAAATAAATAAATAAATAATATATTTTTTTAGATCAGTAGGCAATTCCACCTTTTAAAAAATTTTGAGTGAGAGTTCCCAGGCAGCTCAGTAGGTTAAGCATTTGCCTTAGGCTCAGGTCATCATCCCAGGGTCCTGGGATCTAGTCCCACATTGGGCTCCCTGCTTAGTAGGGAGACTACTCCTTTTACCCCTTCCCTCTGCTCATGATCTCGCTCTCAAATAAATAAATAAAATCTTAAGAAAAAAAACTCTGAGTGACTTCACAATGAATAATTGTAGTAGAATGATCAATACTGGTTCATTAACTGTAAAAAAAAAATGTTACCTGTATGCTAATGTAAGATGTTGATAATAAGGGAAACTGGATATGGAATCTGTGGAAACTCCTTCTACTATCCTTATAACTTTTTGTAAATTTAAAACTGTTCTAAAAATTAAGTTTTTGTTTTTTTAATTGCTAACTGGAAACAAGAACTACCTTATTGGGGTACCTGAATGGCTCAGTTAGTTAAGGGACTGGTTCCTGATTTCAACTCAGGTCGTGATCTCAGGGTTGTGGGATTGAGACCTCTGTCAGGTTCTGTGCTCAGAAGGGAGTCTGCTTGAGATTCTCTCCCCACACACACAAAATAAATAAATCTTAAAAAAAAAAAAAAAACCTACCTTATTTACATGTCAAATCTCCACCAAAAAAAGAAAGCTTGTAAAAATGGATATCTTTCCCCAGAAAATTGGATCTCAATATGTTTCAAAGGCTAAAACTGGAATATAGTCTGTCACTAGTTGGAAATGGGAAAACCTTATTGAAATGTTTGGAGATAAGACATTTAAAGAACAATATTCTTAAATTTAGACAGGTTAAGATCAGAATATAAAAGTTCCAAACTATAAAGTTCTTTTACCCACATAAAGTGACCCCTTTGCACAAAGAGCTTCTCTTTGGGGCACGTTCATTATCTTTACTACTTTACAACAAGTAATTTTATCACACAGCAGGCTAAGTAAGCCTTCAGAGGCAGATGGCACTACAGATTTTTAAATTTTCCATCTCATTCTTTCCTTTTTAGCTCACACTGGAGTTGAAACAAATAATAGTGATGAACCTACCTCTGCAAAGAGCACTAGAAACACAATTGAGTCACTTTGGTGATCACCAATTTCATCAATGTTCCATTAACATCAACTCTGTGGCTAAGTACACAGCCTGACAGACCCTGCAATTAGGATTTTTAAGTTCATCCTTAATTTATGCCCTCCCATGTCTCCAAGGTATTTACATTTGTTGTTACTTTGAGCTTCTGGGCACTCTGCATGTAGAAAGAACCCTACTAATGGGAAACTGTGATCCTAAATTTCCATTTAAAAGAAAATTATAGCATTAACTTTTTTATTTTTAATTTTACCATTACTTGATTAAGAGAATCAGATCATTTGCACTGGAGACAATGGTGACAAAATTCAAAGCAGGATTAGTCTTTAGGAGACCCATAGAAAAGTGCTGGCTCTCAGGATATATAATGCTGACTTAGAAGAGCTAAAGCAGTGCCCTAACAGGCTAGAACCTTACCGCTGCTGGTTTTGTACTACATTAGCACAAAGTCTAATCTTTAATGATTGCTCATTATCATTTAATAAGAAGACTTTTTAGTTATTCCATTTCAAATCAAAGTATTAAGGCAAGTGTGTCAGAGAACACAACACACAAGAGGCACTAAACCCCAACTATTCATTCATGACTTTAAGGTTTGGAGCACTGAGATCCCAAATGACAGGCTGATGGAGTAAAAAGGTAGGAAGGAACCAATATTCAGATATTACGTTTGAACAAATTGGCGGGGGGGGGGGGGGAGCTAGGGACTTTCTGGAATGGAGGCATTCCCTAAGAGTAGTTTTTCCTTTTTAAACCTCCCTCACCTCCACTCAATCCTAATCCTTCTCTTCATATAGTTTTTTCTCTTTTCTTTTTAGTTTTTAACTATTGTATGTAGAAAACGTAATGTGTCTTTAGTGTTGTTGCCTCAAATCTTTTTTGGGAAGTTGCTAGTCAACAAGTAGAAGCTTTTTACATTTAGACCAAGATAATAAAAAGATACACTTAATAAATGAAGTGTTACATGTTTCAATTAGGCAGAAAGCAAGGGCAGGAACTGTTACCCACAGGACTAAGGAAACTAAACTTTTTATCTCAAGAATCAGACAAAATTGATACTAGTTCAAAGGCAACTAAGTATAAGGTAAACAAGTCTGACCACATTTTCTCACTTTCCCCTTCTCACAAAAGTCTTCTTGGGAGTAAAATTTCACTGTTTAATCCAAGGGTCCTTATCCTATTGCTGTTTCAAAGAGAATTAAAGTAACACCATAGTGGGGCGCCTGGGTGGCTCAGTGTGTTAAAGCCTCTGCCTTCGGCTCAGATCATGATCTCAGGGTCCTAGTATGGAGCCCTGCATCGGACTCTCTGCTCAGTAGGGAGCCTGCTTCCTCCTCTCTCTCTCTCTCTCTCTGCCTGCCTCTCTGCCTACCTGTGATCTCTATGTCAAATAAATAAATAAATAAAAATCTTAAAAAAAAAAAAAAAAAAAAAGGTAACGCCACAGTGAATTGGTCATTTCCACTTCAGGGAGTTTTAAGGCTGTGCTTTAGCATCAAGTTCCACGATTGGTCTAAAAGTACTCTGCCTGTTAGTAGCAGAACTAGGATCCAGATTTCTGGAGTCCAAGTTCCACAGATCTACCCACTATTTGTTTATTCCACAAATGTGTACTGAGCACCTAACCATGTATCTGGCCCTGTTTTACGTGCTTAGGGTATATCAGTGAATAAAACAGGCAAACATGCTCTCCTCCAGAGAGTTAATTCATAGTGGCTACGACACACACACTCATCCTAACAGTATTATTACATTTGTATAGATGGTCCTTTCCTCTAAGTGTGCTTAAAAGAAAAGAAAAAAAAAAGTACTCAACTCCGAACATACACCATCTTCTGTGTTAAGTAAGTAATCTCTTTTTATCACTGCCACACCATCTCAACCCTGGGGATTCCAAGGCTTAAAATAGACAAGCTCTCACAGAAACCTAAGATAGAGTTAACACCTTCTCCGGCTGGAACTTCCTTCAGTGCCGGTTTCCTAAACTTAAAAGCTCCGCTGGGGGTGGGACTTCTCTTCAAAGACCTCACAGCAGTGATCACCGTGGAGGAAGAGACCACACTTTCCACGCCTGTCTTTGCACACACCCAGTTGTTGTTCGTCGGGCTCGGCTCACCCTCACCCGCGCCCCTCTATCGCCAGGCTCCATCCCCAGCTACCCCATTTACAATCCTACATGCCACCTATCAAAAGTCCACTCTCCATATTCCACCGGGGCACTAACATCCTTCTACATCCCTTCCTCTTCGCAACAATGTCTTCAGTAAGAAGTAAGTTTGTCCCGCATTTCCTGACTGCCATGTCCCAAATACAACACCTTGCCTTTGCTTCAAGGCGCTTCCCTTTCTATCCCTCGATCCCCAGAAGAGTCCTGGGGTGGGCAAGGATTGGCGCGAGACCAAATTTAGAGAGAAGCAGCCAGCCTGCTACTCCGGGCCGGCACTGGGGAGAAGCGTGCGAAGCGCCCAGCGCGCAGAAAATGAAGAGGCACTTTGCACCCGCTGGACCCCGAGAGTGAGCTCCCCTTTCATTTTGCGCCCAGGAACCTCTCTCGCCTCACCTTGGTCCCAGCCCAGTTTTTACTGCCACCCCTTCCTCAATACCCCCTCCCCCGCCCCAAGGGCATCACAAACAGCCCCCGCGTCTAACCCTCCCCCTGCACAGCCTCAAGTCCCTGGGAGTCCACCTAGCTAAGGGCCCCCGGCAGGTACCACCGCCCACCCGCGCCCTCTCCGCTCCGGGGCTCCCGCCCACCCGGCCCACCCCGCCCTCCAACCGGAGTCCCCATCCCCGGGCCCGCCCCCGCCGCTCCTCCTCCCGGACACACCGCCGGCCCTCCCCGCCTCAGACGCCGTCCTCGCCGGGGGCTCGCTCGTCCCGTCTCCCCCTTTCCTCCAGCCCTCCGACGGGGAGGGGGCGGCCCGCTACCCCCGGCCAGGCAGGCAGTGTGCCCCTTCGCTTCCTCCCAGTTCTCTGACCCCTTCGCTTCTCCTTCCCTCAGACCTCGGGTGGCGAGGTGCGGAGGCCCGGCCCCACCACCCGGCCCGAGCTTGTTTACTCACTCACCCTCCATCCCGAGCCGCAGGGACCCGCCGCTAGGACGCCTGCGCGCCGCAGCCCCGCCCCCGCGCCCCGGCCCCGCCCCGCGCCTCCTCCCGGCGCCTGCGCACTGCGCCGCCCGCGCCCCGCCCGTAGAGCCACCTGGGCTTCCTTCTTCGCACGTCTGTCGTTTGGCGCCAATACCCCAAACTCAGGAGTTCCAGGTGATGCCGCCCGAGCCCGACAGTTTCCAAGGCGGCGCTGTGGGCTCTCCGGGAGGCTCCCAGAGCTACTGATATCATCTTGGAGACCCTCTCTAGAGGTTGCACCATCTTCAAGGCTGGCGACAAGCCACGTTTCACTTCAGCATTTGAAACCAACCCGGAAGCCCTTCACGCTGATCCCTCACACCTACCCATACCTCTAAACACCCGTCTTCGAGCTCTAAATTATCCTTCTTGCTTTATTTACGCCTTGCTTCCTTATTTCTATCAAAAGTTTTCCCATCACTTAGATTCAAATGAATAGCCTTGTATTAAAGTAACTCCTCACAAGATAACTATAAGTTACAAAGGAAAAAAAAAAAAGTAACTTTACAGGACAGAAAGCTGGCAGACATCGCCTTAAGCAAGTGGTCAAAGTTAACATCACTAGTGATGAGTTTGATTTAATCATAAGGAATCGTTAGACAAATCCAAAATAACAGGTGATCTGCAAGATAATTGGCCAGCATCTTAAAAAATATGATGGTCATGAAAAACAAAGAAAGAGTGAGGGGGCACCTGGATGGCTCAGTCGGTTAAGTGTCTGCCTCAGGCTTAGGTCATTATCCCAGGGTCCTGGGATGGAACCCCAGGTCTGGCGCCCTGCTTGGTGCAGAGTCTGCTTCTCCCTCTCCCTCTGCCTGTCACTCCCCCTGCTTGTGCTCCCCCCACTCCATCAAATAAATAAAATCAGAAAGAAGGAAAGAAAGAAAGACAGACAGACAAGGAAGGAAGGAAGACAGGCAAGGGAGGAAGGAAGAAAGAAGGAGAGAAGAAGGGACAATTAAATGTAATGTGTGATTCTGGATTGAATCCTAGTTGGGAAGAAGGGGAAGAGTGGGATATCTGATGGAGTTATCCAGTGAGATAACTGATGATGTTAGAATAAGATCTGTAGATGAGTTAAAAGTAGTTTATCATCTCAGTTCCTGGTTTTGGCAATTGTACTTCCTCAACATTTGAAGAACTTGGCTGATGGATACATGGGAAGTATCTTTCGTAAACCTGAAGTTACTTCAAAATATAAAGTTAGAAAAATAAAACTTAAAATGCAAAATACCATTACCTTGAATTTGTCTCCAAGTACATAATTACAAAAGCCTGTAATATTCTTTTTTTTTTTTTCAAATAATCTTTATAACTATGAAATAGGTAGGGAGGATTTCAGTTTTAAACACAAGACTATTCTGGCCTAAAGAACTTAAAAGACTTGCTTTACACGGATGAAAAATTTCTGTCAGGTCTTAAACTCTGGTCTCTGGATCCAGATTTAGTGTTCTTTTCCTTATATCAGAAACTTTAGCTGTGCTTTTTTTTCTCTTGCCTCCATCTGCTTACCAAATCAAAGCAAATATTCTTTCATACTTAGCCATTTGCAATAACACTCCTTTCCATTCCTCCTGCCTTCTAGATCAGTGGTTTTCAAGTATGGCTTACATTTAAATCACCTGGGTAGCTTTAATAACTATTAATGCCTGCCTCCCACCTCCAGAGAGGTCTGGGGTATGAGCTGGGTTTAAGAGTTCTAAGAGAATGCCAAGTGATCCCATTGTGTAACCAACTTCACAATCATTATGCCACATAAATAATTCTTGAAATAAAGAAGGTTAAAAGAGGAAGAGAGAGGGGGTGCCTGGGTGGTTCAGAGGGTTAAGCCTCTGCCTTCGGCTCAGGTCATGATCTCAGGGTCCTGGGATCGAGCCCCACATCGGGCTCTCTGCTCAGTGGGGAGCCGGCTTCCCCCTCTCTCTCTGCCTGCTTGTGATCTCTTCTCTCTGTCAAATAAATAAAATCTTAAAAAAAAAAAAAAGAGGAAGACAGAGGCAGCAGGTTAAAAAAAGGGGTTATCTAAGGAGAAATGTTCATTAGATCTGAATGTCAGGACTGAGACTGGGAAGAGATATGGGTACCATCGGCTCACTGCTGGTAACTAACACCATGTGAAGGGATAGCATTGCTTCAGGAGAGTAAGCCAAGTGACAAGAGGAAAGATACAAAAATTTTGTGGTAACAAAGAATATATGGCTACAGAAATATTTTAAAGCAGAAAGGAAAGGTGACCAGGTTTACCTCAAAGTTGTAGATCAGAGTCATGCAGCCCAGCTCAAGCTCTACCTCCTCACTAAACCTCCCAGCCCTCCTGGATCTCCCCCTGCTTCAACCCCAGTACCACTTCATGTTCACTCCCATGCCGTATCCCTTTCCTATCCACCATGATACTAGACATAGGACTAAATCAGTCATTGGTAATCCTTGATCACTGGAGGATTTTAAAAGCAAGTTCCCATATCGTCATTAAGCATGGGGTTCTTGGTGAAAATTTGTTGACTGGGTCTTCCTCATTGTGATGGGAGAGAGTTTTTTGTTTGGTTGGTTGTTTTCTGAGACCCGGCTCTTCCTTAAAGACTGTGGTCCATGACACACTATCGGCCAATGCTTGTTTGGCCAGCTCTTCCTCTATAAAACTTTTTTCCCCAGCCCTTCAGGTTTTTGTCCTATAAATTCACAGAAAAACTGTTGGCAAATGTGGCAGCTGGACCTCTGAAAAACAGTACCATCACCTCTGCCCCACTCCTCCCAGCCCCGCCCCCAGGCCGTTAATAGGAGAAAGGAATAATTGTGTCACTCCTGGACTCCAGTTGCTCATCTTGCTCTTAAACTTGGAGGCCTCTGGGGCTGAACAAAACTGGACAAAGTGTGCCGAGGAGCCCAATAGGGCTGGTTCTTTTTCTGAAAGTTCCTTATTGCGGAAAAATAAAATTATGTGTTTAATTTCTGTAACCTGATGCCTGATTTGCCTTGGCAGCCATTCTCCCAGGCTTGGCCGAAAGTCCAGCAATACTACTGATTAATACCAGCTCAACTTGCTCCCCAGAGAAGAAGAGCATTATTTACTTGACCATTTTCTTAAATCCTTTTTAATTTGCATGTATTTGAACATGATCTTATTGGCTTTAACCTGCTGTATCTGACCACTGGCCCCAAGTGAAGCCTGGGGAAGACTGTTATGCTCTGTGCACTCAAATCCCCATCATAAAACAAGATTTTTTCAATCCAGTGATTAGAAATGACACGTCATGTGTTCTGTTCCTTTTGGGGCTGTCAAGTTCTAAGTTTACTTTTGTCCCCTGCTGGTCTTCAGGCCACTGGTAGAAAGGGAAGAAGATGATAATTCCCAGAATTCAAAACAGTGTTTTCTGCAATATTCCTTTCTCCCTTCCAACCTTCCTCCTTTCCTCCTTCCAGGTCCCTTTGAATGGTGACCCCTGGGCTCATTCTGCCTCTCCTTTGTAAAGCCCATAGGGATATCAAATAGCGTTTCTCCGAGGGGACACAGGGAACCAAAGGAAGGTTGGGCCCCAGACAGTCCCTGACAAGGAAGTGTAAACACAGCTGCAGAGATGGGAGCAAACTATCCTCCCTCTCGCCTCCCCCCTCCCCCAGTCCCCACCCAGAAGTAGGGAAAGGCCACCCGGCTTTGGAGAAACAAACAACGAAACAAAGCAAAGTACAACCTAAAAGCCTGCATGAAGGTCACCAGAAACTGGGGTTGCTGCCCAGGCCTTGGTGGGGTCAGCTAAAGTGCCAGACCCCTCCCTGAACATTTAGAGGCAAAGGCAGCTCCAAATCAAGTTGTGGTCTGGACACTACCGAGCCTGGAAACATGGCTCAATTTTTGAAGCCTCTCCACTCCTGGACACTTTGTCCCCTGATCTCAAAAACACAGCTTTCTGCCCCAGGTACTTAGCTCTTGACCCCTAGTTGCACAGGGATCATAATAACGCATTCAATTCAGCAAGTAAGAACAAGCTCACAATAAACTCTTGTCCGTGGCTGTTATAAGTCTAAACTCTGAGCCTCCAAGCCAAAATTTAGAAAGGGCCTCCTAGCCTTTGTTAATTACAAAATAAATAATGCCAGCAGGAAGGGACTTTCTCTTTTGGGGATTACTTGGGTGGGATTCATGCCTTGCTTTGCACATACTCTGAAAGCTCCAACCCCACAGCTAGGGTGGTGCCACCCATTCTTGCTCCCTTGGCACAGTGAATGCAGGGCCTTGATCTCATGGGAACGCCTTTGGCACAGCCTTGCCTGGGAAGTAGCCCTGAACGGGTGGACAGCTAATGAGCTGTGCTTCCTTTCTGGCCATCAGGGTCTTCAACTATAAAACTGCAGAACTAGAAAACTGGTAATAGCCTTCAAACACTGTCTATTCAGTATGTGCCCGGCATTGTGCTGAGTGCTTTACAATGGGTCACCTCATTTCCTATGAAGTCAGTAATATTCTTTTCCTCATTTTACAGCCGAAAAAAATTAAGGCTTAAAGAGATTCTGGAACTTGCCCAAGGCTACCCGGCTGGTGAGTGGTGTGGTCAGGATTTGGGTCCAGACATTCTGATCCCCAAACCCATGTTCTGAACCCCATCCCTCTACCTCCTCCTTTCTATGAGATCTTCTAGCTCTGATATCACGATTCTGGATTCTCTCCATGGCTTGCTGTTCTCCCCATTGGTGCCAGAAAAGAGAAATGTGTTTGGGACTCTGTAAATTCAGAGGAAAACAGTTCCTGAAGGGTAAGGGGTTCCTTACTCCCTTTTTGCTGGAGATGCCAATCAAAGCTGGACATTCTACATAGCCCCATATCAGTAGGGAGCAGTCTGTATGAAAGACAAACAAATCCTAGCCAGACAGGAAAGGGGAGTTCCTCTTGTTTCTGCAACTTCCCCTACTCTCTTCCCTGGCTTATCAGCAAGGTCCCACACTGCTAATGCTATGGCCCTTTGAACCCCACTCTAGCTAGGATGGGATACCCGGCTACAGAGATGCTTTTGGAGCAGAAAAGCACATTACATACATCTACAGATTATATCCATGCCACTGTACATCAAGGAACAAACATAAGTCACATTTATTTACACATTTAACAAATCATCTTTAACATTCATGTAATCACTAGACATTGGACTGGGTGTGAATCTACATTATTTCTTGTAATCCTTGCAAGATGTCAAGCAACCATGAGTCATGTAATCCTTGCAAGAGATGGGCATCGTTAGCCCCATTTTACGAAGGGCATTGAGACTCAGGGTGATCGAGAACATTGGCCATGGCCACATGGCTGATTAGTAGGAGGGCTGGAATTCTATCTGGCTCCAAAGACTATATTCTTTTAAATAAAAGGAGTGCTGTGTCACAAAAAGAACAAAATTTTAGAACTGGAAGGATCCCAGAATATCTTGGAAATGCAGTTGTCATAAGTATATATGTTACACACTTTGACGGTAAATACCATTTATCACAGGGTTTCTTGCACCAGACATTGGGTCAAATGCTTGACTTGCATTATCTTTACTGCTGAGTGAGATACACACTGGTAGCCCCATTTTGCAGATAAGAAGACATGTTCAGAAGAGTTACGTATTTGCTCAGGGTCACATACAGATGGAGCTGGGATCCAAACTCAAGTCTGCTTGACTCCAAAGTATGTGCTCTTAACCACTAAAATAATGGGAATCATCATCATCATAAATAATAATATTATCCTGCTCTAAGTGCTTTATATCTTGTAACTTGTAAGTATTTTTATTATCCCCATTCTGCAGGTGAGGAAAATATTGTCTTCTGTAGTATAATTAAGCTCACATCACAGATACCACACACGTTAAACATATACTCCTACTGTCATATTTGCTTAATACATGCTGGATGTTATGATCTAGAAAATATTCTATTTTGTAACATCATGAGTGTTTTTCATTGTCCACCCAATGCTTTAAGGTCTTGGGGACAAGGATGTGAAAAGATACTGTCTATAAACGAAGCAGGCATAGTCAGGAGAGGGATTGCACAGAGAGAAGAAGGTCTCCCGTGCCACGAGCAATTCTCCTTGGTTGCCCTTCTGGTTGGTAGGAGGGCTGGAATTTATCTGGTTCTCTCTAGTTTCTGCAACTTCTCCTACTCTTTTTATCTGGTTCTTTCTAGCAGGTTGGCTAGCAAGTTGACATCTATCAGGTATTGTGGAACAGAGGTTAAGTTCATAGGCTTTGGCATCAAGATCTGGATGTCGGCCAATATGAGTTGCATGAGTTTGGGCAAATTACTTAAGTTTTCTAAGCCTCAGTTTCCTCATCTGTAAAGCGGTTGCTATGGCACCTAATTTAGTAGAGTTGTAAGTTTTAAACAAAACCATCTGAGCATACTGCCAGGCATCCTTGGGGCATCCCCATGTTATATAACATCAAAACTCTTGGGGTACTGGGAGTGGGTAGAAGGGTTCCTGAGGATGTTTCATAGGATAGTCCTGAGCAACGGAGGAAGAGTAAAAAGCAACCCTGGCATCTGGCATTGGGTCCTGACAGCAACCATGAGTCAGCCCCAGGTGCCGAGGGACCAGCAGTGTTCTCAGCACTGCTGGGCGTGTGCTATGGTCACTTGGCCATGATCCTCTTCAGTCATGCTCTCTGAATGTCATCCTTATAAATCTGGTCTTTTTTTTTTTTTTTTTTCCTTCAGAAAAACAGCCTCTACCATGTGATGTCATGGTCTAGCCTGGGTCAGAGAAAGAAGGGAGGAGGAGGTCGTGTATACACAGTTGGGTGAAATAGAATCTTTTTTTTTCTGGAGGGGTCTATCTGGTCCTGGAAGGAACTCTATCCGTCTCTCCTCTTTCAACCCCAATTTCAAGACCCAGTAGGAAATCAGTATTTGAATATAGAGTGAGAAGGAGATGATAAATCATAAGACTTAAGACATGAAGCTTAGTTAGTATCAAGCACTCCTGAGTTCAGATCCTGACTGCCAATTACTACTTCTGGTGCCTTGGGCATATTACCTCTGTTTCCCCATTTTACCCACCAACAAGATAATTCTGATGTTATGGCAGTAAGGTTTTAAGAAATACTTGCAAATTATTCAGCACATGTGTCAGAGAACTGTGCATCGCATAGTAATTGGTAATAAATGGTAGCTACTATTAGGTCCCTGGCAGTTGATGAGGAATATGGCTTGACTATTTTCTCTGCTTTTTACCAACTTGAGAGCCAAAGTTTTCTCCAAAAACCATTCTTGGGACCCCTGGGTGGCTCAGGTCATAATCTCAGCCCCTCATCGGGCTCTCTGCTCAGCAGGGAGCCTGCTTCCCCCGCCCCCCGCCCCTCTGCCTGCCTCTCTGCCTACTTGTGATCCTCTCTCTGTCAAATCAATAAACAAAATCTTAAAAAAAAAAAAAAAAACCTCTTGCCTCTGAGAGATGGCCAGTCTCCTCACACAGAGTGTGCCATTATTCTGGAGATGAGGAGATGGAGAAAGATGAAGTTGTTTTGTCCCTACACCTTTGTCTTCCCTCCTTTAGCTAGCTGGCTCCCTGATTATAGCTCTCCTGGTCATCCCTGCTGCCTCCTTGCCCTCTGAAGAAATCTGTCTCCTCTCTCCAGCTTGGAATAATCAGCCCCTCCCAACCAGGACTTCTGGCGCCCCTGACCCTGACTCTCCCCCACATCCTCTCCTGTGCTCTGTTCTTTATTTTGCAGTTAGCTGGGGAAGAGGCCAGCACGTGTGAAGGTCTCTCTGCATTGTAGAGATGCTAATCCTAGGATGCTCTGCATGCAATTTCATTGTGTAGGAGGTCCCCAGTGCTTTTTACTCCCCTGTATGTTGTTCTGGACTTGTATGTGAATGTGTAGGGAGGAAAGCTGAAGATTAGAAATGGCATTCCTGGGATCAAGTCACCTCTCCTTTTACTTCAAGCAAGATGTTCCTTCGCCTGTAAGAAGAAGGGAAAGTTACATGGCAGTAGGATCCTTATCCAGAAGTCAATCTAGGTTGGGGCCAGAAATCTCAGATCAATGTCCAGCTGGACCAGAAACAGTTCCCTCTCTTCTCGAGCATTAGAAGTGGGTGTGGGATAGGGACAGAGGACAAAGGAGGTGTGTAGGAAACAAAGACCAGACTCCACTGGATATAAGACAAAGACTACAGATAACACTATACTACAGTTAAAAGGAAAGAAGCACATCTATATATCCAATGTGAAAGAAAGCCCAAGACATAGTAAGTAAAAAAAGAAATCACCAAACTACAGAGATATTAAATCCCATTTATGCTTTTTTAAGTCCAAAAAATCTAGGGAAGTGAGTGAGAAAGGAATGAGGGTATAAAGTTTAATGTATTTAAATATTTTGCAATGAGTATAAACTTGTGTGTTACTTGCAATTAAAAAGTATATTTTTATAGGAAAAAGTATATATTTTAAGGCAGAAGTAGGCTTGGGAAGGGAAGAGGAGGGGGTCCCTAGGGGTGGAAAACAGGACTTCCATGAACAAACCAGCCTCTGTCCCTGAGGAAGCCCCTCTCTGTCCCCTCACTGCAGAACATGGGACTATCTTCTATATGGCAACTTAGAAGAGAAAAGTGAGGTCTCTGGTCCTCTTTAAGTCCCAAAGGACCCCAAGAGCCGAACCCCAGTTACCAGGATGCCCCCAGGGATCCATGAAAGAGACAAACATCCAACTGGTAAGGAAAAGTGGAAAGAGGAAAATCAGGAGGAGGGAAAACTCCCAGATTCTCCAATAGGAAGATTTATTTAGACTCCCAAGTTCAGCAATGACTAAAACAAGCTCCTCATAGGAGGTTTCCACATCCTGTTGCAAACTTAACCCCAGCTCCAGACTAAAGATAAAACTTTCTACTGAGTCACCTGTATTTTCCCTTTTGATTCTAACGTCATGTGAAAATGTCGAGCTCCAGAGATATGAAATGACCTGCCCAAGATGAGACAAAATCTGCCTTCAGAATCCTAACCAATGCTTGCTTGTTTGTTTGTTTTTTTAATCAATGATACCGTACTGCCTTATTTAAAACCCAACATTTGTTTTTGTCAGTTTTCATCTTGACCCCAACCCCAGTCCTAAATCACAGTGGGCTCAGGAGCTTCTGGCCCCAGCCCAGTGGAAGCAGCTAGTTTTGTTTTCTGTCCCTTCATGGGTTCTCCTCCCATCTCATCAACCAGAAATCTCCCTCCTGACCATGTTTCCTTCTTGAAAAGGGCAATCTCGCATGGGAGGACACGAATGGATTTGTTTGCTGGCCTGAAGTTACTCTGAGGCGGGCAGGCTCTTTTCTGCACATTGCAGAAGACGACTATCACCAGGAGGGCTTTGGGGTTCATGCCAAGTGGGCCACCTCCTTTCTTCTTCCAGATGCCTTACTAAGGCACCCTCTTGACCCTAGCGATGGAGGAGGACCACAGGCTTTCAGTGACCATTGTGCAAGAGCCCAAGACCCTGAGCTGAAGATTGGAAGAGAGATCCCGAAAGATAATTTGTGGTGGGCAGAAATCAGTAAACTGGGACAAGAGCAGCTGCTGAGTCCAGGGGTCAGTGTCTGGGAGTAATTTAGGAAAGTTCAGTGCTGACAGCTGTGTCTGGAGGCTAGCGTCAGGGCCAAATCAGCTCCTGGGCTGCTCGGCTGCTTCAAGCTAATGAAGCTCTGGCTCAGGACACAGAGACAGCTGTGGTGTGGCAGAAGTCAGGGTCCCTGGGGCCCCAGGCTCAGCCTTGCTGCTTCCCAGCAGTGTGACCTTAGGCAAGTCCTTAAGAAAGAAGTAAAAGAAACATCCACTGAGTGAGCGCAATGCCCTTTCATGTGTCATCCTCACTACTGCTTATCGAGAAGGACAATGTCCCTATGTTACATGGGGGTAAACATTCTCCAGGTAACCAAAGTCCTTGTGGGCTATCTGGTTAGGGAGCAGGAAGACAGAAGTGGGATTTAGAGCCTATGAGCTCAACTTCTGGGCTCTTTCTCCCGAGATTTAGCTTTTTCCCATGTAAAACAGGAGCAAAATGTACCCACCTTATAAATGAAGTCACCCATAGCGGTTTCTAAACCCTACCCTTCTCCCAACCTGGGTCTTGAAGAGTAGTAGCCACCTTCTTCTTGGGAATGGAGTAATCGTTAACTTTTGCCCCTCCCCCAATCCCGTTGGTGGGCACCTTCTTACTAGGAATGAAGTAATCTTACTTTTGCCCTTTACCTCAACCAGGTTTGAGGATCTAGGCCCCAGGAGGTGCCTGTAAGGGAGGGGATTTGGACTCTGGTTTCCCCTCTGCCCCATCCCCAGGCTTTCTCCCGATTCTGGAGGGCTGGCTCCCTCATCTCCTCCTCCACAGTTTTGGCAGGCGGACTGATATCAGTGGGTGTTCCCAGTAAAGGGGAACTCTGAGTCCAGCTCCAGGCGCCCTTTCCCCCACGGCCCAGGGCAGCCCCAGCCTCCTGCCTTAGATACTGCGGGTGGAGAGCCCTCTGAACTCCCAGCCCCTTCTTCCTCCTCCAGGTCGGCGAGAGCAGGTCGCTAACCCCCTTCCTCGCCCCCGCAGCGAGAGGAGAAAGGGCAATAGGGTCCCGGGGGCGGATGCTCCGAGATCCGGGAGAGCCCTGGGCACCACGCAGCTGAGTCCAGGAAATGCATCCCGGTTCTGGGGTTACGAGGGGAGCTGTCCAGCCCCGCAGGGTGAGCTAGAAGAGAGAGTGGGCCAACGCCGACACGGCGGAGGGAGCGGCGGGCGCCAGGGCCGGGTGGGGCTGTGACTCCCCCTCCAGCCTGCCGGCCCCGGGCGTCGCCCCCGCCCCCCACGTGGCCGCAGCCGTCCCAGCCCTTGCGAGGAAGCGGCGCGGCTTCCTGGGGCTTGTGCCGGGGATATAGGCGCCCCCACCCGGGCCCGGCTCAGCGCCACCGCCCCTCCTCGCCTGCTCGCGGCGCGATGGCCTCGCTCCGGGCTGAGCGCGCAGCCGGCGGCCCGCGGCTCCCTGCGACCCGCGCGGGGCGACCGGCTGCGCTCCGCCTCCTCCTCCTGCTGGGCGGTGAGCGCGGCGCCCCGGGGCCCGGGTGGGAGGCGCGGGAGGCCCATAGAGGAGGGGGCCTGGACGGCCGAGACCGAGAAACGGGCCCTGGGTGCGGGAGGGTCAGCGCTGTCCTCGGGCCGTCCCTTGGCCCCACTTCGATGAGGGCTCAGCGAGAGCTGCTTCCCACTCTTGGAGGAACCTAGGGTCCGGGCCTCGCGGAGAGGTCTTGGGGGTTGGGGAGGAGGAGGAGGATTTGGGTCTGGATGTGAGTGGGAGGGAGCTGGTATCAACCCTCTCTTCCAGTCACTGAGGCACCCCTTGGAGGCTTGGATTATTCATTTTTCTTCTACTGAAAGTAGCCCTGACTTCCTAGGGTCTCACACCCCTCCTCCAGACTCCACTGCTTAGATCCCCGCCATCCCACCTCCCTCTCCCATTTCTGTTCACAGCTGTCCTGAAGCCCCAGGAGTCCCTGGCTCAGGTTCCTCCCACTGAAAGCAGCTTGAAGCCAGAAGGTGTGTACCCGCCGCGGCTCTGGGACGGTGACCTGGGACAGCGAGGAGAGCCAGGTCGGTGGGGAGGGTCCCTTTCCCGCAACCCCAACTGGCAGCCCATTAAACCCCCTTCTGTTCTCTCCTGGGGTTCCTGTGGTCTTTCTCCCTCTCATCCCACGTGACCCGCCCCCAGCTCTGAGCTGGCTCCCCTCCTGGGTGGGTTAGAAGACCCCAGAAAAAGTGTGTGGCTGTTCTCGTGGGGCTGGCACATGGAAGACATTAACATTTTTCTGAACTGAGACTCTTTCCCTGGAAGACTTTCTGAGACTCTCCTGGTGTTTGCCATGTTTGAAGACAGGAGCAGTGGAAATACTTGGACCCGAGGGCTTGGGGGGAGGCACGGGGTTGTGGTCAGTGCGAAGCAATCTGTGCCCACAGAGGACAAGATGGAGAGCTATGAGAGGACTATCCAGATTTGCTGGCAATCGTATAAGGAGGAGATGGACTCTATCCCCAAGGATTGGTGTGACTGGGACATGATTAGCAGGTAGGGGCAGTGCCAGGCAGCTTGGGCCAGGGGTGGGGCCTCCTCCTCCTGGGTGAGCCTTGAGTGAGTGAGGGGCATTCCCCTCTTTGGCCCAGTCCATACTCACTCTAGTCTTCCCTTACCCCCAGGCCTTATAGCGACCTACAGTATTGCCTGGAGCATTTTGCAGAAGAATTTCATCTGGGCTTCCCCAATCCCTGGGCAGAAGAGATCATCTTTGAGACTCACCAGATCCACTTTGCCAACTGCTCCCTTGTGCAGCCCACCTTATCAGACCCCCCGGAGGATGTGCTCCTGGCCATGATCATAGCCCCCATCTGCCTCATCCCCTTCCTCGTCACCCTTGTGGTGTGGAGGAGTAAAGACAGTGAAGCCCAGGCCTAGGGTGGTATGAGTTTTTCCACAGCCATCTTTCTCCTTTTCCTTGCCACCACCAGGTCTCTCTTCCCCTCCCTGCCTCCTTCTGTCAGTCCCACACCTACCACAGATCCTTGGACTGATGAAAGTGGAAACCCAGTGGTGTCATAGCACAAGTTCTGTAATCTTCAAAATAAAACTTTTTTTTTGTACTGTCCTCTCCCCATCCCAGAGTTTCGCCATTCACAGCTCTGCTGGGCAGCAGAGCTGGAAGAATCTGGATAGCAGCACTGTTTTGTTCACTTGCCTGCTCCCCACTATCCCCCTCCCCCCACCTAAAGCCTCCCCCCACCCACTCACTGCTTCCTCCCAAGGCTGGGCCTTTCCTGTCCATACCCAAACCCAGCACCAGGAAATATACAGGAAAGAGACTCCCTTCCGGTCTGGACAGCAGCTCGGGAGGGTGGAAGGAGCAAGGGTGGAATCTCTGCTGTGACTTCTGTGAGGAGGAAGGGGGACCACCTAGGAGCTCTGAATTTCCCTCTTCTTCATGCCTCAGTTTACTCCCACAGCCTGGGAATAGGAACTGTGATATGACCAAAAAGAGTCCATCCCTAAGGACCTCAGGATTGAGGGCAAGGGCAGTGGGGACTTTATTAAGTCCACCACAGGACTCCCCTTCCAGGTCCCTGGCCTCCTCCTATTTTGTCCTGGACCCTCGGGGGTGGGGCCTACAGCCTGGCAGCACACTGCCCCCTGGTGTCCACTAGAGCTAACAGCCCGGAGATGGACATGATCTGGAAGAAGTTCAAGGCTGAGGAGACTGGACCCTGAGATCAGACATCTGTCATCTCCACAGCACTCACTAGTTCTTAGCTAAATCCTTCTATCAGCTTCCTAAGCCATACTGATACTTCCCTAAGACACTTCCCACTTTTCTAGGGACATAGCCTCTGAACTCATCATTTTATATATAGAAACTCTTATATGTTCCTCAGACAGTGAGGCACAGTTGTTTGCCAGAAGACCTTCACCTCCAGTTCTTCCAGATCATCACAAATATGAGAGAACAACTTTGTTCTCCATAAAGACACCTGTTTATTCTTTATGGCACCTGGAGTCTCTTCAGGGACTTTTCGTTCCCTCCTTTCTGAAATATTTACCTCCTTGAGGACATGCATATCCATTTGCTGGGACATGCCAATCTATTCCATAGATATGTATTTGTGTGCTTCCTAGAATCTATCTGTTCATCCTTGGAGACAGACTTCTCCTTTCAGGACATGTCTGTCTCTCTAGAGGCATATCTGTTTCCTGGGCATTTTGAGCTTTCACCTGAGATAAGCCTTTGCTATTTTTTCATTAATGCATTGGTCTTCCCCAGGGATATACCTGTTCTCTTCTTGGCCCATATTTGCCTTCATGTGTTTTACTAATGTACATCAAGGGCATGCTGGTATAAGATACTGTGTATGGTATATTTTGTTGAAAAAATAAGATAGGCCTTGGTTTCTGCTCTCAGTGACTTCCATCTAATAAGGAAGCTCACATGTACACAAATAAACAAAAGCAGTGGAGTGTGTGATGAGAGTCTTGCAAAGGATACAAACCAAATGTTATCTAAGTGCAAAAAAAGGAGGGGTCACATCTAGCTGAGGTGTGATCACAGGAGGGTGATTGTGGAGTTAGTACATGACTAGGCCTTAAGATGGAGTGCATTCCCCTTAGGGAAAGGAGTTAAAAAAAAAAAAAAGGTGAATTAGGAAATTACTGTAATATCCTAGGCTTGAGAAAAAGAGGACATGGGCCAAAGAAGTGATGAGTGAGGAAGCAGAAAATAAAAAGGAGATGATTAAAAACAGGGGAGGGAATCCTCCAATGCCAGGATTTTGGACATGAAGGAGAGGAGAGGTTAGGGCTGATTCAGGCTTTGAATCTGAGTTACTAGGACAATGATGGAAGTAATGTTAGAAAATAACTATTGGGAAGAGGAGCTGGCAAGAAGAAAAGGATGTACAATATGAGCTGCCAATAGAACAAGCTTTTATGTCCCACAGAGAGTTAGAAATGGGAGGGGTAGTGGTGGTGGTGGCAGCAGAAATACAGATTTATTAGTGTTTTGCACAGAAATGCAAAGCGAAGCCATGAAAAGGATGGACGTTCTCAAGACAGACGTTGTTTTGAAAAAAAAAAAAAAGCTGAGTTAGGTTCTTAGGAAACATGCACATATATTTTTCCTTTTTTCTTTTTTTTTAAAGATTTTATTTGCTTGACAGAGATCACAAGTAGGCAGAGAGGCAGGCGGGGGTGGGGGCGGGGAGCAGGCTCCCCGCTGAGCAGAGAGTCCGATATGGGGCTCGATCCCAGGACCCTGGGATCATGACCTGAGCCGAAGGCAGAGGCTTTAACCCACTGAGCCACCCAGGCGCCCTGAAACATGTACATTTAAAGAATGGGGGGTCGGGGGGCAATGAAACAAAGAGAAAGATCAGAGAGACAGTAGCAGAACAAGGATAAAGCAGTCCCCTGGAAGCAAAGGAAATCATGCCCTTTAAAAGAACATTATAAATTGATTGGTTCATCCATTCATGCAACAAATATTTTTTTTTTTTTAAAGATTTTATTTATTTATTTGACAGAGAGAAATCACAAGTAGTCGGAGAGGCAGGCAGAGAGAGAGAGAGGGAAGCAGGCTCCCTGCTGAGCAGAGAGCCCGATGCGGGACTCGATCCCAGGACCCTGAGATCATGACCTGAGCCGAAGGCAGTGGCTTAACCCACTGAGCCACCCAGGTGCCCCATGCAACAAATATTTGTTGGGCACTTTGGTAGGTCAGGAACCGTGCACAATGAAGGATGGACTTGAGTGGGAGAAAGGTTAAAGATCAGATAGGAAATTGAGAGGGTGACAAAGTCAAGGAAGCAGTACATATTTTCAGGTACGGGTGACCTGAGCATGTTTGTCAACTAGGGGAGAGGAGACAAGGAAAGGAAAAGAGGGAAGATTATGCACATAGTAGTTGTAGAGGCAACTGGAAAAGAGAGGTAAGAAGATATCCCAAAGTGTTGGTCTTGTAAAGGAAGAGTGACACTTCTTCCTTTGAGTCCAAAAGAAAAAAAGTTGAAGTGGAAAGGAATTCTTGTGTGAGAATCAAGTGTGGTGACAGACAGAGGGGGAACAATTAAGAGGTTCAAATTTTTGACCTCAAGTTCACAAACTAGGAGGGGCCTTCTGCAGAAAGGAGATGGAGACCCGTGGAATGACTTGTTGAATGGAAACATTTGAAGAGTTAGTTACCTGGAGGGATGTTACAGGGAGTCAATAAAAGACAGTGCTGGGCTGCACTGAGAGCCCAGCAGTGAAGTCAGTCAGGGAACCTGGGGCTCAGCCAGCATGTTCTGTGATTTTTTCCAGTAATACAACTCGGCCCAGGAATTGGGGAAGGTGGGTGTGGAATGGACGTGGGGGCAGGAAGCAACAGCCCTGGTCTGTTAAGTGACCAGCAGGTAGACAAGCAAGGGGGACAGAATGGGGTAGTCTAGGCTGGGTAAGGAATCAAGTAAGACCAAATCGGGTCCGGAGATTTGAGACTAGCAAAGTGAGAACGTGAGAGATAGCTGTGGTCAAAGCGGGCAGCTCTGAATCACGGAAGCCAAACCTTTTCCAGAGATAAAAGCTACAGATGTGCTCCCACGGGGGCTGCAGGAGACCAGGGAATGGCGGAGTCGAAGGACATAGCAACTGAGGAAACCGGGGAATTATGAGGCATTTGTTAAATGCAACCGACACAAATGTTAATATTAAAGGAAGCCCAGCAGAGGGGGGAAAAGCCTAGGCAATTCTACCGTCAAAGAGTGCCGCTTTGGATAAGTAACTGCCCTTCTCTAGAACTGAATGAGAAGACTTCTCGGGGCTCTAGACGGTAAGAATTTTTAGGATAACGGCAAGGGACTGGCTGATCAGCGAGACCCCTTCCGTTGGGCCGTCCCTCTCCGAAGTGGCATCCGGAACCTTTCTGCTGTGCTTTTTGTCCGGACGTGCCGAAGCGGAGGCCGGAAGTCCTTTGCCCGGACGTTCCGGGTTTCCTGGACTACTACAATGGCGATGAGTTTCGAGTGGCCGTGGCAGTATCGCTTCCCGCCCTTCTTTACGTGAGGCTGAGACCCCGAGAAGCCCCGCTGTGCCTCCCTCCCCTGCCCCAGACCCCGGGCTCAGCCCTGATGCTTCAAATGGGGAGGGGGAGAAAGGACCCGGTCGCCACCACTCCCAGTCCCCTACATTGTCCCCCAGACGCGCCTCCGGCAAGTGCTGCCTCTCGCTCTCTCACTCCCTCTAATTCTGCGCCCCACCCCCTTCACCCGGCAGGTTGCAGCCGAACGTGGACACTCGGCAGAAGCAGCTGGCCGCCTGGTGCTCGCTGGTCCTGTCCTTCTGCCGCCTGCACAAACAATCCAGCATGACGGTGATGGAAGCTCAGGAGAGCCCGCTCTTCAACAACGTGAAGCTACAGCGTATCCTCCCTCAGGCTCTTGCACAGCCCACACACATGCACTTCCACGCTTTCCCACATGCCCAGACTTCATACCCTCTTTCACCCTCAGTAGGCAGGTTCCCACCCAAACTGGACTTGGGAAAAAGCCGGTGTGTGTGTTATAGCTGTCTTCCATTTTATCCCCAAACCCCAACGCTAAATGCAACCTCAAACCTACTTGCCCTGGCTAATGACAAGGACCTGGGTGTCATAGAATCTCTGCCCTGAAGCCAGGTCCCAAACTTTTCAACCCAAGCCCTTTTGACTGTGAATCTCCGGTCCCCTTCTGAGTGAAGCTCAAGCTCTGGTATTACCTTTGGTAATTTTCGCCACCTACTCTCTTTCTCCCAGGAAGTAAAGGTCATTTGTTTTTGCTGCCTGATTCATACCTAAAATATCTGTGGAGAAAGTCTGAAGGAAGGAGAAAGGACAGAGGGCGACAGATGGTAGTACCGTTCATTTTTAAAGCTATTCCCTTTAATTGAACTAGTTGTTCTTTGCCTTCCTCCTCCCAATATCCAGGAAATGCCAATTTATAGCCTGTTGGGGAATTGCACATATACGTGTGTGGGAGGGAGAGGAAGGGGACCGGTGGCTCTCAACATGACATTGGCTATGAGAATTTTTATCCTACCCAACTCAGTCCATCAGTGCCCTTCCCTTAACTTCAAACCAGGCAAGCTTCCTGTGGAATCAATTCAGGTTGTATTAGAGGAACTAAGGAAGAAAGGTGGGTTCAGGGCCTCAGATTTCCTTATTTTTCCTCCTACTTGGCTTTTCCTGAGGGCAGATTGCCATAAGACTTTGCCTTTTTTTTTTTTTTTTTTTAAGATTTTATTTTTAAGTAATCTGTACAGCCTATGAGGGGCTCTAACCCACAACCTTGAGATCAAGAGTCACCCACTCCACCAGCGGTCCCAGCCAGGTGCTCCACAAGTCTTTGCTTTTAACAACTTTTTTCTCTCCCCTGGCTTTGAACCCATAGTGTTCTGTACAATAGGTAGTCCAATTCCCGGGTCTTTTTTCCCTGTTGGTATTCACCACTGAAATCTCTCCATCTGTGTTCTGAGATCTGGAGAGAGAAAGGAAGAGAATTGGTGCCTTGCAGTTAGTAATAAAACAGATTTTACTTCCTGAGAGCTGGGTCTCTTCCACTGTGTTCCACCTTGGTTTTGCCTTCTGTCCCTTCTTAGCATAAGATGCTTTCATAAGTATCTTTTTTGCAGGGAACCTGGAGTGGTTGGATAAGAACAAGTCTAGCTTCCTGATCATGTGGCGAAGGCCAGAAGAATGGGGGAAACTCATCTATCAGTGGGTGAGACTATTCCGCCATGGTGACCCATGGCAGAGAATTGTATCTATGTTCAGCAGATACCTGGTGTTCCCAGGTCTAGACTGAGCAAAGTGGGCAGGGGCAGAAAGAGGAAGTATAGGTCTTCAGGCATGCCTCTTTCAATGACTCAATTTCCCTGGCTGTGTAGAACTTCCCTGCCTTTGACTGCAGGAGGCCAGAGGCTACATGAGGCCGTGTTTGGAGAATGCAATGCTGGAACCATGAGCGCTATTGTTGGCTGGAGTCTCTGGCCACAGAAGATAAATGAGGAAAGGAAGGGAAGGAAGAGAAAAAAAAAAAAAAAAAAAGCCTGGGGCCCCTCCCCCTCTGTACCCTTTGGGGCTGTCCACCGTATGAATGAGACATTCTGAACCAGTATGGGTGTGGGGACAAACTCTCTCCCCACATTCACAGCCACCACCAGCCCTAAACTTTCCCAAGGGAGAGAAGAGGGGAAGAAGCATCAACAACCCAAATATAACAAACTCATGCCACCTATTTCTGAACAGGAAAACAGAATGAGAGGTCACTGCTCAGACATGTGAAGGCCTGTGGTTTTAGTGGTTCCGTGTATGTGTGTACATGTATAAATATAGCACCTGTGGGGTTTGTGGTGGTTGGGCCACTCCTGCCGAGGTGACAGTGAGCCTGGTTTGGGAATAGGTACCATTCCTGGGTCAGATAGGTGGAGCTGGTGAGCTCACCTTTTCCCTGGGATTTCAGGTCCTTATTCAACCCCCATTTTCTGTGTCCATAGGTTTCCAGGAGTGGCCAGAACAACTCCGTGTTTACCCTGTATGAACTGACCAATGGGGACGACACAGAGAATGAGGGTAACGCTTCTCCCTTTCCCCCCAGTTTTGTGATCTGAAGCCTCTCCAGTCCTTGTTTGATAGTCAGACTTCCCATCCCTGCCTCTGAATTCCAAATACTGCATAATACAAGGCCTTTTAGCCCATGTCCAAGGTTTCCCTAAACTACCTGAATTTATATGCATAATACCCCCAAATTTTGTCTGTGGGGGTGTATGTGCATTATTCTAGGGGTAGAGTCCATATTAAAAGATTTTCAAGGGTATCTGTGACCCATGAAAAGTTAAGAATTACTGGTGTAGATGCTGAATGAGGAACCGGGGCAGGAGATTAAGCTGAAGATCTCATTCCCTGCTGACACAGGCCTTTCTTTCACCCTTTATACTTACAGAGGGCTCAAGATTTGTGGGCGTCAGCTGAAGGGATTGGGCCAACACCCCCATCCCCACCCCCAGGCCTTTTAAATACTTTGGTTTCTGGCCAGGCAAGGATTTGTATACTGTTTGATTTTTACATAGTGTAAATATATTCTTAGCTCTTTTATCTTTGGCTTCACATTCTGATCCCTAGGCTCACCAAAAGTTCCAATCTCAGCTGGGGAAAAAGGGGCACCTCCCCTTTCTGCCAGGCTCTGGCTGCCGTAACAGAGTTTACAGCTCTTGGCTGTTACCCCCTGCTCTGCAGGCCTCTGCTTGCTACTCCCACCATCACCCCATGACTTCAGTGCTGCAGCCTTGCCCAGCCCACCACTCGTGCTGGGCAAAGCTAAAGGCTTCCTCAGAAAGCAAGCTCCCTGACTCAAGAGGTAGGCCCCCGTAGGGGGGGGTGAGGTGTGCGAACCTGTTCAGGCTTGCCACCTGCTTCTCACCTCTCCCTGCAGTATCTTGCCATATCTTCAGATACTCAACTGGCCCTTGGCTCCCAGCTTTGTTCCTTTTAACTAGGTAAGGGCAGATACCTGTGCTGGATCTTAACAGTCTCCTGGTCAGAGGTATGGCTACACTTCTTTGTGTTAGGACAGGTGCTCCTGATGGCAGTACTAGAGTTGGACCCTAATGGGTCCAACTAGGGTCAGAATCCAGTGACAAGGACCTTGACCTTCCTAGGCTTCACTGTCCCCTGCTCTGTGGTCCACAGCAGGTAGTGTCATTCTTGTACATCAGACACTCATGGCGCAGGGCTGGGGGATACATATGAGGGTTGAGTCTGACAGAAGAACCTGGACAGGGAGAATAAGCATGAATTCTCATTTCATGCTGACTCAGGCTTGCTTTCAGCCCTTGCTCTAAGGAGTTTGCAGGAAGGGTTGGCAGCAGCCACAGCAGTATCGATGGCACATGTCTCCCCTGGCTTCAGGGTCTCAGCTTCCAGCTAGACTCTGCTCCTCAGGGGCCTTGAGCCCCCAGAAGCAGAGTATCCCTGATCCCCATCTCTCCCTATCCAGAGTTTCATGGGCTGGACGAAGCAACCCTACTTCGGGCTCTGCAGGCCCTACAGCAGGAGCACAAGGCTGAGATCATCACCGTCAGCGATGGCCGGGGCGTCAAGTTCTTCTAGCGGAGACCTGTCTCCTTTTACTTCTTACCTCCTACCCTTCCAGGGCTTTCAAAAGGAGACAGACCCAGTGACCCCACAGACTGGATCTGTGACTCAACCAGACTCAAAAGGGCTCCAGTCCAGGGATGGGTTTCCCAATTACCCGGTGCGTCTGTCCCTGAGGAAGGGTGAGGCTGAGGCGCCAGGGGAAAAAAAGATGTGCTTCTCTTTGCCCTACCTCCTCTCCCATCCTCGACTGTCCCCGAGCCAGGCAGGGTCTGTAAACCTTTAACTCCACATGTGTTCACACACGTAAGTACATACACACATGCGCCTGCACAAGCTTCTGTCCCTGCCCCTTCCCCACCCCCTTAGCTGCTATTGCCTCCCCTCTCAGGCTGGTGCTGGATCCTTCCTAGGGGATGGGAGAAGCCCTGGCTGCAGGCAGCCTTCCCGGCAATATGAAGGCTGGGTGATTTATGTGATTTACGATATTAAAAAGCTCAACCCCACTTGCCTGCCTGCCTTTGGAAGTTACTACTGGAGTGGGCATGGGGAGGGCTGTGAAGCGTTGCCCCCAGAGTCAATCCCAGCCTAGGAGAGGGAAGAGGCCTATGGCCTTTGTAAATGAAAAGGTCCTCCAGTGCTGGCAGACTCCAGTGCGCCTGTGGTTTTACATCTGCTGGGTGGGCTGTGTGGGGGCATGCTGATGGAACACAGCTTGGGGACAGACTGCTTGCTTTCTCTGAATTGGAGTAACTTAGTGGCTTCCCCTTCCCTCACGTTTCCCCCACCCCATGAAACCCCTAAACCACTCTGAAGCCCCTCCCTCCATCCTTCTGGTCTGGGTGGGGTCGTTGAGGCCTAGGGGAGCTGAAGAGGTGTAGACCGGATGTGGACTTTGGTTTATTGGGAACTTTGGCAAACAGAAGGAGGAGGAAGGAGGGCCCACGTAGCAAAAAACAGCTACTGTGGCCAGGGCCGGGCTTCGGCCAAGGTAGGAGGTGGAGGGGATGGGTGACCGGGTCCTTGGCTTGGGGGAGGGGCTTGCCCTGGGGTGCATACACCCATCCCTGTCCCGCCCAGAGGGACAGCAGCTTAGGAGAAAACCAAACCTTTCCACTGACCTCTGTTTTGTCGGCCTGGGGCTACCCCGGACAAACAGGAGGGGGTGGCGCTACCTTATCTGGGGCGTGCAGGCGGGTGGTAACCTTCCCTTGAACCTCCCCCCTCTTTAGAGCCCGAGAGTCGCGGTCACGTTTCCTCTCCCAGCCCCAGCATCGTGCCTCCTCCGCCCCCCCTGCCCCCCCTATTCCGCCCCCCGCCCCCAAGCAGGTTTGCGCACTCTGGGAGCGGACACACCTCCGTCTCGCACCCGGTCAGCCTCGGAATGAGCCTGTAGGAGGGCGCGCGGGGAGGCCGGGAGGCCGGGAGGGCCTGCGGCCAGGGGCGGGCCGGGGCGGGGCGGCTGAAGTGAGGGGCTGCGCGCCCCGCTCGGCGCGCTGCGGGCCGCTCCGAGGGGGCGGCCCTGGGGGCGGTGGGGCTGGGGGCGGGACCGGGGGCGGGGCTTCGGGGAGGGCCAGCCAGGGACTGGGGGCCCCCGGGAGCTCAGCCGGAGCGCCGCGCACCCGGCCAGTCCGCCTGTCAGGCCGCCTCCTGCAGCCGCCGGGCTAACTGCCTTGTGGCGCCGGCCCTTCCTCATGCTGGCACCCCCGACCCCCGAGACTGCGATCCCCATGTCCCAGGCGGAGGCCGACCTAGCCCTGCGGCCCCCGCCGCCTCTCGCCGCCGCCGCCAGTCCGCCCCGCCTTGGGCCCCCTCCGCGCCGGGTGCGCCGCTTCTCCGGGAAGGCTGAGCCCCGGCCGCGCTCTTCCCGTCTCAGCCGCCGCAGCTCAGTCGACTTGGGGCTGCTGAGCTCTTGGTCCCAGCCAACCTCACCCGTTCCGGAGCCCCCCGCTCCTCCGGACTCTGCTGGTCCTGGCCCCGCGAGGAGCCCACCGCCTAGTTGTCCAGAGCCCCCCGAGGGCACGTGGACCGGGGGAGCCCCCGTGAAGGCTGCAGACTCCGCGCGTCCAGAGCTCGCGGGCTCTGCAGGAGGCCCGGGGTCCCGGGATCCGCCGACAGTCCCCGAAGCCGCGGCTCGGGAGCGGCAGCGGGAGCAGGAGGAAAAGGAGGATACGGAGACCCAGGCCGTAGCAACGTCCCCAGACGGCCGATACCTCAAGTTTGACATCGAGATTGGACGTGGCTCGTTCAAGACGGTGTATCGAGGGCTGGACACCGACACCACGGTGGAGGTGGCCTGGTGTGAGCTGCAGGTGCGGCTGGGCGCCCCCTCTGTGGCACCTCGGGATGGGACCCTGTGGAGGTTTTGGGATGAGAAATCTAGGAGACAGCAGCAAGGGAGAGATCTATCTTTCCTGTCAAATGTCGGGACACTCCTGCCCACTCCCCCTTGCTCTGATGATCAATGGATCTAGCTGATTCTGGGCTGCAGAAGGATAAACTGAGACAGAGGCATAGGGTGGATCCCCTATGGGTTTTGGTCATTCTAACTTTAAAGTCTCTATACTCAACTCTGAGAGTTGGAAGATAGGATGCAAAATCCGTTAGGGAGTCAGTTCAGATCTGAGGGGTGACTGGCCTCACCAGTCTCCTGCAGTGGTTACTATCTCTCCCCTTCCCTTTCCTCTTAGTCTTGAGACCCTCAGTATGACCCTGGTCCTCCTCCTCCTTCACTGTGGATCTTTGCCGAGTGGGAGACTGGGATGATGGAGGCTGGGAGCTGGGGCAGGATCCTCTCCACTTCCAGAAGATTTAGAGTGGTGGTGGCAGGATGCGGCGGCCTTCCCAGGCCCCTTCGGGAGCAGTCAGACTTCTAGATTTCTCCACAGCTGGGGGAGGGGGAGACCAAGTGCTCCAGCCCTGGCCTGAGTCCAGTCCTGCTCCTCATCTCACTGTCTACCTGGGCTTTCCCTTCCCAGACCCAAAGGCACTGAACCCAGTGGGCTCTAGGGGGATGTTGGTGTGAAGGACCTTCTTTCCACTGAAGGAAGAACCCAGTTAAGTCTGAGCCAGCAGCTTTGGATTCAAACTGGGGGGCAAGGCCTGGGTAAGGGTCCTCCCCTCCAGCCCTGGCACTGGACTCACCCCTTGCGCCTGCCAGTGCCGCTCCCCAGGCTCTAGGCCAGGAACAGAAAGGCAGCCAAATGGGGGGTGGGGGGATGAGAGGTAGGCGGGACAGCCATGGGGCAGGGGGTGGTCTTCTGGCGCCTGGTCCTGGATCTTTCTCTGTAACTCCCTCTGCAGCCCTCCTGCCTCCTGTCTGGATCTAGCAGTTCCCAGTTTCTGGGGCCAACCCCCTTGAAGGCCCCAATTCTCTGCCTGCTGTCAGCCTGCTGCCTGCCTGCTGCCTGCCCACTGCCAGCCCCGGGGCGTCCCCTCCCGCCCCATGGCTGGCCTGGGAGGCCACAAAGGCGCTATTGAGCTCAGGACTCCTGGACCGGGCTGCATAAAGGCCCTTGTGTCCAGCAGGGGGTCCAAGGGTGGCCCCAGGCCCAGGATGGGCGTGTCCTTGCAGCAGCCTAAGGGGGCGGATTGAGAATTCAGGGTATACAGCCCGTTGGGCAAGTGATGACCTAGCCTCATCTGTGGGTTCCAACCCTCACTGCTCCTCAGCACCTCCCCATGTGTCCCTTCCTCCTCTCCGTGGGAGTCCTGGGCCTGTTGTGACCTTGACCCCCATCCCCTACCCCACAGACTCGGAAACTGTCTCGAACCGAGCGACAGCGATTCTCCGAGGAAGTGGAGATGCTCAAGGGGCTGCAGCACCCCAACATCGTCCGCTTCTATGACTCATGGAAGTCAGTGCTGAGGGGCCAGGTTTGCATCGTGCTGGTGACCGAACTCATGACCTCCGGCACCCTCAAGACGTGAGCTCTGTGCCTGGTGGTAGTGTTGGTTGGTTGGTGGGAGAGCTGTTGGTGGGAGGTCCCCACTGCTTCTGGAACTTCTCCCAGGCTCCTCAAACTCTAGATTTAGGTTCCAGACCGGGTTCACTACCTCTCACCCACCCCTACTGCGTCTCTGCCTGGGTGAGTGGCAGTGTCCACCCAGCATTGCAGCCAAAACTCGATCTCCCCAGATGCCTCCTTTATCTCCACTCTTTGCATCTGTCTTCCCCCATCAGTCTGTCTCCAAGGCCTCCTTATAATTCCCCATTCTGCCTTCCCAGTTCCATCCACTGGCACTCACTGGTTTGGAGCCCTGCAGCAGCACCTTCACAGGCCTTCCCCCACTCTGCCCTCACCTTTCCAACCTATCCTATCTTCCTGCAGTCTGGGGAATCTCTCCTTTCCTTCAAGGCTTCCCACCGCTCTCAGGTTAAGGTCCACACTCTGCCTATGCCCAGATTCCTTAGGATCTAGCCTCATCTTGAGCCTAGGTTCCACAGGAACTGAATTCCCACTACCTCCTCCCACCCCACCCTGTTGCAGTTTGGGTGCCTTTGAGTCAGTCCAGTGTCCTCTCCGCCTGGAAAGTCTCCATCCCTTCCCCTTTTCACCCTTGAACCCCTACTCATCCTTCAAGACGAAACATAAAAAAGTTATTTCCACTCTGAAGCCCTCCCCCATGCCCAAGGCGGTTAGTCATTCCCTTCCCGCGCTCCTCAACCCCTTCGCCGCTGCCCTATCTACAAGTTCACCGCCGGATCCCTTTTGTACTCTCACGTCTAGCCACCACGCCCCCGACTCAGTTTCTCTCTGGAACGCCGCGAGGACCTGAGCTAGAATAATGCTGGCAGAAGATGTGTAGGCGATAGTGCCGGTGGGAGCCGGGGAAGTTCCCAGCCGAGGTCCCCTCCCCCCGCCTCCGCCTCCGTGTTCCCCGACGCGACCCTGGCAACGTGCCTTTCCCCCAGATACCTGAGGCGGTTCCGAGAGATGAAGCCACGAGTCCTTCAGCGCTGGAGCCGCCAGATCCTTCGGGGGCTTCATTTCCTACACTCCCGGGTACCCCCCATTCTGCACCGGGATCTCAAGTGCGACAACGTCTTTATCACGGGCCCTTCAGGTTCGGTCAAGATCGGCGACCTGGGCCTGGCCACGCTCAAACGCGCCTCCTTTGCCAAGAGCGTGATCGGTGCGTCCCTCCAGGAGGTCCTTGCTATTCCTACCTCTCCCCTCCCCAATTACCCCCTCCCCAACAACGTCAGAAGAGACCCCGGGGACCCTTTCTTCCCATAAAGGCTCTTTGAGTTGCACGGAATTAGGAGAGCATGGGGAACATGGGGAGACCTATGGCACCCTCCCCAACACACACAGTGGGGAAGGGTCCTCACTAGTATTCCAGGACTCGGGGTGGGGGGGGGGTTGCACCTTCCGGCACCCCCTGGCTAGCTGGTGGTACGCCCAAGAGGAGAGAGGAAGCCAGAGGAAGGCTCGGTAGCCTGATGCCCACTGTGGATCCTACAGGGACCCCGGAGTTCATGGCCCCTGAGATGTACGAGGAAAAGTACGATGAGGCGGTGGACGTGTACGCATTTGGCATGTGTATGCTGGAGATGGCCACCTCAGAGTACCCTTACTCCGAGTGCCAGAATGCCGCGCAGATCTACCGCAAGGTCACTTCGGTGAGAGGGGGTGGGGAGGACAGAGAATTCCAGGTCACCTCCCATTTTCCTGCCCCAGTCAGCCTGTGGTCAATGCCGTTTCCCTTAAAGAAAACCGGCTAGACGCGAAGATGCTCTGGTAAACACCAAAGTATAGCGGAGGCACACACGCTCCCCCCACCCCCGCACCCCCGGCCCCCCTCCCCAGTCCTAGCTGTTTAGAATAATGATGTGTGTAGCGCTCCCTAGAGTTTACAAACGGTTTCACATCTGATCTTTCACGCGGAGGGTGAGCAGGGAGGGCCTCGGCTGTGCCCTGCGCTTTACAAACGGGAAAACTGGCTCAGGGAGACCTGTTCAAGGTCATACTGTCGATACGTGGCGGGACGGGGATTTGAAATCGAACCGTCTAGTAGCTGTGGCGGGGCTTTGACGATTGCACGCTCTGTCGCCTCGGGTGGGGTGCGGCGGGGAAGCAGAGAGCTGGGGCGCAGAGGTCCGGAGGCGTCATGCAAACCCCTTTCCTCCAGGGCACAAAGCCGAACAGCTTCTACAAGGTGAAGATTCCCGAGGTGAAGGAGATCATCGAAGGCTGCATCCGCACCGATAAGAACGAGAGGTGGGGTGGAGGGGCGCAGGGTGGGTATTAGGGGAGGCTTGGAGGGCGGGCGGCGGCCAGGCTCGGCTCACCGGCGCCGCCCTCAGGTTCACCATCCAGGACCTCCTGGCTCACGCCTTCTTCCGCGAGGAGCGCGGCGTGCACGTGGAGCTAGCGGAGGAGGACGACGGGGAGAAACCCGGCCTGAAGCTCTGGCTGCGCATGGAGGACGCGCGGCGTGGGGGGCGCCCACGGGACAACCAGGCCATAGAGTTCCTGTTCCAGCTGGGCCGGGACGCCGCAGAGGAGGTGGCGCAGGAGATGGTGAGCAGGGGACAGACTGACCTGCCGCTGAGCTTGGGCGGGGCTGTGGGCGTCGACTGGAGGGCCCCGAGTGGGGTCCCTCGGTGGTGCGACTGGCACCCAGCTCACCCCCTCGCAGAGTGTTTTGTAAGCGTCTCCTGGCCCCTCCCGCCTTAATGCACTCACACGCACACCCAGTGTGCGGACTCGCTGAAAGATTTCCTTTTCCAGAGGGTTCTCCAGCCTCCCAGGTTCTCCTGGGTTCTCCAGCCTCCACTCCTCCAGTGAGTGCTCTACTTTCTGCTGATCCAGTTTTCCTGGAATGCTCTTCTCTCCAATTTATCTATTTATTTTTCATCTTTTCACCCTCCACCAACCTTGTGTCCACCCCTCCCCTCGCCCCCGTCTTCCTCCATGCTGAGAACCATGAATTTCAGGAAACCCATTCCCTCTAGAGTCAAAATTAAATGCTTCTTTCCACTTCAACAGGTTTTTCAGTACAGGACCCACCACCATCGGTCTTGTTTTATACTAGAGGACATTCCTGTCTTTCTCCTCTACTAGACTGTAAATTCCTTGAGGGCAGAGACTGTGTTGTATTGATTTTTCTGTCTCTGACAGTGCATGGCACGTGGTTGGAGCTCATTAATAATCCCACATTTGTATATGGCTTCAAGCACTTCCACGTGCCTGTCAGTGTTGGTACCAACCCTGCGTGGAGTGATTCTGTCCTGATGTACTGATGAGGAGATGGAGGGCTCTAAGAGGTTGAGTATCTTGTCCAAGGTTCTGAGCGAGTAAGTGGCAGAGCTAGATTTAAACTTGGGTTGTTCAGATTTTAAGTCAGAGCACCCCCACCCCACCTCCCTTACATGCACAGCGA
Source organism: Mustela lutreola (assembly GCF_030435805.1). Taxonomy (NCBI): domain Eukaryota; kingdom Metazoa; phylum Chordata; class Mammalia; order Carnivora; family Mustelidae; genus Mustela; species Mustela lutreola. The sequence goes on along the minus strand of NC_081304.1, from coordinate 19,587,742 downwards.
AGCTTGTCCTTGAGATGAATAAGGACATGGTGAACAGAAGCTGCCAGACCAAGAGAGGCATACCTAGGAGGTAGAAGATGGAGAGCTGGTTTAGGAAGGCCAGAGGTGGGGGGGGGGCAGGAAGAGAGTTTGAGATTTCTTTCTTTCTTTTAAGATTTTACTTATTTATTTGAGAGAGAATGAGAGAGAAAAAGGATGAGAAGGAGAAGGGTCAGAGGGAGAAACAGACTCCCTGCCAAGGAGGGAGCCTGATGAGGGACTTAATCCTGGGACTCCAGGATTTGACTTGAGCCAAAGGCAGATGCTTAACCCACTGAGCTACCCAGGCACCCGAGTATGAGATTTCTGATAGAAAAGTAGTTATTGAGGGGCACCTGGGTGGCTCAGCCTGTTGAGTGTCTGCCTTTGGCTCAGGTCATGATCTCAGGGTCCTGGGATCAAGCCCCACTTTAAGCTTTCTGCTCAGCAGGGAGCCCGCTTCTCCCTCTCCTGCTCACCCTGCCCATGCTCTCTCTTTCAAATGAATAAATAAAACCTTAAAAAAAAAAAAAAAGGAAAGAGGGGCGCCTGGGTGGCTCAGTGGGTTAAGGCCTCTGCCTTCAGCTCAGGTCATGATCCCAGTGTCCTGGGATTGAGCCCTGAATTGGTCTCTCTGCTCAGCAGGGAGCCTCCCCCCACCCCACGCCTGACTCTCTGCCTACTTGTGATCTCTCTCTCTGTCAAATAAATAAATAAAATCTTTAAAAACAAAACTCTTTAAAAAAAAAAAAAAGGAAAGAAAGAAAGAAAGATGGCAGTTAAGAGGGTAGGGATCATCTGTGCTAGGTCTGGGTCAGGAACCTGAGAATGTGTGTGAAATGTGGCATAAGAAAGAGCAGGTCTCTGTAGCACAGCTCACACTGGACTTGGGATCTGACCTTGATCCTTTATAGGGATTCTTGATGACACCAGTGACGTCTTTAGGGGACTGTAGAGAATGTAAAGATGTAGAGAAGAATCCCTAGCTTCTGGTCACTAGATGCCAGTAACACTGAGTTTTGACAACTACAAATGTCCCCAGATATTGCCACATGTTCCCCTTTCCCCCCTGAGTGCAACTGACCTACTAGACACCCATGAACTAGTCACAGCTTTCTTTACGTCTAAAATAGAGCTAAGACCTCCCTTGGCAAGTTGCGGGGAGGATTTCATGATGGTGATGTAACAAGTTGCTGGTTCATCAACGAATGTTAGTGCTCTTTCTCCTGGAGAAATATTCTAGAGCCCCCAAGAAGGCATCCTGATGTGTCTTGGAGCAGAGTCCTCACCTCAAACTGTGTTCCTCCCCCTCTTAACTCCAGGTGGCCCTGGGTTTAGTCTGCGAAGCTGATTACCAGCCAGTGGCCCGCGCCGTACGTGAACGAGTTGCTGCCATCCAGCGAAAGCGTGAGAAGCTGCGCAAAGCTAGGGAGTTGGAGGCCCTCCCCCCTGCACCAGGACCTCCACCAGCAGCTGTCCCCATGACTCCTGGTGGTCCCCCCAGCGGCTTCCCCCCGGAGCCCGAGGAGCCCGAGGCGGACCAGCACCAGCCTTTCCTCTTCCGCCATGCCAGCTACTCATCTACCACCTGTAAGTCACCCTGGATTGGGGGATTTGGGACGTGACCTTGGTCCCAGTACCCTTGGCCTCTGCCCCCTGCCCAGAAGTTCGGTCCAGCAGCACCGTCCCTTCCCCTGCCTTCCGCGTCTAGCTGTGAACTCCTTCTGGGAAGGAACTCCCACAGCGCCAGGCCCCTCCTTGCTCAGGTAGCCCCCCTGCTCTGCCACCATTCCCCTTTATTTCCCCTTTTTTTGATCCTCTCCCTCCCCCACCAGCGGATTGCGAGACTGATGGCTACCTCAGCTCCTCTGGCTTCCTGGATGCCTCAGACCCTGCCTTTCAGCCCCCTGGGGGGGTGCCATCCAGCCCTGCTGAGTCCCATCTCTGCCTGCCCTCGGTGAGAGGGGGTCACTGTGGGGGGCTCCCAGCCATTCCAAGCCTATGACCTATCTTTCTCCCTGTGAAACCCAACCCCATGACCTGGCCCCATGTCCCTGGAAGCCCTGCACTCTGTCTTCATCTTCCTTAGTTCTCTCTGCCTAGTGCCCCAGCACCCTTGACCCCATCTCCCTGCATCCCAATGATTATTGTCCTCTGACCTCCTAAAAAAATGTCCTATTTCAGGCTTTTGCCCTGTCCATTCCACGTTCTGGCCCTGGCAGTGACTTTTCCCCAGGAGACAGGTAGGTTCTGGTAGGAGCTGGGGTGCTGGAGTGACACATACGGCGCTCTGGGGTCCCGGTGTCCACTTTGACACTCCAATCTCCTTTCCTTTCCCAGCTATGCCTCGGATGCAGCGTCAGGCCTCAGTGATGTGGGAGAAGGGATGGGACGCCTGAGGAGACCCCCAGGGAGAACTCCCCGGCGCAGACCGCGATCCCGGCTGCGGGTCACTAGTGTGAGAAAGGGCTACAGGGGATGGGGAATAATCTGCAGGACCAAGATGGAAACTGCCAGCGCGGGGGGTGGGGGTGGGGGGCGGGGTAAGGGGGGCCAGCCAAAAAAGAGAGGGCAGTATGTGACTGGTACCCTAAAGGCAGCCAGTCTAGTTTCTGATACCAGGCTTTGGGAACGGAGTCTGCTTCTCTCAGTTCCAGTCTTCCCACTGCCACTTGGTTGGAGTAGGCTGGGGACATGTGATGAGGACGGAGGGCCTGACATCCTCCCCTCTGCTGACCTTGAATCTGAAGGTCTCAGACCAGAATGACAGAGTGGTTGAGTGCCAGCTGCAGACGCACAATAGCAAGATGGTGACCTTCCGCTTCGATCTGGATGGGGACAGCCCGGAAGAGATTGCAGCTGCCATGGTGAGGGGGAGAGAGAGGAGGGGACAGAGCCTTTGGTTCCAGGACAGGAATCTCCTGTCTGATGTCTCCTGGTGCTGAACTCCCCCTTCCTCCCGCCCAACAGCAAGGGTTTTTAAAGCACAGTAACACTGAAGACATCTCTGCCCTTGGAAGGTGGGGGAGATTTTTATTTATTTTGTGAGCTTCAGATCCTCAGCTGGAGCAGTCGGATAACATGAGGGTATCCATAAGTGCTGTGGTCAAGTACACGCTACACATGTGATCCTGTGTCTGTGGGTAAAGGGTGGCCTGGGGGCAGCAGGGGGGAAGAGGCAGAACTTAGTCTGGGTCTTGACAACAGCAGTGACGACCGGAAAGGGCGGGTCTGGAGGAAGTACAGCATAAGGAAAGGCATGGAAGTAGGGAGTCACTTGGAATGTGGGGCTTGCGGGGGGGTTTATGAGGAAACCTGGGTCACTAGAACTAAGGGTTCCTAGAGGAGAAATGTGGAAGCAAGGTTGGGCAGAAAGAGTTAGAGAGTGTGTAGTATGGTGAGAATAGGTTTTAAGAAGACTATTCTTCCAGGGAAAGTGGGAGATGGTTGGTGGGAGGGAGTCCAGTTGGCAGAAGAATACGATAAACTACAAGTGATCCGAGGAGAAAGTGAATTATAGGGAAAGGGAAGAAGAAAAGGAGCGAATCTGAGAGTTATTTCAGGAAAATACATTACTCTGTAATCCAGTTATTTTTTGATGTAGTATGGGGCATGCTCAGTGAACACTTGAGTGGAAATGATAGGGGGTTAGGAAGAAGGGATTTCATGGGTGACTTGTAGTGTGGAGAAGATAGTAGTGGTCGTAGTGGGAGCAGACCCTTAAAGGAGAGGGAAGCTGGAAAATGAAAGCATGTTTTCTTAGGGGTCATGATGAGCTTGAATAACAGGGGCAGGCAAGAACCTCCCTAGGAGCAGGAAGCAGTCAGGCAGGGCTGGATCTAGGATCCAGAAGTGGATCTAGAGTTGCCAGAACAGGAGGGAGAGTGAAAGGAGATGAGCTTGCAAAGCCAGAGGCAGAGAGGGTCTGAGAGTGGGTCTCAGCGGATACCCTCTTTTCTGGGCTGGGGAGGAGTAGGTCCCCAGAAGACACAGAGGTGGAGCCTGAGAGGCTGGAGGAGCCCCTGAAGATGTTAGCGAAAACTGAGTGAACAGAGAGTTTCAAGGAGGTGACATAGGATGAAGCCCGAGACAAGACCACACTGGCTTTTGTCAGAAGAAGGTCTTTGGGGGAGAGCTTTCAGTGGAGAGGGGGCAATGGATGCCAGTAGTGCAGGAGAGGGGGGAAAGAGAGAAGCATCAGGCTTCAGGAACTCTCTTTAAAGCTTCTCCTTCATCATGTCACTCACCTCGTATCAAGGACAAAGACAAAATATCATGTGGTGCAGAGGCTTATCGTCTTCCCTCTAGCCATACTGGGTTCTGAGTGGTCCTCTGAAGAGGCTGGGTGCCTTTCCAACTTCTGTCTCCGTCTGCTCAGGGCTGCCTTGCCTTGAAAGGCTTCTTTCACCAGGCTTTTAATCCCGCTCAGATCCCACACAGCCAGAGTGAAACCGCCCCCCCCCCCCACCCGCAATGGACCACAGGGTCCTCTGCTCTCTTTTCTTTCCCTACCATTGTACCCTCCACTCCTCTGCAGCGGAATTCTCCTGGGGCTTGGATCTGCTCTGGCTTTTTTGGCCCCACACCATTAATGGCTAACCACCTATGGTTAGAGTAAGGTCCCAGTTCTGGAGCATGGCCTTTGAAATCCACAGCACTCCCAGTTCTGCTGCGGTCTTCACTGCATCGTGAATGTGCCAGGTCCTTTCATGCCTCAGAGCTACTACTCACACTGTTCTCCCTGCTCTTCTCTTCCCGATGAACAGCATGGAACCGAGGAAGGGCTGGGCTTTCACATAAGACCTGAGTTCAAGGGCAATCCTCTCCAGTCCCCGCCCTCTTCTGGAGATTTGTACTGTGCCTCAATAAACTTTGTATCATTCAATAATGTAGATGATAATACTCATTTTGCCAAGATGTTCTGATACAGCATATACTTTATGAGAGGTGATAGATGTATGAGAAATGAAATTATATAAGAAGTATCCACACATGATAGGTCCTCAGTGAAGGGTGGCTTTCTCACTCATCCTTCCAGGCTCAGCCCTGTGAAGCCATTCCAGCTTCCCTTATCCTCCTGGATGGCATGATCTGCTCTCTCTTGGGAATGGCATTTTTTAAAATTGCAGCAAAAAGCATTTAACATAAAATTTGCCATCTTAACCATTTTTAAATATACAGTCCAGTGGAGTTATATATTCACGTTGTGATGAAACAGATCTCCAAGACCTCTTCATCTTGCAAATCAGAAACTCTGTACCATTAACTCTCCCTTTGTCCCTGCTGGGATACCATTTCTCTATACCTTGATCACAATGCCTTTCCTACCACAGGCTGACTTGCCGTATATTATGTGTACGTCTCCCTTTCACTAGATTTTGGGCTTCCTCGGGGTCAGGACCTTGTTTTATGCTTCTCTGTATTCCTCACCTAGAGTAATGCTTGGTACATACTGTGTGCTCAGTGTTTATGAAATTGAATGTTACACTTACCATCCATTGCCTTATTTTTACTTAGCAGATGAGACAGTGCAAAGAACTCGGGCTCTGGCTTTAGAGAAATCTGGGTGCACATTTTGTGATTTTAGGCAGACTGAACTTAACCTTTTGGAGCATTGGTTATCTTTGAACTCTCAAATGGGAATGTGCATACAGAGCCTGGGGAGCCATTGTCATCATTAAATAAGACCCTGGAAGGAAAGATCTGGGGTAGAATGCATCCTAGGAATGTTAGCTCCTGTCCTCCAAGCTGTCATTCTTACACTGCAAGTTGGTGGTTGGCAGAGCAGTGGGGTGAAGGGTTGGCTCTTAAAGATCAGTGCAGGGGGCTAGAGAGAAGTGGGATCACTGAGCCCTCTCTCCCCTTCCTGCTGACCCCTTGCCAGGTGTATAACGAGTTCATTCTGCCCTCGGAGCGAGCCGGCTTCCTGAACCGTATTCGGGAGATTATCCAGCGAGTGGAGACCCTGTTGAAGAGAGACACTGGCCCTGTGGAGGCTGCTGAGGACCCTCTGGGACCCCAGGTCAGACCCCTGAGGTCACCTCCACCTCTCTGCTCCAGACTTACTCCTCTCTGCCTTCGCCAGTGCCCTTGGCTGTTAACTCCTTCATCTCTGGGACCCTAACACGATGGCTCTTGCCCCATTTGAGAATCTGATGAAAGCTGTGGGCCCTCGTTCTAGAAAAATGTGTTCAATGCATACTTTTCAACTCATTATTTTGATAGGATTTCAGACTTACAGAGAGGAGCTGCAAGAATTGTGCTAAGAACTCCTAGATACCCTTTGCCCAGATTTGCCAGTTGTCAGTGTTTGGTCACATTAGTTTTGTCACTGGCTTCCTCCCTCCCCTCTCTACATGTATGTGCACATATTACTGTTTTCTGAACCACTTGAGAGCAAATTATAGACCTGTACATATTTTAACACATACACTTTTGAGTCCCTTGAAAGTCCTTTATGGACTCCTAGAGGTTCATGGGGTCCCAGCTGAAGCCCGCTCTGAATGTCCCATCTAAGACTCAGCTCTTCCCCACTGTGACCATGGGCCCCATTCTCTCCCTCAGGAGGAGCCAGCACCATTGCCTGCCCTCTCGGGCCCCCTCCCAGACCCATCCCATGGTATGTACAGAGTTCTGTCCCTACTCTCACAATCCTTGGGATTGTTTCTGGGAAGGGCGTAAGGAATGGGGGACTGGAACTCAACACTCCTTCCTCACCCGCAGAGCTCCAGAGCTGCACCTCCCTGGAGCAGAGGAGCTGGGCAGCCTTCTCCACCTCCTCATCTTCTTCTGGAACCCCTCTGTCTCCTGGAAACCTGCTTTCCCCTGGAAACCTGTTTTCCCCCGGAACCCCTGTTTCCCCAAGTCCTATCTTCCCTATGGCTTCTCCCCCGTACTCCAGCCCCTCCCTGTTCTCCCAAGTGTCTTCAAATCTCTCGCCACTTTCCCCTGGCTCTCCACTTGCGTTCTCCCCCAGCGCTACCCAGGTCCCTGACCCAGCCTCTCATTCTCTGCAGAGCTCTGTCCTCCCTTCTCCACCTGCCTTCTCTCCCAGTGGCTCCCGGGTCACGCTGACTCCTCCTTCCTTTCCCCCCTGCCCCTCCACATCTCCCCTCCCCTCCACCACAGCCGCCCCTCTCCTCTCTCTGGCTAGTGCCTTCTCACTGGCTGTGATGACTGTGGCCCAGTCCCTGCTGTCCCCCTCACCTGGGCTCCTGTCCCAGTCTCCTGCAGCGCCCCCTGCTCCTCTACCCAGTCTGCCCCCACCTCCCCCCGCTGCTCCTTGTGACCAGGATAGGCCTTCACCTCCACCTCCAGCGGCTGAGATGGAGAATGAGGTGAGTAGGAAACCAAGAGGGGTGGTTAGGGGCACTTCGTTCTGGATCATTCCCCTCCTCACGGACCCACACTTTGTAGGCCCTGCCAAATCCTGCTCGGCCCCTTCTGGGTGAAGCCAGACTCGAGCCCATCTCTGAAGGTGAGGCTTCTGATCACTGACCTTCCGCCGCCCGTTATTCTCATTTCATATCCTGCCCCTGCTTTCTCTCCCTCCTTCCATGACTCCTTCCTTGTCACTCTACAGAGGGAAAGCCGCAGCTTGTGGGGCGTTTCCAAGTGACTTCATCCAAGGAACCAGCTGAGCCTCTTCCCCTGCAACCAGCATTCCCGGCTCTTTCCAGTTCCCTGAAGCCTCCAACCCCTCAGCTGACCTCGGAGAGCTCAGACACAGAGGATAGTGCTGGAAGCGGGCCGGAAGCCAGAGAGGCTCTGGCTGAGAGTGACCGTGCCGCTGAAGGCCTAGGGACTGGAGTTGAGGAAGGGGACGATGGGAAGGAACCCCGAGTGGGGGGCAGCCCCCCACCCCAGAGCCATCCCAGCCCGGTATGGATGAACTACTCATACAGCAGCCTGTGCCTGAGCAGTGAGGAATCCGAGAGCAGTGGGGAGGATGAGGAATTCTGGGCTCAGCTGCAGAGTCTTCGGCAGAAGTGAGTCTGGGGAGGAAGGACAAGAGGTAGACTCGGGAGAGCAAAGCGCGTGGCCAGCGCTCATGCTCCTGGTGTATCCTCAGGCACTTGTCAGAGGTGGAGGCCCTACAGACACTGCAGAAGAAGGAAATCGAGGACTTGTACAGCCGGCTTGGGAAGCAGCCCCCACCGGGTATCGTGGCCCCCGCTGCTATGCTGTCCAGCCGCCAGCGCCGCCTCTCCAAGGGCAGCTTCCCCACTTCCCGCCGCAACAGCCTGCAGCGCTCTGAGCCCCCAGGCCCTGGTGAGACTGCAGTGGCCCAGCTCCCATCTTTCCCGGGTCCCCTTCCCTACTGATCTGGCTTTCTTCCAGGCCCTGGGGGTCTGCCCCTTGGTGTGGGGGGACTAGCCCCCCTCTCCCCATGGCCCCTTCCCTCACTCAGTGCTCTCCCTCCCCATCCTGCACCAGGCATCATGCGAAGGAACTCCCTGAGTGGCAGCAGCACCGGCTCCCAGGAGCAGCGGGCAAGCAAGGGGGTGACATTCGCCGGGGATGTTGGCAGGATGGTGAGGGCGGGCCCAAGGGAGGGCGAGCCCAGGGAATGGTAGCTGATGCAGCTTCACCCTCCTCCCATCCCGGAGGTTTCTTCAGTGTCTTTTCTTTTCCCTCCAGTGAATTCAGAACAGAAGCCATGTGTCTCCTCCACCCCAGGGCCCACCATGGAGCTTGTGCTCTCAGAATCTGCTGACCAACACAACTCTGCAAGAAGACCCCAGTACTGAGGGAGTAGAAGGCCAGAGGGGCATGGAGAGTGCTGCTCCATTGTAGGGAAGAGCCAAACATGCGGGAACTGTTTACTGTGTGTAGAAGGTGCCAGTTCTGCAGCCTACCATCTTCATGCCTCCACCTCCCCAGCCCAGGGTCAACCACTAAGCAATCCCATTCAAGCCCTGATGCTTCTAGAGGGCACACTCTAGCTGAGCAAGTATAGGGGGTGTGTTCACTCTAGAATTCGCAACAGCCAATAAAACTGCTGGAAACTAGGATTCTGTGACACCGTATCTGTTGTACCTTTAAGAACTGGGGGTAAAGGGACGCCTGGGTGGCTCATTTGGTTGGGCAGCTGCCTTAGGCACAGGTGATGATCCCAGAGTCCTGGGATCGAGTCCCACATCGGGCTCCTTACTCGGCAGGGAGCCTGCTTCTCCCCCTGTCTCTGCCTGCCATTCTGTCTGCCTGTGCTCGCTCGCTCTCCCTCTCTCTCTCTGACAAATAAATAAAATCTTAAAAAAAAAAAAAAAAAAAAAGAACTGGGGGTAAAGCCTTGTGGGGTACGGCAGGGGAAAATTCAGAAGGGACTCTCCTCACAATGGGAATCAAGGCTTGCAGCTCCCCAGCCTTCTGACTTCCTGCCAGCAGTTTGTGAGGAAACTGCAAGGTCAGTGATCCACTCAACCAAACTAAGGTCTCATCCAGACCCCAACTTAGGCCTAGAGAGGCAGGGCCAAGTGTAAAAAGAAGGAAGACTGTCCCTCATCTTTCATCTACTCTCTCTCTCAGAGTGGGAAAAGGCAGGAAAGCTGGAGTAAGGATGTGTTGTTTTTAAGGGTAGAGGACAGAAGAGTGACCTTCCCTCCCCCAAGACGTGGTTCAGTCTCACACAACCCAGTGACCCCCCCATGATCTCTCCCTTAAATCAAATGGAAAAGATCTCACGGAAACATTTAAACAGTTAAACATTTACAGCTCCCCGGGGCAAAGCCACTGCTGCAGCTATGGCCTGTGGATCTTTCCAACAGTCATGTCATTTGTCAGCCTTAACACACTCATGTGGCTCCAAGAGAGGTGACTCAGTTTATTACTCTCAACCTAACTCCCATTTTCCCTACTTTAGGCTCCAACATTACATAGAGCTGCCACCCCCACCCCCACAACAGCTAAACCCCTGGGAGGTAAAGAGGGTAAAACCACAAAGTCAGAAATCCTGAGAAAAGCCAAGGTCGCATAACTCTCAAAGAAACAAAATACAAGGAAGGCTCAGTGACTGGACACAGTCTGTGTAAACTGGGCAATATTCCCTTGACCGGGCCAAATGCAAAAAAATTCTTGGGCTCAATCATCGTCCAAGGTTGAGGCCAACAATGCTGGGTGCAGGCTTCGACTTCTACAGGGTCATGGGGCATCATTCACCACGTGAAGGGGCTCCAGCAGGTTGGAGACGTGCAGTGCCCATCCGGTTTAGGGTCCTGATGCTCTCGCCAGGGCGCGGGCTCGGGCAGCTTTGGCCTCGTCCTCCAGCTCATCTAGGAAACGCTCCTGGGACACGGAGTAGAAGGTGTAGCCATCTGGGAAAGTGGGTTCAGGAAATCTCTTGGGAGTACGCATATTGCCTTTTCCCAGACTCTCTCCACCACCCTTGTTACTCTCTCACCCTCCCAAATCAGTGATTCGATCTTCTGCCCTCTGCTTTTCTGAGCCCTGACCCCGATTCCGTTATTACTAATAAGTCATATTAAAAGAGCATTTTAAAATGACAAAGTAAGGTACCTCAAACGCTGGCCTCGGCATCAGAAATGGCCAAGACTTTCACAGCTCGGGCTCTTTCTAGCAGCCCCACATTGCCCTACTACGCGCCTCTGCTCCCCTTCCCTTGTCCCCATATGCCTTCTACTGAGCCTACAGTCTGGACGGATACAAATAGCTAACACCAAGGCCCCGATGCCCAGGCCGGTCACGATGTTCCGGGTCCGCCGCTGTGGCAGATTCTTCTGCCACTGGGCGAGCTGCACCTGCCGCATGAACTGCAGCTGCTCGGGAGTCAGCTTCTCCCGAGTCGGGTCGATGCGCTGAGCCACAGGGCCCTTTCCACTCTTTGCATTGAGAGGGTCACCAGCTCCCGGGGCTGCCATGTTGCGGTTCCGCCCTCTCTACGCCCAGGGCGCGAGGGTTGCTGGGAATAACAGGGGATCCTGGGAGTTGTAGTCCGCGTTTTCTTTCCCGACGCGAGTGCGGCTCTTGACCTTAGCGGAAGAGCGGTGTGGGCGAAGGGGGAGGTGGCAAGTGGCCGAGCTTTCTGATTGGCTGAGGGGTCCGCGGCCGTTGGGGCGGGAAAAGGCTGTGGAGGGCTCGAGGCCGCAGTGGGCATTGGGTTTTCCTCGCTCTTGAGGTGAAGACAAGCTCGCGGAAGGCGAAAGATTCTGTCTGGAGTGAAGCTCAGGGGGTGGGTTTATGGATCCAGTGAGTCGCCCAGGTGTCCCCCGAGGCTTCTGAAGATGGACAGACCTGTGAGGTCAAGATTGGCCTCCCTCAGTGATTTCCAGTTCGGAGCTGTCGCCACAGAGACAATCGAAGACGCTCTGCTCCACCTGGCGCAGCAGAATGAGCAAGCCGTGCAGGAGGCTGCCGGCCGGATGGGCAGCTTCAGGGAGACCCGGATCGTGGGTGTGGATGCCGGGCTGGGGAACGAGTTCATGGGAGACGGGGCCGGTGGGGGGGGGGGGTGTCACCCGTCTTTGAGTCACCGACCTGGAGATTCCGTTTACCTTATTCATCCAAATAAGTGTTGTTAGTAACTACTAGATGCCTGGTCCAGGGGATGTGGGAATGGACGAGACCCCGCAGCACCCCACCCTTGACTTCAGCCCCTACAGAGTGCTTACCCACATACCACTTGGGGGAGAGCGGGGTAGAACCGACATCCAGATTCGAACAAATCTGTAACTGACACCAAGGACGGTTAGATAAGTGACGCACCAGATAAAAGAAGCTTTTATGGAGATTGAAGGGGGTGATAGGGAGAAGTGAGAGTAAGAAGAATTAAGGTAGACCTTGAGGAAGGATAGCATTTTGGTTGGCGAAGGTGGAGGAGGGGGACGGCATTTCTACCCAAAGGGTATGATAACCGAGTAAAGCTATGGAAATAGAGAAGCTTGGGGTGAGTGTGGAAGAAGAGTTGAAATTAAGACCAGAAAAGTCTGGAGACATTCAGTGTGGAAGGCCAAGGGGAAGAGTTTATACATAGCTTACTAGGGAAACAAGACGGCATTGAAGGTTTTCAAATATGGGAGTGATGTGACTTTAGCCTTTGCCCTAGAAAAAGATTATGTTGGCTCTGATGTAAAGAATGATTTGGAGTAGAGAGAGAGAGAGAGGAGGGAGGTGGACCAGAGGAGTCTGTGTCAGTAGTTAGGCAACAGGGCAGATGGAATGACAAGGGAGGATGGATTAAAACATTTCAGAGATAAAATCTGGAGCTCTGCAGTGGATGAATTTAAGAGGTGAAGAAGGTGAAGATGACTGTGCCAAAGGGTTGAGCCTAAGAGAATGGGAGTATAGTGGTACTGTTAAGAGAAACACACACATTCATTTAAAAAACAAAAAACCCAGGAGGAAACGTGACCTTTGTTTGGGAAGGTAACAGATTTGGTTTTGGATCTACTGAGTTTCCAGTGCTTGTAGAACATCTAAAGTAGAGTGTCTGGTGAGCTGTTTAAAAAATAAGTCAGAAGAGAAGTCAGAACTGGAGATAAAGTTTTAGGAGTTATCTTCATAATGATACTGTTGAAAACTGGCCGAGAATGAGTCTGAGAGGGAGAAAAGAAAAGAGAAGCAGGTCAAGGTCAAAATGTCCCCTAGGAGACATTTTGTGTTCAGGCACTTGGAGTAGGAAGAAGAGTCATGAAGGGAACTAAAAATATGGCTGGGGAGAAAGGAACAGAACCAAGACACCTTGGGAAGCCAAGAGTTTCCCGAAGGATGACGGTCAGCTGTTTCACATGCCTCAGGGATATGAACGATGGAATAAAGGTTGCAAAAGGGTGATGTTATTTAATAATTTGGACATATTTGCTGGCCTTTGAGATCATTGTTGTAGCAAGTTGGGAAAAGTAGAAGCCAAACTGTAGAACAATAGGGAATTCATGAGGAAATGGAAGCAGCAGGTTTAAGCCAGCCTTTCAAGAAGGTTAGCAGTGATGGAAACTAGGGAGATAAAGAGCCGTAGCTTAATAGAAGGGGAGAGTCTTTCAGTTAATAGATGTGTTTATAAGTGCAGGATGGAGAGGCAGTAGGGTAGGGAGGCATAACCGTTATGCATTGCACCTAACCCTACCTCAGTTTTCTTGGCAAGTTAAACTAGAAAATAGAAACAATCACCCAGATAATTCAGACCCAAACCAAAACAAAACCAAACAACTGTATACTCGCAAACAAAACAGAAAGGAAGCTTAAACTCCAGCAAATAAAAGGACTAATAACATACAATTATGTGTTTTAGGGTATTTTGCTTAACTGCTTAAGCTAATCTGCTCATTGGCCACTGCTAGCAGGGTTTTAGTTTTTGTAACAGTAACGTTTTGTACATATGTGTAACACATCAAACGGACTGTTCAGCTTTGTGCTAGCATGACTTCCATGTACCTAAGAAAGTCGAACTTTCTCTGAAGACACATGGTCATTCGACTGTGCATAATTCTTTACTGATCAGTGCTAAAAGTCCCAAGTTCTACAGGAGCTTCCTTTGTTAAGAACTAACATTTACCCCTGTTTCCACCCTCTTAATGAGATTGCAAACTAAACAGAATTCTATCTGGGGCTGTTCTTTCAAAGAGAAACAGAGGCAGCCTAAGATCTTGCCAAGGTATCTTGCCCTTCCCACCTTCCCATTGACTTTGCCCCCCCTCCCCCAAAGTGGGCTATGTTCCTGATCTAGGGGATATTTCTTCCAAACCAGCCACTCCATAGTAACAAACTTGTTCCTGGGGAGAAGTTCAGCCACCACAGATTTCACCCAACAAACTGGTGGTGGGGAGAGGGTGTCCAGCTGTAAAGTGAATCGTGTTTGTAAAGCAATGGGAGTTCTCTAGAGGGCGGTTACTAAACAAACACTGTTGTAAAGAATATTGAAGCTCCAGGAGGGCCTTTTTCTGTTCCTGTCAACATTCCACTGAAAACAGAATATAGGGGCTAGGGTTTTTAATCCATCCAAGAATCTCCCTTGAAGCTGGAGTTTCCCAGCATGGTGTAGAGGCCAACTGAGCCAGCTGGTATGTTTGTGTGTAGCTGGCCAAGCCTTTTATCAGCTGGGACCCACAGGAAGGCTCAAGGGTCACTGAGGGGGCTTGGGAAGCCCTTGTCTTTGACGTTCAGTCAGTCTCCTTTTCGTGCCTCTGATCTGCTTGTTGGCAGGAAAGGGAACTCAGCTCAGTTTGGGTTGTTTGAGTCCCCTTTCTCACCCCCTGACCCTCTTCCCTTGGCCCCATCATGGCTTTTACACAATGCCAGGAGTTCACAGAATGGTTTTAGTTGCATCTTGTGAATTAGTCTCTTCTCTCTTGTTTCGGCAGAGTTTGTTTTTCTCCTGTCTGAACAATGGTGTCTGGAGAAATCCGTGAGCTACCAGGCTGTAGAAATCCTAGAAAGGTAAAGCCCTGGGCGTAGTGGTACCTCTTAGAAGGACTAACGTACCCTTTAAACATCTTAAAAAAGACAAAAAAAAAAAAAAAAAAAAAAAGACAGTCGCCCTTCAGCATGAGACCTGCTTTGGCACCCTCTACTGCTTGCAAATGTCCCGTTTTTCAGCCAGGGACTAAGACTGGAGACTGGAGATAGGGCAGAGCTTGCTGCACAAACTTCCTTTAGTTTGAGTGAGTGTGGATTGATTACTCTCCCCTTCCCTTCCTTCTAGGTTTATGGTTAAGCAGGCAGAGAATATGCACCGGCAAGCCATGGTCCAGCTGAGTGAGAAGAAGGAGCCTCAGAATTGGAAAGCTCTGAAAGAGCAGCTTTCCAGCAAGTTTGTCCTGCGTCTTGTGTCGTGTGTTCAACTGGCGAGCAAACTTTCCTTCCACTACAAAGTAAGGAGCGGGGGTCCCTCCTGGGCACCTGCGTGGTAGCAGAAACCAGCTCGTCCACAGGCGACTGTGAGAAACTGCCTCCTAAGCTAGGTGTTATGACTCCTGTAGAAATTCCAGAGTGCAATTATGCTTCCTAAATAAGCACACCTCCTACACACACACACACACACACACACACAGGTAGTTCTTTAATAGCCTACGGTTCTGTTCCCAAAGTGTAATTGCTGGACAGATGCCATCATTTATGCAGGTCACCTTTCCTCCCCTTGGACTCAAGGACAGTTTACGTAAGGTGCCTGAATTGCCAACAGGCCTATCAGTGTTAAAGACAAACGGTTACATTTATAGGGGATAAAATGTTTCCATACCCCTACCCGATGCCTGTGTGGTAAAATATCATTCCTGCCACAAAGATTCACTGTCTTCTGTGGCCAGAGGCTGCACTCGGTGCCATGGGTACAACAAGTGAAAATATTGCCAGCACCCTCAAGGAATTTATTATCCAACGGGAGGAGACATGCAGGCAGATAATGTGGGAGCGCGCTCTGCTGAGTAAATACAGACAGCTATGCGTGTACCTCCTTGGCCTTGGAAAGTCAAGCAAGTGTATTTAAAGAAAACGACTTCTTGAAGGCGGGTAGGTAGGCGTGGGCAGGAGATGGGTGGATGCTAAGAAAGAGGGAGAGGCATTCAGGAAAGCAGGGAAAGAGGAAAGGGAGGAGAGGGAGATCCAGACACAGGAAGCAGCACGTGTACAGGTTTGGAGAGCTGCACAGTCTCAGGAACTGCAAGTAATCCTGTGTGACAGGCGTGGGGCGTGAGGGGCCAACTGCCAAGAGAGACGGCGAGATGAAGGCATGGGCTGGACTGTGAAAAGCTTTGTATGCTACACCAAGATGCGTGATCTTTAGTCTGACACCTCTCTCTCTCTCTCTCTCTCTTTCTCTCTCGCTGTTTTGTTTTCCTTTGCTCAGATAATCAGCAACGTTACAGTCCTGAATTTCCTCCAGACTCTAGGGTATGTGCACAGTAAAGAAGAACTGCTGGAGTCAGAGCTTGATGTTTTGAAGTCCCTGAACTTCCAGATCAATCTGCCCACTCCCCTGGCATATGTGGAGATGCTTCTGGAGGTGTTAGGTATCTACTGTGTCGGAGGGTGTGGGTTGGCATCTTCGTAGAAGGCAATAAGCATGTTCCCAGGGCTTTGGAAGCAGTGGGCAGAACCTGCCAGTGGGAAATGGCAGGAAGCCTGAGATGACCGAATCCCGTGTTCCTTTGGTACCTGTCAGGGACGGAGACTCAGGTCTCAGCGCCTGGCTGGTCTCACTGGGCACTCTCTTATTACAGGATCAACGAGGTGATTTTCTAGAGGGATGAGATAAGAGGGGAGCAAGCAAATATATTCTAATTGTGTGTACACGGCAGATAGAGATTTCTTTATCTTCCCCTTTATCCTTTAAAACTGACCTCCAACTAGGAACGCCTGGGTGGCTCAGTGGGTTAAAGCCTCTGCCTTCAGCTCGGGTCATGATCCCAGGGTCCTGGAATCGAGCCCCGCATCGGGCTCTCTGCTCAGTGCGGAGCCTGCTTCCCCCTCCCTCTCGCTCTACCTGCCTCTCTGCCTACTTGTGATCTCTGCCTGTAAAAAAATAATAATAATAATTGACCTCCAACTAAAGAGGTTTCCTACAGTAGAAAACATTAGCTCAAGAGCTTTGTGTCACATGTCAATGGTGATAGTGATCAGAGAGGACCCACTTACCGTTCTTTGCCATGCCCATACTCCATCTAGGATACAATGGCTGCTTGGTCCCAGCCACACAGCTTCATGCAACCTGCCTGACCCTGCTCGACCTTGTCTATCTCCTGCATGAACCCATATATGAGAGCCTGCTGAGGGCTTCCATTGAAAACTCTGTACCCAGTCAGCTGCAAGGGTAAGCCAACTCCTTCAGGTAGGCCCCTTCCAGAAACAGTGTTTGAAGCACACCTCGAGAACATACCACGGGAATGGAATTTACCCAATAAGGCATCCAGTCCACAGATAACCTGCACAGGTCACTGGTTTTAATGAACTCCCAGTATGTTACTTAGATGCAGATGACTGAGCCCCACCAGCAAAAACTGGAAAGGATTTTGCTTTTAAATTTAAATGACTGCAGGTAATTAACATACTTTCTTTCATAGTTCTTCCTTTACTGCTGTTTAGATTTGAGATTACTGGACTGCCTTTTAGTCGCTTAGAAAAAAAAGACAGTCACAGGGTTGCGACTTAGACAAAAGGGTTTGATTACTGTAAAGTCAGACGGGTAAAAAGGCTCACAGTTCCAAGTGTTAGGGAGGCAGATGGGACAACAAAGGCAGATAAACCAGTCGGAAGGCTCAGGTTTTGATCCCAGGTGGGTTGGGGGAGGAGGCCAATTAGCCATCACTTGGGCATTTCCTTCGGTATCTAAAAAAGTCCAAGATGATCAACATAAACAACTCATAGTTGAAGTCCCATGGCCCTCAGATTTGGAAGGTCAAGTTCCATTCAAGCTCCAAAACTGATACGGTTTTAATCACTCAGGGAAAAGTTTGTTTCAGTGAAGGAAGACTTCATGCTGTTGGCAGTAGGAATCATTGCGGCAAGTGCTTTCATCCAAAACCACGAGTGCTGGAGCCAGGTGCGCACCCCTGACCAGGACTGGTGTGGTCAGAATTCACTCTATAGAAAGCATTCTCCCAACGGTTAGGGGAAAAGATAAGACAACTTATAAAAAATAAGTCAAGACCCAGCATGAGGATGAGTAAGCAGGATTTGGGGGGCGGGAATACTAGGGCAGGCCCGAAAAGCCCTCTCGTTTTCCCCTTATGGAACTGGAAATGAAGGGTGACATTCAGCTTGTTCTTCTCCCTTTCTGATGACAACCGGCTATTATGGTCAGGTCCAGTAAGTATGCGCTCCCCAGTAGAAGCCAATGTCTAGGCCCCAATGCCGTCTTCATATTTCATAGACCTTATCTCCAGCAGAATAAAATGTCTAGTAGAAACTTTCCAGGCTCTCACTATCCTAATGTCACCTGGCCATTGGCAAACACTGGGATCTGGATTTAATCTCCTCTGCAAATGCAGAGAAACAAAAAAATTTACATATGGCTTGAGAGAACAGGCCAAGGGATGTGTCTGTCTGTGCGCTAAAACACGGTGAGGTTATTTAGTAATACGGAGTCTGTCTCCTTCTGTAGGTTGTGGGGCATTTGCACAGCATTACAGGCATTGCCTTGGAAAGCATCGCAGAGCTCTCTTACGCAATCCTAACTCACAGCGTGGGAGCCAACACGCCTGCACGAAAGCAGCCGGCTCCTCCCCACCTGGAGGCCAGAGCTCTGAGGGCCGCCGCTGCCTCCAACACATGAGGTGCCTCCAACACATGAGGTGCGCTCAGCCCACCAAGTATAAACAGCCTTCCTCACCACGCTCAGCCCTCCTTCTGTTTACTCTCCGACTCAGGATACAGAAGTTCTGAGTATCTTTTTGAACTATGTTTTTGTATTCCAACTTCATGCTCCTTTTTCTGCACCAGAGAGAGAGTTAAAGTTGACAAGCAGGTCCTTTTCACCGTTATCAAGACTGAAAATGCCAAGGAGCTGGGAGGAGACAGAACATTAGTGAAGTTGGTTCGTTTTTGTTTAACAAGATAGTTATAGCTTTTCCTTAACTATTCACTTCATTGAGAGAGGACACCAGACATGGAAATTAGTATTAACCAGGGGCTTGAAAACCAGGACTGTTTGGGTGACCTTGACTGATGATCATCAAGGAGGCAGCCTTTCTTTCCCCTTCAAGTTAGCTTAACATCTCTGTTCTGTCACCGAGATGTACACAAATGGGGCTTCCTCTACAGCTGACTATCTCCACGAGTCTTTTTTAAAAATAACACTAATCCATCTCTAAACATGTTTCGACAGAATTTCCACAAACTGCACTTGAACTCAACACTCCCAGAATATAAAGTACTCTATCTTAGTCAACAACAACAAAAAAAAACCAACAGTACACCTCTGGGCAGTTATTAGACTGCAGTTAAAACTTTTATTACAAATAATTAAATCTCTGCATAATGTCTCAGACAATATCAAACACCATTTCATTTCATATTTCTAACAGAAAGCAGAGTAGGCAGTCAGCACGAGAACCGAGACAGGACAAGTGTTAAATTTCAAGCTTCTGATCATACCACCTGGTGACCAAAGCTGATATGTCACTCTCTCACATTATCCAACTGTGCGTCTCACACATCTCGTCGACTCAGTGCAGACTGAAGTTTCTAGTTCATATTTTAAGTGCAGGAAGTTGAGAGAGATAAAGCCCAGTGAAAATACATCAATCTCAATTCAACTCCATTAACAATAACAACAAAAGCAAATTTAAATTAGTTTTGAGGGGAAGGGGGCAAGGGAGGTATGGGGTTAAGAGCCAAAACTATGACAAAGGCTGGTAGCTGTACAAGGCATGTTGTAGCTCTGGAAAATGTCACATGATATCCTAAAATAAAGTGGCTTTTGTGAATTTTTTTTTTCCTTTTTGGTATTGTAAACATGTGCTGTTTAATAGTACCCGAATTTAATTTAAAATACTTTTTTCTCTTTGCAAACAAAACAAAATTTAAAGCCTTTAAGGCAAACTTATCTTCCTCAGGAAAAAAAAAGTCACTTGTTATAAAACTGTGAGGACACCCAAGCAAGCCCCCACTTGAGATTCGTCAGCATGAACTTGAGAGCTTTTGTCCACTGTTCCTCAGAGTTAAACTGGGTTTTGATGGAATAGGAGCCGCCACTGCCTCCTGTGTCTTCAATCTTGCCTTTCTCCACATCCATCCTGCAGACGGACACAGCAGAGCTCATTAGTAACTGAGATCCGAGTTAAGTCAGTTCAGGCAAATGGGCAGGGACTTGGTCATGGGACCATTCACGTCATTTTATCTAGTAAAGAACTCTTGGCAAGGAATGGTAGTGTATTTTGGATTTGCTTGAAAGCCAAACATCAAGAAGGCTGTCACAAGAGCCTCATTGTCATTGCAGAGTACAGGGACAGGACACACACCCAAACAAATGAGAAGCCTGCAGCAGAGGGTACGTGGGGGTTACAGTACTCCTGTCTGTTTTCCTAGGCATCCCTGAACTCAAGGGGAGAGAAGGGAGGCAGAAGAAAAGAAATGCTTTGTTTTGGGGTGACAGAAGCAGCTCGGCCTTACTCTCTTGAACTAAGGTCTCCGTCTATCATTGGGCTCTTATAAAATTTGACCAAAGGAAGCATTCTTATTTATTTCCAAGGGCTTAAGGGGAAAAGCTTCTGGGAATTAGAGAACTGGTTTGACCTCTGTGCTAAGAAAATCCCCCCAAAGCCCCGAAAAGAATATTCTTTCTCCTCAGGGACCAAGTGGTCACATTCAGTCCGGCTCGGAATGTTGACTCTGTCTTTGCCCATCAGTGTCCTGTGACTCTGTGGCATTTTCTGCTTTCCCACCATTTACACACTATGTCTTGCTTCCACTCTTACTGTCCCTTAAATCCTGCTCAATTTGGTCCTACTCCATGTTCATTCCACATTAGGGGATACTGACCTGTAAGGAAGACAAAAACGTGTCTCGCCTTTTTCTACCTCTTCTTTGAACTGCTGCACACAGTCCAGGAAAGCCACCATGGCATGGTCAAACTTGTTGTCCCAGAAAAACCGCAAGCCCCCAGAACAATATAATGGCAGCTCCTGCCCAGGAAGAGAGAGAACCAGCTAAGGGGGTGGCACTGAGACTGGCTACCAGCGATTGTTCCCAAGCCTAGCAATCCCTCGAGTGGTGTTCTGTCCGTATTCCACTGGAAACAGTAAACTCGGGCCAATACGAGCCACCAAGAACTGCTTCACCATCACTGGAAATGAATTAAACCCTTAATCTCACAGTGATCCCTTTCCCACTCCAGCATATGTCTCCTCTGATCTGCCCTTAGCCCTTTGCAACAGATTGTAAGAACCTATTTTGTGTCTGCAGTCCCCAGAAGGCTAATCCTGACCTAGACAAGACCCCAAACAAGACATGGGATCATGAGGTACCTCTAAGAAAGAAACTAGGAAATGCTGTTATCAAAAGGAAACCATTCCCTCAGGAGGTACAAGGATTCTGCCTTCCAGTGAGAATGGGGCTTCCCAGAATACCTTAGATTTGTCTGTCAGAGACTCCAGATACGAATGGTTTCCATAGGGAACGAGCCGATACCTAAAATGGAGATGCACACGGAGACGGATACAGGACTCCTGCTGAAGTGATTACTGGAATGTTAGAACCCAGTGATTTTCAGGCTTCATCCTCCCAAGGACAACTTTTATTATTCCCACCCCTCTCCCTCATCTCCTCATAGACTCCATGTTTAAAAGATGTTGTTACTGAGCCAACTACATTTATTATATAATTGGCTGGGGGGGCCTTTCATTGGAACATGTAGGTTTTGTTTAGGCTGAAAAAAACAAAAGCTGAAAACAGCTTGAGGAACCACCAAGGTTCTGGAGAAGCTGGGCTGGGAACCACAGCTCTGGTCATGCAGTTCAAGGACTGCTGCCTGAGTGGAGAGAGCCCTGTCGTAAGGGGGATGATCAGAAGCAGAGTCTCCACAGACAGAAAACCCTCACTGTGTTGGGAGCAAGGGCTCCTGGCCCAGCAGAGGACTCCCAGGTTGGAGATACAGATTATATCAAGGACACGCCACACCCCAAGAGAGGGGGGCATTTCTTACCTCTGAAATTTCAGACCCATCTTATTGGCCAGGGCGTGGAGCAGCAACACCGTCTGACCCCAGGCGGCATTGATCTCATTCCATTCCACGGGCACACTGGGCAGGCGACCCAGTCGGAAGTTATTGATGGTGCCAAACTGTCCACTGTGCCTGGAGGAAGGCGGGAGGGTGGGGGGAAACACAGGGAGACCTTAACACTCAGCAGTTTGAGGCTTCCAGCTCGCACCTAAACCCTTGCATAAATCTCTCACCCCATCTCCCCATTCACATACCTCAGCTCTACTGGGCATTTTATTTACTTAAGTAAGCTCTGTGCCCAACGCGGGGCTTGGACTCACGACCTCAGGATCAGGAGCCACGTGCTCTACCGACCGAGCCAGCCTGGAGCCCCTCTACTTGGCACTTTAAATACACATCCAAACGTGAGTCATCATCTTTCTGCTTGTGCTCAGATGCCGAAGCAGAAAGGGGCACATCATTCCTGAACTCTCGCTCTCTGTTCCCTCCCCTCAAAAAACACCAAGCCCTCTTGACTGGACTTCCTAAATCTCTCCAATCTGTCCACTTTTTTCCAAACTCAGTGCCGCTGCTCTATCTTTTCCCACTTAGAGGCCACCTAACAAGTCTCCTTACCACTGGCACTGCCAACACTTCCCGCAGCGCAGGTAAAGCGACCACTCACAAAATGCTTCAGTGGTTTCCACTGCCCTTTGGATGAAGCCCAAATCCCTTCATGAGGTCTATGAGCTCCTTGGAGAACTGGTCACTCTCCAGTTTCATATCTAGTCACTCTCCCCTTCACACTCAATCGCCAGTCACAATAAGCTCCTTTCAGGTCTCTGGACTCACCACCCCCATGTTCCTCTGTTTCTTTGCACATGATGTTCCTACACCAAGAACAATCCCCCCTGCAGGCTTCCCCTTCATGTCTCAGCTTAAACATTAACCTCCCCTGGGGCAAACTTTCCATGGGGCCTTCCCATATTGCACCCAGTGCCTTTATACAGCCCGAGAGCTCCCCCCGCCGCTGTCGGGGGTCACAGTCACCACGCCGCATCACAACAGGTTATCACACAGCCATCCCTTTCACGAGATTCTAAGCAACCAGAAGGTAGAACGCACACTGTGTGCTATTGCCCTTTGGGTTCTTAACATGGTGCCCGCCATGTATGAGATGCCCAAAAGATACCAGTTAAATGGACAAAACGTCGAATAAATACATCAATGATCCTAGGGGGAGCACCTGGGCAGATGACAAGGTTTTCATGGGACTGGGGGGCTCATGTGTACAGTCCGACATGGTGGGAGGCGGGCACCCCAGCCTGGTGGTCAGCAGCTAAGGTGCAGGCGTGCAGTGCTCCCCCGACCCTCCTCACCCTCCAGCCCACGTTACCAGATGTGGAAGGTTGCATTGAAGACATTGGTTTTCTTCAGCTTGTCCAGCTGCATCTGGGCATAGCGCATCTGGTTTTCCACGCTCTTCAGCTCATCGTCCAGCTCCAGCTGTTGTCGCTTGAATTCACTGTACTCCCGCTGGTACCTGTGAGCAGCAAAGGGGCCGCTGAAGGCTGCTGGTTCAGGACTGAAACTTCTCTCTCACCACCCGGCATAACAGTTCAGTCTGGTGGTTATGGGGAGACCTAGTTACAGCATCCTTTCCATTTGGCACAGATCCCATTCAAAGGAACATACAGGCCCTAGTTGTTCTGCCTGCGAGGGACCGAAAGGTCTCAAATTCCAGCTGCCCACATGCAAAAGGTAGAGGAAAACAGGACTTTCCTAAACCCGGGCCAAGCGCTTCTCGTATTTCTGATCCTTTACAGAAGGGAGGTGAGGGGGTTAAGAGTGGCTTTTTCCTTGAAATGACCATAACTGAACTACCAGAACCTCACTTCTATGCACCTACCAGTCCTTTAGAGTTAGATACACCATTTCCAAGGAAACTTGCTCACTACTTTGAAAAGATTAATTTTTTCTCTATCACCTCCCCCACTTTAGTTAGTGCCGCCACTGGGTCTCCTCCCCTGGACAGAGGATTCTCTCAGGGCAGGATCACCAGTGAAATTTTGGGGCTGGGAAAGAACGAATGCAGGCCACCATGCTCATCTTTCCAGAGCAGGATGTGCGTTGGGTGGCTGACTTACGGTTCCCGACATGATGGAAATGCAACTAGAACCCTCGTTTCTCTGCTATTTCACCGACACACTTTTTTCACTTATGTGGGCATGCCCCTTCATATAGAACCCTCTCAACAGATCTCAAGAAACAGGGCCTGAGGGGCGCCTGGGTGGCTCAGTGGGTTTGGCTCAGGTCATGATCTCAGGGTCCTGGGATCGAGCCCTGCATCGGGCTCTCTGCTCAGTGGGGAGCATGCCTCCTCCCCTCTCTCTCTCTACCTGCCTCTCTGCCTACTTGTGATCTCTGTCTGTCAAATGAATAAATAAAAAATTTTAAAAGGGCCGTCAGGGTGGCTCAGTGGGTTAAGCCTCTGCCTTGCCCCCAGGTCATGATGTCAGGGTCCTGGGATCGAGCCCCGCATCGGGCTCCCTGCTCAGTGGGGAGCCTGCTTCCCTCTCTCTCTGTGCTTCTCTGCCTACTTGTGATCCCTGTCTGTCAAATAAATAAAATATTTAAAAAAAAAAGAAAGAAAGAAAGAAAGAAAGAAACAGGGCCTGGAAACAGTATGTAGGATCTGGAGCAGACAAGCTGCCAAAAGACAGGTGACTGCAGCTTACAAAGTACACAGACACGTTCAGTTAGAAGCCACTTGTCCTGGAGCCTCAGGCCAGGAAGATGGAGGAAGAGGGTGACGACTCACTGAGCTTCCTCCTGGTCCAGTCTCTCAGCCTCAGCCTGGACCTTCTCGAGATTTTCCGCCACCATCTTGCGGTTCTTTTCCACCTCTTCCAGCTCCTGGATCAGCCTCTCCTCCTCCAGTGCCAGCTCCTTTAGCTCCATTTGTAGCTGTTCACTGTCGTCCTCGTTCATCTGCTCTAAGATCTCCAGACAGCGCCTGCCAAGCACACAGGCAGAATATACTCACTGCAGGAGCCCGTTATGCTGTTTACCTGAGCACAGCTCCCGGGTCAGAGCCAGGCTGTCTCAGCATAGGGACAGCTCTCACATCCAGACCTCAGGTTCCCGGTGCCAGCTCTAGAGGAACTCACTTGTAGTTCTGACACTCATTTTCGGTGACGTTGAGCTGAGTGTCGAGCTGGTCTAAGAGAGTATCTGTGCATTCCTCGCACAGCGGGTGGTCCACATCAGTCTGGCCTGACATGATGTCAAAAAGGTCCCCAGTGACCTGGAAGGGTGGGGTAGGGGAGAGTCAGGGTAGGGCCTGGCGCCCGCGACCTATCAGGCCACCCCCTCTAGAAGCCAGGCCTCCTGCTGCGACGCTGCCCACTTGCCTTCAGTCTTCGGCTGAGGTTCTCCATGGTGCCGCCGTCAGATGCCTCCCCGATCAGAGTGAAGCTGTTGGCACTTTCAGTAGACATCATCCTGCAGACAGCCCCCCGCCCACGGGCCACATGAGGGAGCAGAGAGGCCTCCTCCACCGACTGTTGTTGTCAGTGGCAGGGACTCTCAAGCACCGGCTGAGGGGTCTCAAGGCGCATACGCACTCCTAGCCCGACTGACCTCCCAAGGGTACCTCTCTCCCAAGGGAAGGCCATGCTGGTCTTCCACAGGGGCACTCAGCTCGAAGGTTGGCCTGGATGGACTAAGGAGGGGAGAGGGGGCATCAAAAACTGACATGTGGGTGTGTGTCTACAGCAGAAAAGGAAGGAGAATCAGGAAAGACCATTTTTAAATCTTATACCCCTCGCCAGCAGCCTTCACATGCATCAACGACTAAGAACCTGAACATCTGACAACACCTGCTACTCTAAAGCTTTTCAAGAGCCCATCTCTTTTATCGTCATTCACTCCCTCAGACTTTCCATTGTCCCTTCCCACTGTGTGAATGGCTACAGGGCAAACCAATACTGGAAAGGGCTGGGCCAGGTATAAGAGAATACATCTTTTCTGGAAGAGCCAAAAGGTTAGGTGATTTATCTCCACCACCTGGCTCCAGGTCTCAATTCTGGGTTCCATTAAAATTCTATTGGCCTCTGGCAAGAAACAGGGGGCTGGGAGTGGTAGGCACCTGGCTGGGGGGATGAATCTGCGAGAGACACCATCCTGGCGAGTTTCAAGAAATGGCTCCTGCGAAGGAAATAAGAAGGCATTAGAACTCTGGCAGCTTGGAGGTGGGAGTCCCAAACAGCCTCAGAACTATCTGGTTTTAACCTTGATTGATAACTGCCGGACTTGATAAACCAGACACTTAAGAAATAGGAATTACCTAGCCCATCCTCAGATATGTGCACTAAGAGAGGACCCCGGTACAGACACACCTCAAGTCCCATGTGACTTTTTATGGGAAACATCTCCCAACTATGTTATACTCCACTGTAGTTAAATTTACATTTTCTCAACACTTCCCAGTTAGGGGTAGGGGAAGAATGCCCTGAAACACCACACAAGAAAAAAGCCGTATCAGACTGCAATGAAGTTTGCCGTGGCATACAACAAAGTAGGTAATTTATACGCTTTTGATACTTTGATATAATTTATGTGTGATCAAATACTTAGACATCTACCTTTGACAAAGAAAATGATCACTGATGTTATCACAGTTTAAAAATGACATGTTTGGGGTGCTGGGGGGCTCAGTAGTTAAGTGTCTGCCTTCAGCTCAGGTCATGATCTCGGGGTCCCGGGATAGGGTCCCAGGTTGGACTCCCTGCTCAGCGGAAGTCTGCTTCTCCCTCTCCCTCTGCATTCCCCAACCCCTGCTCATGTGCACGCAGTCTCTCAAATAAAATCTTTAAATAAACAAAAATGACATGTTCTCTAATACTGATGATCCTTTCTAGCTAGAGTAATCATATTCTAGTCCAAACTAAGCTACTTTTGAGAATGGAGAGGAGTGGATATTAATAATTAGCTAGGACAACAGATATAAACCAGGCATGCCTTGGGATGACCTGTGTGTCCAGGTCATTTCCCACCTATAATGGCTGGTAATTCTGCTTCAAATAAAAAGCCTCTCCCCACATTTTAAAATTATGCCTCATTTGTCATCGTGTGACCTCAGAAGCACTTCTGAGTCCATAACCCACAGAGGCCTGATCACGTAGAATATCTCTTGTTAACCAAAAATCCCAAAAGTCTCGGGGCTCCTGAAGCACCAAGTACCCTGCAGAAACCCAGTTTGCATTTCAGTGTTTCATACCTCTCCTGGGTTAGCCTCTTCCTCTTGGGTCTCTCCTGGTTTCACCTGGGCAGTGGCAAGTAATGGAGCTAAGGACAAGGAAAATACCAGAATTAGAGAGAGCCTTAACAAAGCTGGAGTGTGTATGAAAGTATGGGAAAACAAGGAAAAAAAGCCTCATCACCACTCCCACCTCCACCTTTTCCTTTAAGTACCATCTGCACATAGATAAACCTTTTGTCTTCCTCCCCTTACCCCCATTAAATCAGATTAAGGAAATTTCTTTTTAGATTAAGGAATTTTTTAAAAATTTTCCCACTGTAATATCACGATTGTGTTTTGAAAAAGACATCTTAGCACAAGTGCCATCTTCCAGTCATTCGCTAAAATGACCAACACAAAGGGAGAGAGGAGAGGTACCCCACTGTATGTTCTTTAGGTCTTTTAGAAAACATGGAGTTCCTTTGGCAACATACATGCGAATTTACAAAAAAGGTGATACAGTGGACATCAAGGGAATGGACGCTGTTCAAAAACGACTGCCCTGCAAACATTACCATGGAACAACTGGAAGAATCTACAATGCTACTCAGCATGCTGTTGGCGTTGTTGTGAACAAACAAGGACAAGATTCTTGCCAAGAGAATTAATGTACGTGTTGAGCATATTAAACACTCAAGAGCCAAGATAGCTTCCTAAAGCCTGTGGTGGAAAATGATCAGAAAAAGAAGGAAGTCAAAGACAAAGGTACTTGGTTCAACTGAAGCGTCAGCCTGCCCCAACCAGAGAAGCCCACGTGGCGAGAACCAACGGAAAGGAGCCCGCGTGGCTGGAACCCATTCCCTAATTCATGGCATGAAAAATTTAAGCAAAATAAAAGACGTCAAGGCTGTAAAAATGTTTCTCTTGAGCAGAAGTATAGTGTCCTTTCCCCTCCAAAAATATTTAAAGCAAACTTTTTGTCCTAAAAAATAAAAATAAAAAACAAAAAGACATCTTATCTTTCAAAAATACTCACCAAAACATTTACAGTATCTTTACGTTTGGGATTTCCTCCAACATAATTAGGGGTGAGAGGGGAATAGACGGGGGTATAGATGAAACAGGATTTAAATATGCATTAATAATTGTCGAAGCTAGGTGATGGGTATTAAGGTTCCTTTTATACTCTGAAGTTTTCCATAACAAAAATTAACATCTCCTCTCCTCCAGAATAACTTGGAAGGAACACGAGAGAACTTTCTGGGAAGATGAAACCATTCTACATCCCAATGATCTGAGTTACACGAGTGTATCCATTTTGTCAAAAATGCACAGCTAAGATTTGTACATTTAAAGGCATGACATTTTTGAAGATATAGAGAACACAAGAATGGTGAATGTGGCTTCTTGTTGAAGCAGGGTGATGGATATGAGGGAGTTCACTATGCTATTCCCTTGACCAAATGATTGAAATTTTCTGTAGTGAAAGGTTAAAAATATATTAAAGAGGGGCGCCTGGGTGGCTCAGTGGGTTAAAGCCTCTGCCTTCGGCTCAGGTCATGATCCCAGGGTCCTGGGATCGAGCCCCATGTCGGGCTCTCTGCTCAGCAGGGGGCCTGCTTCTCTCTCTCTCTCTGCTTGCCTCTCTGCCTACTTGTGATCTGTCTGTCAAATAAATAAATAAAATCTTTTAAAAAAGGAGAGAGAAATTGGTAGCAATGATAACAGCTAACACTTGAATACTATTTGCCCAGTATATCCCTAAGTACTTAAGTTTTTCATCATACCCAATCCTTACAATTACCCTGAGGTCATTTTACATTTTACAGATAAAGAAACCAAGAAACCAGGGCTTAAAAAGTAAAAGTAACTTACAAAAAGCCATCCAGCTAGCAAATGACACTTATGATTTAAATCCAAACAGGCTGACTCTGGACCCAAGAGCTTATTTATCTTTTTTTTTTTTTTTTTAAGATTTTATTTATTTATTTGACAGAGAGAAATCACAAGTAGATGGAGAGGCAGGCAGAGAGAGAGAGAGGGAAGCAGGCTCTCCACTGAGCAGAGAGCCCAATGTGGGACTCGATCCCAGGACTCTGAGATCATGACCTGAGCCGAAGGCAGCAGCTTAACCCACTGAGCCACCCAGGCGCCCCCCCCAAGAGCTTATTTAAACTACCTATTCAGTCTTTTCTTTGTTTTGTCTCTAACTTCATCCCACTTCTTGGACTTTAAGAAACTGTTCCTCCATTTACCTAATGTTGGCCACCGGATAAGTCACTTAACCTCTCTGAGCCTCAATTTCTCAACTGTAAAATGATGATTGTACTCCTCCATTGGGGTTGTTGCAGGGATAAGTGATATAATGCATGTAAGGCACTTGCTATACGGTAAGCCCTCAACAAAAATTGTTTATTATTATATATACATATTCCTTTACTCTGAAACAGTAAGAGCAGAAAACTAAGGACCCTTCCTTAAAATAGGAAGCTCTCAGAAGCACACACTGTCAGAACTCCTTCATGTTCCCGACTAGAAAACGGGGAGGCCGAGAGATGAAATGACTTTCCTAAGTTCACAGCAAGTTTGTGGCAGATTACAAAGACAGCCACCTTAAGACCTACATCTCCAAAGCTGCCCTTTTCCCACGATCTTGACCACCCTCTTTCCAAGGGTCTCCCTGACCTGTGAGCTCCTGGATGGTGACACGATCCAGGATCTTGAAGCTCGTGTCCAGTTTCAGGGGCTGGCTGCAACGCTGGCACACGAAGCTCACTTGCATGGTGCTGCTGGAAGTTTTAGACCCCTCCATCCCTGCGGCGGTAGAGAGGCGATGTTAGGTTGAATCAGCGCCCTTGAACTCTAGGTCCGGGGCTACCACCTGCCTTGTTGGTATAGTGAAGGGGGGAAATCCTCGCCCACGCCATTCCCTGTAGGAGCGGTCGGATATCAGGCGGACCCGTTTCCGGGAAAGCCCTGGCAAAGCCAGTTTACCAGCCCAGAGTCTGGGAGCGGCTTCGACAGGGGCCGTCAGGGTTCCCAGGCTCACTTCTAAAGCCCCGGTTCAGCCCCCGAGCGTCACCTCGGGACCCGGAGCCCGCAACCCTGGTCCAGTCTACCGCGGGGGCACCGTGGCGTCAGGTCTCCCCGGGAGGGACGCCTCCAGAGCTGCCATAGCACAGCCTTCTGATACTTCCCTATCGGCCAGCGGAGGACTTCCGCCCGGACCGGACGTGACGTCATGACCGCCTTGCTGTGGCTCGGGTGGTCGGTCGGGCCGTACTTGTTTACGGGCCCCGCCGCGCCACCTAGAGGCTTATCTGGGAAGCGCGGCAGGCGTTGGCGGGTGGGCAATAGTAGTGAGGAAGAGGCAAGGATGAGTTAGGAGAGAAAGAGGAGCCTCACCCAATCTGCAACTCTGTGTCTTTTCTTTAGATTTGTTACTTCTGAGCAGAACCACTTTAATTCTTCTTGAAGTATCAGTTTTAAAACTTTCTCCTTGGGGGAGCTGGGCTCTCTTTCAAATGCCCCTGAAAAAGTGGTAGACACACTTGGGAGGGGAAGGTGAGGAGGTAAATTTTATCCTGTTCTACTTTATATTTTAAACTTTTAGCTATTTATTAGAGAAAATGAAGCGTTTCAGATATCAAATATCAAGTTATCGAAATTATAAAACTAAAACATTTTATCTTGATGCAGGAATAGACCACAATCAATGGAACATAATATAGTTTAAGAATAGACCAAGTTTACAGGGGTTTTAGTATATTGTAAAAGCTCGTATTTCAAATCAGTGGGGAAATGAGCTACTTAATAAGTGATGACTGGATCCAAACAGTCATGTAGAGAGCAGAGAGCTGAATCTCTACCTCCCTGTTTACCCCGAAAGAAGCTCCAAATTGGTCACAAATTTAAGAATCAAAACCACAATAGTTAAAGGTACTAGATGAAAGCATTAGTGAATATTTGGAGTGGAGAAGATCTAAGTATGATGAAAATCAAAAGCAAAGAGGAAAATATGGAATTCTACTCCTTAGAAATTAAAGCTTTCTGAACTGTCAATGACACTGTAAAAAAATTTACAGAAGAAAAATGTAGAATATAGTTGTGGCTCATAAGACAGGTGAGTTTCCTCAATATACAGAGATCTATTTGATCAAAATACAGAACTTTTTCAAAAAAACCACCAAAGACCAGTAATGAAATGGGCAAAATATATGAAAAAGTGAGCTCGCAGAACAACAAATGGTTGATAAAGAAACAGATGTTTCATTTCATTTGTAATTAAGTCAATGGAAGTTAAATGGGGCAGCATTGTTGATTTATGAGATTGGTAAAGGCTAAACCAGTTGATAACATCAAATGCTGATGAGCATTCATGAAACTCTAAAATAACATCGGCTGGGAATGTAAATTAGTATAATCTTTTTGGAGGTCAGTTTGGAAACATCTATCAAATTCTTTTTTTTAAAATAATTTTATTTTATTTATTTGACAGACCAAGATCACACGTAGGCAGAGAGTCAGGTAAAGAAAGAGAGAGAGAGGGAGGAGTAAGCAGGCTCCCCGCCGAGCAGAGAGCCTGATGTGGGGCTCAATCCCAGGACGCTGGGATCATGACCTGAGCCGAAGGCAGAGGCTTAACCCACTGAGCCACCCAGGTGCCCTGGAAACATCTATCAAATTCTTAAATGTTCATATTCTTGGACTCATAAAATATCTTTCTAGGAATTTACCTAATAGATATACAAGTACACAAATATATACGTCCAAGAATGTTCACTGCTCAATGTCCTTCAGCCATAGAGGATTGTTTAAATAAACTGTGGTATTATTCATTCAGCAGAGTACTATGTAGCCATGAAAAAGAATAAAGTAAAATTCCTTTTTTTTAATTCATTTTTTTGACAGACAGAGATCACAAGTAGGCAGAGAGGCAGGCAGAGGAGGGAAGCAGGCTCCCCACTGAGCAGACAGCCCGATGCGGGGCTCAATCCCAGGACCCTGGGACCATGACCTAAGGCGAAGGCAGAGGCTTTAACCCACTGAGCCACTCAGACAACCCTAAAATTTCTTTTTATTTGGTAAATTTGGCCACTTTGATAATAGTCAGAAAGAAGGGCAAAGGTGGCTCTAGGGAGACTAGCTAAGAGGTTTCTCCATGAATTGAGCCAAGAGGTGTCAATCGAAATAAAAATTATAGGCAGTATACATGGTATGATTTTATTTGTATAAAAAATAACATGACATATGATATGACCTGTGTTACGTGGACAATGGGACAGAGACTTTTTCTTCTACTTAAGACAAGTTTGTACTGCTGGATTTTTTTTTTTAAATAAGCCTATAATTCATTTAGAAGATCAAACCTTTACAGGAAGATGATTTTTTTTTTTTAAAGAAGGTATTTATTTAACAGAGAAGGAGCACAGGAAGGGGGAGCGGCAGAGGGCGAAGAAGGCCCTCTGTAGGCAGGCCCTCTGCTGAGCAAGGAGCCTGATTTGGGGCTTGATCTCAGGACCCTGGGATCATAACCTGAGCAGAAAGCAGTCACTTAACTGACTGAGCCACCCAGGTGCCCCTATAGGAAGATAATACAACAAATTCAGGAAGTTAGGGGGTTAGTGTCATAATGTTACCCTTAATCTCACCACACTGTAACTTTTATGGTTTCCATTCAGATGGGTTAATGTGTACTTTAACAGTTGTATTTGTATTTATAATCTGTATGTAATTTTTGTATCTTGTTTTTAAAATTTAATATTACATATTATATTTTTCATTTTGCTACACAATTTTTGTAATTCCCATTCTCATATACTGCATTATGTTACATCAAATGAATGGCTTTAATGTATTTCTTCTTTGCTGGAAATTTCCATTGTTTCCAGCGTGGCTGATTACAATAATGCTGCAATGAAAAGCTGACGGCTTCCTTGTGTTAAAGTCTCACTATTGGGATTATTGAATTAAAAGAGCATGGCTAGGGGCGCCTGGGTGGCTCAGTGGTTTGGGCTGCTGCTTTTGGCTCGGGTCATGATCTCAGGGTCCTGGGATCGAGCCCCGCATCGGGCTCCCTGCTCCGCGGGAAGCCTGCTTCCCTCTCTCTCTCTCTCTCTCTCTCTCTGCCTGCCTCTGTGCCTACTTGTGATCTCTGTCTGTCAAATAAATAAATAAAATCTTAAAAAAAAAAAAAAGAGCATGGCTAGGGGCGCCTAGGTGGCTCAGTGGGTTAAGCTGCTGCCTTTGGCTCAGGTCATGTTATCAGGGTCCTGGGATCAAGTCCCGCATCAGGCTCTCTGCTCAGCGGGGAGCCTGCTTCCCCCTCTCTCTCTCTGCCTGCCTCTCCATCTACTTGTGACTTCTCTGTCAAATAAATAAATAAAATCTTTAAAAAAAAAAGAGCATGGCTATTTCATGTCTATTGACTAACATTAGCAATTGCTTAGAAAGCGGTTGCACATAATTATATTCTTCCCCCAGTAGCATATTAGAGCGTCTGTTTCACAATACCCTGGCCAGTATTAGATATCATATATCTGATGAATAAAGGCAAAAAAAAAAATGGCACTTCCCTGTTATTTTCACTGGCATCTTTGGTTACTTGTATATATTGGCTTGCTGTAGTTTCTCTTTTGTGAATTTTGTTTGCATCTTTTGCTCATTTATCTGCTAGGTTCTTAATATTTTTCTTAATATTTTCCATCAATTTATGCAACTTCTATTTAATTAAGGTGTTTTCCAGATGTGCAAAAATTTTACATTTTTATAAAGTCAAATCTTCTCTTCTTTTCCTTAAGATTTTATTTATTTATTTGAGAGAGAAAGAGCATGAGAGGAGAGAGGTCAGTGGGAGAAGCAGACTCCCTGCTGAGCAGGGAGCCCGATGCAGGATTCGATCCCGGGAATCCAGGATCATGACCTGAGCCGAAGGCAGTTGCTTAGCCAACTGAGCCACCCAGGTGCTCCAAATCTGCTTTTTTTCTTGGTGACTTATATTGTTTAGAAAGTTGTTTCCATGGGATAAATAAATATTAAAATGAAATTTAAAATTTTTGAAGATTTTATTTATTTGAGAAGAGAGTGGGAGAGAGAGCACGAAAGCAGGAGAGCAGAGGGAGAGGGACAAGCAGATTCCCCACTGATCATGGAGCCTGAGATCGTGACCAGAGCTGAAATCAAGAGTTGGACACTAAGACAGAAGTGAGGAGGTGGAGGGGCACCTGGGTAGCTCAGTTGGTTAAGCATCTGTCTTCCGTTCAAGTCATGATCCCAGGGTCCTGGGATCAACCCCCACATTGGGCTCCCTGCTTATCGGGCTCCCTGCTCCCACTCTTCCCTCACCCCTCTCTTCCCTGCTCGTGTTCTCTCTCTTTCTCTCTTTCAAAAAAATAAAAATAAATAAAATCTTCAAACAACAGCCACAACAAGTGAGGAGATGGAGAAAAGCATACTCATATAAGATGCATTATACAGGTAAAGCTAACAGGACCTGCTGATGAATTAGATGTGGCAAGAGGAAGGAAAGAGAGGAATCAAGGTTGACAGTTCAATGTTGGTTTGAACAACTAAGTGGATAGTTGTCTTTTACTGAGATGGGAAAGGGCAGGAAAATAACAGGTGTATGGAAGAATCCAGAATCCTGGTTTGGCCATATCATGCTTCAGATGTCTATTCGTTACCCAGATAGGACAATTGGAGCTCAGTAAAGATGTCAGGACTACAGATACAAATTTAAAAAGATCTGCATACAGATGGTATTTATAGCTATGAACATGGGTGATACCTCTTAGGGAGAAAGTGTAAGAGGAGAATAATAAAGGATGTAGGACTAAGCCCTGGAGCATGCCACCATTAGGAAGTAAGCAGTGGAGGAAGACCCAGAAAAGGGAATAGGTCACCAGTGAGGTTGGAGGAATGTTGGAAAAACAGCTTGCCATGTGAGTGGTTAGGGGTGCCGGGGTGGCTAAGTCAGTTAAGTGTCCAACCCTTGATTTTGGCCTATAATTTTTGGTCATGATGGTAGGGTTCTGAGATTGAGCCCCATATCGGGTTCCAAGTTCAGTGGTGAGTCTGTTTGAGATTGTTATCTCTCCTTCTCCCTCTGGCCCTTCCCCTGCTCACATACTCTCTAAATAAATAAATAAAATCTTTAAAAAAATTTTTAAAAGATTTTATTTATTTATCAGAGGGGGGCGGAGAGAGCGAGCACAGGCAGACAGAATGGCAGGCAGAGGCAGAGGGAGAAGCAGGCTCCCTGCCGAGCAAGGAACCCGATGTGGGACTCGATCCCAGGACGCTGGGATCATGATCTGAGCCGAAGGCAGCTGCTTAACTAACTGAGCCACCCAGGAGTCCCTAAAAAAATTTTTTTAAGTGGAGTGGTTAATGTGTACCACCCAGAAATGCAAGATGAAGAGAGGTAATCCCTTGTTCTATCAGCATGGCAACTGGTAACCTAACAAGAACAATCTCAGTGAGAACATGGGGTGGGAGAGCCTGATTGGAGTGGACTGGAATGAGTGGGAGATGAAGTAAAGTAAGAGACAATAATATCATTCAAGAAATCTTGGCATGGGGAAGAGCAGAGAAATGGAGTGATAGCTACAGAGGAATCTGGGTCCATTTTTCTCAAGATGGGAGAAATCTATCATGTTTGAAAATGATCCAACAGAGAGAGATAAATGTAATATAGGGGAAAAATGGATAATCACAGGAGCAGAGACCTAGAGAAAGTGAAGCGTATGGGACCCAATGCACGAAGAGTTGGTTTTTGATGGGAACAGGGTCTTTCCTTTAATGAAAGAGGAGGAAAGGCAGAAAGTACTTATGGGCTGGCAAACTTAGTGGGGAGAGGAAGTTCTCTTTTGTTTCAGAGGCAGAGGCAGAGGCAGATTCTTCATTGCCTTCTCAATGAAGAATCAGCCAAAATCATAAATTGGATGTGGTAGGGGAGGAATTGTCGAGGATTAAGGAAATGAGAAAGCACGACAGTCATTTGGAGTGTACGCGAGTACACTTGTCAGGGACAAGTAATAGGTTCTCTGCAGTGTTGTGCACCCATGTGGATATGAATTTAAAGTGGTACCAGTCATCAGTAATCACATTTGATTCACAAGCACCAGAAATGAGTAGTTCGGTAAATGTAGTGGCCCTCAACAATTGTTAACTGAATAAATAAATAAATGAGTGGAGTGTTACATAAAACGTTTGGACAGGGAAGGAGGAAGGAAAATAAAGAACGAATGTGTATCTGTCGTCTTACAATCTACCTAAAGATAAAACACAATTATTTGAAAACAAAGCCATATTTCAACAAATACAAACATATGAAGTTTTCAACTTAAAGTTGTTAATTCTGAAAGAAATGCAGGGTAATCACATACTTAAGATAGGATGAAGTTAATTTGGAAAAGCATTCCTAAAGTTAACTTCCAGATCAGAGTTTACACTGATCTGTACACTAGGTACAAGTGTTAACAGAAAGCAGAGGTAAAATAGAGAAAACTAATAGACATTAATAAGGAAGACGGGTAATATGGGTTCTGTTGCATATAGTCTTGAAGAAATGGAAACAGACCTGGAATTTGGAAGCAGCGATAATAATTATATAGTGTAAGGAGTAACCTCTTCATGTTAAGCACTAACAGGTAACTTAGTTGACAATAGCTGCTATTTATCTGATCCCTGCCTTGTGTCCACACACTGTGTTTGTTAGGTTTTTTTTTTTTTACATATTTATGATTTCTAATATTCACAAACAGTCCACAGAATTGCATATTATTTATTTATAATCAAAATTCCTTTTTACAGATGAGGGAATTGAGACCCAGCATTTCAGTCATTTCCCAAAAATATCACAGAAAGGAGCTGAGGTAGGATTAACCCAAGTCTCTGATTCCAAAGGCCATAGTCAATGGCACTTTATTTAAAGATTTTATTTATTTGACAGGCAGAGAGCACAAGTAGGCAGAGAGGCGGGCAGAGAGAGAGAGAGAGAGAGAGAGAGGAAGGGAAGCAGGCTCCCTGCTGGGCAGAGAGACCCAGGACACTGGGATCAAGTGGGAAGGCAGAGGCCTTAACCCACTGAGCCACCCAGGTGCCCCAATGGCACTTTATTTAATTGTGTATTCCTGCCATTTCCCTTGTGCTTAGCTTAGAGGCCTTCCCGGGATAAATGCTGAGCAGAAAGAATGACTCCAAAATGTAGATTAGACAACCTGCCTTCTTACTTAATTCAAAGGGACGCCTGGGTGGCTCAGTGGGTTGAGCCTCTGCCTTGGGTCTCAGGGTCCTGGGATCCAGCCGCGCATTGGGCTTTCTGCTCAGGGGGGAGCCTGCTTCCCCCCGGCCCCTGACTGCCTCTCTGCCTACTTGTGATCTCTCTCTGTCAAATAAATAAATAAAATCTTAAAAAAAAAAAAATAGACCCCTGGTGTTCTCTACCTCAGTCATTTCCTAACATTCCTCAAATTTTGCAGTAATGTTGTCAGGTTATTTTCTGCTGTCTTTCACCAGTATTAAGACCCAGGTGGTCAGAGAACTTGAGTCTTGTTTAACTTTTGACTTCCCTGAGATGTGCTTTTCTATTTTTTTAAAGATTTTATTTGTTTATTTTGAGAGAGCGAGGACTCTCTCAAAGCAGGGGGAAGAGGCGGAGGCAGAGAGAGAAGCAGACTCCCCACTAAGCAAGGAGTCTGATGCAGGACTCAACCCCAGTACCCTGGGATCATGACCCCAGCTGAAGGTAGAGGCTTAACCGGCTGAGCCACCCATGTGCCCGAGATGTGCTTTTCAGTACAGGAGTCACTAGCCACATGTGGAACCTCTGAATCGAGAGCGACAATAAGTGTAAAATCCATACTTGATTTCAAAGACTTGGCTTGAGAAAAGAATGTGTAAGATCTCATCCATATTTTTATATTGATTACACATCGAAAATTTAATGTTTGGATAAACCGGGTTAAATTTATGATTAAAATTACTTTCACCTGTTTTGCCTTTTAACGTGACTACTAGATAATTTTTACTCACATAAGTGCCTCGCGTATTTCTAGTCTCTGGGACAATGCTGTTCCAGGGCCTAGTACAGGGTCCTGCCCCTATTTTATTGCGCGAAATAACCAGTGTTAAGAGACCGAATGA
This sequence comes from Mustela lutreola, assembly GCF_030435805.1. Lineage (NCBI taxonomy): Eukaryota > Metazoa > Chordata > Mammalia > Carnivora > Mustelidae > Mustela > Mustela lutreola. Next base: position 19,549,751 of record NC_081304.1, on the reverse strand, counting down.
ATGGATGGATGAATGAAGAGCTATGGTCTCTGCCTCTTATTAGGAAAATAGAATATGGCATTGTCCTGTAAGTCAGGAGATCGGGGTTCTGGTCCAGGTTTACTGGAAATACTATGCAGCCTTGGACAAGCAGTGCCCCACTCTGGGTGTCAATTTGCCCATCAGGCAGCTAATCCCTGAGGTCTCGAAGTGTATGAGAGTAAGTGGCGGAGAAAGGTGGGGAAGCCTGGTACCACAGGATTTGACTTCTGTTTGGCTCCAGCCTAACACTAGGGCTTCGGCCGACGGGAGGCGGCAGCAAAAATCACAGACTAGAAGCCCGGAGTCCCGCGCCGGGACCGCCGGCTTCCTTGGGCCGACGTCACTGGGGCGCGACGGCGTGGTCCTCCCGTCCCCGAGGCGGCAGCGGTTCAGAAGGTTCCCCCCGGCAAGGGCGAGCGCCGACCTAATGGAAGGTCAAACAATACTCGAGTCTCTCTAATGCTCAGTTTTCAGCAAACCACCTTCTGCCACCCTCCTTCCCACTTCACCCTTACCCGGCACAGGAAGCCAGGGGATACGAGTCCTGCCCCAAGCGTCCAGTGCTGGACCCTAGCGCGGCTGCGCAGGGCACGTGCGCTTCTCCGGAGTCCCGGCGATTGGCTGTGACGTAACTTCCGGCGTGAGCGGCGAAAGCCGGGAGGGCGAGCGAGAGAGCGAGCAAGCAGCAGGCAGCAGGCGGGCGGGCGGACGGCACGGAGGGAGGGAGCGAGCGAGCGAGCAGTGAGTGAGCCAGCGAGGGCGGCCGCGTCCCTAGAACAGCCGAGATTCTTCCCGTCCCTCTGATCCCCTCCCCGGAGCCCACAGCGCCTCCGGTCTCCTGTGGAGCGGACACGGCCCGGCCCGGCCATGGCCTCGTTGCTGAAGGTGGATCAGGAAGTGAAGCTCAAGGTAGCGGCACCGGTCCGGGCCTCCTGACCCCTCGCTTCGATCCCCAAGCAGTCTGACCGGCTTCCCACTCCCCGTGGCGTCTTTGTCTCCCTGGGGACACCAGCTCTGAGCTTCCGCTCAGCTCAGCCCAGCCCCCCACTCCCGGAGATGGCATCGGGGGAGAGGATAATAAAGGGTGGCCTTCTGAACCACGTCTGGTGGTGGAGAGCCCCGGTGAGACCTCCGCAGACACGTGGTGGACGCAGCACTTTAGGCCAGTGACAGCTGGAAGTCCCCCAGCTCCGTAACGTTCCCCGCCTCCGGATGCTACTGCTACTCTCTCTGCCCCTACCCTTGGTGTCAGACCTGCTTGGTATCCAAGGCTAGGTCTGGATGGGGGCTTGGCACGTTTGTGAGCTCATATCTCCCCTGTCTACCTGCCTTTTGTTTGCTCTCAAATTCAGACAGCTTCAGACTCAGGGAGGGAGGGTGAGAGGGAAGACAGGTGGGTGCTACTCTCAAGCCCCGCTTCCCTCTCCTGAGATGGAGAAATGGATCCTCAAAAAGATAAAGTATTTGCAGTCTGGGGGCCTCTCAGCTTCTCATTACAATTATAAGGTGAGGGGAAGACAGCTGGATTTGGGTTTTCCCATCCTGCTGGTACCCCTGTTGCCACCTACTGACTTGCTGTTACTGAATTGCTCTCTTTGTTAATTTTAGGTTGATTCTTTCAGGGAGCGGATCACAAGTGAGGTGAGTGCAATAAATAGAAAAATAAGTGTTGGTTGATAGTTCGGAATTTCCCAGAGAAGAGATCTATAGAGAGAGACCTTCCCGCAGTTATTAATTGAAGTGTATTTTCCTTCATATTCAGGCAGAAGACTTGGTGGCAAATTTTTTTCCAAAGAAGTTGTTAGAACTCGATAGTTTTTTGAAGGTGAGAGAGACCCTTTTCTTTTCTTCAAAACCCTCCCTCCTTTTTTTGGCTCTGGTCTTTCTGTCAAATGGGAGAAATCATGTGTTGCTTCTATTTTGTTTTGTACAGTAAAACACTCTATTTCTTGCCCTTCAAATGAAATACTTCTTTGTTCATTTTGAAAAGACTAATATTGTTTTGGGGGTGGGTGTCTCTCTTTCAGGAACCAATCCTAAACATCCATGACCTAACTCAGATCCACTCAGACATGAATCTCCCAGTCCCTGACCCCATTCTTCTCACCAATAGCCACGATGGACTGGACGGTGTGAGTGTCCTGCGTTTTTCTTTGTATTCTGAAGCAGTAGTTCTCTGTTCTCTACTTCCTAGTCAATTTGAACATGTACAGAGGAAACAGTGGCATTAGGATCTAGGAATGAGGGCTCTTACAGACATGCTGATTCCAGTATACCACTTTTAGACCCTGATTTTCATTTATAGCATGAAGTGTATAACCTGATGCTACTCTGGCCTAGAGTGAGTGCCACATAAGACTGATAGCTGCAGGTTCCCTCCAGTTGTCTGGTCTGTCCCTGTGGCTCTAAGCAAGATTTTTCTCACCTATGTCAGTGTCTTATTTTTCTTTTTCCTTTAAAGATTTTATTTATTTATTTTGACAGAGGGAGATACAGTGAGAGAGGGAGTACAAGTGGGGGGAGTGGAAGAGGGAAAAGCAGGCTTCCTGCCAAGCAGAGAGCCCAATGCGGGGCTCGATCCCAGAACCCTAGGATCATTACCTGAGCCGAAGGCAGATGCTTAACAGCTGAGCCCCTCATGTGCCCCTGTGTCAGTGTCTTGAGTATTGTTACAGGATGAGCAGTTTTTATTGTGTATTGGACTGTAGTCCCTGTCTTTGTTAGGTATCTTTAGCACCTAGTGCTTGTCAAGTTACATGACCACGTTTTATAATAACAGTGATAACACTGTATTGTTGTTTGAGTTACTGTCTCATTGATAGAGCTTGCAATTCTGGAAAGCAGAAGCTGTCGTAATCAACTTTGTATCCCCAGCACCTAGTTCTATATCTGGTACATAATAGGTGCTAAGCACATGTTTGTTGATTGAATATTGTGCTTCTTTGTGGAACCAGAAGATGTGTACATATTCCCTTAATGATCCTCACCCTGCATTGACTGGTTCATTTTTCCTGTTGTTTATAGTATCCCCTCCCCCCAAGTGCTTAATATGTCAGTTGAAAGGTTGATCTTCCCAACTAGAGTGTAAGTTGCTTTGTGGCAAGAATCTATCCTTAAAGCCCTGTATGTGCTTAGAAAATTGTGTATAAATTAAAACAACCTGTGGGGCAAAGTTACCCGAAGGGGAACTTGTGATAGGGATATGGGTGTGAAGAGCAGGCTAATTCCTGTCTCTATCCATAGCCCACTTACAAGAAGCGAAGGTTGGATGAGTGTGAAGAGGCCTTCCAAGGTAAGAGCCAGCCCTACCACAGCTACTCCCTGGTTTGCAGCCCTGAGCAGGGGGATTGATCTGGCAGTCTCTGATCAGGAAATAAGATCAGACTTGATTTTCCAGAGTTCCCATTCCCACGTTCTCCAAACGTGGTCATAATTTAGCACCCAAAACCTAATGTCCCAGTAAACAGGGAGGGCTTTGCTTAGTGCAGACTGCCAAGGGAGAGAGGTTGGAGGTGGCTGCACATTTCAGGTTTTTCACAGAAGTCCAAGTTCCACATTATTTTCTCTTCAGTAATCATTGGTACATTAAATCTTTAGAGCGTATTATCATTTCCTGTTATTCAGACTTTTGGCATACTTTAGACACTCATTTGTTAATCCATACATTTTCTTTTTTTGATTCTGTTGGTGGGGTCATGGTTTGTAGGTAGGATTGTGGCAGATAAAAGGCAGAGGTCCTAGCATCTCATGGCTCTGGGGAAGGAGAGAGAAAGGTGGGGGGTGGGGGTGTTAATGTCCTGCCCTCCACCCCAGTCGTTTGACCTTCTTCATGTCCCTGCCAGGAACCAAGGTGTTCGTGATGCCCAATGGGATGCTAAAAAGCAACCAGCAACTAGTGGACATTATTGAGAAAGTGAAACCTGAGATCCGGCTGCTGATTGAGAAATGCAACACGGTGAGGCAGGGGCTAGTGACCTATGGGCTGATCCCAAAAAGCCTGGCTTGAACTATGAAAAGTGTTGGATGTGGGGCAGGAAGTATGGAGATGATAGAGGAGTTAGCACATGAAGTATCGTGGCTCCCTTGCTCCCAGCATCTGGTCCTAGTTAGCAGCATGGGCTGTATACTTCATGGCTTTGGCAGAAAAAACAAGGATCCTCATATGTACATATTGGTCCTCTCACCCTTCAGGTCAAAATGTGGGTACAGCTCTTGATTCCCAGGATAGAAGATGGGAACAACTTCGGGGTATCCATTCAGGTAACGTGCTTGCATACAAACTGGAGAGGAAGGTTCAGAAGGCTTACTCTCCTTTTCAACCTGCTTTGTTTGTTTTCCCCTGGTCTGCTCTTTGGATGACATGGAAATGACTTGACCTCAACACCTGAGTTTTTTGTTTTGTTTTGTTTTTTTAGGAGGAGACAGTTGCAGAACTAAGAACTGTTGAGAGTGAAGCTGCATCTTATCTGGACCAGATATCTAGGTAGGACTTCTTGGGCTTGGCCCAGGAATTGGGGGCTGGTGACATGGCAAGCACTGTCCAGGGTCTCATGCAACTTCCTTTTCTACTCTCTCCTTTTAGATATTATATTACAAGAGCCAAATTGGTTTCTAAAATAGCTAAATATCCCCATGTGGTAAGTAAGGGTTTGGGGTCTGAGGGTGGACGTGGAAGGGAAAGGGAGGAGTGGCCATTGCCCGGCAAGAGCTGCCTACGGACAGGCTGGCCTCGAGACTAGGCTTTTCCTCCCTCCTTTCAGGAGGACTATCGTCGCACCGTGACAGAGATTGATGAGAAAGAATATATCAGCCTTCGGCTCATCATATCAGAGCTAAGGAATCAGTATGTAAGTAGCCTTGGTCCCTGCCCTCAGTCACCCTGGCTGTTTGTCCTGGCTCTCATTCTCTTGCCGCTCCCTGGGGTTTGAGATGGAGGATGGAGTGGGATAAAATGAAGAGGGTAAATTCTCATCAGCTGAGTGTTGAGAATTAGAAGCTCATTGAGAGTGTGTGGCTGGGGATCTCCCTTTCTGTCTGGATGGCAGGGAGTGCTGTGCAGTGTAGTTGTGAAGGTGTGGGCAGTGGAGTCAGACAGGCTCGGGTTCAGAGCCAATTCTTCCTGTAATCTGGCCTTGAGCAAGTTGTTGAACCTTAAACTTCAGTTTTTTTCATCTGTAAGATGGAACATCATATCTATGGCATGAAGATGGGGTTTTTTGTTTTGTTTTGTTTTTTACAAAGATGGTTTTTAAAAAATGAGTGAAATAGGGGTGCCTGGGTAGTGCAGTTCGTTAAGCATCCAACTCGTGATTTCAGCTCAAGGCTTGATCGTGCATAGTGGGACTGAGCCCTGCATCGGGCTCCACAGTCAGCCCGGAGTCTGCTTGAGGTTCTCTCCCTCTGCCCCTCCCCTCACTCATGTGCATGCGTGCACTCTCTCTTAAATAAATAAATCTTTTAAAATAAATAAATAAATAAATAAATAGAGTAACACGTTGAAAGACCCAGTACCAATTGTTGGTTATGATAGGTGCTCAAGAAATGTTAGTTGTTATTAGACGCCTGGGGCCTGGGAAGCTCCCAGGGACCCCTGGTGTTGGGATCCCTGAGCTGGGGTTCCAGTGAGTGAGATTGGGATTCCGCATATGATTGCTTGGGGCTTTGTGGGGGGTATCTGGTTTCTTTGGGAGGTTGGGGTGGAACAAATTTGATTCCCTGGCCTCTTCTCCCAGGTCACTCTACATGACATGATCCTGAAAAATATCGAGAAGATCAAACGGCCCCGGAGCAGCAATGCAGAGACACTGTACTGAGGCCAGGGCCAGGGCCAGGGGACTCTGTGAGTCTGGCTCAAGACCGACATTGCCTTGGTTTGTTACATGACTATCGTGATGGGGAAACTGGCTGGAAATAGTAATCCCACCTCTCTCTGTTTTTAGTTAGAGTCTAATGAAACTCTCATGTAGTTCTGTGACGTGTTTACCTCTTTTTTCAGGCCTCAGGAACTCTTCTATTTCCTTCCCTAATGCCCCACACCCGACATGTCCTAATTTCTGGAGAAGTCCAGCTTTGTGTGTGCAGGACGTTGGCACAAGAATACTTGTGTTTTCTCTCCCTGCCCTCGCCCTTCTGTGTCTTGAGCTTTGTGTTGTTTTTTTTCCCCCCTTCTGTTGACTAGTTGATTAGAAGCTGAGGGAACTGGAAGGAAAGTGCTAGGTGTTGGGGGGTGCTGTCCAGCTCCTCTCTGATGTCAGGTTAGTGTCTCTTGCCACTGTGTGGGACATTGGATTCTCCCCCCAGTTTCCCTGATGATAACTTAGGGTCTCCCATCTGCATACATCCCACCTTGAACCTGATCATGACAAGAAACACCTTAGGCCTTCTGCCAAGTCCCTAGCTCCTTGAGATGTTTTTATACCTAGGATTTTCACATACATATATGTGTGTGATAGACACATACGTACAGACATGCACGCACATGCCTTCCTACTCCATTATATGATTTCTCCATCCCATCGTCTGTTGTTGTCCCGTCACCCCCATCCCATGAATTCTGTCACACACACATCATTCAGAAGCTGATAGTAGTCTTAGTCCTCACCTACCGGGGCCCATCGTTCTGCTATTATGTATATATAGCCTCTCGGTGCCCAGAGGCTGATGAATTGGAGGAGAGATGAGAATCAGAGGATTTGGGGGAAGGCCCCTTCCTCTGCGACTCGGGTCTTTTGGGGCGTTACTGCAAAGGCTGGTCCTCTGACTCCTGGGTGCCTCTTCTAGGCCAGTTGTAAATCGGGGTGAGTTGTCTGCAGCTGTGAAGGCCAGATACTGCTGCTTCTGTTGGGCTTTCCTGTGGGACAGATAGTTCTCTTATTTATAGTATTGTGCTTCCAAGGAAAGCAGCACCTGCGTATATGTGTGTGTACGTGCACACACCTGCGTGTATGCATTGTGTGTATGTGAAAATCCGCTGGGCAAGTCAAAACCACAGAAGAGTTGCCTCCTGTTCCTCAAATCTTCCCGAGCTCTCACTTGTTACAGCTTTTCTCCTAACCCTCCACAAAGCCCCACTTTCATTCTGCCGCTACTGGAGGGTCTGTATCTGCGGTCAGCCTGCCAGTGACTCTCTCTGTGTCTGTTTCTGACTTTAATTCTTCCCCTGTCTTCCTCTTGCCTTCAACCCCAACCACATTTCCACCCAGCTGCATCATTTTTACTCCCGGTATGCTATAGAGAAGGAGTCAGGATGCTGTCTTCCCATGAATAGTACTCAGTAACAAACCAATTGCATTTTAGTTGGGCAGTGTCCCTACCTACCCTCCAGATCCCTTCCAGCTAACCCCCACCCCCCACCATGTGTTTCTCAGTTTCCCTTTTTGTTTGTTGGATTATTCTGCTGCCCCTTCTCACTCTATCACCCTTGGATCGTAATGTAAAATTCTTTTACCATGTCAAGAAATTATTAAAAATGCAGGTACTTTGACCTCTTTCTAAAGCTGCAGACCCTGTTGCGATGCTCTTGGTGGCTAGGGACATGCCCACACTCAGGTGCGTGCCTGTGGGACCCCCCACCTCCACGTACACCTCCAGCCACCCTATTGGGTGTTTTTATACCAGTTGAGCTGCCTCTTTTCTCTCAAATAGTGGAAAGGCTGAGGCTTCTGCCTACCAAGAGGCAGGGGTGGGTCCTTCATTTGTGGTCAGTCTGAATTATGTGAAGGTTAGCTCTTCCCAAACCGCTAAGCTGCTTCTGTCTAACCTGCCCAGATGGCAGTGCCTTGCTCCCTCTGCCCGTTGATACCCAGGAACTGCCAGTAGAGGCTGCTCTAGTTCCGTGGCTGGGGGATCACCTGGTTTGAGGCACAGCCTACCGGCTCATTTTCTTGACCTTCGATGAATTCTCCCCACTGAATAGTGTCTTAAATTTCTTGAGGAGATGCCAGGGATTCCTGCTTTGGGTTTTCCAATGACTTGGGAGGGCCGTCTAGGATTCTAGCTGTCTCTGAAATAAAGCTTCCTCAACTTCAACCTTGCAGAGTAGCCTTTTGATACCCAGTGATTCCCTCACTGATTCTCTGCAAAAAGAGATTTAAGGTCTGAAACGGAGGAACGTCTGCTGTATTCTGTTTCAGAGCTCAGTAGCAGTAGCTAACAATTTTTGAATGCCTCCCCAGTGTTGGGCTCTGTTAAGTGCTTTATGTGAATGAGCATATTTAATTTTCATGAGTCTGGGGTAGGTGACTTCTCCCTTATGGGTGAAGACAGTGAAATTCATGAGAAGTAACTCCTCTGAGGTCCCACAGCATAGTGATCTGACCGCTGAGCCCGGGTGCTCACCTTTCCTTTCCCTCCGACTAGCTAGAAGAGACCTGATACTTTTACCAAGCAAGAAGAGACCTGATACTTTTACCTCTGGCAGCCGGCCAAGCACTTAACTGGGCTGTGGGTTGTGGGAATATTGGCAGGTGGTCCTTGCGAGGAGGCAGGGAAATGGATAATTCTGGCGCCTGCCTGCAGCACACGGCACTTAACTGGGCGTCTGAGGTTTGCATTCTCCCTCAGACCTGTTCTGAGTGCAAGGTGGAGTTTAGAGTTAATCCACATGGCCCTCTAGTCTGGTCTGAGTGACAGCAGTCAGGACTCCTGTCGGGCGGCGGCCAGGAGCCCAGGGGCAGGGGAGAGCCTATGCACGTGGAAGGAGTGCCTGGAGCCAAACCACGGAACAGAAAATTGGAACCGAATTATATAAATTAAGGTCAGAAATTTCCTGTCCAGCCCACAGGGTGGAGTTTTCTCCATCCCTATCCATCCTACTGAATATAAGCCCCGATTTGATGTTAGTAACTGGAAGGAGCCGCTGGTAGGACTCTCCTTAGCTCTCCGCATTCACCATGAATCTCAAGGTAGTGCTCGTATTCCTGGCATTGTCCCTCATTACCATCTTTGCCCTGGCCTATGTCTTGCTGACCAGCCAAGGTGGCTCCAGCCAGCCTCCCCGCTGCCCCTCCGTGTCCCCCAGCGCCCAGCCCTGGACACACCCCGGCCAGAGCCAGCTGTTTGCAGACCTGAGCCGAGAGGAGCTGACAGCTGTGACGAGCTTCCTGACCCAGCAGCTAGGGCCAGGCCTGGTGGATGCAGCCCAGGCCCGCCCCTCGGACAACTGCATCTTCTCGGTGGAGCTGCACCTGCCCCCCAAGGCTGCCGCCCTGGCCCACCTGGACAGGGGGAGCCCCCCACCTGCCCGGGAGGCACTGGCCATCGTCTTCTTTGGCGGACAGCCCCAGCCCAACGTGAGTGAGCTGGTGGTGGGGCCGCTGCCACGGCCCTCCTACCTGCGGGATGTGACCGTGGAGCGTCACGGGGGCCCCCTCCCCTACCACCGCCGCCCCATGTTGGGAGCTGAGTTTGCCCAGATGTGGAAGCATCTGAAGGAGGTGGAGCTACCCAAAGCCCCAGGCTTTCTGGCTTCTGTCTTAAACTACAATGGCTCCACTTTGGCACCTCTACATGCCACCCCTAGTGGCTTGCGCTCAGGGGACCGTGCTACCTGGATAGCCCTCTACCATAACATCTCAGGTGTTGGGATTTTCCTTCATCCGGTGGGGCTGGAGCTGCTGCTGGACCACAGGGCCCTGGACCCTGCCCGCTGGGCTGTCCAACGGGTCTTCTACCTTGGGCGCTACTATGCAGACTTGGGACAGTTGGAATGGGAGTTTAAGGCTGGCCGCCTGGAAGTGGTTAGGGTTCCTCTCCCCCTGCCAAATGGGGCTTCATCCTTGAAGTCCAGGACCTCCCCAGGTCCTCTCCCCCCTCTTCAGTTCTCACCCCAGGGCTCCCAGTACAGCGTGCAGGGGAACCTGGTGGCATCCTCCCTCTGGACATTTACCTTTGGTCATGGGGTGTTCAGTGGCATGAGGATTTTTGATATTCGCTTCAAGGGCGAGCGAGTGGCCTACGAAGTCAGTGTCCAGGAGTGTGTATCCGTCTATGGTGCCGATTCACCCAAGACAATGATGACCAGGTACTTGGATAGCAGCTATGGACTTGGCCGTCACAGCCGGGGCTTGGTTCGGGGTGTTGACTGCCCCTATCAGTCTACGATGGTGGACATCCACACATTAGTGGGCACAGGGGCAGTCCAGCTGCTCCCAGGGGCTGTGTGTGTGTTCGAGGAGGCACAAGGACTACCCCTTCGGAGGCACCACAATCACCTCGAGAGTCATTTCTATGGTGGTTTGGCTGGCTCGGCCCTTGTAGTCAGGTCTGTGTCCTCTGTAGGCAACTATGACTACATTTGGGACTTTGTACTGCACCCAAATGGGGCGCTGGAAGGGCGGGTTCATGCCACAGGCTATATCAACACAGCTTTCCTGAGTGGGGGTGAGGAGAGCCTCCTCTTCGGAAACCGTGTGGGGGATCGAGTGCTGGGGGCAGTGCACACGCATGCCTTCCACTTCAAGCTGGACCTGGACGTGGCAGGTGAGTGCTCGGGTGAGAACTGAGGCTCGGGGTGGAGCAGAGGGAAGGGAGACCCCCAGATGGAGCCAGAAGCAGCAGAGGGGCAGGCCGGCACAACATACTGTGGTAACAGAGCAGGGGCTGATTGGAGCGTATTCGGCTGCAGTCAGCCTGAAATCCTGGGCGTGCTGGGTATCTGGCCGAAGGTAGAAGGGGTGGCCCTACGCAGCCCTGATTACCCAGCCCCTCCGCCTTGCAGGGGTGGTTGTGAAACTTGGCTTGAATGCAATGGCCAGGCCTGGCGGCCTTTGTCTTGATTGCCTCTGCAGCTAGCGAATTTGCCCCAGCAATTGGGGCTGGATTTGGGGCTCTGAGTTTTCTTCCTGATTCTGGGGGACAGTGAAGGAGGGGAAAGCAGGGGCCTGCGCAGAGGTAGGAAGCAGCCTAAGGAGGTTTTCAGCGTAAAGGTGGTCCTGGGGCACGGGGGTGGGAGGTGCTAGTGAGGGTTGCTTCACAGGATTTCATAAAACAGGACATAGGATGGTGGCCCCACCGTCCTCCTGGGGAGAGCCATCCTACCCCTGCCAGAACATGTCCTCACCGCCGGACCTCTGGTGACATAGCAGGCATGCAGTAGGCTTGCTGCAAGTGTAGAAAGGGGTTTTTCAAGTGGGGCTCAAAGCAGAGAGAGGACTTCCTGCTCCTGATGGATTTTCGTCAAGAGCAAAATAATGAATTTAATCAAATCACAGAACAAAAAAACAGAAATCTACCAGACCCTCGCCAAGCTGAGGAGGGTGGGGGAGAAGGGGCAAGAAGTGGCTACCCAGGTATCATGCTCTGTAACCATGCATCCTTCTTGTCAGACGGTTTCTTACCCTCTAGACCATAAACATGCGGTTTGGGGTTGGAGGAGAACTAAGAAAATAGAATGACTAAATGAACCTATTACCTAAATTATTCTTTGACATATTTGGAATAGGACTTGAATTTGAAGTTTCTCTTCAGCACTTTTGGCATTAAAGAGCCTTGTCTCAGGCAGTGAAGTTGAGTCACAGGTCCTGGATCCCTGGAGTGTGGAGCTGGAGGGACAGGCAGCAGAAGTGCTGGCCTCAGTAGGGCGCGCTCTGCAGGGTGCTGGGGGCCTTCACCATCATTCCTGTTTAAAGGCATGGACACCCCAAACCTGCAGAGCAACACCCAGTGGGGAAGATGGGTGTACGTTACAAGTGCAATTGCGTTCTAGGGAACTTCCAGACAATATAAGATCTCAATCTAGTCCCAGAAAAACAAAAACAACAACACATCAAAGTGGTCCCCAGCTTGTGGAGGTGGAAAGCAAAGTTTCAAGAGCTGGGATGAAGATACAGGGTGCTCTGGAGGGAGACTGGGTTTTTCCAGGCAGCTCCTGCAAGACAAATCTCTCTTTCATGGTTCCAAGAATGTAACTAGCCACCTGCGTGTGCTTTTCCACTTGCAGAGCTCAGCCACAGAACAGCTTTTATTATGCCCGCTGTAGAGATGGAGAGAGAAAAGTAAAGAATCAGCCTAATATCTACCGGGTAGACCGGTGCTAACAGAGCTCTGCGGTGATGGATATTCTCCATCTGCCTTGTCTGATGTGTTAGCCACTCGTCCTATGTGGCCAGTGTGACTGAGGAACTTGAATTCTTAAATGGAACTAGCTACTTGTGACTGGTCATAGCCGTATTGAAAGGGGTGAGGTTCAAAGAGGATGGGCTAGCGCTCGAATCCAGGCCTTCTGGCTCCCAGCACGGTGCTCTCTGACGAGCTCTGCCGCCCTTTGTCAGGCCAGCGCAGCGGGCATCTTTGGGGAGGACAAGGGACTCTCTCACCTGGTGTGGAACTCCTCTCCCCCCTCCCCCGGCAGGGCTGAAAAACTGGGTGGTAGCCGAAGATGTGGTGTTTAAGCCTGTGGCAGCCCCTTGGAGTCCAGAGCACCACCTGCAGCGGCCACAGCTCACCCGGCAGGTCCTCGGAAGGGAGGACCTCACAGCTTTTTCCTTGGGAGAGCCCCTTCCCCGCTACCTTTATCTGGCTGGCAACCAGACTAATGCCTGGGGTCACCAGCGCGGGTACCGGATCCAGATCCACAGCCCCCTCGGCCTACACATGCCCCTGGAGAGCGACATGGAGAGGGCCCTCAGCTGGGGGAGGTGAGGAGGGCTCTGGGCACTGGGTGGTAGGGAAGGACAGGTCCTCTTCCCCGATCCCAGCTCTTGAAGACCCCAACTCACTGCCCTTGGTTTACCATTCACCCTTGTGCCTCCCCTCAGCTCCAAGTAGATATGGGATGGGAAATGCTGTCCCACAGAACCTGGTCCAAAGGACTTCGAGGCCGAGAATGGCCCCTGACATTTCCTGATACCACCTTCCTTCAACATTCCTGGTCAGATACCAGCTCGTGGTGACCCGGAGGAAGGAGGAGGAGTCACAGAGCAGCAGCATCTATTACCAGAATGACATCTGGACCCCCACTATGGCCTTTGCTGACTTCATCAACAATGAGACCCTCTTAGGAGAGGTTGGTAGCCCTAGAGGCAGAGGAGAAGGGCAACTGAAGCCTGACGTCTTGGCTGCCCAGCCCCTGACCGTAGGTTGGAGGGAATGGTAGGTTTCCAGTTCTCCGATTCAGGGGCCAATGCAGGTCATCCCTCTTGAGGTGAGATTAGCCCAGGGGACAGTGAACACCCTACGGAGCTTCTCACAAGGTCACCCTGCCAGCTATGTGGACCTGGGGCTGGGTGGAGGTGGAAGTGAGGCGGAGGCTAGAGGTTGGGGATTGTGGCTGAGGAGGGGTGGGTCTCTGGGTTTCGCCTCCCCAAAGTCTCAGCCTCTCCCTCTTCCCGCAGGACCTGGTGGCTTGGGTTACAGCCAGCTTCCTGCATATCCCCCATGCTGAGGATGTCCCCAATACAGTGACTCTAGGAAACAGAGTTGGCTTCTTGCTCCGACCCTATAACTTCTTTGATGAAGATCCCTCCATCTTCTCCCCTGGCAGCGTCTACTTTGAGAAGGGCCAGGATGCTGGGCTCTGCAATGTCAACCCCGTGGCCTGCATCCCCAATCTGGCGGCCTGTGTCCCAGACCTGCCCCCTTTCTTTTACCAGGACTTGTAGCCCCAAGGGTGTAGTGGGACAGGGAGGGGAGTTGCTGAGACATTTGTACCTTTCTCTGTTCCCACTTCCTGCTCCCTTGATTTCTATCCTCTTAACATTCGTTAGGAAAGAGTCTCCCACACTGAACCCCTATGTATCCCTTCTGTTAATTCTTATTTCCAGTTCATCTTGTTTAAATGATGGATGTATACAAATGATATGATTATTAAAAAGTTCAAGCGAAACACCACAAATTCTACCACTCAGAAATAGCTAGTGTTCACATCTGGTGAGCATCAAACCAGACGTTTCTTTATGCATGTGCATTGGAATGGAAGAATAGATAGAATTATGTAAAAATAGATGGTGTGTGTGATTTATAATAAAAGGTACTACAAGATTTTTTTTATTGCTCGTGTTTTTTCTATTTGACTTTGGAAGTATCTAGAATCCCCCGGAGAATATTAAGGACTCTGGCCAAGGAAATTAGCAAGGGAAGAAGAGAGGGCAAGAGGGACAGACCAGGCCAAGGAATGCCGCTTGGGAAGCTGCAGGGCTGGGGGTGGGGGGTTTCCTTGGAAGCAGAACAATAGTTCCAAGTTACAGGAAAGGGAACATCTGGCCCTGGAAGGTGGGGGTTGGAGGAAGAAGCCTGGGCAAGGGGGACAAGGGGCTGCTCTGCACAGACCCAGCTCCTTACCGGTGCTGCTTCTCCAGGCTCAACTGGTCAGTTGCATTATTTTTAAACCCCCTCTCCTGCTGCCTCCCCCAGCTCTCCCCAGTTCCAACCCTGACCCAGAGAGCTGAGTCTGATTTGTAGCCTGGAAGACAAAGCCATGTAAGGTCTGTGGAAATCACTGCCGTCCTGCTTCAGGCCCGCCCCCCAAGCCTGGCCTGCCCCGCCCCCTCCCCAGCCTTCCCGTGTCCTTCCCACTCTCCCCACCCTCAGTATCCTGAGCGGCTGAACACTGGGAACCTCAGCCAGAGTCCAAGAGGCCCCCCACCCCCCGCCTCCCCTCCATATAGGATAAGAGAGATCTCACTCTGCTGACCTGAGAACACACATCTCTACTCTGGTTCACGGACAATGAACCAGAAGACCACTCTGGTGCTCCTCGCTCTAGCCGTCATCACCATTTTTGCCTTGGTGTGTGTCCTACTAGCCGGCAGGGGAGGAGATGGGGGTGAACCTGGCCAAGCTCCTCACTGTCCCTCCGTGTCCCCCAGCACCCAGCCCTGGACACACCCCGGCCAGAGCCAGCTGTTTGCAGACCTGAGCCGAGAGGAGCTGACAGCTGTGATGAGCTTCCTGACCCAGCAGCTAGGGCTAGGCCTGGTGGATGCAGCCCATGCCCGCCCCTCAGACAACTGTATCTTCTCGGTGGAGCTGCACCTGCCCCCCAAGGCCGCCGCCCTGGCCCATCTGGACAGGGGGAGCCCCCCACCTGCCCGGGAGGCACTGGCCATCGTCTTCTTCGGCGGACAGCCTCAGCCCAACGTGAGTGAGCTGGTGGTGGGGCCACTGCCACGGCCCTCCTACCTGCGGGATGTGACGGTGGAGCGTTACGGGGGCCCCATCCCCTACCACCGCCGCCCCGTGTTGCTCCAAGAGTACCTGGACATAGACCGGCTGATCTTCGACAGAGAGCTGCCCCAGGCTGCTGGCCTCCTCCACCACTGCTGCTTCTACCAGCGCCAAGGACAGAACCTGGTGACGATGACCACGGCTCCCCGAGGTCTACAGTCAGGGGACCGGGCCACCTGGTTTGGCCTCTACTACAACATCTCGGGGGCCGGGTTTTTCCTGCACCCCGTGGGGTTGGAGTTGCTGGTAGACCACAAGGCTCTGGACCCTGCCCGCTGGACCATCCAGAAGGTGTTCTTTCAAGGCCGCTACTATGAGAGTTTGGCCCAGCTGGAGGACCAGTTTGAGGCAGGCCTGGTGAATGTGGTGCTGGTCCCTGACAATGGCACAGGTGGGTCCTGGTCCCTCAAGCCCCAGGGGCCCCCCGGTCCGCCGCCGCCTCTGCAGTTCTATCCCCAGGGCCCCCGCTTCGGTGTCCAGGGGAGTCGAGTGACCTCCTCATTGTGGACTTTCTCCTTTGGTGTTGGAGTTTTCAGTGGCCCCAGGATCTTTGACATTCGCTTCCAGGGAGAACGACTAGCTTATGAGATCAGCCTCCAGGAGGCCTTGGCTGTCTATGGTGGAAATTCCCCTGCAGCAATGCTGACCCGCTATATGGACGGCGGCTTTGGCATGGGCAAGTACTCCACCCCCCTGACCCAGGGGGTGGATTGCCCCTACGGGGCCACCTACGTGGACTGGCACCTCCTTCTGGAATCACACACCCCCAAGACAATACGCGATGCCATTTGCGTATTTGAACAGAACCAGGGCCTCCCCCTGAGGCGACATCACTCAAATTTCTACTCCCACTATTTTGGGGGCCTTGCAGAGACAGTGCTGGTGGTCAGATCTGTGTCGACCATGCTCAACTATGACTACGTGTGGGATATGGTCTTCCACCCCAACGGGGCCATAGAGGTCCGACTCCACGCCACCGGCTACATCAGCTCAGCCTTCCTCTTTGGTGCCGCCCGAAGGTACGGGAACCGGGTTGGGGAGCACACGCTGGGCACGGTCCACACCCACAGCGCGCACTTCAAGGTGGATCTGGATGTAGGAGGTAAGGCATCCCTGGGGAAGCAAGGACTCCCAAAAAGGTATCTCTTTGCTTTGGGGGTTGTGGACGTTATCCAGGAAGGACGAGTTGAGCGGGAAGGTTGGCTGCTGCATTTTCTTTTGCTCCCAGCTCACTGGCTGGGTACAGAGCTGCCACCCTTCCCCTCCACATGACCTCATCAGAAAATCTTGCGAAATGGCAAAGCTCGGGGAGGAGGACGGATCTGGGCTCACAAGATCCGCTTTGCCCTCGTCCCCCTCTTGTTCCCACAGAGGCCCCACTTCAGGGAGGCGGCCATGTTTCATAGTTCATTCCTCTGTGTCTGGCCTGTGGCGCCGAGGTTTTGGAGGACCTGTTTGCCTCTTGCCGAGTTCCTGGCACACGCACACTGGTCGTATAGCCCCAGGTTATACATTTCCTTTGGGAGTGAGCCCCCCTTTTTCTGGGTACCATACCCTTAAATACAAGGCAGTAAAGTGGGTGCTGTGGGATGTTCCGATAGCTCCTGGGGTTGGTGGTCACACAGAGACACACATGATGTCTTGGAGTCCGTCTCCTCGCTTTGAGTCCACCACCCATTTTATTCTGGTCTGTCGGAGATGAGTCAAAGCCTTGCTGGGCCAGCCTTCTCTCTGCCCCTTCCACTCTTCTCCCTCTCAGATCCAGGGGCCACCTGCCCGCCCTGCCAGCTTGCTGCCCCGTCTGGCTCCAACTTTCCTAGAAGGCCCTTCCCCTCAGAGCGCAGCTCCAGCCTGCCCTTCAGCTCCCCCACCCCCCACTCCAGTGTGGCCTTAGCCAGGCCCACACCCTTCCCTGTCCCCGGAGCGCCACAGGTCAGTCAGGCTTCCTGCTTTTGCTCCTGTGTCGCCCCCTCCTAGAACACCCAGCTGGGTCATCTTTCAAGCCTGAAAGGCACCCAGGAAGGCCCCCTTTTCCTGCCTGCACCTGTATTCCTGTGACCTTGGACCTTGAATGTGCTCCTCTCACACTGGCCGCCTTTCAGGGCTTTACCTTCCACAGCCTCCGTGAGAGCCGGAGGAAGGGGATGGGGTTTCACTCCCCTGTGCCTCCCAGGGCTGAGCCTGGTCCTCTCCAGTGTGAAGGGTTAGTGAATTAGTCCCTGAAGAAATACTTTATAGGTCAATAGCTTTGGCTGAAAGACCAGAGGTTTCCTGGGGAGGAGGAAGGAAGCAGGGTCACACTCCATCCTGGGTTTCTCCTTGGCCCCACTCTGAGGTGGTGAGTGGCGGGGAGGGGACAGAGTCCAGAGGCAACAGGGCAGCTGCATGACTGACCCTCCCTCCCCCCCACCTCCATCCCTCCCCTACAGGACTAGAGAACTGGGTCTGGGCTGAGGACATGACCTATGTCCCCACGGCGGTCCCCTGGAGCCCCGAGCACCAGGTGCAGAGGCTGCAGGTGACCCGGAAGCTGCTGGAGACCGAGGAGCAGGCCTCCTTCCCCCTGGGAGGCGCCCGGCCCCGCTACGTGTACCTGGCCAGCAACCACAGCAACAAGTGGGGTCACCCGCGGGGCTACCGCATCCAGGTGCTCAGCTTTGCGGGGGAGCCGCTGCCCCAGAACAGCTCCTTGGAGAGAGCCTTCAGCTGGGGGAGGTGAGTGATAGGGTGTCAGAGAGAAGCTGGGGGAGGAATGAGAGGGAAGGGCGTGTTGGGAGCTCGGTTCAAACCGTACTGGAGCAGAGGTGAGAGCTGCGTTAGGGTTTCCCAGTTATCGAAACGCAAGCTCTGGGCATGTGTTCTCGGTGCCGGGTGAAGGCCCGGGCGGGAGAACCCTTCCCCATTCTGGGTGTGGGGAGAGGCCATCCTATGAGATGGCCGGGGAACGAACAGAAGGGTGTGGAAAGAGGTTGGCCTACCCATCCCGGGGGTCACCAGAGTCATTGTGTGAATGAGACGGGAAGCCCGGGGTCCATGCACTCAGCTCCCTTCCATCATCATAATCAGGCAGCAGGACGGGGTTAGTGACCGTGGAGGCCTGACCAGTGCCTCCCTAGGTACGAGCTGGCCGTGACCCAGCGGAAGGAAGAGGAGCGCAGCAGCACCAGCATCTACAATCAGAACGACCCTTGGGCCCCCACCGTGGAGTTCACTGACTTCATCAACAATGAGACCATTGCTGGAGAGGTCAGCTCCCCCCGGGAGGGTCCTGGGAGGGAGACCAGGGCACAGAGATGAACCCCACCTCCTCTGTAGTTCCCCGACACCGTCTGGCCTCCCAAGGCCTAGAGCTGACTCCTGCCTTCCTGCATCTTTACCTGCTGAGGGAGACTTCCCAAGCTGGGAGCTCATTTGCTGAGACACTGGCCGAGGCCCCAGGGCTCCAGGAGGGCTGAAAGGCAGGCTCTCTTGTGTCTAACCCTTTGCTCGTATCTGGCTTGACTTCTGAGGGATTCATTTATGAATGTCAGCCTTTTCTGCCTCTTCAACCCTGATCTCCCGGCTCCATCCTCATCTCAGTCATAGATGGGGTGGGGGAGAGTGAGGGACAGGTGAGCTGAAATCGCCTGTGGGTGTCCTCCCTCTGGGGTGGGTTAGCCATCGGCGCTGGGATGGGAGATGTCAGAGGTAGAGGGCTCGGGCTGGGACAGGGAGGAGGGGTTTCTCCCAATATGAAACTGACTGAGGCTTTGACTCCTGGGCAGGTAGGACAAACTGCTTAAAGACTTAAGATCCTGGGGCGCCTGGGTGGCTCAGTGGATTAAGCCGCTGCCTTCGGCTCAGGTCATGATCTCAGGGTCCTGGGATCGAGTCCCGCATCGGGCTCTCTGCTCAGTGGGGAGCCTGCTTCCTCCTCTCTCTGTCTGCCTCTCTGCCTACTTGTGATCTCTCTCTGTCAAATAAATAAATAAAATCTTTAAAAAAAAAAAAAAAAAAAAAAGACTTAAGATCCTTTCTCAGCTCAGGTCTTGATCTCAGCATTGTGAGTTCAAGGCCCACGCTGGTCTCCACTGTTGGGCTCCACGCTGGGTGTGGCGCCTTCTTTAAAAAAAAAAAAAAAAAAGACTTAAGATCCTTTTTAGGGAAAGTGGGCTAGTGAGCTAAATCCTCACATCCACGGCTGCTGTAGGAGGCAGGCCTGTCCCTCACGAAGCCAGGCCTCAGGATCCTCTTTCTTCTCCTCTGCCAGGACCTGGTGGCCTGGGTGACAGCTGGTTTCCTGCACATCCCACATGCGGAAGACGTTCCCAACACGGTGACTGTGGGGAACGGCGTGGGCTTCTTCCTCCGACCCTACAACTTCTTTGACCAGGACCCCTCCTTCGAGTCTGCGGACTCTGTCTATTTCCAGGAGGACCAGGATGCCGGGGCCTGCGAGGTCAACCCCCTGGCTTGCCTTCCCCAGGCTGCTGCCTGTGCCCCAGACCTCCCCGCCTTCTCCCACGGGGGCTTCTCCCACAACTAAGGGGTCCCCGGGATGGGGAGTGTGCCAGGGACCCCAGGGCCAGGCTGTGGGGAAAGGAGCAGTGGGCGCTGGGCCAGGAGGCCTGATGCTCTCTTTTCCTTTCTTCCACCTGGAAGCTCCCCGCCTCCCCTTCCCCCCAGGCTCCCTCTCTATGGCCCTCCCTGACACCCCCTCCCTCCTGGGAGCATCCTGAGCCTGTGATGCCTGGCACAGGGGGAGGGGCAGAGATGCGCCTGAGCTTTGTTGACCCCAGACCTGCTGGGTTCCTGTCCCAAAAGAGAAGAATGGCCAGCTGATGCCCGGACGGATGGCCAAGCTTTTCCCAGAAGACTCCTGTTTTTTTTGCTTTCTGGTTTTCCCAAATCTTTTTAACCCATCTCCGAGCCTCCTCGCTTCCTCCCTTGGGGAGTGAGGATGGTGTTGTTGCACTGGGAATACTGCTCTAGAAACCCTGGGATAGTCCCCTTGAAGCCCCAGGGCAGGGTTCCTGCCAGGCCAACACCTCCAAGGATGAGCTAGAAGGAGTTCTTTAGCCCACATTCCTCTTACCCTCCTCACCCTCTCCCTTCCCCCGCCCACTGCCTCCTCTTCCTGTTCCTACTTGTTCTTATAGCCTGGGATTTCTCTCCCAGCCCTGGGAGGACGTTCCTCTGTCCTCATGCTCCCCTAGTCTTTATTTCTAACGTAGGTCTCTTCTCCTGGCTCTCTGTCCATGGAAGTCTCAGAATGCAGAGGACAGCTAGTTTCAGAGGACAGCCCCGTCTGTCCCCCTGTGTCTGTCACAACTGGAGGCAGAGTGGTCCCCACCCCTGTCCCGGGGCAGGCTGTGGGTCCCGGAAGTTCTCTCCCTGGCAATTCTCTCCGTCCCCTTTGTATTCACCTGCTTTGCACCCTCTGGCAAAGGAGGGCCACACAGCAACAGCTCAAGGGAGCACTTGAGGCGGATCTGTGGGCACTGGGGTATTGAGGAGTGGTCATTCATGCCAGGGGTGTGAATGAGCCCATGTACTCCAGCAGCAGACCCTGACGGCACGTGGGCGCCAAGGGTGGGAAGCAGTGAGACCTTGGATCTCCAGGAGCCACCACTTGTAGCCATGCCAAGGAAATGGGGAGTGGCTCCCACCACGCCACTGTCTCTCAGGGGACCTGGGTGAGGGGTGGGTGTGCCCAAAGTGAGAGATTGCAAACCAGAGAAACATCCTTTCCCAGAGGACTGATGAACTAAATTGCCTCATGGTCTTACAACACAGTGCTGTGCAGCTCTAACAAGAAGGCTCTCTCTGTGTGTACTAATAGGGAGTGATGTTCCAGTGAAACGGCAAGGCACGGAAGTGTGGGTGGCGCCCTTCTCCCTCGTGTGGTAGAAAGGAGGAAACTATAAGTACATATTTACTTATATATGCATATTCAGAAGAAACCAGTGATAACTGGTTGTTTTTTGCAGAAGGGAACTGGGAGGCGGGGTGGGGGAGGGAGGGTACTTAGCATTCTATACCCTTTTGTATATTTTGAATTTTGAGCCATGTGACTGTATTCCTTGTTCAAAATAAATTAAAAAACAAAACAAAAAAAAACAAAAAAAAAAAACAAAAAACGGGCCCAAACAGGACCCGACTTTGTTTGTTATTTTGTTATTGACAAGTCTTTTAGGAAGGGGTGATGGTAGGGGTGAGGTAAAGGGAATGAGGATATGGACCCAGGGACTCAATTTGGTCAAGTTTCTGAGACCCAGAGAAACGGATGCAGCCTCTGACAACTTCTCTGCCCTTTCTCCTACCCCTGTCCATCCCTGAAGACAATGTTAAGCCTCGGTTGTGCTCTCTTGCTCCCTGTCTCCATCTCTGTCTCTCTCTCTCTCTCTCTCTCTCTCTCTCGTTTCCTCTTGGCGTCTCTTAAAATCAGAGACAACAGGGAGCAATGGAGAGAGGGGACTTCTGCTTTGCTGGGAGTCTGGGCCAGGTCAGGAAGTGACGTGTTGGAAAAGGATTTGGGATTCCACTCCGCTCCCGACCAGAAGGAGATCCTAGGTAGGTCACAGAAGTTTCTGCTCCCTTCTGAGCTGCTCCAAGCCCAAGCTCACCTGGGGGTCAATGAAACAGTGGATGGGGACAAGTCAGAGAGCTGGAGAGAAACTAGGATCCAAACTAGGATCCTTCCAGGGAGGAACACTGGAGTAAGGAGAACGGGGCAGTTCAGTTACGGCATGGCCTGGGCAGGAAGCAGAAGGGACAGAACAGACTGAGGGAGAGGAGGGACTGGAGACTGGGACAGAGTAGAAAAGCGATGGATGCCATGGCCAGCTGTGACTCGAACGCTGACTTTGTATTTCCTCTCTCCCTGACCTGAGTAGTTTCTCTATTACATGCAGATCCATTTTCCACCTCGTGTGGCTCCTTCTTACGGCCAGCCGCAGGGCAGTCAGTGCCGGGGGAAGCTGGGGGAAATGGAGAGACGGAATGCTGGTGTCCGCCCCACTCCTTCCCATGTGAATCTCATGACCTTGAACCCCATGTCCACACCAAAGCACATGAATGCTCACCAGCTTTTGTCGGAAAATGTGACTGTGTGTGATTGTGTCTCTACGTCTCCCCAGGGGGACTACCACTCCTGCCCCAGCCTCAAATGAGAGGAGGCAGGAGGGACATGTGGACTGTTAGAACACCTGCCCAGCTGGGGTCAGGAGGGCTGCAAGGTGGACCCCCAGCCCCCTTCCCCAACCCAGTCTCTTCCTTCGACCACTGAGGCCAGCTTTAAGTGTTGGCCTCGTGTTTGTGACCCAGTGACAAGAGTGTATACTCACCAAGCATGTTAAGTTCTGAAGGAACCAGTGCCCACAAAGCTAGACTCTTTAGGTCATGGGCTCCTTGCTCTAAGAGAAGCTGGACAAGGGGAGCCTCAGGCTTAGCTCAGAGGGCATAGCTGGGACTTCTCTAGGAACACAGACACTAGAATGCTCTGGAAGGGGCACAACATGTATTCTCCTGCCTCTGCTTTCCCCTGGGAAGGGTTCCAGCCCCAAGTTAAAGAGGATTCCTTCATGCATTAGCAAAGATGTACAGCGTGCCTTCTAAGGACCAGGCCCACACGAGGCACAAGGATACATTAGTGAATAAGACACACAGGTTTTGGGGGCGCCTGGGTGGCTCAGTGGGTTAAAGCCTCTGCCTTCTGCTCAGGTCAGATCCCAGAGTCCTGGGATCGAGCCCCGCATCGGGCTCTCTGCTCGGTGGGGAGCCTGCTTCCTCCTCTCTCTCTCTACCTACTTGTGATCTCTCTCTGTCAAATAAATAAATAAAATCTTAAAAAAAAAAAAAAAAAAGACACACAGGTTTTGTCCTCGGAGGAGCGAGGCTAGTAAAGGACAGTTGCAGTCATGACTGCAAGGAGAGGGGAGGAAGCCAAGAGCAGAGTCTAATCCTAAGGGCTGGGGAAGGCTTCCTGTGGGACAAAATGTCTAAACTGGGGACAAGGAGGACAGTGGAGAGAACTTTCCAGGCTGGGGAAACAGCATGATCAAAGGCCAAGAGGTAACAAAGCAGCACCATTGAAGTACCCAAGTTCATTGTCAGGCATGTGGGCTATAAGGAGAGCCTGGAGGGACAAGCAGGGGACAGATGAGGCATGTTCCTACAAGCCCTAAAGAAAAATGTGGAACCATGAAAGGATTTGGGGCAAGAGAGTAAGAAGAGTCAGATTTGCCTTTCAGGACATTCCCTCTTGCCCAGATACAAAGAAAGGAGTTGACAGAAGACCTGGCCTTGGGCAGTGAGTCAGAAGTAAGAACTGATGGTGGCCTGGACATCATTTCAGGCCCCAAGGCCCGGGGGAGGACTCCTCTGGGGAGTCTGGCCTCCTGTTTCAGAGAGCCCCCATCAGAATCCCACATCTGGGTTCCTCCCTCCTCCCACCTTCTGCTGAGGTTGCTGGGAAAGAGAGGTGGGATCTCTGGCCCCTGACTGGGCTTTCTCCAAGCAGCGCATTACCTCCTGAATGGAAGAACATTATAGTTCATTTAATGGGATCACTTGGGAAAGTCAGTTGCTGAAGAAAAATCCCACCCAACAATCAGGCTCTTCTGAAGTTGGTATGGTTATGTGATAATTGGTTAGATCATCCCTGTAGACTTTAAATGGTGCAAAGTGGGTTTGAAAATTAAACCCCCATAAAAATTAAATTAAACCCCCATAAAAGAGAAAGTACCTTGCCTACCCCTGATAGCATCTTTGACTGGGGTTTGGCCATGAGGATGGGCTCAGTAATTCCACAGCCTCTTTATCTGGTTAAAGGGGAGCCCCGCCCTTCAGGCTCTTTCTAGAAGGTTCTCCTTCCATTATCCATCCACTCTTCTGCTTGTATTTTCCCTCCCTCTTTTTTGACTGGTTCTTCTCCACTCTCATCTTGCCAAGCCTTCCACAGGGACCCTGAATCTCCTGGGCGGGGGGAGGTCTTTGCTCTGCCTGTGGCTTTGCAAAAACTCCTTCCTCCAAGGAGTGTCCTCCCGCAGTCACTCCTCCACCCACTGCCCTCCCTCTGCTGGCCCGCAGCCACAGAGGCCGCGACAAAGGTCACCAGTGACTTCTAAATGCAAAATCAATGGGCCTTTCCAGCCGCCTACTTTCTGGATGGCTCAGTGACATTTGACCACATCGCCCACCCCCTTCTTGAAATTCTCTGCCTTGACTTCCCCGCATTCTGACCCCTCCTCATCCGTATTTGCTGCTTCTCATCTTCCACACTGGTTCCTTTACCTCTGCTCCCCTACCAGCCTACATAGCCCCAAACTTAGGCTTTTTCCAGGACTCTGTCTTGGGTCTCCTGTCTTCTCTGTCCCAAAGTCCTCTGCCGGCGATCTCGGCCTCTCTTACTTAAACTGCTAATGCTTGCTGTTGGCCCAAATCTGGATTCTAGAACATCTCTCCTATGCTCCAGACACAGAGTCAACCGCCTTATTTCTAGGCATCTCTACTGGGACTTCCCAGGAGCACCTCAAACTCAACTTTGTTCCCCCTTAAACTTGCTGCTCTGCAAGAACGTCCTTTCTAGTGAAAAGCCCAACAGGTCAGAGGAAACCTTTGTGTCACCTAAGATACTGGGCTCATTCTCACCTACCCACACCCAATAAGGCACCCAGTCCCATCACCCCTGCCCTTAAACATCTCAGACTCTTGCCTTCTCCTCTGTCCTCAAGGTTGCTGGTCTCATCCTGGCCCTCTCTGC